>NC_133693.1:9925807-11125807 GCF_048934315.1 Petromyzon marinus | reverse complement strand
ACTGATATATGCATTGCATAGGTGCAGATATACTGTGCAGTATACAGGGGTTGTTTTCCCTTCTATAAATCCATGGTGTTGTACGTTAGCTCCCCGGGTTACGGAAGGGTCAGGTTACCGAGAACGATCCATAACCCGAATTTTCCGTATGTCAGAAACTGAACAAATGTCCCCCCAAGATCGAGACAACATCGAATAGCCGGAAATAGTTGTGAATGACGAAGGACTTAATTGTTAGATGAGAAAGAAGGAGGGGAGACGGGCATTATTACATCATCGGGGGTTAACATCAGCAGTCGTGGTTTCTAAACTCTAAAGGCAGGGATGCATCGCTCCCACTGCAGCCCTGCAGTGGTCCCTCTGTCTGTCTTGCCGCCCCGTTCCGCGGTATTCATCCGCAACCTCACCGCGCTGCGCTATTTGCGCTTACGTAACTAACGCAAACATTTCCGCAGATTTATTTTTTGTAACACGATTTAATGGAGCATTTCCATAAAGTCGGATTTCCGTAAGTAGGATCTTCCATAACCCGGGGACTGCCTGTGTACGTTTTCTACTCGGGCAATCTCAACAAACAACGCAAATAACGAAAACATTCTTATCAGCATCTTATAACATTCAGGTGCACTAGCTTGTCCGCGCAATCAAGCCACAACTTACAAATCATGCAATGCATTGTCGTACGTCCGCTTGAGATAGATGAGAATGAAGATGCAGATTGAGCAGAGCACAGCCTATTTCAATACTGATTTAAAGAAAAAAACCCCCAATCAGCTGCAATATTTACCGTACGTTGTTGTTCTATTCCATCGTAATTAGAATTCCTCCACACGAGCTTCGCCAAACCACCGTGCGCAATCATCGAGGCATGAAACTTGTTTGGCCACACTCTTTCGGTAAAGTCACGTGGGTATAAAATAAAGTCACGTGGGTATAAAATAAAATATCTACGTGACTTTACCGAAAGAACCAAAGAGTATGGATTCCTTCAGTCACGAAAGCTTCAAATCAAGATTGTTTGGCCACGGCTGGCTACGTACGATGCGAGAGAAGTTCAACATATTTACGCGCACACATTTAGACTATTTACATTATTTAGCTGCTATAAATAATGGGCCACTTTGTTGAGCTATCATTTGTAGCCAGGTCGCTTTTGAACAATAAGTGAATACCTCAGTGGGCTTTGCCTGGTAGGATGGGGATGGTTTAATGTTGCATTTGTAAGTGTTTGGGCGATTTGTTTACCTTTCTTCTACTTTGCACCACTATCATGCTTTTGTACTGTTTGTTATTGTAACGTTCTTAACCCGCCACGCCGTGACATCTGTGAAAAAAAGAGCTTCATAGCTCATTGGATTCCTCACAGTATAAATAAACATTCTGATTCTGACATACAAACAATTGCCAACACAACAACAACAACGCACGCACATCACTTTGGAGCAACTATCGCTCCTCGAGATTGACGAGGCATGCGAAGGCATGATTAGCCATGTGCGGCAAAATGCGCCACACGGTAGCCGCGCCTTGCAAGGCACGGCTTATAAACTTCCACGGGAGTCATGATCGGGCGTTCCTTGCTTCCTGAGGCTACGCGGAGTTAGAAGCCTACCGGAGGCTGTATCTGCAAGGGCAATGGCCAGAGCTGCGAGTGACCGACACAACAAAATACCCTCCTCTGCCCCCGACGAAGGCACAGCTGGGGAAGAGACAAACATCCGCTGTGTTATTTCCCAACCCTGCCCGAATCCCACACAGCCCTGCCTCTATCTTTGTTTTTATTATCTCTGTGAATAATCCTTAACCCGTACTGGTGCCCCCCCCCCCCAAAAAAAAAACATTTCGTGGGTTTGGCAGTGTCACTCTTAATGCCTCTCTCCATTGGGGCCTGCTAATCAATAAGGGGTCAAAGGCCACGGAGGCAGCCATCTCCATTAGCAACCCAGGCAACTGGCAACAAAATAGAAGCTCCGCGCGTCTCGGCAGCTTGCCCGACAAACTTTGCGGCACGTTCAGCATTTCAAAATCTGTATTTTCACAAAAACGCAATGTGATTAAAGTGACTCTGACCAGCTTTGTCTTATTCGCCTCTTTGTTGTTGAGGCAGAGCGGGCAGTGTCGTTATGTCGACTGCCATAAGGGGGACGGCGCTAATACTAAACCCCGGTGTGTCTAATCATCTTCCAGGGAGTAAACATTAACTTGTGGCCCACCGTGGTCAGCGCTGCAGCTGCTCCTTGGCATCTTGCTTCAGTGCGGATGGACAAAGCTTTCGCTCGACATTCAAAAAGATTCGCCTCACGGACGAGCACTCCTGTTGTTGTACCTCCAAATGGCTTTTTTTGGTCAAAGTTTGAAGATGGCTGTGCAATATATGCGTTTTTGAGGTCGTGTTTGGCTATAGAATTTGCCCAATTGAAACCGTCCAACTAGGATAATCACCGCACTAGCGCGACGCGAGAACGCCAGATTTCACATTTAGCCCAGCAGGCTGGCAACTAAACAAATAAAGCATCCCATACATTTTAAATACAAGAATATAGTGAATAATGTAATTCGCATACAGTATGCTTTAGAGTACATTATTAACATAATGCACATTAAAATGTACGAGATCGCATTAGATTGTGTATAAGTTACACACACATAAATACATCAACATATGTAAAGTACACAGCAGACTGTTGTTTTTTTGTCTGTACGACAACAAAGACAAAGATCCCCCGTGCAGCCTTAACAGATTGTTGGGGCAAGTGCTGTTAGCGAGTAGCACCTATAAAGGCAGGCACAGCACACGACGGGGTGGCTGTCCAGCACCACGCCCGGTCGCATTTGTCTCCCCAGTGGCGATGTTTTTGCACACTGCACCAGTTACTCATTTGAGGCCGAGACGACCTAGGGGAAGCCGCCAAGTACCGGTTCAGATAATCGTCACCGCTGTTGGTTGTGCGAGCCGGAATCGAACTCTGCCCGCCGGTTTCATAGCGCAGCGCACTAACCGCTACACTACCCCTCCCTAGGACAACACTGCACAATAGTACATTGCATTACATAGGTGCACGTCTACTGTGCAGCACACACGGTTGTTATTTTATACATTACTCTTTATTCAGATCGTGCTTAGCTGGACTCTTCAGCTAGCCAGGCTAGGCCCCCCCCCACCCCGATTAGCTCGGCTAGCTGAGGTTTCACTCAGATTAGTGAGTGGAACAATGCATCTATTCAATGCAATTGTCTTGACTCAGGGCAGCGATTCGATTAGACCAGGGGTCAGCAACCTGCAGGCTCTGGAGCCGCACGCGGCTCTTGAAATTCGGGAAAAAATGTCTCTACGTCTGATTTTGGTTGCCGACCCCTGACCATGGAAGTCCAGTTCACCATGGAAGTCCAGTTCACCATGGGAGTCCTGTTCACCATGGAAGTCCAGTTCACCATGGAAGTCCAGTTCACCATGGAAGTCCAGTTCACCATGGGAGTCCAGTTCACCATGGAAGTCCAGTTCACCATGGAAGTCCAGTTCACCATGGGAGTCCAGATTAGCATGGAAGTCCAGCTCACCATGGGAGTCCAGTTCACCATGGAAGTCCAGTTTAGCATGGAAGTCCAGTTCACCATGGAAGTCCAGTTTAGCATGGAAGTCCAGTTCACCATGGAAGTCCAGTTCACCACGGAAGTCCAGTTCACCATGGGAGTCCAGTTCACCATGGAGTCCAGTTCACCATGGAAGTCCAGTTCACCATGGAAGTCCAGTTCACCATGGAAGTCCAGTTCACCACGGGAGTCCAGTTCACCATGGAAGTCCAGTTCACCATGGAAGTCCAGTGCACCATGGAAGTCCAGTTCACCATGGAAGTCCAGTTCACCATGGAAGTCCAGTGCACCATGGAAGTCCAGTGCACCATGGAAGTCCAGTGCACCATGGGAGTCCAGTTCACCATGGGAGTCCAGTTTAGCATGGGCAAGGGGTCAGCAACATGCATCCTCGGAATGGCAAGCAGTCCTCTAAGGACTGCTTCGTGACGTTACCGTATTCATTAAGGACCACCTCGCATCCACACGCATTGCGGCTCTTGAAATGTATATATATTTGTTATCGAATTCTAAAAAAAATGTTTCTTCTTGTTGCTTTGGTTGCCGCCTCCTGGATTAGACCATTCCTCAGCACGTTGGTCAGCGACGGACGGTGAAAGCACGGAGTACAGTCGCGAGAGCATAGCAGCACATTACAACAATGTACTTAGCTCTACTGTTTTCTTCTGTCCACCATGCAACCCCAAAGCCATGCTGGTACTGACTGTGAATGCCATTTCACAATGTGTTCTGATTTCTGTTGGAGGTTCCATGATTGATTACTATTTAGTCATTGACTTAATTTTGAGCACATTTGACTAACCTCCAGATTTAATTATTTTACGTACTATCGTCGGCTTGAAAATGCATAACAAAGATAAGGTTGCTATTGGTCGCAAATGCGTGAATGATAGGGGAGGGCAGGTGATTGAATATGGCATTGTAATGGGCGTCAGACGACCTAAAGTCAGATGATGGGCATCTGTAAGAGTAGCAATTGGAGGCTGAGTTGTCAACTTTTGCAGCAGCTGCACGATCTATCAGAAGGCAACCACGGTGAGGTTGAATCAAAATCATCGGCCTTGATGACAATTTTCAGTGACAGTGACGTTTACTTTAAATTAGCTGTAAGGCAACTTGACCTCAGCGTCATAGACCATGACCAGCAGAAAAATTTAAAAGTGAAAACCTTGAGGTTGTATTGATTCAGGGGACTGATAGTATGCTGTGAGTAAGCAGCTATGTATGGTTAAACCGAGTAATGCACACACTGCGATATTACGCTGCAAAACGAGTTAGTATTGAAACCCACTTCTCAAAGTTGAGACATTTTAAATATGGGCTCGTTGAAATCTCTGGCTGTAGAATGAACATGACTAACAAGAAAAAGATGGAGCTGTTTTAAATTTTACTTCCTACGATTAATTTTCTTTGTGTAACTTTAATTAGATATAACCCGTATGGAAAAAAAAAACCCCCGTAAAGGCCATTAATTCAGAGTATTACATTTCCTTGAATACGGTAAAGAATAAAAAAAACCATATACACATGGCTCACATTATTCTCCAGACTCGACTGCCCCAAACAAACATCTGAACCGAAAGACGTGCGGCCCGTAGCCATCGCTGCTTTAGGTTTTGAATAACTCGCCATTGCTGTCCCCTGAGGGATGGCTGTTGAATGCAAAGTGAAAAAAAAAACCTTTTCCTTTCAGATGTTATCTACCCCTTTCATGGTTTAATGGCATTACAACCTTTACTCTTTGTCTAGATTTTTTTATTCTTCGCAAGGGACATTTTGCAGCTCAATATTTTTTCATTGTAAAATTGAATGTTTGTTATATATATTTTTAACGTTAAATTATTCGCTGTCGGCCTCCACTGTTTTATTCAAAGCACGATGACGACGATAATGATGACGACGACGATGATGATGACAACGATGACGATGATGATGACGACGATAATGATGATGATGACGACGATAATGATGATGATGACGATAATGATGATGATGACGACAACGATGATGATGATGATGATGACAACGATGATGATAACGATGATGATGATGATAATGATGATGATGACAATGATGATGACAAATATATTATTTTTTGCAAAGCGAAAAGACTGTATTTGATTCTTGGATTAAGACAAATCGTTTCCCGTTCACTATGAGTGAGAGCTCTGTATTTACAAGAAGATGAATCATTGCAGTCACGAAAGCTTTAAATCGAAATTTAATGCACAAGCATTTACACACAACTACTTATTGACATTTTGAAATTCTACAATATGCGAGCTAGGTAATTAAAGTAGGTCACCAATAACACCAACTGACTACGAGGACTGTCACGGTTTATTCTGTATTCGTCTTCATTTGAGATCAACAAATATGCAGTCGTTTATAACATTAGAAAACACATTCCTGCGGAGGGAGCTGGTAGGAACGTTGGGTTGCTCGGTCAATGGCCAGGGTCAACGGCGGCACCACGTGGTGTATTCCACACAATATGCCCGACTGTGAGGGTGGGCACAAGCCGGCGTGAGTAGGTTAAACGTTGAGTTTTATAAGGGCACCACGGGGTGACCAGCCCCTCCCCGCCCAGCCCCTCCCCACCCTCCCCACCTAGCCCCTCCCCACCCAGCCCCAACCTCACCACCCAGCCCCTCCCCACCCAGGCCCTCCCCACCCTCCCCTCCCCACCTTCCCCTCCCCACCCAGCCCCAACCTCACCACCCAGTCCCTCCCCACCCTCCCCTCTCCGCCCAGCCCCACCCCTCTCATTTTTGGATACACGACAGACGGACACAATAATCCCCTGTGGGCTGGTGTTGTAACCAGGAGGTTCCTACCAGTAACAACACTATGTAAAACAAACTGAAGAAAAATTACAATATCTTTCAATGTTGGCATTGCACAGATAAATATAAAAATGTATAACATAAAATCTGTTGTAATGTACTAATTGGAGCATTGACACTCATGGTGAGCCGATGCCAATTGGTGGCACCGGCTCATCATAGGGTTGCCTACCAGCTTGTCTGTGGTTCCGTCAGTGATTGTGAGATACAATTATCATGAACAACCACATTATATAAACGTAAAACATTGTGATTTACTTACAATAATTAAGAATATATCGCATCAAGAAATACCATTTAACAATACCACTTTACTTCCGGGATTTCGAGCCAATGCTCTGCCTGTCCACTCTCATGGTACTACATGGCTTCACGATCAAACGTGCATTTTATGTTCAGAATCATTTGTAAATATACGTGCCTTTATTTCATATCCAGATTTCCATAGCACCCGATCAACGTACTCATGATTATGGTGTGTTATCGGAATATATAAAAGGGAAATTTGTGAATGTGTGTCTGTACCAAATGTTTAGCATACTTCCCAACATGCGACAAACTTGAAATTTGGCATGTGGGTAGCTTCCAGACTGCACACAATGCGAAAAGTATATAAATAGACTTTTGTATATTTTTTTTTGGGGGGGGGCGCAATAATGGATATATTTTGCAGTGCAAGTGAGCGGTGACGTCACATCTATGATGTCACCCGCATGCAGCAGCGTCACGAAGTGTGCCTGCTGACGTCACGCATCCCCCGCCATCCGCGTAGGCCGTGTATTAATCCAAGACATGAATCCAAGTCTCGGGCGAAACCGAGTAGTAAAGCTAGTGTATTATAAAAAAAATAGTCCAAATCGGACCCATATTTTAGAAAGGCGGTCCTTGGTACATAACTTCTGGCAGTTCACCAGCATTTATTTAAGCAAGCCTGACTGTTGATGAGACACTGTATGTCGAAACCAGTCCAGAGTTTGCTTGTACTGAATCACTGCTACCGACATGATGCACTCCCAGAATGCCGTGTGGCCATGGGTTGTATAAAAATATTAGTTTTACGTGGAGATACATTTATCGAGGAGATATTGTCTCCTTATCTGTTTTGTTATTACAATACAATGTGAGTTATATGTGACTATTTTGATTAAGAAAATACAGCGAATAAAGTGTCAAGCAGGTGACATAATCACGCTTCCTCGTGAGCTGGGTCACATAGGCTGGACTGCACCACTTTGGCAGCAACTCATTAATTATGTGCATTGGGCGCCCAAAGATTGGTGACTGAAGACGAAGACCTCCAGCCACATCGTTGCGTACGGCAAGAGCAGACCTTGTAGGTCAGACATTGACTGCTACAAGTGCAGGATCTATCAGAAGGAATGGATGGTTGGAGGTGTAGTTACAAATACAGCGTTGGCCAAGATGACCTCCTGACCTTGTATTACCAAAGGACATTAGTGTTATAAAGAGTTCATTAAATACCATATGAAATAATTTGAAAGTGTAGGTAATTGTGTACCAGTGCCATATCACAAATTGAAAATTGATTCTCAAATAAATTGTTTAAACACATACTGTAATGATATATTGCATTGTTCTGCAAGGTCTCATTGGCAATTACTGTATCAATGACATTTCACGTGGTTGCATTAAATAACTGATTGTGAATACATCTGAAAGGTTTATGATAAACACTGGCATAAACAAAAAAACACCTGTCTCTATGTTTGCACTCATAAGCATGTTCCCATTCCTGCAGTACAGGGAGGTATTTGAAGACAAATGCTGCTCACTCACAAAACACATTTTTCTATTTTGTATTTTACCAAGTAAGGCCCACCGAGCTATTAGGCTATTTTTATAAGCCACCTGGCCACAAATGATTGCTCAACGAAGTGGAGTATCTTGTGGCAATGTATAGTAGCCAAATACTCTAAAAGCATGTTTTTAAATGTGGAGGGAAAAACCGGAGGACCTCGAGAAAAATCCACGCGACCACGGGGAGAACATGCAATCTCCAAATATACAGGGGTCAAGGTGGGGACCGAACCCACAACCTCCGGTATACCGAGTGAGGTAGTTAACATCTGGACACCGTGGCACCCTAGGCAATCACGCAAACGCCCACATGGCAAGGCAATGATGCAAACGAAATACAGGGAAGGGCTCCATTGTTCAAATCGAGTAAACAAAATGCTGGCCAGATGTGACGTGTTCAGGATTTGCTTGATCATAAATAAATGTGAGAATCGTGACTGTCAATACAAAGCACGGGGCCACGATGCACCCATTAGCAAATAATTGATTCCATAATGAGAATTGTAAAATAAAATGGCTTAAAAGTTAAAAAGAAAAATCATTCTGAAAGACAAACAGCATCAGTATTACAGGCTAATGATTTGCCCCTATTGCGGTTCAATGTTTTTTTGTTGCAATTCAGGGCTGCAAATCGATTCAAGAATCAATGATTTGAAGAAAAAATATGGTAGTGAATATAGTAGATTGATGGCTAGAAATGGGCTCACACGCATCTGCTACATACAACATACAAGGACAATAGTTTACACGGCCTTTGCATAAAACACAGCGTCGGACCAAAGGCTCCCCCCAAGGCGTTTAATAAGGGGGGGGTTATTAACCATACTTCACCATGCTAGTCGGTGCCAGTTTATTAACAAGGAAGCATACCACACACCACTTGTGATAACCACAGCCAGGTACTCCATCACATTATATTCACGTCAATATTTAATATTAGTATAGATTAATTAAAAAATACACGTACATTCTTACGGGCAATATTATGCATGTATTATGACGCATTTAACGCTTCAGAATAGATATTGCCCAATGAGTCCAATGCATCGTTAGACCCCTATTAAGTACGCTACTCCAAAACTTGCACGCTGATGAACGGCCTGATGATATGTATCGGTGTTGTAATACGTGAAGAAAAGTACGTGCTTATTCCTTCCATTCTGGTGAGGAGAGGATTAATGGTGTGTAATTCGTCTGGGTATGTTTCCAACATCTTCAAAAAATCATAATAAAGGTTTATAGGTTAGATCGCGTAAATATAAATGTGTGACGCAACCCTCCACCACCCGACACAGCCAATCAGTAAAAAAATGTCACGTTAACAAAACGACAATTATTTACGTCTTCAGCCCTCCGGTGTTTGAAGAGTGAATCCACAACATTTAGAATTTGTGGATTCACTCTTCAAACACACTGGAGGGCTGAAAACGTAACTAATTGGCGTTTTGTTAATGTGGCACATTTTTACAGATTTCCCTTTTATATATATAGATAGCGATAATACTTGTCGCGAAAGCCTACGTGTTAAATATGCAACAAAGCACCAACATCTGCGCATTACTCGCCTCTACAATCCGCCTGCACTTTCATATGCGCACTTCCTTCGTATGTCTTGCCTGTGCTTTTGATGCTGCGGTTACAACTGCATCGAGACAAACAGCTGGGGAAGCCTCCTAAACAATGAGTGACCACTCGCCGTGCACTGTACTCAACCCCCCCCCCCCCCCGGAATCCAATTTGAAAAATCACACCAGGGTCAATTTACAGCTGCAAACTTGATTTGTATTTATTTTATTCTTGCGACCGGCATACAACTCCAGTACCTATTGTGGATTTCATTGCCTGCACTAATAAACGACGACGACGACTACTACACACAAAACAACACCGACGACACCTGCTATATCCATAATGCAAGCTTTAACCAGGATTTAGAGCTCGTCCATCTCGGGGCAGCGATTCTTAACCTTCACTGCAGCCTTTCACCCCTTTGGTTCTCAATGGCAATGTTTTTTTTAATATAATGTTAGTAAATACATAGGTTTAATGAAACAAAGTAATTGTACTTACATGCCTGTGCTTAATTTGTACTGTCGATGATTTACCTTCGAACAAAAATCTGGCCATGTCTCGCACCCCCATAAAGGGCAACTCGCACCCCCAGGGGGTGCGTGATGCACCCCCAGAAAGGGCAACTCGCACCCCCAGGGGGTGCGTGCTGCACCCCACGTTTAAATCACTGCTCTAGGGCATCAGCAGCAGCACACCCAGCTTCAAGGCTGACTCGCTGATGGCAAAGATGAGCCCAATGTGGGAGCGACACCCCAGTTGGGCCCTTCTCACACAGGGCTTATTGTTATAAAAAAACAACACTTTTTATTTTAGCAGGTAAGGCCCACTGTGCTATATAGCTCTTATTCAGAAGCGATCTGGCCACAAATGATAGCTCAACGAAGTGGCTTATCGTATGAGAATTTCTAGCAGGCAAATACTCCAAACGCGTGATGTGGATTCTAAATGTGGAGGGACAAATCAGAGGACCCGGAGAAAAATCCACGCAACCAACGACAACATGCAAACTCCAAATATACAGGCGTCAGGGTCGGGATTGAACCCACGACCTCATGTATACCCGGCGAGGTTGTTCACATCTCGCCACCTTGGCGCCCAGCAGTCAGAGTAGACTCTTGCATTGGGACCTGAAATGTGGTCAAGACTTGGGAGCCGAGGGTAATGTTGATCTGGAGCAGTATTTTCCAGACCGGGTTTGAAAACTGCTCTCGGAGGGGTTGCAAAGTGGTATTTAAATAATTACGTGTGTGTGTGTTCCGGCACTTTTTGTTAAGCTGTAAAGCATTGAATTCTACACAAATTGCCAGCACCCATGTCTTACTTTTCACAGTAGAGATGGGTTGCAGCAGAGCCATGAAACATTTATTCAAATACTTTTACATTCATGAGACCAGTGGCTGAGGAGTCCCCAGCATTTCGTTTAAACCTAAGTGGCAAAAACTAAATATTAAACACAGACTTAGACCCATGCACAAAGCGGTTACAGTAATTCCTGAACTTTTTGTCGGTGGAGATTGATAGATTCAATGTACATGAATTTTAAAGAAATGCCACGGCCTACTTTCCAGAGGAGTACCTTTTTTTCCCTCCAAGACGAACGCTTGTCCCCAATAGCCCATGCACACACTCACAGACTTACTCGTACACTCACTCACAAAACAGACACTTGGGCAAGTGCTCCTTAGCGAGCACCTATGAAGGCCATCACAGCACGCGAATGGAGCGGGTGGCCAACATCACCTTTGTCTCCCTAGTGCTAATGTTTACACACCACACCAGGTACACATTTCAGGCTGAGTAGACCTAGGGGAGGCTCAGAACCTGGTTCAGATATTCGTCACCGATGTTGTGCCATAAGCTGGACTCGAACTCGGGTCACTGGGTTCACAGCGCAGCGCACTAACCACTGCGCCACCAAAGCCAAAGATCCCCTGAAAAGCCTTCACAGGCTGTTGGGGTAAGTGTTGTTATCGAGCACCTATGAAGGCCGGAACGGTACACGAGGGGGTGGGTGGCCAGCACCACGCCCGACCGCCTTTGTCTCCCTAGTGGCGATATTTACACACCGCACCAGGTACTCATTTGAGGCTGAGTCGACCTAGGGGAGGCCCGGGACCGGTTCAGATAATCGTCACTGGTGTTGGCCGTGAGCGGGAATCGAACCCGGGTCGCCAGGTTCATAGCGCAGCGCGCTAACCGCTACACTACCGCTCCCCACAACGTACACACACACACTAACACACACACATGCATGCCAATTATTGTGTAACAATACAATATGTATTTTTTGTTCCTGGATAGTAAGTGTTATTTTCCAATTGCATATGCCTCAAAAGTATATAAAGTGGCTATTATTCCCACAAACGTTGCTTTTGTGACCAGGACACAAAAGCAAAGTTAATAATCCACTCTATTAATAACACTGTGTAACAATTTTAGTAGTAAGTGTTATTTCCTAATTGTGACCAGGACAGTGATATTTTGAAAATGTACCTATTTTCAATGAGAAAACGTGGTGTGCATTTGTGTCATTCCTTCACATAAAGTCCTGGTCACAAAAGCAAAGTTCGTGGGGAATAATAATAATAGCCATTTTCAATACTTTTGAGGCATAAGCAATTAGAAAATAACACTTACTACTCAGGAACAAAAATCGTGTTACATAATTTACATGCACTCCAACATATTTGTATTGCATGTACACATATACTCACTCACTCCAACCCATGACACTAGAGCCAAACTGCACTCTCTGGGTTAGATCGTGTAAATATATAAATGTAAATATAAAAATATATAAGTGTCGTTAAACCCGCCACCAACCGACACAGCCAGTTAGTAAGGTTTGTCACGAAAACAGAACACGCCAATTCGTTACTAGGGCGTTGGCAGGTTTAATGACACATTTATAAATTTACGCGAGCTAACCCAAAAAAACCTGTATTATGGATGATATTGGTCGCGAATGCCTACGTGTTAAACTGAACTCTCTGCGAGGTTCTCCAACACCCACCACAGAGGCCAGACTTGGCTCCCAGCGAGCTCCATCTGCCTGACCATCTGAAGGAGGACCAGTTTGGTGGGCTAACATTCTGTAATCAGATGACAGAGTGAAGCCAATGTCCCGAAATGGTTCAAGTAGGGAGACGTTTTTTTTCCAGCGCAGCATTGGGCATTCAAGCGCCTGTTGCATGGGTGGGAAAATAGGATGTGTTGTGGTTGGAGACTATGTTGAGATCTAGGTGAGCTGCCATGAATCCTGGAATTAAAACCCTCTCTTTTTCAGTGAGCAATAGTCAAGGGATGGACTCCAACCAATCTCATAGATCCACAGTCTTCGATATATGTGCAACATTGTAATCTGTCCAATATGCGGCAGACGAATGCCTGTGAAGAGGTCACATGGTAATTGCCATTTTTGTCATTTTTCTTGAATTGGGGTCGTGCAGGTTCCACGTCGAGTGTCATGGGCAATGATGCTGCTGCTGCTGCTGCAAAAGAACACCACGGGCTGTCTGGAAGCTTCTATTTGGAAAATGTGTCCAGACATTTAACAATGAAAAATTGTTCAAAATACCCACACATTACTCATTACATTGCATTTTCTGTCCTCAACTATTTTCTCGTTAAGCCTCTTCAACGCTTATTTATTTCTCATTTACTATACAGCTGGTTTAGGCTGTAACGGGCAGATGTTAGTTCCCGTAGAATTCTGGCCGTATTTGGCAGCGGCATCTGGGATTGGCAGCATAACGGTGTTCAAGGTTTTTTTGCTGTACACTTGCGAAATAATCACTGGCGTCGTTGTGGAGAATATAAGTAACAACATAAACATAATAAGACAATATATCTGCTTCCCATATCTTGGCGTTATGTATCAAATAGTTGTATTTTAGTATACAACTATGATCTGTATCTGTCAGACAGAGAGGGTCCTTGCATTAAAAAATATCGGGAAATTCAGTATTGGTTCAAGAAAGCCTGACTGCTGATGATACACTGCATGGTTGAATCAGGTCCAGAGCTTGCTTATGGTTGAACAAATCCTGCTGAAATGATGTGCTCCCAGAAGGCCCGTGTGGCTCATCAGATGTGTAAAGAATACACTCATGGGTAGTCGGTGTGAGGGTGAGTTGTGCGCTTAGGGAGGGGATGTCGCAGCTCATGGGTAAAAGAATGAGAGGTTACCCAACTGGACAGGTCTCCTGCGCTGTGCTGATTTGTCGCGCTCCGATGTGTTTTTATTATCGTGTTGCTCGGTAAAACGTACGACATTTCTAAACTAAAACACAATTTTTATTTTACCAGGTAAGGCCCACTGAGCTCTTATATAACTCTTTTTCAGAAGCGACCTGCCTATCGCAAATGATAGCTCAACGAAGTGGCGTATCGAGTGGAAATGTATAGCAGCCAAATATTCTAAATGCGTGATGTTGATTCTCAATGTGAAGGGAAGAGCCGGAGGACCCAGAGAGAAATCCAAGTGATCATGGGGAGAGAGACACGCAAACTCCAAATCTACAGGCGTCGTCAGGGTCGGGATAAAACCCACGAGCTCCTGTATACCGGGCGAGGGAGTTAACATCGTCAAGTGCTTAAAAGTTCAGTTCCTTAAGAAAAGCGTTCAGTACGTAGAGCGAAACGTCGGACATCGTGCTGAGCAACACGTGGTCCAACCCAAGAGAGGGGGGCTACGTAAGAGCGGTGGGTAATGGTAAGGGGAGGGGATGTTGGAGGGGTTGGTATGATGATGGGGTGGGGGGGGGTCGAGATGATGGAAAGGTATGAGGTGGAGCCGAACAGAAAGGCACAGGGAAGATATGCTTGGTGAATGCGGAAATGAGGAGAATTTGTGTTGAAACCTCACATTATTATTATCTAGGGCAGCTAAAGCTGCTTTGCCATTGTCAGCGCGGGATGATGGTTCAAATTCCTACAGACGTCTGGCGATGTATAGGGGAAGTATTGATGTACATATTCTAAGAAATGGGAAATTAAGGGAGCAGCTGACAATTCTGTACAGGGGCAGATAGCTACTCTTTTGTAATCAATGTCGTGGACCAAATCCAAAACAAGAACATATTTCCCACGAATATATATATACCGTACATAAAAATCCAAAGTTTGTGTGCGTGGCGGACGGTAATGCTGTGGTGAGCAGTGCCATGGGGGGAGGGCAAATTGTCGATTGTCCATTTCCCTCATGGCATTTGTAGCCACCACAGAGGCAAAAGGGGGCTCTGGACGGGTGCGAGGGGCTGGTAACCCCTCCACCTTCAATCCAAGAAGCACTGAACCACGGAAAAAATATCTACTTAAGCTTCTGCCGGAGGCACCGGGGGGACAGGTGTCCATGACATCTCTTGGCCAAGCCGTATTTGGTGGAGCGAGGAGATTGAATCCTTACCCTCGGAGTTCCTCAAGAAACAGCAAAAAGCCACTGCGGGTGGCCACGTGGAATGTTCGAATGCTCACTACAGAGGAGAGGTTGCCACTCCTCTATCGGGAGCTGGACCGGTACCGCCTAAATCTCTGTGGCATTCAGGAGGTCCGGTGGACCGGCTGTGGCTCCTGCCACCATGAGGGGTGGACAGTCCTCTACTCGGGGCAGGAGAATGCCAAACAATAGGGAGTGGCTCTTCTTCTGAACAAAATGAATTGGGCGTGGTAGCGTAGCAGTGGGGTGTGGGAAGCTGCAAGCCCCAGGCTACTTTGGGCTTGCCTTCCTATCAACCAGAGGCGAGGATTGGTGGTCGTGGTTACTTATGCCTCCACCAAAGAGAAACATCAGTGGAGGGATGCAGGCAAGGACGATGAGTCAGATGTCTTCTATGACCTCCTGTCAAAGGTACTAGCTAAAGTGGCCCCTCGAGTTGGTCATGATGTTGGCACCTGGTCTCGAGTAATTGGAAGGCATGGGCCAGATCAGCTGAATAACAACAGTAGGAGGGTGCTAAATTTTTAGCAACCCATGGGTTTGTAATTACCAACATGCTGTTCCGGCATCGGTGCATCCACACATCATGGATGCATGCCGGGTCCAAGCAAGAACATCTACTGGACTATATAGTGATGGAACAGCGGATGCGGGCCCATATCCTTGACACCAGGACCGACCGTGGAGCTGATCTGCCCACTGACCATCGACTTGTCATCTGTAAGATAAGCATGCCATTCTTCCACTCTAGTGGTGGGTGTACACCCAGGACCCAATTCAAACCCATAGTGGCCTGGTCTCAGCTAGCTGATGAAAGTTGCAAGCAAGAATTTTATGATCGCTTGTGGCTGGGGTTGGCATCTTCCCCCACTCCTGATGTCGAGGGGAAATGGGTGAGGTTTAGGACTGTGGCTCATGCAGCTGAAATGGCTGCATTGGGTACACGGTCCAGACCTCCTCAGATAACCTGGCTAACAGAGGAGATATTCAGGCTGGCTGAGAAAAAGTTACAGGCCCACTCTCATCGTCTACAGCATCCAACGTCACAGAATGAGGAGGCTTACTGCAGCCTTCGCCCAGAGGTTTGGAGAGTCATGAGGCACTGCAAGGATAGGTGGTGGTCGTGGGTTGCTGAGGAGATGGAATCTGCCTCAGTGGCCCGCGATGACAAATCGCTCTTTAATTCCATCAAAAAAGTAACTTGCAGCATCACACCTATTACCGTCATGAGGGGAAAGAACGGTGATCAAATCTCCATCCCCCAGGAACAGGTTTGCAGATTTTGCTGAGCATTTCTGTAAGGTTCTGGGAGAGGAAATCCCTCAGCATGGAAAATATATTGGGACAAAGTGAGGATGACCCTGCTGAGGCTGCGGTGCCTCAAATATTGGAAGAAGAAGTCGCCCCCTATGAGTGGTTGGCTGAGGTGGCATCTGTTGAGGAAGTACTGAAGGCGATCCAGAGTCTGAGACAAGGAGAGGCACCGAGCAGAGATGAACTCCCAAGTGAAATGCTGAGGGAGGGTGGTGTTTGTGCACAGACTCTCCTACATGATATCATAACAACAGTCTGGACCACTTGACTGGTTTCACAGGATTCGAAGGATGCCCTGGTGGTCCCCCTCTTTAAGAAGGGGTACCGCACAGACTGTAATAAACGCAGGGGCATCTCACTCCACAGTGTGCCGGGAAAGCTCCTGGCAAGAATTATTCAGCATCGCCTTGCCAGGCACACTGAGGAGAGGTTTGTGGAGCCCCAATGTGGTTTCAGGACAGGGCAGCCCTGCACAGATGCCATATTTTCTATCTGTCTGCAACAGCAGAGGTGTAGGGAATTCCAACAAGACTTACATCTCTGCCTTATTGACCTGGTCAAGGCATATGATACCTTCAGAAGGCCTGGGCTCTGGGTTGTAATTGCATCTATTGAACTGCATCATAGGGTCCTTAATGTACACTTGACAGCAGAAGTTACGCACTAGTAATTGCATGCCCATTTACAACAATTACAATGAAAATAACTTGCGCATAGATCAAATTATTAATGACAATTTTACATGTAAGAAAATACAGTGGAGGCATAACACACACTGGCAGGCGTTGGAAATATTTCATGGTTGTAGTTTTGCGGGTGCAGTATCGTACACATTGAAATTAGCTTATATTATTTATCTGAGTGCCTGTGAGCTATTTTATATCTCGTATTTGATGGGGGTTTTTTTTGTATTTGGAAGACACTGTTTTACAGCGTTATGAAGACTGATTAAATCCTTTAAGTACACACAATTGATCACAATCATTAAGGCCCTTCATGATGGTGAGCGGGCCCGGGTAAAACTATGTGGCCGGGAGTCGGAGCCATTCCATGTTCACCTTGGGGTTGCGACAGGGATGTCCTCTGGCTCCCACATTATTTCACATTTATTTCGACCACGTAGTTCGTAAAGCCTTCAATGGCTGAACCGGAGGAATTTGCATCTGGTACAGATACAATGGGAGGATGATTGAAGCCCGGGTGCGGTCAAGGGATGGCTCCCTATTGGTCAACCATGTTATGTATGCCGATCTGGTAATTGCTGCTCACTCAAAGGAGGAGTTGTAGGCACTGCTGCTAAACCTGGAGCGTGCCACTAAGAGTTGGGGCCTTACCATCAGCCCCACCAAAACTAAGCACTGCCTGGGTATTTTGTACCATTGAACACTCCACCCCCACAACTCCCAATTGGTGATGGGGCAGTTGTGGAGAGAGTGGAGAGTTTCAAAAACCAGGGAGTGTGCTCATGACCGGCTCTGGTTTGACAGCAAAGGTTTCACTCCGAATTAGTCGAGCGGCATTATATTTTAATCGGTTGCGTAACGCTGTGTGGAAGCTACCTGGTATGTCAATCCACACAAAGCTTCAGTTCTTCTCGGCCACAGTCATGCCCTCCCTTCTCTATGCTTGCGAAACATGGCCCCTCCTAATGAAACATCTTCGCCGGTTAGAAACATTTAGGCTGGCCTGCCTACGATCCATCCTGGGTTTAACGAGGCTGGATTGTATGAGGAGCTCACAAATCCTTGAAAGATATGGACAGAGTCCCATCGGTGAGCTCCTCCAGCAGGCAAGGCTGCATTGACTGGGTCATGTAGACCGTATGCCCAGCCACCGCATGCCTAAACAGCTTTTGTTCGGCCAGATAGAGGGGGCTAAACGGGCGCGGCACGGGCTACAGAAGAGATGGAGTGATGCGGTACAAGAGGATGTAGAGCTGAGTGGACTTGCTGATGACTGGTACCAGCGGTGTCAAGATTGGCCTCTGTGCAGGAGGCTCGTGATGGATGCTACTGGGCAGTTGGAGGCAGTCGCCCTCCAACAACAACGGAGGGCAGAGGAGCGACGCTCACAACAAAGAGCGGAGCGCCAGGCAGCTAAAACACAGCAAGTTGGCACAATAGGAGGCACAGGTGGTTCATAATCTCAGTCAGTCGACCCATTGCACCTGGGTCTACTCCGTTACCTTGTGCCAGCGGGCGTTCGACACTTCACGTGGCCTCAAGGTGCACATAGCCTGGCACAAGTACCACAGTGACGTCACTACCACTTGGTGGCGAATGGCGGTTGTTGTTATTACCATATATTTATAAAACGTGAAAATAGAGATCATTAATGGAGCGCACAGATGGTTGTGCCATTTTATCTTGCTTTCCAGGCAAATTCCGGGTGCTGAATGCACTCGCGAGCTGTCGCCAGGATTCTGTTGTCAAAAAGGTAAATTTATATCGTAGGATGAAACATAAGAATAGGTTTCACCCTTTCTGGCAATAAAATGGTGTTAATTTGTCCAAATACAATATGGATATCTTTTACAAGGAATCAAGTCTGCATTAACCACACGCACTTGTGGTAAAACATGCAAACAAACACGCTCTGATATTATATGGGCATCGTCTTTGAAACTGATTGGCCTACAACAGAGACAGCCTTCTTTATGTCTTTGTCTCACCACCAGTGTCAGACCAGAGAATGCCAAAAGGCGAACATTACAGAGACAATGCAAGTATCAGAGCATTTATAGCTCGGGTTGAGTTGTTAAAAAATGTCACGTAGATATCACCTCATGGGCTGCACCACTACAGGTGTGGCACCAGAGCGTACCTTTCACACTTGGCACGATGCATCTATCGGATGATTTGTACGTATGTACAGTGTGTATGTTGAACCTCTTTCACACCGTACGTAGCCAACCATGCTAATCGGAGATGCATAGCTTAAAGGTCCGTGGTCTGAGCGTGGCTCTGTTTCACTCCTGCGCTGTCCTCGAGACAGCCTGGTCCCTTCACCTGATGAAGGCCGCTTGTGTTGTTGCCGAAACGCCGTGATTTTTGTTGTTTTATTTTTTACCTACGTGACTTTACCGAATAGAACCAAAGAGCATGGATCCTTGCAGTCACGAAAGCTTTAAATCTAGAATTGATGTTTTTGTCCTTGATGCAGATATCGTGCAGATGTTGTCTTTAAATCTGAAAAGACAACGTTTTTGTAGCTTCAATAACGACCTGACAAGGCCATTCTAAATCATCCGGCCAAGCATTTCAATGCAGAGTGCTCCTGAAGAAGAGTCTTGAGATTCGATGTGGCTTTCCTGGATGAATACACTACATTATATATAATTAATAACGGTATTATTGTATAGCAGTACTTTATTTTAGACAATGTTACGTGCTGCATGTAATTTTTCGCCTGCGAGTTAAACATACTGTCGTGCCATCTGAGACCACGTACACTGAAGGCAATGGACCCTCTATGGCACTGGCACACCAGCCACCCGCTCTCCGATGGACTCGTACCTGCACCGTGCCCATGGCCTGCTGCCCAAGGCTCTCACGGCCACGTTCTCCGTTTTACTGCCCACCCACCGGCTCTAACCCCGACCCTTCTGCCCTCCGCTCGTATTCCACACCACATGGGGCCGAGCCCCCCCCAGCTCCAGCCTCATTCGCCCTGGGCCTTGCCACACAATGTGGCCCTCTCTTCCCCCTCTCCCTTGTGTCCCTGCCCTCACTCATTGCCCCTCTCCTTCCCATGGCTGCTGCAACAATTCCCCCTTGTTTCACCTCCTTCCCAAGTGCGCCCCCCGCCCCCTCCCACCCATTCTGGCATAGCACTTTTGAGATGCTGTTGCATGTAGATGCCTAATAAATATATAGTGTCTTGTAATTGCATCTATTGAACTGCATCATAGGGTCCTTAATGTACACTTGACAGCAGAAGTTACGCACTAGTAATTGCATGCCCATTTACAACAGACAATTACCGTGAAAATAACTTGCGCATAGATCAAATTATTAATGACAATTTTACATGTAAGAAAATAGAGTGGAGGCATAACACACACTGGCAGGCGCTGGAAATATTTAATGGTTGTAGTTTTGCGGGTGCAGTATCGTACACATTGAAATTAGCTTATATTATTTATATGAGTGCCTGTGAGCTATTTTGTAGCTCGTATTTGATGGAGGGTTTTTTGTATTTGGAAGACACTCTCTGACAGCGTTATGAAGACTGAGGAAATCCTTTCAGTACACACAATTAGTGACTGTCACGGTAAACTGAACAACTTCTACAACGTACAAACAAATATTTGACAACGTAGAAAGCACCAAAAATATGGCGCAAGAGATGGTTAAATTAGTTACTTTAAAAAATCAGAGCAGATGCCACATTTGAGGCACCTACGCATAAAATTACACACCGTTGCAGTGCAAGACTTGCGATGTAAAAAAAGTGCACATTTTAAATTCAAAATCTCATTTCCGGTGTATTTCTAGGGTCATGAAGAGGTCACGAGCCCTTGCAAATGGGTCGCGAGTGCGGTGGATAGACAATTACCATGAACATGACATTAGAAAGTAAACGGACTGACGAGTGAAAATTACTGATTACAGATGCAAGGCATTTTTTGGTCATTCACAAACATGACTTGTACGTGAAAAAGGAAAAATAGTCTCCATTTGCCGTGGGGCGCACGTAACAGATGGTGGAATTCCACGGAGGTGCGCACACTCTAGTAAAATGTCAGACAATTTCAACCTGAGAGTAGGATTTTGTTAATTCAGATAACTGGGGGAGGGTTGGATGGGGAGGGGGAGGGGGTCTGGCAATTAATGAAATACACAACAATTTACGAATTAAAAGGTGTCTTTGCATCTCTGGTTGAAACGCGCTTTTATAAGTGCAAATTATGTTTTCCCTTCTAAGTATTCCATTTAAAAGCTGAACATAAAGTTTTTGGATCTAATCTCCATCAGTATTTTAAAAAACATACTTAAGAACTAATGATAAAACTCTTACATTTTCAAACTCTTAATTTACACTGGTATGTTTTTGTATTACTTTATCGTGTTAGTCATATGTTTGCGGTATTTTTTTTATTTAAAGCGACTTGGGACGTGTTGTGAAAGGCACCGTACACGCGTGAATTAATATTCTGACGGTCACGTGTAGAAATGGAGCTCCCGTCTGATATACAGACACCATGTGCATACAATCAAAGATAACAATCCCCTACATAGCCTTCAACACAATGTTGGTGCAAGTGCTGTTAGCGAGCATCTATTAAGGCCAACACAGCACACGAGGGGGTGGTGTGGTCAGCACCATGCTCGGCCACCTTTGTCCCTCCAGTGCTGATATTTAAACACTGTACCAGATACTCATTTAAGGCAGAGTCGACCGAGGAGAGGCCCACGACCAGTATAGACATGCCTCACCAATGTTGGCTGTCAGCGGGAATTGAATTCGGGATTTCAAGCTCATTACGCCGCGCACTAATTACTAACTACCGCACGCCACACGTGGACACAGTCACACGCGCAGACGCACACCGACAGACACACTCATACACATGGTGCTTACACATACAACTCTAAATCTCAATCCACGTCTCTGTGTCGTCACCTTCTCCCCCTGCCTAAGCTTCGCAAATGCTAAAAACTGCATACGGATCTGCGGACAAGCATTTCCTCGGGTGAGATTGGAAATTGAGCCTCATCCATGATTGTCCACCCATCCCCAATGGGATCTGGGTCTATGTAAGCATCGCTTGAGAGTGGGGGGGGGGATTTCAGGCTGACAATGAACCCCGTTCCCCTTCGCTGTAGCCGAAATGTCCACACCTAGTTGCGGTTGAGTGGGGATTTGCGTAGCCTTATCCTCCTTGGAAAAATATGCGATGGAGATGAGGCAGTGGGCGCTGTGGCTGAGCCTTGGACAGAACGTGAGGCTTTATTGAGCTGGTGTCTAGAAACTATTAAACTAAACTAGTTTACCAGGTAAGGCCGCCTGAGCTGAAATATAGTTATTTTTCAGAAGCGACCCGGCCATCACGAATAATCACTCAACAATGTGGCTTATCATCACGTGGAAATGTATAGCAGCCGATAACTCTAAACACACATTGATTTTCAATGTGGAGGGGAAAAACCGGAGTACCCGGAGAAAAATGTGTACGACCACGGGGAGAGATACATACAAACTCCAAATATACAGCAGGCGTCGTCAGGGTCAGGATCGAACCCACGAATTCCTGTATACCAGGCGAGGTAGTTACATATCTCACCACCACCGCGCGTTTCCACGTTGTCCAGCGAGTACTGCTCTGCCTCGTACGTATGTATGTATGTGTGTTTGTATGTATGTGTCTTTGTATGTATGTGTGTTTGTATGTATGTGTGTATGTTAACTGCTGGGCTAAAATAAAAACGAAAACGAAATTGTGTATGTATATTGAACTTTTTTTGCACTGTACATAGCCAACCGTTCGAATCGGAGGTGCCTCGTCTCTCTCAGGGGATAAATGAGGACAGTGAGTTATGCCCTTAAACAATTTAAACATACGCGGGCAATGTCACCTGCTTTTGTTTTCTTAATACAGAGATCACGTGTTTATTATCTGCTCAGCCTCAGATCCTTACCTCCCTATCTTACGTAACGTTGGAGGGGAGGATGGGAGTTTGTCGCCCGAATTTTCACTTACGTCTGCGATTGTGGCCATGAATTAATGATGTCTTTCTTATCTGTTATCCGTGCTATCTGACAATCCGCAGGGATTCATGATAATGGGAGGAATTGCACATCTCCTCGCCTCGTGGGTAATGGGATTCACAGACTACTACAGATGGTATAGGATTTTGACTTTCGGCTGCAGTATCGCAGTAATTGTACACTTTTATTTGCGAGCCATTCGTTATTGTTTTTACACTGGATGCATCACAACCAGACAACTCCTTCTCATCGAGAAGTATTTTTACGTAACGTAAACTTTAATTAGGCCAATCCGTGAATGTTAGCATTGCATTGCTACAAGGTCGTAACCCATGTAACGGAAGCAAAATAAATAATCTACAGAGACATCAATCAATAAATATGAACATCCCCTCATTTAAAAGCAGATGCGGACCCACTGAGATTCAAATATCACATTTTCAAGGGAAAAACAGATGTAAATATCTGATGGCAAAAAGAGGGTTGAAAGCAGTTAGGCAATGGCCTTGACTACAAAGTTGATGCCCAAAGTGATTTTGTATGAGCTTAAGGCAAAATTCATGATGAAACAAGCAAACGTATGGCAACCGCTAAGTTGGTTTCTGCGGAGTTTGTGGTTGGATTTACTGTGACAGCTTACGGGATAATTCCCAATACATCACAATTAGACTGCGGTGTGCTTGTGCAACGTCGAAAGTTCAAAAATGCCAATATATCCCAGCAACTACATTACGAACAAATTAATAAAGGGCTACATTTCGGGAGCATTGGCTCAGGACTTCATTGGAAAGGACATATTGAGTGTCAGGGAGCTCTGAGCAGGTTCGAATAAAGGTCATTAAATTACAGGGGTGGGGGGGGGGGAAATAAACGTGTGCATTCATCCCAGGGTAAAGGAATTTAAAATTAAATTACAGCAATTTTGGTAATATACTAATCTAAGTGACATTAATATTGGCATAAAAAAATGTACTACATGACTGGAAAATGCATCACTCAAGAGTGAATTCACTGGCTGAGGGGGGTAAATTGGCTCTGTCGATGTCCGTAAGCTAAAAGGCAACGTGGTAGAGGCTGTCAAGGCAAGCAGGCTGTGCTGAGATTAATGAAAAGTACGTCGGGCGGGACAATGCAGACACATACGTGAGGAATATTACACCAAATGAGAGCTAGAGCTTGCACAGCAATGCTGGTGTGTTCATATTCTCGGGCGATGAATTCAACGTTTCCTCGGACACAATATTATTCGACTGCTCATAGTACAATTGCAATGCAAATGACGTTACGGAAACATTCAACAGATATAGGATGACTTTTGCTGACATGTTAGCGGACAAGGGAGCGTACAAGTGGCAATCGAAGACAACACTTTACCCATCTATATGCGCTATTATTGCCGCGATGGGCATCCGTGCAGCTTCAGCGGTGATTCACAGCCTTGCTGGGGCCTCCCGCATCTCCAGTGACAAGGTGCGAGCCGCGCCGCTCCGGCCGTGTCTCCAGTGCGTCGTCGCACGGGCAAGGAAGCCGCTTCGCGTTGGTCTACGGGGGCTTCGAGCACGGAGGGGGTCATTTGAAATCCGTAATGGTCGCACGCTGTCCCGACAGCCAGGAGCCAGGATTTGAAAGGTGAAATGGATGTTTTCTATTTAAGGAAACGTATTTCAACTGCTGCAATGCCCGTGGATCAATATTGCTTTGATAGATACAATCCTGCTAGCTTTGGCAATGCCTTTGGTGCCGTCTGGTCACAACGGCCTTGCAGAGATCAGAACAACCGTGGACACACGGGCTAATGCTTGTGGCTACCTTGACTTCTGGAATCAAAATAATATCTTTTTAAAAAGCTATCTATTACGCACGCGTTTTTTGCGAATTTGGCGAATTGTTTGATCGAGAATTTGGAGGCGCAGAATAACAGACAAGCATCTTTCAGTTCATTGTGATGAAAGCATCTTGAATAAAATGAATACTCACGTGATTATTTGAAATATATGGTAATTCAGCCTTCCATGCCGGTGTCTCTCGCAAGTAATCATAACTAAGTAATCAGTCCATGACACGATTTTTCTCCAATCTCCAGGTCAAATTATACCCCGAATATAAATTCAACACTAAGCGAAAATGCATTTTAATTCTGTATAGTTATATATGTATTTACCACTTTAAATTATGTCATCAGCATACAAAATGCTACTTATGTCAATGACGTCACAGGAGCTTTATAGTCCAATTTGGTTCAACATTCGTGAATTCTCTCCCAGCCAGTACGATTACCTCATTTGTCTGGATATGAATCAGCCACCGCGAATGTAATGTAACGAATGTTGAACTTCTTTCACACCTCACGCAGCCAATCCATGCTAATCGGAGGTGCGGGAAAATGTCTGCCTGGCTGACCGACGAGCGGCACCGCCATGAGTCCTTTCCCTGCTGCACGGTGCCTCCTCCCGTGTATAAGCGCCACCACTGTGGGAGGAGAGCAAAATCTCCACGTGCCAGCCGGGCACCATGCTGTGCCAGAGTGGCCCCACTGCGCGGCATGCACACACCCCATCTGCTCCGGCTTCTGCTCGCCGTTGGCGACTTACAGAGTCGCAAAAAGGGCGTGCCGCAACAAATGCAACTCGATGCGTGGAACAGAATTGTTCGGGTAAATGTTTTGCACGCGGCCAAAAAAAAAAAATGCAATATGAAGCATTGCAAGCGTGCAACGGTGCCTCAATAGCTCAGGAGCACGGACAATAAGGAGGGGAATAGACCAAAGATTGAAATGTGCACAAGTTGGCACGGAGAGATGCACACTTGGAATTGCATTGAGAGAGGAACACGTGCATTAGAGAACATACAAATACAGGTTGAAGATGTAATTCTAACCAATAGAAACGCTTGCGCAGTCAATGTTGCTTGAAGGGACGATAGCTGATGGCCAAGGATAACGACGGAGTGGCAGCCAAGGGATGGAACGCGCCCGAGGGAACGTCCATCCAGAATATGAAGCAATAGGATCAGCTCGGGTGCAGCTGGCAGGTCATGAGAAATGGCAACGGCTTGTATGTGTGTATGTTGAACTTATTTCGACAACAAACTAAACACACAAAAAGCAGTTCTAAAGACATGTATGTAACATAAATACATGTAAACACATACTCATGCAATCATACGTACACACAACAGGCTTGGGAATCCTTCATCCAGGAGCGGATTGATCAAGGCTGATGCTAATGTGTAAATTTCTCAGACCATATCTTCACTGCTGAATGTTGTTATACTGTACATACGTCAACCACTATAGAGTGTTTCATGTATCTGAATGTTGCACTGTTATTGTGGCACATTAATGTAAATACTTTAATAGTTTTCAAATGAAGACCATTAGCAGCATGTATAAATGTTCAATTCTGGAATAAACCAATTATTGCTACAAGTGAAGATATTTAGTGCATTGGCTCGGCGATTAGAATGGGCCTCCATGGTGGCTTAATATTTTAGTCGTTTCTTTATGCAAAAAAAAATTGCAATCTGTCATTTTGATAATACGAACGATGATGGGCATTTAGCTCGAGTCCCATTAAGGGGAGTGCAGCTGGAAATATACGACTTCACCTAAATGCCATTAAGTAATATAATACCGGTGAATTACGTCTGGAGGAAAAAAACACCATAGCTTCTGCAATTTGAGTTTCGCTCATGTATAATGTATAATACTAATAAGTCAATTAGATCAGCAAATGTATTTGATGAATGGTGCATTGAATGCAATTAGTAAAATGGCACGCCTTTCGTTAGCTTAATTTCAAGTGCAAAACAGTAGCTGTATGACGCACTCCGATACGTAAACGCTATCATGCAAAAAAAAAGTTTTAAATATATATGAAACAAAGTTTCCACAACCAAAAAATATGCTGTTATGAATAGAAAACAAAGAGTTGTTTTGTTGGTGTAATCACCACTGAGTGTATCACATCGGAAATTGTGATGACCCTGAACTCGTATAATATTTAAGTAATTTCCACAAGGTCCAACTGTCAGCACATGGGCCAAACTTATACATTTTTTCCAGGTGTGCCAGAAGGCCCGGAGTTACAGTGCGAGACACCAGCTTCCCCATTGTCAGACAGTGCTAGACCAACAGCTTAGCGATGCAAAGCTACCAGGGTCTGAATATGGATGTCAGACAGCACGAGACCAATACCCTACCAAAGCAAAGCCATCTGGGTCTGAATACGGATGTCAGACAGTGCTCGACCAACAGCCTAGCAATGCAAAGCCATCAGGGTCTCAGTAAAAATGTCAGACAGTGCTAGACGAACAGCCTAGCAATGCAAAGCCATCAGGGTCTGAATATGGATGTCAGACAGTGCTAGACCAACAATAAAAACAACCCCCTACCTCCTCTTTGGTGCCGGACGGCAACGCTGTGGTGGGCAGTGCCATGGGGGAAGGGCCTATTTAGATTGACCAATTAATTACCATAGAGCACAACTGAAAAATATAATTAGTAAGCTTGTGCCGGAGGCCTCTGGGGGACAGGCATCTATGACGTCTCCTGGCCAAACCCAATTTGGCAGAGCCAGGAGACTGAATCCGTACCCTCGGGGCTCCTCCAGAAACATCAAAAAACCGCTACGTATGGCCACGTGGAATGTTAGAACGCTCACTGCAGAGGAGAGGCTGCCACTCCTCTATTGGGAGCTGGACCAGTGCCGCCTGGAACTCTGTGATATTCAGAAGGTCTGGTGGACCGGCTCTGGCTCCTGCCAACATGAGGGGTGGGCAGTCCTCTACTCGGGGCAGGAGACTGCCAAACAACAGGGAGTGGCTCTTCTTCTGAACAAAATAATGAAGGGGGCATGGGAGCGTGCCGGTGAGGTGTGGGAAGCTGTAAGCCCCAGGCAACTTTGGGCTCGCCTTCCTATCAACCAGAGGCGATGAGTGGTGGTCATGGTTACTTATGCCCCCACCGAAGACGAACATCTGTGGATGGATGCAGGCAAGGCCGATGAGTTAGATGACTTCTATGACCTCCTGTCACAAGTGCTAGCTAAAGTGGCCTCTCGGGATAGAGTCATCTTATTGGATGACTTCAATGCCCGAGTTGGTCATGATGCTGGCTCCTGGTCTGGAGTGATTGTAAGGCATGGGCCAGATCAGCTCAATAACAACGTCAAGAGGCTGCTAGATTTTAGCGCAGGCCATGGGCTTGTAATTACCAACATACTCCTTCCAGCATCGGCGCATCCACATAACATCATGGACGCATGCCGGGTCTAAGCAAGAACATCTGATTGGACTACATAGTGATGGAACAGTGGATGCAGGCCCATGTCCTTGACACCAGGACCTACCGTGGAGCTGATCTGCCCACTGACCATCGACTCGTCATCTGTAAGATGCGCCTGCCATTTTTCCACTCTGGTGGTGGGTGTACACACAGTACCCAATTAAAACTCATAGTGGAATGGTCTCAGCTATCTGATGAAAGTTGCAAGCGAGAATTTCATCATCGCTTGTGGCTGGGGATGGCATCGTCCCCCACTCCTCCTGATGTCGAGGGGAAATGGGCAAGATTTAGGACTGTGGGTCATGCAGCTGCAATATGGTCCAAACCTCCCCAGAGACTTTGGCTGACAGAGGAGGTGTTCAGGCTGGCTCAGAAAAAGCGACAGGCCCACTCTCATCTGCTACAGCATCCCACATTGGAAAATGAGGAGGCTTACCGCAGCCTTCGCTCCGAGGTTCGGAGAGCCATGAGGCACTGCAAGGATGGGTGGTGGTCGCGGGTTGCTGAGGAGATGGAGTCTGCCACAGTGGCCCGCGATCACAAATCGCTCTTTAACTCCATCAAAAAAGTAACCTGCAGCACCATACCTATTACCATCATTAGGGTAAAAATGGTGATCCAATCTCCGACCCCCAGGAACAGGTTTGCAAATTTGCTGAGCATTTCTGTGAGGTCCTGGGAGAGGGGAAATCCCTCAGCCTGGAAAACAACATGAGAAAAAGTGGGAATAACCCTGCTGAGGCTGTTGTGCCTCAAATATTGTAAGAAGTCACCCCTTGTGAGTGGCTGGCTGATGTGCCATCTGTTGAGGAAGTACTGAAGGCGATCATGAGTCTGAGACCAGGAAAGGCAGAGATTTTCTCCCAAGCAAAATGCTGAGGGAGGGTGGCGTTTGTACACAGACTGCCCTAGATGACATCATAACAACAGTCTGGACCACTAGACGGGTTCTGCAGGATTGGAAGGATGCCCTGGTGGTCCCCCTCTTTAAGAAGGGGTACCGCACAGACTGTAACAATTACAGGGGCATCTCCCTCCTCAGTGTGCCGGGAAAGGTCCTGGCAAGGAACATTCAACATCGCCTTGCTAGGTACGATGAGGAGAGGCTTGCGGAGCCCCAATGCGGTTTCAGGTAAAGGCGGTCCTGCACAGATGCCATGTTTTCTGTCTGCTTGCTACAGCAGAGGTGTAGGGAATTTCAACAAGACCTACATCTCTGCTTTATTCACCTGGTCAAGGCCTATAATACCATCAGTAGGCCTGGGCTCTGGGTTGTTCTTCGTGCTTTCGGAGTCCGTGACTCCTTGATCACAATCATCAAGGACCTTTATGATGGTGAGCGGGCCTGGGTAAAATTACGTGGCTGGGAGTTGGAGCCATTCCCTGTACACCTTGGCGTGCGACAAGGATGTCCTCTGGCTCCGACATTATTTAACATCTATTCGACCACGTAGTTTGTGAAGCCTTTAATAGCTGTACCAGAGGGATTTCCATCTGGTAAAGATACAATGGGAGGCTGATCGATGCCCGGGTGCAGTCAAGGAATGGCTCCCTATTGCTCAACCATGTTACGTATGCCATGATCTGGTAATTGCTGCTCACTCAGAGGAGGAGTTGGAGGCACTGCTGCTGAACCTGGAGCATGCCACTAAGAGGTGGGGCTTTACCATCAGCACCACCAAAACTAAGCACCTGCCTGGGTATTTTGTACCATCGAATACTCCACCCCCACAACTCCCAATTGGTGATGGGGCAGTTGTGGAGAGAGTGGAGAGTTTCAAAAACCAGGGAGTGTGCTCATGACCGGCTATGTTTTGACAGCAAAGGTCTCACTCTGAATCAGTCGAGCGGCATTATCTTTTCATCAGTTGCGTAACGCTGTGTGGAAGCTACCTGGTCTGTCGCTCCACACAAAGCTTCAGGTCTTCTTGGCCACAATCATTCCCTCCCTTCTCTACGCTTGCGAAATGTGGACCTTCCTAATGGAAGGAACATCTTCGCCGGTCAAAAACATTTACGCTGGCCTGCCTGTGATCATCCTGGGTTTAACCAGGCTGGATTGTGTGAGGAGCTCACAAATCCTTGAAAGATCTGGACAAAATCCCATCGGTGAGCTCCTCCGGCAGGCAAGGCAGGGTCATGTAGCCCGCATGCCCAGACACCGCAAGCCTAAACAGCTTTTGTTTGGCCGGATCGAGGGAGGCTAAATGGGCACGGCACGAGCTAGAGAAGAGATGGAGTGATGTGGAACAGGAGTATGTGGAGCTGAGTGGACTAGCCAATGACTGGTACGAGCCGTGTCAAGATCGGCCTCTGTGGATGAGGTTCGTGAAGGACGCTACTGGCGAGTTGGAGGCAGTCGCCTTCCAACCACAACAGAAGGCAGAAGAGCGGCACTCACAACAATGAGCGGAGCCCCGGATAGCTAAAGCACAGAAAGTTGGCACAGTAGGAGGCACAGGTGGTGCATCAGCCAGTCATCTCAGTCAGTCGACACTTGGCATCTGCGTCTGCCCCGTGACCTCGTGTCAGCGGGTGTTCGACACTTCAAGTGGCCTCAATGTGCACATATCCTGGCAAAAGCGTCGTGGTGAAATCACCGCCACATAGTAGCGAATGGCGGTTGTTGTTGTTGACCAACAGCCTACTAATGTCAAGCCACCAGGATCTGAACATGGATGTCAGCCAGTGCCAGACCAACAGCCTAGCAATGTTAAGCCACCAGGGTCTGAATGTGGATGTCAGACAGTGCTAGACCAACAGCCTTACAATGTCAATCCACCAGGGTCTGAATGTGGATGTCAGGCAGTGCTAGACCAACAGCCTAGCAAATGTTAAGCCACCAGGGTCTGAATGTGGATGTCAGACAGCGCTAGACCAACAACCTTACAATGTCAAGCCACCAGGGTCTGAATGTGGATGGCAGACAGTGCTAGACCAAGAGCATAGCAAATGTTAAGCCACCAGGGTCTGAATGTGGATGTCAGACAGCGCTAGACCAACAGCCTAGCAATGTCCAGCCACAAGGGTCAGAATGTGGATGTCAGACAGCGCTAGACCAACAGCCTTGCAATGTCCAGCCACGAGGGTCAGAATGTGGATGTCAGACAGCGCTAGACCAACAGCCTTGCAATGTCAAGCCACCAGGGTCTGAATGTGGATGTCAGACAGTGCTAGACCAACAGCCTAGCAATGTCAATCCACCAGGGTCTGAATGTGGATGTCAGACAGCGCTAGACCAACAGCCTTGCAATGCCAATCCACCAGGGTCTGAATGTGGATGTCAGACAGCGCTAGACCAACAGCCTTGCAATGTCAATCCACCAGGGTCTGAATGTGGATGTCAGACAGCGCTAGACCAACAGCCTAGCAATGTCCAGCCACCAGGGTCTGAATGTGGATGTCAGACAGCGCTAGACCAACAGCCTTGCAATGTCAAGCCACCAGGGTCTGTATATGGATGTCAGACAATGCTAGACCAACAGCCTAGCAATGTAAAGCCACCAGGATCTGAATGTGGATGTCTGACAGTCCTAGACCAACAGCCTAGCAATGTCAAGCCACCAGGGACTGAATGTGGATTTCAGACAGTGCTAGACCAACATTCTTGCAATCTCAAGCCACCAGGGTCTGAATGTTGATTTCAGACAATGCTAGACCAACATTCTAGCAATGTAAAGCCATCAGGCTCTGCATATTGATGTGGCTAGCACAGGGCATTGCCTGCTGGATCTGGGTAGGGTTCTTTTGAACTGCTTTATGTGTTCAGTTTGTCGTCCTTCACCGGCACCTCAGATTAGCATGGTTGGCTACGTGCAGTGCGAAGAAAGTTCAACATACATACAGAAGACGATGATGGACAACAACGCCACCACGACAATATAGCCCTCACTCACAGGTGCGTCTAGAAAGTAATCAATTCAACAACAGATGGCAGGCGAAGTGTGGCTGAAGATAAAAATGTACGTGAACATACAGCAATATGGTGCCGAGTGCGTTCCGTGTTTCAGTAGAGAAAGAAGCAGTAGGAGTGGAATGAGTTACCTTTACAAGTGATTTGATGAATCATCATGATGATTCAGGGGTCACCATTCGATTCCGTAATCAATTATTTGTCGGTTTTGTTTACTTCGCAGTGAAAAGTAACATATCTAGCAGCTGCAAGGCTTGATGCGAACTCATTGCATACCACGTATACGAGATACAAATTTATTCTTACACGTGGAGGTGCGAAGCATGTATCAGAAGCTTAAACATTGACATTAATTGATGGAACAATGCATGGTTCCTCCACTCCAAAGCAGAATTAAACCGTGCCATTGACTGGATGGGAGATCTCTTGATGTAGACAGATGCTCTTGGCAGCTCCATGAATGGAACGGGATGAAGTTGTATGCGTGAAAGATTCAAACTGCAATATGGTCATGCGGTTCACAAAATGATTTTGATTAGGACTGGAGTAATAAGCGCATTATAAAGTGCTATCTAAATGCAAATTTAGTGCATTCATTCGTGTGAATGAACGCACTAATTTAGTTAGGATGAGGTTCAAGCATTGTGATTTTGATGGTAGCTGAAGAATATGTGCCGAGTGAACCACGGAGAGCCATCTGATGACATCATCCTAGTTCAGTGTTCTTCACTAATTTACAGAGGGGCGGCCCCCCACACATCACCAGTGTCAGAGGGCCGCCACACTTCTTAAACCATGGGGGGTTTGACAGCGGCACGATGATGACGGAGGGGGGGCGGGGGGGTCTCCACTTGTTGTGTATTGTCGAGGATTGACGAACGTCATGGCGCCACGCTGAAGACCACCAGGGGGGACGCCAATGGTCCCGGGGGGCCGCCAGTGGTCCCGGGGGGGCGCCAGTGGTCCCGGGGGGGCGCCAGTGGTCCCGGGGGGCCGCCAGTGGTCCCCAGTGGTCCCCAGTGGTCCCGGGGGGCCGCCAGTGGACCCCAGTGGTCCCCGGGGGGCCGCCAGTGGTCCCAGGGGTCCCGGGGGGCCGCCAGTGGTCCCCGGGGGGCCGCCAGTGGTCCCGGGAGGCCGCCAGTGGTCCCGGGGGGCCGCCAGTGGTCCCGGGGGGCCGCCAGTGGTCCCAGGGGTCCCGGGGGGCCGCCAGTGGTCCCCGGGGGGCCGCCAGTGGTCCCGGGAGGCCGCCAGTGGTCCCAGTGGTCCCAGGGGTCCTGGGGGGCCGCCAGTGGTCCCAGTGGTCCCAGGGGTCCTGGGGGGCCGCCAGTGGTCCCAGTGGTCCCAGGGGCCTTGCAACGAAGCACGAGTTGGTACAGGAGATGAACCTCGTTACTTGCACACGGCTCACTCACTCGTGTGTGTGTGTGTGAGTGTGTGAGTGTGTGTGAGTGAGTGTGTGTGAGTTAGTGTGAGTGTGTGTGAGTGTGTGTGAGTGTGTAAGTGTGCCGTGTGTGGGAGTGTGTGTGAGTGAGCCGTGTGAGGGTGAGCCGTGTGAGAGTGGCCGTGACGAGAGGGACTTCTGCGTTCGTGTGTGTGTGTGTGTGTGATAGTGTGGTGATGTACACTCTGTGTGTGTGTGATGGTGTGGTGATGTGCACTCTGTGTGTGTGATGGTGTGGTGATGTGCACTGTGTGTGTGTGATAGTGTGGTGATGTACACTCTGTGTGTGTGTGATGGTGTGGTGATGTGCACTCTGTGTGTGTGTGATGGTGTGGTGATGTGCACTCTGTGTGTGTGATGGTGTGGTGATGTGCACTCTGTGTGTGTGATGGTGTGGTGATGTGCACTCTGTGTGTGTGATGGTGTGGTGATGTACACTCTGTGTGTGTGTGATGGTGTGGTGATGTGCACTCTGTGTGTGTGATGGTGTGGTGATGTGCACTGTGTGTGTGTGTGATAGTGTGGTGATGTACACTCTGTGTGTGTGTGATGGTGTGGTGATGTGCACTCTGTGTGTGTGTGATGGTGTGGTGATGTGCACTCTGTGTGTGTGATGGTGTGGTGATGTGCACTCTGTGTGTGTGATGGTGTGGTGATGTGCACTCTGTGTGTGTGTGTGATGGTGTGGTGATGTGCACTCTGTGTGTGTGATGGTGTGGTGATGTGCACTCTGTGTGTGTGTGATGGTGTGGTGATGTACACTCTGTGTGTGTGATGGTGTGGTGATGTACACTCTGTGTGTGTGTGGTGTGGTGATGTACACTCTGTGTGTGTGTGATGGTGTGATGGTGTACACTGTGTGTGTGTGATGGTGTGGTGATGTACACACTGTGTGTGTGATGGTGTGGTGATGTACACTCTGTGTGTGTGATGGTGTGATGGTGTACACTGTGTGTGTGATGGTGTGGTGATGTACACTGTGTGTGTGATGGTGTGGTGATGTACACTCTGTGTGTGTGATGGTGTGGTGATGTACACTCTGTGTGTGTGTGATGGTGTGGTGATGTACACACTGTGTGGTGTGATGGTGTGGTGATGTACACTTTGTGTGTGTGTGATGGTGTGGTGATGTACACTCTGTGTGTGTGTGATGGTGTGGTGATGTGCACTCTGTGTGTGTGATGGTGTGGTGATGTACACTCTGTGTGTGTGTGATGGTGTGGTGATGTGCACTCTGTGTGTGTGATGGTGTGGTGATGTACACACTGTGTGTGTGTGATGGTGTGGTGATGTACACTGTGTGTGTGTGATGGTGTGGTGATGTACACACTGTGTGTGTGATGGTGTGGTGATGTGCACTGTGTGTGTGTGATGGTGTGGTGATGTGCAGTCTGTGTGTGATGGTGTGGTGATGTGCACTCTGTGTGTGTGTGTGTTATGGTGTGGTGATGTACACACTGTGTGTGTGATGGTGTGGTGATGTACACTGTGTGTGTGTGATGGTGTGGTGATGTACACACTGTGTGTGTGTGATGGTGTGGTGATGTGCACTGTGTGTGTGATGGTGTGGTGATGTGCAGTCTGTGTGTGTGATGGTGTGGTGATGTGCACTCGTGTGTGTGTGTGTGATGGTGTGTTTTAGTTTTTTTTGTTTGTTGTGGTTGCACCCGATTCAAGAGCCGAATGGCTCACAGGGCTATACAAAAATAAAGAAACTAAAATAAAGAACGAAAGCAACTGAACTTCCAAAGGGAGAAGCTGCAAGCCACACTTGGGGAAAGTGCAGGTGGGTGGCCACAAATGTCATCGCAAGAATGTGAGACGGCATCGGTGGCAGAGCTTGCAAACGCTCGCAAGCCTCAACAGACAAAGGTGAATTGGGAAACCAGCAACCCTCCTGGGATGATGGAGACAACACATTTCAGAGGCAGTGGCAAAGACCCCCGGATGCGGCAGGGAAAATATAAGGAAAAATCAGTTCAACACGTAGGCTTTCGCGACCAATATTATTCATAATAATGGTTTTTGGGTTTGATCGCGTAAGTATTAATGTGTCGTAACCCTCCACCACCCGGCACAGCCAATTAGTAAGGGATTTGTCACGTAAACAAAACGCCAAATAGTTTACTACTTCAGCCCACCGGTGTGCTGGAGAGTAAATCCACAACATTTTCAATTTGAGTAGTACGACGTTTCGCTGGTAATTACATCAACCAGCATCATCGGGTGATTTGCCAGAATAGTGAAGCAATCCACCTGCTTCAGGTCTTAAATAGAGCAGGACGACGTCATCACTGAACCCAATCAGGTGCAGAGATCAGAGGCGGAGGAGGGGGGTTATTGTAATTATATAATAGACTAGTAATCAGTTAATTGGTGTGCATTTCCTCGAAAAGGAATTATAATTGTAAGATGTATTACTTCATAATAGGCTTCCAGGCCGCACTAAGCCTGGAGCTGTCTGAGCGATTAAAAACTCACTGAGTAGGGAGAATCAGTCAGAGGAGACAGAAGATCGTCGCACGAGTCGTTGACTTTGCTCCAAGAGGAGCTCACAGGATATTGTTCTGAAGCGGAACAATTATAGTAGTGGTGCTGAATGATCGGAAGAGGAGAAAGTTCCTGAATGCTATGATGGTCCAGTGCTATTAAGTTGTTGATGTTTTTAAAAAAAAACAGAGATAAACAGCAAGATTCGGTGGAATCATTCAGAAATATCGAAGAGCAGCGGGGAAAGTATTTTGTGCAGAAGTAGCATGAGAAAAGCCTGAATAGGAGCAAACGAGTTCCACGTGGTGAGGTGCAGGAATGTGTGGTGTTACTGACAGGATATTACATCGTTCTTATGACTTCTTAAACACACCGAATCGTCCACTACCTCAACACTATCACTTCCTACTGACACCAGTGATTGAGTTGCAGCAAAAGGTACATTCTTATGCTTGTGTTGCTTCCGAAACATCGTGATTTATTTTATACCTACGTGACTTTACCGAAAGAAGCAAAGAATAATTCCTGCAAGTCACGAAAGCTTCGAATCTAGATGTATTGCTGTCCAAGATAAGCAACCTATATCGTCTGCATTGGAATCACATGTGCAGGTGTAAGTACTGGTTCAGGTGTAACTTGCCATTGATATTAGCCGTGGCGTGCGATAACCACTGCACGACCACTCCGCTCACTTACATGAATGCTGAGGAGTGAATATCACCTGCAGTTAAAACGGTAAAAAGTACAAGAGTCGTCTGTCTGAAACCACAACTTACACGGTCAGGCGATAACTGACCAGAGTATTTTACATTGGAGAATGACACATTTTTTTCCTGAATTAGTTTTACCTTCTGTTTTCCTATAAAGCTGCGTGTTTTCATAACGCAAATTGGATATAACGCGATTCATGTATTAGCGGACACATTGTTTATAACGCGGATGTGAATTGGATAGAACGCAATCCAGCGAACGGAACTACGTCGCGCGAGTGGGAGTAAGCGTTCGTACGGCTGCCTCGGCATGGCATCGCACAAGGCAGTGGGATGCTGCTGGATGCTTCTAGACGCTACCCACGCGGCTCGGTCTTTGTTCAGCCTGCGTACGCATCTCACGGTGTTATCGCGGACTGTGCTTTACCCCATATTACATATTATTTGTTATAACGCGATTGTTCCATAACGTAACGCCGCGTTACAGGAGATCAGACTATGCTAAGCTCATATGTAGCATTTCAATGAGTTTACTTCAAGGGACATTTAAAAATGCCGCCGTTTGCCAGTCAAAGGAGCGATGGCGACCACGGTGGAGAAGCAGCCGTCAGATGAGTCCGTGGGATGCATTGTGGCAGCAATAGGAGCACATGAGATGGCAAGGGCATAGGGAGTCCCTCATCCAGCAGTGGATGAACATCGGCTGACGATGATGACGATAATGATGATGATGCCTCGCCGTGTGGTGTCATGGCGGTGGCTGATAGTCACGGACGTCGGGAGGCAGAATTGGTCGGCTCATGCAAACCGAAGTTGTAACTCCATACCCGCAGGGTTCAGAGCTGGCCAGTAGATGGCAGTAGAGCAAGTAGGTTGCTGACTCGTCAGTCGTGAATTTTGAGAGTCTTTCCTCGTGTGCGCGAGTTTTCACCAGGCTTTCTAGCTTCTTTCACAAGCAAAATTATTCAACAAAGAATCGACCGAATTTTCGAATGCAAAAGCTACGAACTTTTAAGGAACAAAAGCATGTGTTAATGAAAGCATCATTCAGGGAAAGGTTATCGTTTTTAGGATTAGTCTAGAAATATCTCATCTAAAATTGAAGTTACATTGTAGATCAAGGAGATTGATGCAAGGATTTATAATACGTGACCTAAGTGTAAACTAACATGTAAATATATGCACATATTTGTATGTATGTTGAACTTCTTTCGCACCGTACGTAGCCAACCGTGCTAATCGGAGGTGCAGGGGGAAGGACAACAAACTACACACAAAAAGCAGTAAAAAATATTATTCTCGTCACATTCGTTCCCGTGAAAATAAAAAAACGACTAATTTACACATTAAGCTACAGGGACTCTTTTTTTCAGGAGGGTCGTACATTGCATCTCTTGATGTGAAGATGTTTTCAGCCAATTCGCGAATGTTTACGCTTTGTGCGAGGAAATATCGGAGCACCCCGAGTAATCCCACGTGTGCATTGGAGCGGCAACCGTCACCTCCACAGTTCTGGAGCACTATAAACTAAACTATTAAACTATTTTGTTATCTGAGCAGGTAAGGAGCACTGAGCTGTTTCGCCCGTTTTTCAGAAGCGACCTACTTTTTAGTCGATTTCTTCATAGTGATTTGCTTACCTTTCCGATACTTTGCACTCCTATCGTTTATTCTTTTGGTGTTGTTTGTTGTAACTTTCTGACCCCCCCACCCCTACTGATCGCGTGTGAAAAAGAGCTTCATAGCTAATCGGATTCCTCCAGCCTCAATACATATTCTGACTCTGAAAAAAGATTCCGAAATGCCTTAATTAGCATGGGTACAACTGTTGTGGCGAGTGCTGTTTTGGAGCAGCTATTCAAGCCGATAATGCCACGCAACCGGGTCCTGTGGATGGTCGACTCGGTTAACATCGTCTCTCTCGACTCTCTCCGTCTCGAGCCATAGCCATTTTTTTTTTTTACACCAGGTACACGCATTCGATCGTTAACAATTTCCATCGGTGATTTGCGAGGCCGGGAATAAACCCCAGGTCACTTGGGTTACGGCAAAGTGCTCCCCTATCAGCATGCCGGCGCTCGTCCCACCTGGGAGCGGCGACTTGTGGGCGTCGTGGGTGTCTGGACAACCCACAATTTATTTAGATGTGGCCAAGAGGACACCCGCAACAAATTTCGGACGGCCGTCGGTATTTTTTTTTTATGAGGCCCAAATCATTCTCCCCTCGAAAAAAAAAGGGAGACGGGGGGGGGGGGTGGGGGACATACATGGCGAATGATTCTGGCCCGGTGTGCAGCGGGCGCGTGGATTAAATATCGGCCGCTCTATAGGATTCTATAGGATTCTATAGGATTCGGGGGGTGGGGTTTTGACAGATTTTTTTTTGCGTCCTTACTCAACGGATGGCCCCTAACCGCGGGAATCCATAGTCGGGATAATTGCTCGCGTTCGGCGGTTGGGATTTCATGACTTACTTGAATTCTTGCTCATTTCGCACGCCTTGTTTCTGTACGTTTTTTTTGTTCACTTTAATAGCACACAAAAAACCCCCCTAAAATTATTGTATCACGGCGATAACGTAATCTTGCTCTATATCGGACTAGAAGCATGTGGATCTCTTCACAGTTCTGGTAAAAATCGCCCGATGAAGCCGGTTCATGTAATTGCCAGTGAAACGTTAGACTACTCAAATTGTAAATGTTGTGGAGTTACTCTCCCAACACAGCGGTGGGCTGAAGTAGTAACTAATTGGCACGTTTTGTTTACGTGACAAATCTTACTGATTGGCTGTGTTGGGTGGTGGTCGGTTAATGACACATTTATACTTAAGCGATATAACCCAAAAACCTTTATTATGAGCATATCATGTGTTTACGCGGCATTGTACTCTTCGCACATCGTTAGCAATTGACATTCGCACGTACGACCAGACGCACGTATAACGGTGAGCACTATAAAATCGGTTACGATTGATGAATTGACGCATTGTAACGAACCGCTGGGCTGGACACAAACAAAATCCACCCTCGTCCTTCCTATGGTCTGGCAGTGTGCATGCCTCGCTATTCTGTACAGGTCACGTACATTGTGTAAATGCAAATTGCAATGCTTTGCAAAGTTACTTCAATGCATTTATGGTATGACTTAACGTCTGTCTGATATTTCCATTTAAAACCGATGTTATTCAAAAGCGCTTGGAAGGTATTGGTAAATGTCAGTGCTTTGTATTGTGAGGAAACACCCCTGTACTTTTCGATTTAAAGCTTTCGTGACTGCAATGATTAATTTTCTTTGGTTCTTTCGGTAAAGTCACGTAGACTTTACCGAAAGAACCAAAGAAGACTCCTGTACTTTGCAAATAGATGTTCATCTGCCTTCCCTTTTAAAATGTACCGAATGTTCTGTACAGCACTAACATGCTGTTACATTTAGATGCATTGCAAAAACTCAAATTATGTTGTATTGTACTTGTTGATGTTCGCGCATCGTGTACACATCGGCCGAGTATGTTTGTTTTGTTAGATTAACTGTACAGGTATTGAGACTGTTAAGTGATGTCCCACCCAGGGACTCGTTACAATGCGTCGCATCCCCAACCTTGAAACTTTGGTGCTCCAAACTCTTGGCAGCGATAGGGTGAAGGGGGGGTGCACACGAAATTTTGCAAAGGTGCTCACACACCCGGCACGACAAAAATAAAGCCGCGCATCAATGCCGGGATGTTAGCCTCCACAAACGCTCGCAGACCCACGCACCGATTCCACTCGCCCCAAAAAAAACAAAAAGACAAAGATCCCCCGTTTAGCCTGTGGCAGACTGTTGGGGCAAGTGCTGTGAGCGAGCACCTGCGAAGGCCCGTACGACACACGAAGGGGTGGTTGGCCAACACCGCGCACGGGCCGCCTTTGTCTCCCTCGTGACGATGTCTCCACATCGCATGACCTGTTCAGATAACCGTCACTGGTGTTGGCTGTGAGCGCGAATCGAACAAGAGTCGCCGGGTTCGTAGCGCAGCGCGCTAACCGCTACACTACCGCGCCCCACTCAACGTACACACACACACACACGCACACCAATTATTGCGACATGCAATCCAACATTTTTATTTTCCAATTATCACTCCGGCACTCGTGTGCACTAACTGCAAACGAGTAGTTTTTGTCTGACTGCACAGTGCACTAACAAACACCACGAAGCGTGCAGTTCACAGTCGCCCTCGACGTGATTTTCAAATTCATTAAATAAGCACACCCGCGTTTAAGCCGGGGGGCTCAAGCTGACCACCACCCATCACCACAACCCCCCCCTCCCCCGTGTTTTTTTTTGTGACGGCGGTAACGCGCACGTTCCGTGCGGAGCGATGGTCCTTCGAAGGTGCGTGACGACGTCTTCCGCCGCAGTGGAGTGGCGCGTGTCGCGTCAACGACGACCCCGTGCCCGCGCGCGCGCGCGCTTTGGCTACGAATCGGTGAAAGTGGGACAGGCGCGCGCAAACGCAGCGCTCCCAAGTCCACCACAACCCTCCCCACCCCCCCCCTATTTTTTTTTCTTTCCAGTAGCCATCTGTCGCGCTCTTTGCTTATACGCAGCAGGCCAGCTGGTTTGAGATTCAGCTGTAAATGTAATCTTAAAGGAGCACCACTCCGGTTGCCTCTGAGTAACGAGCTTTAATGCGCTGACTTTGGAGCCCCAGCTGCTGCCACGGGGGTTAGCTTTGTATCTTGCCAATGCCATCCCTTGCATAACGCCTCGCCGCCCGCCCGTGCGCGCTTGCATGTGTGTGCCTGTGTTTGAGAGTGGAATTGGTGCTTGGGTCTACGGAATTTGTGCAACGGTTAGCGCTACGCTGCGCTGCGAGGCTCGCGACCCGGGTTCGATCGCCGCTCACGGCGAACACCGGTGACGATTATCTGAATAGGTCCTGGGCCTCCCCTAGGTCGACTCAGCCTCAAATGAGCACCTGGTGCAGTGTGTAGTAAACATCGCCACTTGGGAGGCAAAGGCGGCCGGGCGTGGTGCTGGCCACCCACCCCCTCGTGTGCCGTGCCGGCCTCCATAGGTGCTCGCTAACAGCACTTGCCCCAACAGTCTGTGAAGGCTACACGGGGATCTTTGTCTTTGCACGTTGAGCCCGCTCCTGGTGACTAGTAAAGTATAACTATATATAACCATTATCACGTCTTCAAATCCTATTATTTGCACGGGAAATATGATCCGCGCCTTCTACAGTTATCCACAGATCCTTTAAGTGTGCAGACATATGAGGGTGGGTAATATTTCAAAATGTCAATGGTGGCCCAAAAATCCAACAGTGACTGTGATGGAGCTGTTCATGAAACAGCGTGGCACCGCATGCCACAGCCTAGCATCGCATGCTACAGCCTAGCATCGCATGCTACAGCCTAGCACCGCATGCCACAGCCTAGCACCGCACGCCACAGCCTAGCACCGCACGCTACGAGGTGCAGTTTGTGGTACGTGGCAAAGTGTGCTTTGACCCCCCCCCCCCCCAAAACCTTGAGCGGTCTCCACATGAAAAAAAGAACATCGTCCACTATCATTTTATTTTAAATGCACAATTGTAGCTAACGTTCTCCAACTCTACGCCGGGTAGAGTTGCAGAACGTTAGCTACAACTCGCAGGTGTTGCATTTACTGCACCTGCTGTGCAGTAGACGGGACGAATGAAGTGAGAGTCGCTGCCTCTGAGGACCCACAGTGTCGAGGACCGCTGCCTTGTCTCCATCGTGATTGTCCAATCACGATGGAGACAACAAATTCACGCGAAGCTCCGCCTCCCGGCAGTCACATCTCATCAGCTGACTGGGATTTTGCCAACCCACTGGGTCCGATCTCTGGGTGGCACCTCCAATGAGCACGGCCAACTACGCACGGTGCGAAAGAAGTTCCACGTACACTCATACACACGTTACGCCAGCTCTGAATTGATTTGGGGATCTGTTCAGATCCGACAATCAGCCACTGTCAAGCATGAACTGTACACCCCCTCGGAACGATGTACTCGCTGTGGCAGCAAGCGACTGGGGAATGGGGTGTGAGGTGAGGCTTGTAGGCACGGTGACGCTCCACTTTCGCTTGAAGGGCCCCGCTCAGATCATACCCTGGGCAGTGCAGGAGTTATTATTCAGATGCTCGCACACTCAAGTCTAATGTACTTAAATGCAAATAAATGTCAATAACCTCTTTTAATGATAGGCGTTGCATAAAATATACATTCAAGTCCAATGTTCATTATGTTTGTGAGTGATGGGCCTCACTGAATATTGCAAAAGCATTGTGGCACTTTTATTAACGCAACATTTTACTAGACCCGCTTCTCATCGATTACATTGCGTCGCGTCGCGTGGGCTGCCCTGCCACAATGCTTGGGCTGCCGCTGTCTGGCTGTCTGCGTGCCATTCCGTCAGCAACAACATTACCGAGAAACCACACACAGCGTGGACTTAATAAACCTTTAACGTACTAAATGCACCTCCACGCACACGCGCACACATTGTGCCAGGATTCACTGCCAATTTTTTTTTTACAAGAATCGCAAGCATGTCCCCAATCTTTTTTATGCAATGTTTTACTTAACATATGTATTGAGGAAAAATAAACTGCCTCTTGTGCTGCCATAATAACTGAAAAAGTAAACTAAATATTTTTTTGGTTTCTGCTTGGGAGTCTCATCATGAAATATTGACTCAAAGAAGTGACCGTGGATTTCAATTCCCGCCTGGGTAGGATAATCTTCGAAGTCAACCTTAAGTTGGTTCGCTGTGGCACTCAGGGCCACTGTGAATAAATTAAATGTAAAAAAACACATGTCCTCAACAGACGACATCCCATTAGGAAATAATACAGTAGAGTTAATCATTCATAACCAAGATATCAATCACACGCAAGGAAGATATCATAATTATATCAGTGGTAATAACAATGCTAAAAGGTTTTAGCAACTCTCAATTCACTGCTGGATGAAGGCCTCCTCACGCTGTATTAGTTGTGGTTTGTTGGTTGGCCATTCTTCTCCACGCTCATCATTGAGGGGTGGTGCAGGGGACAGCATTTTTGTTTTGGAATTGTTTATTTCTCTCAAATTTGGGACCCACGATGGCCTATATTGGCAAATTCTGTGGCATACACATCCTCGAATGTCAACTGTCGAGCACACACCTTGGTATCACCCCATCACGTGATTGGGTGGCCGCAGGTATCAGATACTCAGTGAGGAATTGAGCTGTGGACCACTGCAAACTGGTTCTATGGCAGGCATGTTGACCGCTGGGCTAAATTCTAAACTAAACAATTTGTATGTACAGTGAGGGAAAAAAGTATTTGATCCCCTGCTGATTTTGTACGTTTGCCCACTGACAAAGAAATGATCAGTCTATAATTTTAATGGTAGGTTTATTTGAACAGTGAGAGACAAAATAACAACAAGAAAATCCAGAAAAACGCATGTAAAACATGTAATAAATTGATTTGCATTTTAATTAGGGAAATAAGTATTTGACCCCCTCTCAATCAGAAAGATTTCTGGCTCCCAGGTGTCTTTTATACAGGTAACGAGCTGAGATTAGGAGCACTCTTAAAGGGAGTGCTCCTAATCTCAGCTTGTTACCTGTATAAAAGACACCTGTCCACAGAAGCAATCAATCAATCAGATTCCAAACTCTCCACCATGGCCAAGACCAAAGAGCTCTCCAAGGATGTCAGGGACAAGATTGTAGACCTACACAAGTCTGGAATGGACTACAAGACCATTGCCAAGCAGCTTGGTGAGAAGGTGACAACAGTTGGTGCGATTATTCGCAAATGGAAGAAACACAAAAGAACTGTCAATCTCCCTCGGCCTGGGGCTCCATGCAAGATCTCACCTCGTGGAGTTGCAATGATCATGAGAACGGTGAGGAATCAGCCCAGAACTACACGGGAGGATATTGTCAATGATCTCAAGGCAACTGGGACCATAGTCACCAAAAAAAACAATTGGTAACACACTACGGCGTGAAGGACTGAAATCCTGCAGCGCCTGCAAGGTCCCCCTGCTCAAGAAAGCACATATACATGCCCGTCTGAAGTTTGCCAATGAACATCTGAATGATTCAGAGGACAACTGGGTGAAAGTGTTGTGGTCAGATGAGACCAAGATGGAGCTCTTTGGCATCAACTCAACTCGCCGTGTTTGGAGGAGGAAGAATGCTGCCTATGACCCCAAGAACACCATCCCCACCGTCAAACATGGAGGTGGAAACATTATGCTTTGGGGGTGTTTTTCTGCTAAGGGAACAGGACAACTTCACAGCATCAAAGGGACGATGGACGGGGCCATGTACCGTCAAATATTGGGTGAGAACCCCCTTCCCTCAGCCAGGGCATTGAAAACGAGTCGTGGATGGTTATTCCAGCATGACAATGACCCAAAACACACGACCAAGGCAACAAAGGAGTGGCTCAAGAAGAAGCACATTAAGGTCCTGGAGTGGCCTAGCCAGTCTCCAGACCTTAATCCCATAGAAAATCTGTGGAGGGAGCTGAAGGTTCGAGTTGCCAAACGTCAACCTCGAAACCTTAATGACTTGAAGAAGATCTGCAAAGAGGAGTGGGACAAAATCCCTCTTGAGATCTGTGCAAACCTGGTGGCCAACTACAAGAAACGTCTGACCTCTGTGATTGCCAACAAGGGTTTTGCCACCAAGTACTAAGTCATGTTTTGCAGAGGGGTCAAATACTTATTTCCCTCATTAAAATGCAAATCAATTTATTACATTTTTTACATGCGTTTTACTGGATTTTTTTGTTGTTATTCTGTCTCTCACTGTTCAAATAAACCTACCATTAAAATTATAGACTGATCATTTCTTTGTCAGTGGGCAAACGTACAAAATCAGCAGGGGATCAAATACTTTTTTCCCTCACTGTATATATGAATGTATGTTGAACTTCTTTCGCACCGTACGTAGATAACCGTGCTAATCAGAGGTGCGAGGGAAGGACAACATGTTGTATTTTACCAGGTAAGGCCCATTGAGCTGTATAGCTCTTTTTCAGAAGCGAAGTGGCTTAGAATGTGGAAATTTACAGCAGCCAAATAGTCTAAACGCATGTTGTTTCTAAATGTGAAGGGAAAAACCGGAGGACCTGAATAAAAATCCACGCGACCACTGGGAGAGAGACATTCAAACTCGAAATATACAGGCGTCATCACGATCAGGATCGAACCCACGACCTCTTGCATACCAGGCGATGGAGTTAACATCTCGCCACCGCGGACAACCCAGCAACGCGTACCAACTGCGAATAAAAACAAGAACCCTTTAAAGGACATCACCCCGATCGAAGAAAGCCCATAGAGTACTTTATGCGAGCGCACAGCTGCTGAGGAGACGAATGGGCTCCAGGTGTGGTGATACTGATGCACTCTCGCAGCACTTGCCTCGGCAGTCCTTTAATAAGGCTTCAAATACAGGATCCTTTATCCTTTTTGTTCTGCAAGGCCTGGGGGATATGCAGCGCAGTGGGTCAGCTTTCCTCCACCGCACAATGCATTTCAGTGTCACGAAGCCTCCCCCACACTCGCCCACCCGTGCACGGGAGGGGTCAAACTCACCAGAATGCAACGCTTCTCAGAGAAAGTATCCGCGGACGTCGAGGGCCAAAAATAAAAAATAAAACCCCGCTGTACGCGAAGTCAGACGCACAGGGCCCTGCGTCAGCGAGCGGTGTCCGTGCATTCGCTGCCCCGTGCCACGGCGGCGCTGTGCATGCGTGGCCGTGACGACTGTAAATCAGGAAATTCCCATAATTAGCGATGAAGATTGATCATGACCTCACTCCTTGCAACACTACCTGAAATTGATTCCACCCGCTAACTGCACGCTGCTATGAAACGCGCGGCTGACGGGCTGAGAGGGCCTGCCTACACATACCGCAGACCACAGCACAATGCCTCGAGGTTGTATATACAGACACCTAAATACATTGACGTTGTTTTGTATCCTTCATTGAAGCGCGAACAGCCCACGAACTTATATATTTTGAAAGGCAGACCAAAGTTTACGCTAGCAGCGGTGTTTTCGGAATGAATCTATTCTGGTAATTATATACGAATATTGGTCAACATCATCAAAGGATGACTGCCTTTCTGCACGTGGTCGCGCTGTTTCTTTAGCCGCCACTCACAATGCAGCAGCACCTGCACTGGGGTAATTCTCTGCAGAGCTCACAAGGCAGTGGTGAGCACTGAACTGTTGACTTGGTACCAGCTGAGGGTGCACCAATCGCGAGGCATATCCGGCCACACCACTACAGCGAGCAGTGTGAGCAGGGCGGAAAGACTGTGGAAGGTTGCAGTGTCATGTGCGACGAATTGGCATGGGGTGAGGATAGGTTTGGAGATGAGTGCAGTAGCACGTACGCATCATGCGTGTTGAACTTCTTTCGCACCGTACGTAGCCAACCGTGCTAATCAGAGGTGCTGCTGGAGGACAATAAACGTAAACACAAACAGGAGGATGTCTCCACAAATCTGCCTACCGCTTGACTATGCTGGTTGTAGTAACTGGTGAAACGTCGTACTCAGATTATAAATGTTGTGGATTTGCTCTCCAACACACCGGTGTGCTGTACTAGTAACCAATAGGCATGGTCTGTTCACGTGACACACCTTATTAATTGACCGTGTCGGGTGGTGGTGGGCTATTATAGACGATATTGGTCGCGAACGCCTACGTATTAAAAGGCACTTCAATAGAAATGAAGTTTCAATCTGGATTTAAAAGTGCATAGCTCTCAGTGGCTTCCGAATATCGGAAGGAAGAGCGTTCCAGACGGCCCCAGAAGCACATCAGAAAGCGCGCAATGCAGTGACCACAGTCTTCGTTCGATGGCCAGCCAAGAGCCACTGTGAGGATGACCGCGGTTTGCGTGATGGTTTGTGATGTGGACGCGAGAGGTTCGTTTTGAGGGGAAGGCATCTTGATGGCGTGGTGGTGGTGGTGGTGGTAATAGTCGTTGTTGTGGTTGTAGTCGACTCGGCCTGAAATGAATATCTGGTGTGTTGTCTAAACATCGCTACTTGGGAGACAAAGGCGGTCGTGCGTGGTTGTTGTGTTGGTGGTAGTGGTGCTGTATGCTGATGATCTGGTGATTCCTGCTCAGTTAGAGGAGGAGTTGGAGGTTCTGCTGCTGAATCTGGAGCGTGTCACTAAGAGGATGAGGTCTTACCATCAGCCGCACCAAAACTAAGCACCTGACTGGGTATTTTGTGCCAGCAAACACTCCACGCCATCAGCTCCCCATTGGTGATGGAGCAGTTGTGGAGAGAGTGGAGAGTTTCCAATACCTGGGAAGTGTGCTCATGACCAGCTCCAATTTGACAGCAGAGGTCTCACTCTGAATCAGTCGAGCGGCATTATCTTTTAATCAGCTGCGCAATGCTGCGTGGAAACTACCTGGTCTGTCGCTCCGCACGAAGGTTCGAGTCTTCTTAGCGTCCCTTCTCTATGCTTGTTCAACGTGGACCCCTCAAATGGAACATCTGCGCCGGTAAGAAACTTTCAGGCTGGCATGCCTACGATCCATCCTGAGTTTAACCAAGCTGGATTGTGTGATGAGCTCACAAATCCTTGCAAGCTCTGTACACAGTCCCATCAGTGAGCTCCTCCGGCAGGCAAGGCTGCGTTGGCTGGGTCATGCTCAGTCAGCTTTTATTTGGCCACATAGAGGGGTACAGCTGGTGCATCTACCGGTCATCTCAGTCAGCCAACCCATTGCACCTGGGTCTGTCCCGAGACCTTCTGTCAGCGAGCCTTCGACACATCACGTGGCCTCAAAGTGCACCTGGCCTGGCACAGGCGCCGTGGTGACATCACCTTCACTTAGTGGCGAATGGCGAGTGTTGGTATTGGTCGTGATGATTGTGGTGGTTGGAGTGGTTGGGGTGGCTGTGTTGGTATTGGTAGTGATGATTGTGGTGGTTGGAGTGGTTGGGGTGGCTGTGTTGGTATTGGTAGTGATGATTGTGGTGGTTGGGGTGGTTGGGGTGGCTGTGTTGGTATTGGTAGTGATGATTGTGGTGGTTGGGGTGGCTGTGTTGGTATTGGTCGTGATGATTGTGGTGGTTGGGGTGGCTGTGTTGGTGGTAGTGATGATTGTGGTGGTTGGGGTGGCTGTGTTGGTATTGGTCGTGATGATTGTGGTGGTTGGGGTGGTTGGGGTGGCTGTGTTGGTATTGGTCGTGATGATTGTGGTGGTTGGGGTGGCTGTGTTGGTATTGGTCGTGATGATTGTGGTGGTTGGGGTGGCTGTGTTGGTATTGGTAGTGATGATTGTGGTGGTGGTAGTAGTTGTGTTATTGGTCGTGAAAATTGTGCTGGTGGTCTTGGTGGTTGGGGTGGTCGTGTTTGTGGTAGTGGTTGGTTGTGGTGGTTTTCATGGTGGTCATGGTTGCTGGAGGATATAAGTAAAGCAGGAAGGGCAAAAAAAAATGCTGGCACGGTCTGTAGACACTCACTCACGCAGATTCACCAATCACATCTAATTTAAGCCAGGCAGTGGCAGCACACACCACGTCTGTGCCAATTACCGTGAAACGCTGTCAATTACCAGTCTCGTCAAACGCTGCATTAAAGTTGCGATGAAAAAAAAATCCATTAAAAACCTGCCTCGGGCTCTAGACGGCTGACTGATCAGTTTGGGGGGGGGGGGGGTTATCCTCCTGCTCTCTTTCTCAATCCACGATCCTATCATCTTCAACACGCGCATATTCAGCGGATCGCTCTTTGAACGCCTACCCCCGTGTAACCAACATCTTTCTTCTCTCTCTCTCCCTCAGCGCAATTTTTGTACGTTTTGAGTAAACCCTGCACACACGCGCGCGCGCGCGCGCGTTTCCGCTATACAAATATTTCACTATCTTCTTTACGCCCGTCAAATGAAATGGCATTCAATGTCGTATTAAAGTGGGAGAGATTTCAAGGCGCCTTCTCCGTCACCCCCCCCTCCCCCCCCCCCAGAGAGCTTCTTCATACATTTTAATGCAGTGTGCTTTAAATACCTACTAATAAAACCTAGTGATCATCCGAAGCAATTCGCCATGAAGATTAAAGCCGAAATAGCTTTAACCCTTTTCTCTCCGGCAGTCGTATAAAAAAACCTGGGTTGACATTCAATTACCGCTCATTAACATTTGAATTATGTCTTACTTCTGCCGCGCCCTCTGTAAGGCTAACGCCAAGTACCGAGGTTAAGGAAGAAAACGGAGCCAGGCCGCAGGACCATGCATACAAATGCTTTTAATTAAAGTGCAGTAGGTAGTAATATCCAAAAGAATACCACCGAAGCTGCCCGTAAATCACAACGGGGAGCTGATTAAAGTTGCAAATCAGGAAACATTCTCACACAACGGGGGGCCTGTTCGTCTCGGAGGACCAACAGACGTCACCAAAATCACCGAGCCAGCAACCTGCTCAGCAACTCGGGTTGAGTCGCGGGAGACTGACCAGGGTGAGACCCATGGCCTCATCTGCAGACAGGTGTGATAATCTCAGCGTGCACGCCAGTGGCCTCGCACGCAAAACACAACGCACGCGGTTCTCGACTGTAATGTGGTTAAGCTGAACACCATGGAGCAGATAGGCCGTATGTGAAGAAGCACCATGTCTGTGGCTGTGGCAATACCACTTTACTGTTATTGAAGTACTTTACAAGTGGCATCTCTTCCCAGGGTTAATGCTCCGATGTATACTTCTTTCATGATGGCTACTGCTCTGTGGCTGTTCAGAAAACAGTGTAAGGAAGCAAATCGCCAGCTACGATCTATCCACAGCTGGATGAACGCCTTCCCAAGCCGTTCGCCATCTTCCAGGGCCCTGCGATGCAGCAATAGATGTGACCCCCCCCCCACTCCTGTAAACGAGCCAAAACCATCGCTCTGTCCCTACGGTAGCCGAGACTGAAAATGATAAGGTGGCAAAAAGTAAGGATTAATTAAGACATGTTTAATCCACTGGTGCTTGAAGGGCACCCCACGCTGTGCCGCTCATTCGGGGTTATTTGACCAGGCCACACCAAACTGGCCACTGTTGCTTGGTGAAATAAGCTGGAAACTGTTGAGAATCAAATAAATAAATATGAAAGGATTACAACGCGTGTCTGGGTAAGCTACAACAAGGATGAATACAGCGACCATAAAAGTAAGAAATATTGAGCCACTTTGTTATGGGATGTTGTTTCATGGTGACGAGGGTTAAGGTCACGGTGTAGGCATAGCGAGTGGCTCGGAGCTACAAGCCTCTCATTCAAGAACATGACATTTCATGCTTAATATTCCCACGGATGCCAGCCACCGCAGCATAAAAACAGCTTGCAGTATTAACCTCAAGCATTCATTTAAATGTTTTTTTACGCATTTTGGATTTGTAATTTATATGAATTATGTTCATTTCCCCAACCTACCCGCATGAATTATTTATTCATGTCTTACAAAGACAAAGATCCCCATTATAGCCTTAACAGGCTGTTGGTGCAAGTGCCGTTAGCGAGCACCTTTGAAGGCCGGTATGGTACACGAGGGGGTGGGTGGCCGGGACCACGCTCAACCGCCTTTGTTTCCCGAGTGGCGATGTGTACACACCATAGCAGGTACTTAATTGAGGCTGAGTCAACCTATGGGAGGCGCAGGACCAGTTCAGATAATAGTCACTGGTGTTGGCCGTGAGCGGGAATCGAACTCGGGTCGCCGGGTTCGTAGTGCAGCGCGCTAACCGCTCCACGACCGCTCCCAGTTTCTCACACACACGGCTGTACTGTACACTTATTGTGATGAAGCAGCCATGCTTTGGGAATGCGATGTAATCCAAAAGCTACTGCCTAATGCTGGCACGGCCTCAAAAACATTGCCACAAAAAGGCATTTTGATCCAAAACAGTAGTCTAAGACTAAGCCTCTTGGCTCAAAATTTCATCCCTCTGATCCTGAAAAAAAATAGTTGGCTCAGTCCCCAGGGCTTAAATATAATTTCCATTTTTCATGGAGTCTTTAACGTTACCGTGATGTTAAATATTATTGTAAGGGCAGGGCTTAACTATACCCCCCCCCTCCCCCCTCCGTGCTGGTATCTATGCTGGAGACCGCAACACACTGGGACGCGATGCGGGACGAGCAGCAGCTGTGGGCGAACAGAGGGGCCCGTAATGAGATCTGGATGGGAGCTGCCCTTAACGAGATCAGTCTCCACCAGCCTCGGCGATAATCCAGGGTCAAAATGTCAGCACACGACCGCGCTCCGCGTGAGCGTGCGCAACTTTGGATGCCCGTGTGCGAAAATCTTGTGACGGCTTCTTAATTATTTAGCGCATTCACCAGAAGCGCGGGGTAACCGAGGGGCCGGGTCCCAGCTGCTTGGCTTTTTGTGCCAAATGCGCCGAAGAGGCCATTCATTTCTCACCGCCTTGGCCAGGTCGGTCCAAACGTGTCACGCCAAGGAGCGAAGCCCCTTAATGCTTCAAAACAGGAGGGCACACCACGGGCTCGGTTTGTGTCTGAAAGCCAATGTATTTACTGCAGAGCATGAGAGCAGGGGTCGGTGAGATGCAGAGTGCGTTGGAAGGAGGACGGATGAGGCGAGGGGAATTCAAAACGCAGTGCCCGAGGAAACCATTTTGAGCTCCACTGTTGAGCTTATTCACATCGAAGCAGCTGGTGTTGTGATGAGTTGTGTTTGCAGGGGTTTGTCAGGTTTCTTCACATGTGACAACTGCCAGAAAAAGAAAAAAAAAACTTCGACTGGGATGAACCCCGGAATTCAAATCTCCGCTGGAATCTTATTAAAAAGCAGTATGAATGGCGCACGTGGTGGAATAAAGTGTGGGTGCTCCCACCTCCTCCAAAATGTCGGGCCAAAAGTAATCCTCCCGTGGTCCTTCGAGTGGAAGGCACTTTCGGAAGCAGCGGCATACGAGCAAGATACGTGACCACCGTACATTTACCTCGTGAGGGTTAAATAGATGGTGGTGGGAAAAAAAAAAGAAACAACAGTTCGGCTGGAAAACCTGCATCCAACCCAACAAATTACATGGTGAACGTCCTTATCCACGGTCCCAAGAGGCTGCTACGGTCAGCTTGGGCCTTCTGCCTTCTGCGTCCACTTGAGCCACCTCTGCCGATCTGGTTGAAGCCCTTTTGACTCGTGTGGCATTAAAAACGGCAAGAATCTCAGAAAATGGCCAGCCCCTCGCACGAGGCAAATTGACTTCGTCACAATTACGGGCCACCGTTAGAGGAGTACAGCAAAAACCTCTTGAGGCTGCACTTGAGGAAGCCAGAAATTGGAAAAAGCTGAAAAAAGCTAAAAATGAAGAGCTTCTCCCCTAATTAGTCTGGCTTCAAATATTCATTAACGCGATATATTTTCACCACATAGCAAAACGTTCACGGATAAAAAAAAAAGTGGATTAAACGACATAGTTTGTGGTTTTAATTAGGTAGGCATTTAATGATTTGCCCTTCATTAGTGATTCGATTACCACAATTTGGGGGTTGCAATTAAATTATTTTTTTGTCTCGGTTTTATTTGACTGTTTTTGGACCGTATTTGTTTCTTGTTTATTCCATTTAACGTAATTCATACGCAGCTCTATTTGATCCATTGACCTATATTTACCGCGGGCATATCACGTGCACGCCATTCGCAAAACTACGAATTACCGCGACCGTGTCTTTTAGTTGTTTTTGTTGTTGTTGTTGCGTGCATTATTTAAATGTGCGCATTGTGAAAGGCAACAATGAGATTTGTTTGTCGAGGAGTCCGCGCACTGACCTCCTCGCTATCCAACGCCTGCCGATGGTGCTCGTCAGAATGAGACGAGGTGTACAGGAATGCGATTCCGTTTCTGCAGCCGGTGCTTAGTTCACAAGGACACGATGAAACACAAGTGTGCCGCGCGTTTTTTAATTGACCATTAAGGAACCGGTGACATCGGTGACCCGAGGAGGCTATTTTAGTGCCGGTGCCGTGGTTAAAATCCCACGTTGGAAAAATATCCCTCGCACCAAGTCAAAAGAGGTAAATTCTCATCAGTAACAACATTTACCAAAATCTTCGTATGTACCATATCTCAATGACTTTGCATCTGATTAACAATAAAAAAAATGAAAAGTGTTTCGTACGGGTTTAGCTCTCTCCAGGTGCATATTTAGGCTGCAACAACTTTTGAGAAAATCCTCATTAAGTATTCCTTACAGGCCGAGCTGACTTGCAAGAGGCACTCACCATGTGCATTTAAATTGTTAAGAGGCCAGATCCCTGCCCAGATAAACAAGAACAAAGACTCCGTTCTGCAGCTTCCACACGGCCCTAGTGACCCATGTGTGTGGTCTGCTTCCTGAAACATTTCACTTGGGATAAGTACTTTACTGTTTCTCTGTGTTCCTTTTTATTATTTTAGTGCGTGCTCAGCCATCTCTGGTTTAGCTCTCGACGAAGGGGGGGGGGGGGACACAACAAAATGCGATCAGTGTTGGCCAAATGATGAGAGCTCTAGGCATTTGCAGCAAACGCTTTTTTGACGAACATCAAGAGATGCAGTTGAAAACGTTCGGTGCTGGATAGCCAAAGTGAAAATCCAGGCAACGCGGAACGTTGGCGCAAGGTTTGCTCAACGTTGGCTGAACGTTGGCGCAAGGTTGCCCCAACGGTGCTAACCGCATGCCAACGTTGGCGCAACGTTGGCACAACGTTGGCATGCGGTCAGCACCGTTGGGGCAACGTTGGCAACGACGTTCCATGTTGACTGCTCATTACTGGGTCACTTTGCTCAACTCAATGGCTGCATTATTCCCATTGTCCAGAAACTTCCTAATTTGAATTTATCGGTGCTGTGCCACACGCTAGAAGGTGGAGATAAAGATACTGCGGTGACACTAGCGAGAATAAGCATCGGTGCTGCAGGTGCATGTACACCTATCTCCAACGAGACCACTCAAATCCATTTCAGAAAAGCAACACTGTATTTTTAGCCAAAACGTTACTGACAGAAGCAGTCCCTGCCAAGCCCTTACGTACAATTAACCCCCCCCCCACCATCCTGCCATTTGCCAGAGTGAGTGGCACAAATAATCACAGGCTTTGGTCTCGTTACCACCGTAATTACGGGAAGCACATCAACTCGGCGTAAACTTGCTGGCGCTCACCCCCGCCCACCCCCGAAAGCGAATTTCACACGTCCACACGTCCACACGAGGGTCTTTACATCCTAATGCGAGCTCTCGTCTGCGCGAGTGACACGGTGGCCGAAGGGAAAGTGCCATTTGGAGCAATGAGCGTGGAAGCCAGGCGCTCTTCACGCCATGGGGAAGACTTGATGCTCTTCCTCCCCCCCCCCTCCCCTTCCCGCTGCCGCACGGAACGAACATCCCACTGTTGTTATTATTAAATCAAAATTTAAAAATCCCACTGTTGGTCAATTATAGATGCCGCGCAAACTTCAGAAATGTCACCACTCGTGCAACAAAAAATTCGGCCGTGCCCCCCCCCTCCCGCCACCCCCAACGCAGTGCTGTGCGGCAATACGCATTTCGTATTGCCATGCGTAATTTAACATTGCATTCGGCATTGCGCAATAATTTATCTTTTAATATGGTTTGAAAAGGCGATATCCAGTATGTGTGCATATATGCTGTATAACGAATGCAAAGAGCCCCCTAATTAGGCTTAACAGACTGTTGGGGAAAGTGCTGTTAGCGAGCACCTATGAAGGCCGGCACGGCGCACGAGGAGGTGGGTGGCCAGGACCACGTACTCATTTGTATATATATATTGAACTTCTTTTGCATCGTATGGAGGAGCCAACTGTGCTAATCAGAGGTGCGGGGCTGAGTCGACCAAGGGGAGGCCCCGGTGGAGATAATCGTCACTGGTGTTGTGTATACATACACACAGTGGGCGGCGATAGTGGAGCGGTTAGGACACTGCGATACAAACCTGGCCAACAGCAGTGACGATTATCTGAACCGGTCCTGGGCCTCCCCGAGGACGACTCAGCCTCCATTGAGTACCTGGTGCAGTGTGAAAACATCGCCACTGGGAAGACAAAGACGGCCGGTTGTGCTGTTCATCACCCACCCTATCATATGCCGTCCCAGCCTTCATAGGTGCTCGCTAACAGCACTTGCGCCAACAGTCTTCTAACGCTATACGAGAGGTCTTTGTTAAACACACACACACAGCTCGAATCACGAAATGTTCCCACCGAGGTGCTTGTTACATATGCAGTAAATCCTCCATGCTCTACTACGACTACTACTATTTGCACCTTCCTTCTTGTGTTTAAATCCTGCCGGTCGACGAGCCGTCGAGGACACGGGCAGTGGTGAAAGTACCACGTTGCGAGGGGGGCACAAGGCTCACGGCACGTGGAGTGGGGGAGGGCACCACTCCGTGACCGACCGCCATAGGCCACTGGAGTCCTGCTGCCACCCCCTTGGTGTCTGCGTGGTCCGCACGCCGTTGGCGTGGCAGAGCCACTGCCCGGCAGAACTATTAACGAACAATATTTATATTCTTAGCTCTTTCGGTAAAGTCACGTTGAAGGGAAACAATAAAATATATATCAAACAATAATATAGTTTATTATTTTATTATTTCCCTTCAACGTGACTTTACCGAAAGAGCTAAGACTATGAATTACTGCAGTCACGAAAGCTTTAAATCAAGACCAATATTTATTTTATTCGACCAGGTAAGGCCCACTGAGCTACGTAGCTCTGTTTCAGAGCCTCGAATGTCATCTGGAGAGCATGCACCTTGGTATCACCCCAAGGTGTATGCTCTCCAGACACTCAGTGATTAATCGAGCTTTGGACCATAGCAAATTGGTTCTATGGCAAGCATGTTGACCGCTGGACTAAACTTGTTATATTACCAGGTAAGGCCCAGTGGGCTATTGGCTCTTTTTCAGATATTACCTGGCCACAAATGATAGCCCAATTAAGTGGCTTATAGTGTGGAAATTTAGAGCAGACAAATGAACTAAACGCACGTTTCTAAATGTGGAGGAAAAACCGGAGGACCTGGAGAAAAGGTTTACGGAACCACAGGGAGAGAGACATGTAAATTTCAAATATACAGGCATCAGGGTCGGGATCGAACTCACGACCTTCTGAATACCAGGCGAGCAAGTGAACATCTCGCCATCACGGAGCAAGGGGGCGCGGTGCCTATCACTCCACGGCGTTTTTCTCTGATCGATTTGTCCGGTCAGCGGAGGACATCTGACGTGATACTGAGCTGTGGTTGTCTCCTCGTGTGGCACGAAGTTTACAGACGAACACCGCACATCTCCTGCACCTCGACCGATGATGCCACACGCGATCTTTCCCGCGGAGCGCTCCGACTTTAATTTTTTTCCTTGGGGCGTGAAGATGGATGTTCTTCTGACTCGTGTGCCGACCGCCCGTCTGGGACCCCGGGGTCCCAAAGGCAAATCCAGGTCTCGCCACCGGTTACCGTAAAGCTGTCCAAAATCTGCCTTCACCCAGGTTACGATTGTCATGCTCGGTGATCAGACGCTGCCACCTTTCAGAATTCCTGGCTCGCTCCCGAGCGACCGTGCCAGATTGTTTACGCCGATGCCCAAGGTGTCAGCTGGCCATGCGAGGCGACAGCAACACGGCAGGCTTCCGAAACCGCGTGGCGCACGGCCTTTCCAAGTCTTGCTCGTTCGCCTGCCCCGACCCAGGGCCACCTTCAAGAGGCCCTCTTCAGTCACGACAAAATCCCGCAGCGCGCGTTTCTCAGCTGCTGCCGCTGCTGCGCGCGTGCCGGTGCTCGACTCGCGTGAATGAATAATAAATAATACATCTCGCATCGAAAATTCAATGACAGCACGATCCGGCAATAGGCAGAGCCTGAATAAGAGGCTAAGCAATCTAGAGGAGTGAGCTCTGGCTGTTTTGAGTGTTCTCGACTACACGAAACCACAATATCAAGGGTCTTTGGAAGTTCCCTCTGAAATAAGCTCAGAACACGCTCTACCGCTAGATATGAATCATGTTCGAAGGTTCCCAGTAAACCTTAAGTGAGGTAAAGTGTGAGGTTCTGGAGCCAGTGTTGATAAGTGGTTGGGATCTTATGGCAATCTTGCTTAATATATGAATGTTACAGATTCAAAACCCAGCTCAGGCAAAGTTAGGATTAAGACTTTTTAAACTGTAAAAAACATGTTTATCTTCAACAGAAGCTTTTATCTATATTGGGGATATAAACACGTTTGTATGAATGTATGATGTTGAACTTATTTTGCACCGTACATAGCCAACCGTGCTAATCTGAGGTGCGGTTTAACTTTGACAACAACAAACATTCTTCCGAAGCTGAATTTCAAACGCTTCTGCCTTCACACGCTCCGCTGCCGACTCAGTGGCCGAGTTCTCTGCGCTGGTGTTGACCTTCCTCGAGTGGTCTCGAGTAGACTACTCTAGCAGTACCGAGTAGACTACTCTAGCAGTACCGAGTAGACTACTCTAGCAGTACCGAGTAGACTACTCTAGCAGTACCGAGTAGACTACTCTAGCAGTACCGAGTAGACTACTCTTGCAGTACTGAGTAGACTACTCTAGCAGTACCGAGTAGACTACTCGATGGGTCCTGAGTCGACTACTCTTGCAGTACCGAGTAGACTACTCTTGCAGTACCGAGTAGACTACTCTAGCAGTACCGAGTAGACTACTCTAGCAGTACCGAGTAGACTACTCTTGCAGTACCGAGTAGACTACTCTAGCAGTACCGAGTAGACTACTCTAGCAGTACCGAGTAGACTACTCTAGCAGTACCGAGTCGACTACTCTAGCAGTGCCGAGTAGACGACTCTAGCGGTGCCGATTTAAAAAAGAAACATAAAAATTGTGATAACAGGGGTTTTCCCCTTTTTTCTGACAACAAAACTGAAACCTTTTTGCAAGGATTCATGTCTGCATTAACCACAATACCTGCAGTCAAAATGCAAACAAAAAACATACTATGATAATATATGCATTGTCCTTGAAACTGACCAATCAGTTTCAAGGACAATACATATCTTATCACAACTGACCAATCAGTTTCAAGGACAATACATATATTATCATAGTATGTTTTTTGTTTGCATTTTGACTGCAGGTATTGTGGTTAATACAGACATGAATCCTTGTAAAAAGGTTTCAGTTTTATTTCCAGAAAAAAGGGGAAAAACTCTATTATTACATTTTGGTACTGGCAAAGGAGGTCTAATGATGAGATAAAAATTGTGCTTTCCGTTTCGATCAACCAATTGGATCCCCGTGTTTATTGACGAAAACCAAAGTTCGAGCCAACGTGGAGAAGGCCCTGCCCAACTCCTGCGATCACTCGAGTAGTTCAGCAAATAATGCAAGTGTTTTTTTTTTGTTACCAACTCAAGTTGTCCTGCTATGGGAGCTCTGGCCGAAATAAGGTCCAGCTCGAGTCGACTCGAGTTGGCTGTCCTCTGGAAACTGGGAGGCCTCACGATGATGATGACGATGAGGAGTTAAGCCAAAATAAGCTGGCAAGAGGGACCACAGCCTTTCTGAAATAAAACCTGGTTCTGGCACAGGTCCGGAACAATTCCTAACAGGTTGTTTAAATGGGGTATTAAACGTTGTAACGTTGGCCCAGGTTTAGAGCATCTTACAGCGGAATGCTGTTCAATTCGCGCAAGCCATACACTGCAGACGTGAGGTCCATGTCACGGTGGGAAAAGCTGATCTACAGCATGGAATCTTCAAAAAGTCTTAGACTTGGGGAGAAAGCATTTGCAAGAAAATGCGTTCAGCATCGGAATCAATTCTTCTTATTGTGTCCATACTGCTTCAAACAGCAGCGCACACATGCTGACACGGACACATGCCAGAACACAGAATGATTTCTTTTGGAAGGAAGCTGCCAATTTATTTTTAATTAACTTGCACAAAACAACTTGTTTGCTTTATATTGAAATCTGGCATGCTGTGACGAGAGAGGGAGAAAAAAAAAGATTTTAAAAAATGCATACAAGGGCATTCAAGGACAGAATCCTTGATGGCGGTCTTTTTTTTTTGCATGTTTTCACTCATCTTGAAAAATTTGGATGGTGGAAAAAAAAAAACCCTCACTCAGCTTGAAATCTGGGAACAAGGAGCATGAAAATAGACATCGTTTACCACAATAGCAGCCCTCCTCAGGGCCCATTATTTTAATTATGAGTGCATTAAGGGGCCTAGCAGTGGGAGCAGTCGGGCGTGAGATTCCGGCAGTGGCCACAGCAGAGTTAACGACCCGCTCTCCACTTGCACCGTCACTAAATCCCAATTCGCAGTCACAGAGCGCTCACACGTTTCAGCATTGTATATTTGTTTTCAATTGCTTCTGACGTAAGCACGTGCGTTTATTTTAATTTACAATGCGATAAACGTCTTGATCTTTCGATTAAAACTCGCCTGCCCGTGTTTCACTGAGGTCTGTGGAATTGCCCGAACCGTATGTAATCTTGCTTTCGACCAAAAATGTGAATCGCAAGGCTCGATGAGCCGAATCTACTTTAAAAAAAATTGTAAGTAAAGGTTGAATTCGGAGATGAAAAATATGGCAACATTATTTGTGTGCGCGTACATGAACGCATGGATGCTACAACTTAACCACATTTGACGTTTACATTTATATTTATGAAAATAATACATACATTATGAAATTATACCACAAAGGTCAATAAACCAAATATACGAACTGTAAATGTTGTGGATTCACTATTCAGCACACCGGTGGGCTAAAGCAGTGAACTATTTGTCTTTTGTCAACGTGACACTTTATCATTAATAAAATAAAATGTTTAAATTGGAAGTCTAAGTTATATATGGGAGATGGGAAACTTTTACAAGTTTACGTTTAAACGCACGTGCCCCACGAATGTATAGCTGTTTATTCAGTGTGCAAACTCACTGCACCAGGTACTTGCTCAGTTAAGGATGTTCCCTTAGGCGAGTCCCGGGACGAGAAATCAAACTCAGGTGTCAAGATTTGTAAACTAAAACTATTTTTTTTATTTTACTAGGTAAGGCACACTGGGCTATATAGTTCTTTTTTAGAAGTGACCTGGCCGCAAATGATAGCTCAATGAAGTGGCTTATCACGTGGAAATGTATAGCAGCCAAATACTCCAAACGCATGTTTCCAAATGTGGATGTAAAAACAAGGGGACCTTGACAACATTTCATGGCACCACGGGTAGAAAGCCACGCAAAATCCAAATATACAGCAGGCGTCAGGGTCGGGATTGATCCCACGACCTCCTGTATACCAGGCGAGCTCGTTAACACCTCACCACGGTCGCATCCTCTCAGTGCTTTGTATTTTGAAGGACTCCAAAAATTTCCGAACCGTATAATAATGGTTGAAATGCAATACTATGGCACAATGATAAATACTATTATGTAATTTGGTAATTAAAGCCATGCAATCACTGTGTGTTACTACCAACTATATGCTTAAATTTAACTTGTTTTGTTCGTTTTAACGTTGACATAGCTATAAAATTCGTTACATCACTTAAAAAAACAGAACTGAAACAGCCAAGGTGAATAACTGTGGAGGGATTGGTGTTGGGTATGGGTGGAGGTGAAACAGTAGTGGGAAGGAATTGAAAATACAGAGCCACCACCCCCCCAATCTCTCACAATCCCGTGCTCCCATCACACTCAATCCAGCCCCGCATCGTCTGTCCTGATAGTCAGCACCGAATTTTCAGAAGCGGTCACTGCATCACGCACTTTCAGATGCTCTTCCGATATTAGGAAGTCACTGAAGCTATGCATATTTAAATCTAGAATGCAAACTATTTTCTGTAGAATTGCTTTTTGTATTGTGTTGGTTGTCATTCCCCCGCCCGTTCTATCAGCATGGTGCAGGGGAATGATGCGAAAGAAGTTCGATATCCGTATTTCCATGAGAAAGTACCAATTAATAGATTTATTGATTGAAACAGATTTTTTTGTTAGAGTCACCTAACGCTTCACATCATAAAGGTAAGCCTAAGGGATAATTCGGTGTTCCATGGACAGCAGACACCAGAGCATTTGATCTCGACCTGACGGGGATAAAGAACACCATGTCGAGTGTAGATGCAAGTCAAAATCAGAATCTTTATTTATGCTGGAGAAATCCGATGAAGTATGGAGCTCATTTTGCACAGATGTCCAGTAGGGGCGGGCAACAAGGTACAACAACAAACAACACAAAAACACGGTAGGAGTGCAAAGTATTGGAATGTTAAACAAAACCACTCAAAATAAAAAGTTAAATAGATAAAGCACGTAAGTTCAAATCACATCAGGACACACCAATGTTCAAGCTTGGACAAGGCAGCAAAACAACAGCTGAAGCTGTTCCAAACCACACCGAGACAACACACAGTCCCTCAATAAAATTGCACGTTACACACAGTCCCTCAATGAAATTGCACGTTAAAATGTATCTATGAATCCACGAAATGCCTTGGCTCTGCTGAAATCGGGAAGACCAAGGCTTACGATCGTGACACACGTGTCGAATCATCGTCTGCGTACAAATGCAATTAACTTTCAGAAGCCACGAGCGCCGCCTTCACTAAAATGGCCCCGAAAAAATATATTTTCCCGCAAATCGAATCACCACAAAGAATTACGATAATTCATTGAATTGTTAGATGGTGAGATGGGGGGGGGGGGTTGCAGCGATGGGGAGGGAGGGGGGCAAATCATTGCCTGTGCGTGCCAAAATGGTTTTTCTGCTGGATTTGCGACAGGCGCTGTTTGAGGCCCTCTGATGTTGCTTGAGATGGCTGTGTGTCCGGCTTTACACCAGGGCAGCTGTACATCCCCAGGGAAGGTGCTGCATCTGGTAATCTATAATTTTGGGCTGAGCTGACCTAAGGGAGACACGCACTGAAATAAATGTCCGAGTCTCCTCACGTCGCGAACGACTGTGAATTGAACTTTAACCTCCGGGGTTTATACTGTTGTGGTTTGACCGTTGCAATAAGGCTCCGCATACAGTTTCCTTAAACATATAAACAGACCATTCATGTAAATACACACACCAGCATAACGTATGCAGAGAATCATAACGTACACTTTAATTCAATGATGGATCACTAAAACAACATCCTGATCCAGATAAAAACACCACCTTGTTTGAGTTAAAGCAAAAATGCAAATAATGTAGTATAGCCAAAGGCTCTGCATACAGTGTGCGACTACACAACGTGGGCTGGAAATGTAAATCTCCCACTTTATCTACACTGTCGTGTCGTTACATTGAACGCAAATATAATTAATGTTCGTTATCAAACAACGGGTATTGTAACAGGAAAAAAAGGGGTTAAAAAGGAACATTATTCCACAACCGATGTTGAGAAAGCAAATCCGATGTCCGTATTAGTTCCACGCTTTGAATGTGCAATCCTGGGCTGGTAAGTGGTAATGGATTTATTCTCATTTGACCTTTGCCAAGGTCGCGTGCATCAGCGGTCGTCTCCGCCGTGCGCCGTTGCACGGGAAGAACCCCGAAATGCCAAGGAGACGGGCGATCCGCCTGCCACCCGTGGTGGTGAATGTCACGGGGTGGCGATGCACGCAGGCATCGCCCTCCTCCCCCCCCCCTCCCCCGAGTGGCGGTGAATTAACCGCAACGCGACGCACGCTCGGGCGAGTGCCCGCGGTCAGAGCGTTCACGGTGCCGCGAATGATTGCGGCAGCGTGGGTGGCCGTGAGCTGCGTGCACGAATGGCACCGGTCGGGGCGATCGCAGTCGTTGGCGGCGCGCGCAACCACTGCACGTGCAGCCGTCACAAAGAAACACGCAAACAGACGCGAAGGGTAAAGGCGCAGGAGCTGCCATTGCTCGCTCGCTCACGCCACTGCCGGCGGAAAGAGGGCCTCCGCTGGAGCAAAGCAGACGACCTTAGCAAAGCGACTACGAATAGAGCGTAGGACCTCGGAACAAAAAACAATGAGGATAAACGCAGACATTGCGCTTGACGTTACTTTATTTCCGGTTTTGTTTGGTTACATTATTACCGCTTGCTCCCCTGTTTCCCCTCTTCTTCCCCTTCCCCATTAATCTGCTGTGCCCGATCGCTGCCCGCCTACTGTGTGGTCGGGCAGTGAGCCCAAGTGCCTCCAGACGGCCTCCAGATTTGAGGGTGTATTGTCTCGGGTTCGACCAAATGTTCGTAAGTTGTATCTCCCTCCGTGATGTCCGTGTTCTGGCTTCATTATTATTGAATAATAATAATAAAAAGGAACATATGACCTTTGAGTGAATACACTAAACTAAACTGTACTATTATTTTTTATTTAGCCGGTAAGGCCCACTGAGCCATTTATATATATTTTTCAGAAGCGACCTGGCCACAAATGATAGCTCAACAAAGTGAAATACTCTAAACGCATGTTTCCAAATGTGGATGGAAAAACGTGAGGACCAGGAGAAAAATCCGAGCGACCACGGGGAGAACACGCAAATTCCAAATATACAGCAGGCATCACGGTTGGGATCGACACCCACGACATCCTTCATACCAGGAGAGGGTGTTGACATCTCACCACCGCGACACCCATGCAAAGGACGCCAGAAATGTCATGGCAAGAGTAGGCAAAGAACCTGGAAACTGAATGGAACGTGGCATGAGGCAATGAATCAATTTGACGATTTCAGACGTGCATTTTAGACACTTGAAAGATGTAGTATGATCATTAGTGTTTGCAAGAAGTGGATTTTTTGTGAGTCCACTCGGTGAGACTGATAGAAGTAATAACGTTCTATTTTCTGGATGAGGGAGTAATACGTATAAAATTCACCAAGGTTAAACGTACTCGGGCAAATACACATTTTTTATAGCAAGATAATCACCTATAAAATGACACCACGCGCATTGTGGATGATTTTGAAATTTGATTGAGGTTGCCGAATTTCTGGAACTTACCATCCCTCTATCTCAACGTATATCACAGTACAGATAGTGACCGGCTCGCATGTATGTATGTATGCATGCTGAACTTCGTTTGCACCGATTAGCCAACCGTGCTAATTGGGTTGAATAGGGAAAGCGAGTACGTATCGGCAATGCCTTCGGTCAGTTCATTCCTCGGAGAAGAATTTGAATCTTTTCAAGCAGTACAATTTGTTACCGGTCTCTTTCCAACAATTGCCGTGTTTGGTAAATATTCCAAAACGGTGGCGCCATGGTGGCGAGATGTTAACTAGCCTGTTATACAGGAGGTCGTGGGTTCGACCTCCACCTTGACGCCTGTATATTTGGAGTTTGCACGTCTCTCTCCCCATCGTCGCGTGAATTTTTCTCCGGGTCCTCTGGGTTTTCCCTCCACATTTGGAAACAAACCTTTAGAGTATTTGGCTGCTATGCATTTTCACTTGATGAGCTGCTTCGTTGAGCTATCATTTGTGGGGAGGTCGCTTCTGAAAAACAGCTGTAGAGCTCAGTGGGCCTCACCTGTTAAAATAAAAATAGTTTCATAGTTTGTCTTCACAAATTAAATACTTTAATTCTTAAAATACCGCACACGTAAGCATTACCTAATCTTCGTAAATATTCTGTTCTTTATTTTTAACATTGCATGTCGATGGGATTCTCATTAGGCATTTGAAGAATGTTTTTTTATTTGATAACATTCACAATAGAGTTTCAAACACAAATGTGTAAAACAACCGCGCTCATTTTCGCTCATCGTGCTTGAGATTTTACAGCTTCTGGTGGAAATAATTCTTGAGTTGTTATTCTCACGCTGAATTATGGTCTTAGACAAAAGTTCGGATGGCTTCCAACTGCAGGACGCTTGTGTTGCGCCCGAAACGTCGTGATTTAATTTAGTTTTCATTTATTTTTTACCTACGTGACTTTACCGAAAAAAACAAAGAGTATGAAGAATCCATGCAGTCACGAAAGCTTCAAATCTAGAAATAAGCGATAGGAAAGGACACAAAGAAAGCACACGTGGCTCTCCTTAAACAAACTGCAGGAACGACACAATTCCCCTTCGAGCTAAGAAGCCTCATAAAGACTGATGGAACAAGTGCCGTTGGGCTGGCTCTGTAGCTAACCCAGCAGCCGCCCGAGCCTCCCTCTCCCCGCCCGCCCGTCCACGCGCCTCTCTCCGATGACAGCGTCCGTGACATCGCTCAGCGGAAGCGTGGCGATTTGCTTCACAGGTCAGACGTGCTTGGACTTTTGAGTCCCAAGGACGTGGCTGCGAGCGGCGCGCGCTCGCGCGTCCAGGGTGCTGCCGTCGAGGACGCGAGTCAAAGAGTCGCGCCGCTCACGGGCTCCTCCCTCTACGACGAGGACGCGAGTCAAAGAGTCGCGCCGCTCACGTGCTCCTTCCCTCTACGACCCCGTCACTTTCGCTCTCGCCGGGTCGGAAACTGCCGCGCGTACACCCGATGGAAGGTGTCCGTGCGGCATCCGGTGCGGCGACACGCGACCAAAAACAAGCCAGCCCTTCACTAATCCTTAGCGTCGCGCGAGCGCGGCACGCTTAACGGAATGATCGATGGCCTTGCCTGCGCCACGTTGCACCACCCCCTTGCAGGTGCCACGCGCTTGCTCCGGCGTCTGGCGAGAGTGGGCGGAAAAGCGTCGGACTGGCTCGCCGCCTTCACGTCGCACGCGAAGCGGGAGGGGGCAGCGGCGGAATGATTCGAGGTGTACCTCTCCGTCGTTCCAATTCGAGGCCTCGTTTACATTGATCAGGGAAACCTGCCTTTTTATTTTTTTTCTCAAGGGTAACCTGGCTCACCAGAGTCAAAGATGGGCAGCTAATAATTAATTCACAATAAAGTAAAGTGCTTGAAGGAAAATGCCTCATCAACATCTTAATTGACACTGCCTTATCTATATTTGTGATTTACAGTGCAGTGTCAATGAAGAAGGCGATACGATGTTTCTCATCCATATTAATATATAAGTTGCACGTTATAAACTAAAACTTAACTAAACGATTTTTTTTTATTTTACCAGGTAAGGCCCACTGAGCTCTTTTTCAGAAGCGACCTGGCCACAAATCATAGCTCAACGAAGTGGCTTGTCACGTGGCATTGTATAGCAGCCAAATACTCTTGAGTGCAGGTTCATTATAAATGTGCATGGAAAGACCGGAGGACCCAGAGCACATGCAAACTCTAAATATACGCCAGGCGTCAGGGTCGAGATCGAACCCACGACCTCCTGTATACCAGGCGAGATAGTTAACATCTCACCACCATGGCGCCCATATATTTATAAAAGTTGGACTTTGACTTTTAACTCTCCTGAAAACAATTCCTGAGACTTGGTGAGGCTTTCCTGGGTAAACAAGCGTAACAATTATAATGACAACTTCATGAAAAATATCTCATTCATTAGCTCCATGACCACCACATCCAGACAACCAGGATGAAGTATGGCCTTCATGACAGAGTATTTACACAATGTTTACACTGACGAACCAGCAATGCGGGTTTGCCATTCACGTTCCAGGTCACGATTATTAAACACCAAAGGCAGAGAAAGCTAAAGCATGTTTTCTCCCTCCCAGACTATCGCATCAGAGGTCAGTCTTCTGAGAATCCGAATCTTAATTTATACTGGGGGAATCCGATGAGCTACAAAGCTCTTTTTCACAGACGTCCAGTCGTTTCACAGATGTCCGGTAGAGCTCCCCCAAACCGTCACCGTGCATTGCAAGAAGCTTATTTTAACACGCTTTCTTTAAACTCACTGTCTGTTGTTGTATCCTCAAATCTTGTCACTCAATTTTATCCCACTTCCCAATGTCGTATCGACTGCAAACTTGGTATACTTATGTCACTGATGACAATACTATATTATATCATTGAAAATAAAATAATATATTTTAAAGCAATCTTTTTTATATCTTTTGTTTCGGCTTGGCTCTAATTCTCCACGCTCAACTAACGTTGGCTGTAAATCACCACGGCCCTCTTACGTTGTAGCAAGCTTCGGGGCCACTTCCTGGAGTCGTGGAGTTCTGCCATTACTAGTACATTTCATAAAAGCGTGTTTTTAAAAAAAGTTTTTAAAATAATTGTGACAAAACGCGAGCCCCCCATTACAGGACGCTGCATAGCTTACTCAACCGCGTGACATCGTTCGCTGATCATTGCAAGCGAACGTTTTAACGCGCTTCGCATACGATTTTATTTGAAAGCCAAAACATGTCTCGAGCGATATTATTCTGAATAAGATTATTTGGTGACAATGCACTTGGGCAGGGATCGCGAAATCATTGTTAAATATTCATACAGATGCACGATTGAGTGTCTCTGCATGCATACCTTTAGGAGCACAGGTGGATGTGTGTGCGGAGTGGCAGTGTAGCGGTGAGAACGCAGCGCTACGAACCCGGAAAACCGAGTTCGATTCCCGCTCACGACCAACACGATCATCTGAACCGGTCCTGGGCCTCCCCATACATCGACTCAGCCTCAAATGAGCACCTGGTGCGGTGTGTAAACATCGTCACCAGAGATACAAAGGCGGTCGGGCTTGGTGCTGGCCACCCTTGTACACCGTTCCGACCTTCATAGGTGCTTGCTAAAAGCACTTGCCCCAACAGTCTGTTAAGACTATTAGGCGGGATGTTTGTCTTTGTATATAAATAATGTATGTGAGTATTACATTATTTGATTATAGGTCTACGTGGTGGTCTCAGTGATCCCAATGCGAGTCCCAGTAGTTATGGTGATGCCGGTGGTCTCGTTAGTTATCCTAATGGACCCGGGAGTAGTCCCAGCGGTTCACATTGATACCAGTTGACAGGCATCGATTAGAATTGCCATTTCATTCTGTGGTCAATGTACACAAACGTGCGTTTCACTCGCCTGTGCTTCCCTTCTCTCACCATGCAGCCCATAGTCCCACTCGGAATCATCGAAGAATCCGCAATCCCACAATCATATATGAATTGTTATACGATTCCAAAAACGGAATTGAGGTTCCAGGCTAGGAACCACGTGAATCATCCAGCTCTGATTAAAAGTGTAAAACATTTTTATTCGTTAAAAATGCAGTAACATGTTCCGCTTCGATATAAATTGGTCAGATATGATCTGCTCTGCTTATCACGTATACGACAAAAAAGGCAAACTTAACATTGTCCGCTCAAAATCTGGTTGCCCGTTTCTCGTCCGCGCCACTGTTGATACAGTTTCGCCACTTGAAAGTACATTCCAAATAAATAGTTCCCATGACATCGCAAAAAAGTGCCTCCATCTCTTCTCAGAGACAAAACTCAAAACAGCGATGCACAGCTTGCTTTTTTTTTACTCTCCCCACACCGTCAGAGAGAGAAAGAGAGACAAAAAAAAAGAAACCACCGATCGTACAGGAAAATAAATGTTACGTCGATTGGCAGTGCTAGAAATGGCGAGTCAGTTGTAATTTTGTTCGATCTCTCGAGGAATTGTCGTGGTGAGTTTTTTGGGGTGTTTTTCTTTGAGCATTCCAACTTGTTAAAAATACAACTGAAAAATTCTCACAAAATTGAATGGCTCCCAAAAGCAAGAAAATGCATTCAAATCAGATCCTCTTGGAAACTAATCTTGAAGGCTCAGTGAGGTTTTTCCAGAATAAATATTTAAAACCGTAATTGAATTACCGGGCATGCAATTTTGTGTTAATTTACTTTCATAGCTATCATCATCACCATTATCGTTACCATTCACCCATGTATTTGGGCACTGCCCATATATACATAAGCAGATTAAAATCCATTTCAGTCGCTGACACATGTGCCCTGCTTCCCTTTACTGTAAATTGGTTGATAACTCTTTTGGTAATTTCCCCATCCCAGACAACTTGTTTTGGGGGGGAGTGGATGGGCTGATTATCGCTTTGCCCAGAATAATTTACGTCCATCAATCCATCCGTCCCTCTCAGTCCTTCCACCAACCAAGGACACATCACATTTCTTCATAAAAAAGAACAAAACTGCAAACCAATTGAGGCGAAATGTACCGAATAGTTTACCAATACCCATGCCTAGGTGCATATACAGTAGTTTTAATGCGAGATTTACAAGATATAACAAAACATCTTCAAACAAAGTGGCGTTATGCTGAGCACAAGCACTATGAGCTCATTGGCGTACGTGTGTGCATCTAACCTGTGGATGCCTATTTGTGTATACATTTGTGTGTTCCTGTGCACACGTGTTGTTTGCCCAGTCAAATCCTCCAACAAAAATCGGCCTCCCTTAATGCACTGGCTTGCCAGCTTGTTTTCCTTTGTGAGGATGAGAGGTTTCAATACCGTTTGCACTTCATGGCGTTTAAGAACAACCGCACCTCAAGGTGCTGTACAGAAACAGTGGGCATATTCTGCGGAAAGTGATGTGATCCCTCTTTTATAAACCATTCCGCAAGTGTAAGCTTTCTTCTGCGTTTATGTGTGATGTTAACATTTGAAAATGTATTTTCCGAGCGAAGTTTTGAAAATGTACAATTGCATATCAAATGTTGGCATCTTAATGTTTTATCCGATTGGCTGCAATGAGTCTAAACCAGGTGACTGCTGCTATGATTGTATTAATGTTGTCCTGAGTAAAGTTAAGTTTGTATCACTCAATAATCAGAAAACGATGCCGACGAGAATAAACATCAGATTATTCCGCTGGCCAAAAAATTATTTCTAAAAATGTGGATCACATCTGATTGACTCAGAAATAAGTTTTAGTCTGAGCAAATCTGATATTATTTCGTCAAATTAGACCATCACTGCGCGCAAAACTTGTATTTTGAAATGCTGAATGTATTGGTAATGTGTCTATGTAGCAATTCAATATATATCCATACATGAGGTATTTTAGACTTCATAAAGTGTTGTTCTATCTTCAATCTCAATTCACGTCTAAATGCATACCAAGCATACATAACCACGTTCACTTTAAGTGTGCTTCATATTTTCCAGCCAAAAAGAATATACTTGTTTACAAAACGTATGGTAAACCATTTTTTCCACGTTAAAAATTATCCATAACTCGTAAACACGTTCATCTTACAGACTTACACGAACAAAGCCAACGCAATTTGCGATGGGGTTTTTTGTTGTTGTTGTATTCCCTCTTATTTCAAGCAACGCTTTCCACGACGGCACGGGAGAAACTTAAATATTTGATGATGGCACAGAGAGATTGATATTGTGCAGGCGCCTGTCAGACGTGCCTCAACGTACCCCCACACATCGCAGAAAATCTTCCCCCTCGCCCCCCTCTACACCGTGGCCTTTTCCTCACCCCCCACCCCCCCCCCCCCTGGACATGAGCAGAACGTTGGAAAAATGCGGCACCTGCAAAAATATAACCAAGTCGCTGAGAGAAGAAAAAACTTTTTTTTTTCTCCAAAAATTACAGCCATATGTTTCTTAAGGTTCATGCATCTAGGAAATGAGGTCTACAACATAAACAAATATTGCTAACCCGTTGCAAGAATTTGGTCAGTATCACGTTGGCCGGCGGTTGTGACATACGCTAGCAATAACAATGAACACATGTATGTTACACAGATACCGGACACCGTGGACACACACTGGAGGCATAGCGATGAGACCGATGTTAAATAAGTATGTACGTGCGTGTATGCATGCGTGCGCGCGTGTGTTTTGCTTCTCTCAACAGATACGGCTCACTGGTGTGTGAGAGCCTGATCTGTCATTAAAGTCCAGACGCGAGCGCTTTGCGTTTGGACGCACAATCTGCAGTCAAATTCATGCAAATTGAACGGTCACGCGCGGGTGGTAATCCGTGTGTTGCGCCCCGTAAACATTAAAAATACTGTCAAAGAAATTCTCTGCATTTGGATCCGGGATGTGGAAAGGAGTTGGGTAGAAATTGGACGCACAGATATGCTGGCGTGGATTCCTTGGCTCGGCACGAACTCCAAATTTGGAATCTACTGCTTGAATCGGTCCCAGGAATTTGGCACTCAGATTTACACGTGCTTTTAAGCTGAGAAATGTTGATAGGGGTGTGCCCTATGCCGTCTAGCCGTGTTGGCATTCTCAATCGTGAACGTAATATTCCATCCCCTCTTTCCCACTCCAGCCCCCCTCTCCGAGTGGGATGCTTGGGTGGTCCAGCGCTTCGTGCAACATCTTTCTCATTGAGCCGCCCCATCTTCTTCCATGTGAACCTTTCGGGCTGCACGCCTGAGGCTGAACTTTTATAATCGTATGCACACCTTCACAAGAAAGGCTGCCGGCGGGTGCAGGGTTATTTAAATATTCTTTGGGTATAAAAAGTCTGCTTTTTTGTAATTTTCAATTTCACGCAATTTTGCCGTGAACACACGAGCACAAACCGAAACATGTTTCATTATTACGGAACCACCTCGCTACCTAAGATGCACCACAACATTCTGATAATGTGCAGACTTAGTGCCAGATTCGGAGAATGTTCCTTGATCTGTGATGCCGCTCAAATCTGGAACAATGTAGCACTGGTTATAGCCTAACATATACACATGGGACAACGACGTGGGTATGTAGCCTTGGCCATAGCCTCGCATATACACACAGGGCAGCTCCTTGTGTATAAAGCTCTGCCTATAGCCTCGCATATACACACGGGGCAGCTGTGTGTATACAGCTCTGCCTATAGGCTCGCATATACACACGGGGCAGCTGTGTGTGTATACAGCTCTGCCTATAGCCTCGCATATACACACGGGGCAGCTGTGTGTGTATACAGCTCTGCCTATAGCCTCGCATATACACACGGGGCAGCTGTGTGTGTATACAGCTCTGCCTATAGCGTCGCATATACACAGGGGCAGCTGTGTGTGTATACAGCTCTGCCTATAGCCTCGCATATACACACTGGGCAGCTGTGTGTGTATACAGCTCTGCCTATAGCGTCGCATATACACAGGGGCAGCTGTGTGTGTATACAGTTCTGCCTATAGCGTCGCATATACACAGGGGCAGCTGTGTGTGTATACAGCTCTGCCTATAGCCTCGCATATACACACGGGGCAGCTGCGTGTGTATGTAGCCTTGGATATTCGCTGAGTTGCTCCACGCACCCTGTCCGCACGTGGGCACGAGTAAGCAGTGTGCACCACTCGGCCTTCCCTCGGCCACCCGCCTTTCTTTCCTCAACACCATTTTAGTTTCGGGTTATTTCGAGGGCGATTCTAGCTACTTGGAATTAGCCAGAATCACCATTCGCCAGAATAACCATTCCACGATAGAATGCCGAGAATCACCATTCTGGTTGGCTAGAATCAGCAGTGCATAGATTAGTTCAGCGTTCCCATAGGTTAGCTACATTTGAAGCACATTTATATATTTATTCGATCTAACCCAAAAAAACCCTCCTCTATTATAGATTTGAAGTAGAATTGCAATAGTGTCCAATTATGTTGCATACATCTTCCATGCCAGAATTCCCGATGTAATCTCATTCCAATGAATTGAGATTTTGAACATGGGACTGACACACATAAAAATTGTGAATTTGGTAGGAATCATCAAAAGGTGTAATCATATGATTCCTGCAGGAATGTCCATGTCCATTCACCTTGTTTCCACAGCGCTGATTTCTTAAACACCACACCTGCTATGAATTTTCAGGGCTAGCTGACGTGAGGCCCAAACACCTGGTGACCAGGAATTGAACCCGAGTCGCCGGCACCGTAGCACAGTGCACCAATCGCCAATCCAACACAAGTAGGAACCACAAAAAGTGCAACGTCCGAGGTGAAGGCGCAGGCTTGCAATTTCTCACGCCACTGCTGGGGGGGATAGGGCCTCCACCAGAGAGTCGCTCCAGAGAGTCGCTCCAGAGGGCATGTGGCTACTCACGAACCGTTGTTCACCACTAAGTGGTGAGGATGCCGCCGTAGCGCCTGTGCCGTGAGGCCACGTGAAGTGTCGAAGGTCCCGCTGGCAGGAGGTTGTGGAACCGACCCAGTTTGCCACGGATTGACTGATTGAGATGACTGGCAGATGCACCAGCTGTGCTCACCCACTGTGCCAACGATACATAGGCGCACGCACGTTTAACTTCTTTCGCACCGTACGTAGCCTCTGCTCATCGGAAACGCGGGGGAAGGACAAACTAAACACAAAAATCAGTTTCAAAGAAATTCGTTTTAAATCCAGATTTAAGGGTGCTTAGCGCCAGTGGCTTCCTATATCTGAAGGAAGAGTGTTCCAGACGGCCGCAGAAGTGCATCTGAAAGCATACGATGCAGTGACCGTCTTTGTTTGATGCTTATTATGAAATGCAAAGCCATTTAATTAGATTACAGTAGATATTTCACATCTTTTAAAAAAAAACCTTGTTTAACCAGGGGTCCATTATGAAATAAACAACCGTCTTGTTTTCAAGAACCCTACAGTTTCAAGATTACAGAAACTAAGTTTCCAATTACAGAATTGTTTTAGAAATCTGCGATTGATTTTCAATATTGGCTTAGGGCCCAAAAATCCATATGGATCTTGTACTTCAAAAGCAATTCATCAACTTTGCTAAATGATGTTCAATGTTCTCGGCAAATTCCCTGTGGGATACCGACAAGAGACAATACATTACCAGCAGAGTCTCCGGTTCACGGAGGCAAACATCCTCTGCAGATCTCTGATGAAGGCTCTTGAAATCAGCCAATGCAGCAAAGCATTCAAGAATGTGCCAGTATATATGCAATTTATTACTTCACAGTTTTTATTTATTTTAAATTAATCTCCAAACTGCATCCCGAAACGTCCTGTTGGTATCGCTGATTATCTCAGAGGTCCTCCGGCTAGTCGAGCGTCCCACTGAAATACTATTCCTGACAAACAAGAATTGGGTTCACGGTGGAAAAGTTGCATTGATCAAAATTGACAAGGGGAGGCGTGATTCAGCTCTCGACTTTCCAGTTCATTTTCCACACGGCAGAAAGTCCAAATTTGAGCTGAACAGCACATGTGAAGTGGCTGGGTGGCTCAGAGGGCTGATACATCGACAGATAGCGGAGCTGACGCTGTGATTAAACCGGGTTCTCAAGTGTAGCGAGTTGATGGTATCAGCCCGGTCACCAATGACTGCACAAAAAAGCCCAACATATTAAAATGTGGGTTTCATTGCGTTCAGGTCAGTCAAGGTTTACCAATTAAAAATGTTGGTTTGATTGACGTGAAAAGAATAGTTATTTGCAGGGCATATCAAATGTGTGCTCCTATTGTGGATAAAGATGTTTATTGGGGAGACTAAAGAAGTGGTGCTATGATGTCGTCATCCAGGAGTCTTCTCTGACATGGCGGTTCACTGTTTCACTGAAAGGAATCCAAATCTCATTGTTTTCATCTCCCGATATGACATTGACAGCACAAACGCAATGAACTTTGGAGAAAAAACGAAAGAACTGCACGTGTTTCAACACCTCACATTCCCGTGTCCTTTGTAAAACTATAAGTATAGTAATACCTATATTCTTTGTTATTTCGGTAAAGTCACGTAGAAGGGAAACAAAATACTAAAAATATACAACAATAAAATTCTCACGACGTTTCTACTGCAACACAAGCAATCATCATCAGGTGTGAAAACCACAGCAAGAAACCGCCACTTTTTTCAAATTTTCTTGCTGTGGTTTTCACACCTGATGATGATTGCTTGTGTTGCAGTAGAAACGTCGTGAGAATTTTATTTTTTTAATTTTTAGCATTTTATTGTTTCCCTTCTACGTGACTTTACCGAAAGAACCAAGAATATGAATCCCTGCAGTCACGAAAGCTTTGAATCAAAATTAATAGTAAAACCTCTTCATTCGCGTTCGCGAAATTCGATTCTTTACAATTTTATATGTGTACACCAGTTCAAAGGTCGAGCATTTTCGCCTCGACTATTCGCGATTTGGCAACCATGGCATCATGGCGGAGGGGTGACTCACGCAGCGGTGGACTGTGGGTCCCGTTGCCGCCACCACTAAACCTCCGATTAGCGCGGTTGACGACGTACGGTGCGAAAAAAGCGTTCAACATGCAGTGCATACGAGCCATTGTGTCGCACGGACTCAACGCGCTCGCGTGCACGCCTCTCGCGTGCACGCACATTGGCGTGTGCCATCTCGCCGTCCACTCGTTGAGGATGCAAGTCACACGGACGCCTCGATGGCCTGTCACTCGTATTCACGTGACCGTGACGTTCTGTGTCGAGGCACATAAAACGTCATCATGTACAGACGAACTTGTTGATGTGTTTTATTTCATTTACTGTATCTTCCACCGTTTGTGTTGATATCTATGTATACTTTTGTGCAATTTTAATAAGTTATTTACGCGAATAGTACGGGATTCATATTGCTAAACATTTTCATTTTCTTCCGTATGGTGAGTCGGACACGGGACCCCCCAACCTCGTGTTTCCAATATAAACGTAGTACTCTGTCTACATTCGCGAATTCTACCTTCATGCAGATTTCAAAGACACCTGACCCTCGTGAATATCGAGGCCTTACCGTATTTAGAACAGGTCCCTGCAGGGTGGGCTGGTAGGAACATTGGAATTTTGCGCAATTTTATGACATTGTTGCTTCCAAATGTTGGGTGCAATAAGACATATCAAGTCTCTGCGCTGTCTATTGCTGATATTACACCCAACAGCAAGATATTTCACTTCGTTAAAGTATTGAAAGGGGACGGACGGACGGACACATTAATCTATTGCAGGCTGGTACACTCAGTTTACAACTTCGTTCCTACCAGTAAAATTCTATACATAAATATAGGATATGAGGTGTGAATCATTGGTTTGTTTCAAAATTGAAGCTGATCCAATATTTTTTTCAAGAATAGTGGATCAGACTGGTTGATCCATGCGACCATGCACAGCATTGACATGTGATTGGAGCAAATCCTGATGATTGGTTTGCATAGCTTTGTCCAGTAAGCCAATTAGTAGGAGGCATTATTTTACTTCTGCTATCGAAGCATTATCCAGGCTTAGCTTCAGAGATCTGATGAGATCAGGTGCATTCTGGATGATCTGATCATAGGCAAAAGGCCCATTAATTACAACAATGTTTTAACGTAATACGTAGGTTTTCACCACCAATGATTATTTATTGACTTTTTGGGGTTAAGAGTTAGGATATGTAAAGATGAGGCCACATTTCAGTTGGGGAGCTTCATGATCAAAATTTCTGCAGCTCGTTATGCGGCCTAACCTAAAAAAATATATATTGTGAATGTAACTGTTCAAGAGACGATACTAACTAGGCTTGGAACCCCTCAGTAAACATGGAATGTTGGGCCAAAGCTGGGCCAACGTCCAATGGTTCCATTCACATGCCGACGTTGGCCCAGCGTTGCACATTTACAAGCTTTGTCAAGTGAATCCATCTTAACAGTGTAGCCACTCAGTTAAAGCACCTCTCAACTTAGAGTTGTTTTAACGCACTTAAAGTTGCTCTAATTTTTTCCTCTTTAAAACTTAAAAGTTAAAGGTACAGGTGCAGCGCTGTTATTGCTTACTGACACCACTGCTGGTGCAAGGGCATCCACCAGAGGTAACTCGTGAGAGCCCCTTCATAGGGCATTTGGCCTACTCTTCCATGCTATACCGAAAAATGTGTTTACTGAAACAGCTTTAAAAATATTGGCAAGTGAACATACTTTATGTTGTTATTCTCATAAACTACTATATGAATTATACAATATGCAATCATTACCATTTCTTCCCCATAATTTGATCAGGATAGGGATTCTGCTGCCAGCGAATCAGATTTTAAGAACCTATATTTGGTCACTCAGACGCAAAGAGTGTCCCTCGCTTCTGGGTGCATTCCTGTGCGTAATGACTATACATACTTGCGTGAGCATATTTGTATACACATTGGTAGAAAAAAAACGTGCTGTGCATATATGTACTTGTTCAGGTGCACACACAGGGGTAATTATTTGATGCAAACATTTAAATAAACAGAAATAGAATTTGAAAAATCTAAAAAAAAATTGCCGAGCAGTTGAAAAGGGCCCATGGAATGACTTCCAATGTCAATTCACATCCCAAATCTGGATCAAACTCAATTTAAAAAAAAACAACTAATTCTTGATTTATTTTTGTTCCGTCATTGGTATCTCTGCTGTGTGCCATGAAACCTGCTAAACATAATAATAATAACAATCAGTTTTACCTTTGGTGGATGCTCATATCTCAAACCTAGGCTTTCACTGGTATAGATTTGTGTCGTTCATATGGGCATTCTACCTCTCGGCCAACTCTCACACATGTGTGCTGTTCAATTCTGTTTAAATGTGCAAGCGATGGTGCTGCCAGTTAAGCTGGATTCTGGGGCTGAAAATGAAGCTGACATTTTTATGCCAGCCACACACACACACCTGACTCCACTTAACTCATGCTTCGTGTGTTGGCTCACTTCCCCCTGGTTGTTTAAAATTGGGACCCTCTGGCATGTATCACACATTGACATCTGTTCAGGTCACAACGTCTCGCAGCATTTGCAGGAAATTTGTTTTTCTTTTCTTCCGAGGTGGCTACGTGGCTTCGGGTGCGACGACTGATGTAGAATCTGCATACGAGTTAGAGTACTGAGCTGGCATCAGCGAAATGATGAGACCAAATGAAAGGATTTCCACTTCAGATAAATACAAAATCCCATTTCATCAGTCATTCATTTGCAGTTGCCCCATTTGTGTCCCTTGTGTTAATATTGACAAAGCCGAGTTGACTAGCATAACTTCTAAAGCCAAAAGGGACAATTGAAAAATACCGGCATTTTTTCTTAGTATTTTGCAATGAAAGTTATTTTATGAGAAATGTGGCCTATGACAAACTATTAAAAAGCCTACTCTTGCAAAAGCTGGCTCAGTGGTTGTAATACACACACACACGTAACAGTAAATGGTACATATTGCATTGATAATGCCCACCAGTATCACCAGATGGAGTTTACCCAAAAAAGCACTTCAATCTGAAGTGGAAAACACACTAACCATATATATTAATGGGCAATAATACATATTTCATCACCGAAATAAGAGAAAATGGCAGTCAATTGACTAATTGCTCCATCTAGACCACTGACCAATTATTTTGGCAGTTCAAAATCATTCTTATCTATTTCTATTTCAACTTTTTTTTTTACGCAGAGAGCCTCTCGAGACAACGGGTCTCCTCAAGGCACGTCTGGCTTTGAATAAGGACCAGAAAACAGTGAATTTGCTGTAAAAAAAAAACATTCTGTTAGAAAATTATAATACTGCCTTAAATTCAAAATACATGTTCAGCTTTTGTCAATCCACTGCTGAAAAAGCCCTCCACGCCACCCCAAAGTTGTTCTGGAGGTTATTTTACCATACTTCACCACACTCGTGAGTGCGGCATGGTGAAGGGAAGGCCCAGGATCGGTTTGGATATTATGCACCACTCAAGTTATCTGCGGCCAGTAATCGATTTCAGGTCATTCAGAGCACAGTGCACGATTTTTGTGTGTCTTCGTGATAAAGCTTTATCACGAAGACACTGGTGGAATTCCTGAAAGCCATTTCTGTCTTGGAATTGGCTGCAGTTCGTGAACTGATGGTGATCTCCCCCAACTTTACTCACCAAAACGAGGCCAACATTGGAACATTCATTCATTAGATGGCACTTTGCAGAAAATGTTCACTATCGGAACTTATTGCCCTTGACAAGAATGAACAATGCATGTTATTTTATAAGAAACAATTTACTGCATGCGATGACTATGATTTTCATGCACGAATAACAATCCTGTTGGGAGGACAGTGTAACATAACATTCCTGTATATGGTATGAATGTTTATTTACTGTTGAAAATGTAGTGGGTGGAATGGAAATATACATTTTTAGTGGAACATTACGCCCTGATAAAGCACGACCTTACATCTTTAATGTGCAACCTTTAAAGCGCTTAGTGGCATTAGCCAGGCTTATACTTATAAGTCTTTCACCAACTATGTTGCATGAATGCTAAGTGGCGTTGCATACCAGTTAATGTATGACTGCCAGACTCAATTAACACCTGTACCTTGGAGTTTCACGTCGGCTTAACGCCAATTGTGAGTGGTGAGCCACATTTTTGATTCGGCAGTGCCAGTGTGACACTGGCCATAGACTGTCTCTATGCGATCGCATGGCAAGCTTCTTATTGGACATGGGGCGATGCAGCAGCTGCCCCAGTAGCCCAATATTGGATTGAATTGGCCAATGAGATGCCAACATGTCCATCTGATAAGGGTCGAGATTGAAGTGCACCAAATCGATTCAAATTATATTCATAGTGAATCGAATTTATTGAAATAGATATGAAATTAATCAAGTTAGACGACTTAAATTCGCCATTTATTTTGAGCTTGTATTACTTCAGTTTTTTTTATTTTATAACGACAGCATTGGCCGTTTTTAAAAAAAATGTTTAAAAGTTAAGCAAAAGTTGACGTATGTACGTTAAACTTCTGTCCCACCGTACGCAGCCAATCGGAAGGTGCACGACTTCAAATTGCGACGATGACGTAAAAACAAAACAACGTCAAGTTATGGCACTCACCAGTGCGTTCGGCCGGAGCTAAAGTAGCGGGCCGCCCGCAAAGCGCCCAATCGGCACCCACGGACGCCACTGTCCTTTCGCCTCGGGGTCCTCTCACCGGACAGCAACTCGGTTGGGGCGATTATTTAAATCGGTCATCGGGATGCCAAACTGAAGATGCCAAAATCCGCGTCTCATTGGGGGCCAGGCAAATCGGGTTTAATTCATGAATTAAGATAAACAAACATTGTATATCCTTTAATAAGTCACATTTTGTGGTGGGGCACTGTCCCAAGGTCCCCGTACAGCCCAGCTGTCACTGCTTGAATCAAATTGCCAAATCTGTCAATGCCAACAACACCCAGTGCTGCAGGAGACAAATGTGGCTGGAAATTGCCTTTGGCCCAAACTGCTCATTAACATATCGTGCCAACCCTGATAAGTGCTTGCTTACAGCACCTGCTCCAATAGTCTAATCAGGCCAACAAGATATATATATTTTTTCAATGCATGCATGCGTGCATGAGAAGGCTTTGCATGTCGATCTGATAACTGTAACGTGAGCCGGCCATCCTCGGAGACTTGATGTGGCGGTGCCGGCTTGGCAGTGGAGCTCCCCAGGTGAGACGGCGACTGAGCGCCACTCTTGCACCACAGAGGTCACAAGACCAGCCGTGCAGTTCGGTTGGGCAAGCGGTGGGCAAAACGTGACTTCATTCACGTGACTTCATTCACGTGACTTCATTCACGTGACTTCATTCACGTGACTTCATTCACGTGACTTCATTCACGTGACTTCATTCACGTGACTTCATTCACGTGACTTCATTCACGTGACTTCATTCACGTGACTTCATTCACGTGACTTCATTCACGTGACTTCATTCACGTGACTTCATTCACGTGACTTCATTCACGTGACTTCATTCTCGTGACTTCATTCTCGTGACTTCATTCACGTGACTTCATTCACGTGACTTCATTCTCGTGCCACGCACTTCAGCTTCGGGCCATAATTGAGAATCGGCATCCTTCTGTCCTTCCACCCCCCGCTGGAAGTTGGTTGAAGATTATTTCGCAAATGCTTTTGCACGCGACTTTCACACAGTTTAGAGCACCAGATACACACACACACAAAAATAGGTGTGTTTGTCGCTTGTAGCACTAGCTTTACTGCCTGGCTTCGCCCGGGACTTGGATTCACCACGCCCGGCCGCCTTCGTCTCCCCAGTGGCGATGTTCACACACCACACCAGTTACACATTTGAGGCTGAGTCGACCTAGGGGAGGCCCAGGACCGGTTAAAATAATCGTCACCGGTGGTGGCCGTGAGCGGGAATCGAACTCAGGTCGCCGGGTTCGTAGCGCAGCGTAGCGCTAACCACTACACTACAATGCGTTACGCTTTCACATGCGCGGGTCACGTGACATATTAGACGTCACAGCTCACTTGCCGTGCAAAAAATAAATGAAATCTTGAGCTCCCCCCCATCCCCCCCCCCCCCCCCCCAAAAAAAGTGTAATTTTATAATTTTTGCATAGTGTACAGTCTGGAAAGTACCTACATGGCAAATTTCAAGTTTGTTGCATGTCGGGAAGTACGCTAAACATTTTGAACAGACACACATAATCACAACTTTGCCTTTTATATATATGGAGATTAACTAGTTCGAGCACCATCATTCTTTCAGAACGTGTCAAACTTACCACTTTGATATGTGGACAGTTCAGCGGTGAGCGCTGCCCTCTGCGGAGGAAAAAAAAAACGACGTTTTTATCATTTGAATCCAACCTCTGGCCAATAATGCTGGCTTCATCATCATCATTCTCACCAGTAGCGATCAATGCGCTGGTGGATGAAGGTTTCTCCAGCCTATTGCCATCTCCCTTGGTCCTGTGATGTAAAATCCCATCGAGTAACCATGAACAACTCCTGGTTTGCCACTCCATCGTTAGTCCATCGTTCGTCTCGACTATCAGCCATCATCCCTTCCAGCGATGTTTCATTGTATCTGCCATTGTCTGTATTTCTGACTCCATATGTCACAGCAGTTGCTATACCCGAATATAAAATAAAAACTTTCTTCTATTGGCACATTTGGTTTGTTGCTTAAGTTCAGTTTTTTTTTAAAGCACTGCAATCTGCTGTTAGTCTGCCTCTTCATTTCATCATTTTTATTTCAGTTCGCCCACAATGCCGAACAACACGCAGTACAACCCACAAACACCGTCGGAGATCTTTAAGCCAGGGAAAACCAAGCAATGTGTTCACTATTGATATTCATGGATAATTGTCGACAATAAAATTTTCAGAAAAAGTCATCGAACATCGCCCTAAACGGCACGAGAAGAAAAGAGCGAAACCTCGTTGGACTCCAACTCTGTGCTTTTTTTGTCTCACGGAATCTCAGTGTAGCCGTTTCATTTTTAAAAAAATATATATATTAAATATACTTTAATTTTAAAGATTGGGAGCTCGGGGTGAGCAGCTACATCATGGGACCTTCCCTTGCCAGTATCAAAAGAACACTCTTTGAGACAAGGTTCTAAAGAAAGCTGCTTCTGGTGTGGTCCAATCGGTTTCAAAGACAATGCATATACATGTTTTTGTTTAAATGTTCACCACAAATGTGGTTAATGCAGACATGATTCCTTGCAAATAGGTTTCAGTTTGGTGTGTTAACATCTTAACACATGTTTTATAGCCAGCAACGGTAAAACCTATTCTTATAATTTCTAGCGATGTCTAATTTAGGTCGTGGTATCTCAGTGTAGCCGTTTCATTTTTAAAAATATATATATTAAATATACTTTAATTTTAAAGATTGGGAGCTCGGGGTGAGCAGCTACATCATGGGACCTTCCCTTGCCAGTATCAAAAGAACACTCTTTGAGACAAGGTTCTAAAGAAAGCTGCTTCTGGTGTGGTCCAATCGGTTTCAAAGACAATGCATATACATGTTTTTGTTTAAATGTTCACCACAAATGTGGTTAATGCAGACATGATTCCTTGCAAATAGGTTTCAGTTTGGTGTGTTAACATCTTAACACATGTTTTATAGCCAGCAACGGTAAAACCTATTCTTATAATTTCTAGCGATGTCTAATTTAGGTCGTGGTATTTATTTAGAGTATCGAATATTAATTACCACGACGCCATCCATGGCCTTGGTAAACTGTTAAAGGGCGCAGATTGACTGGGTGAAAATTGATGCAGTCATCAATGCACCAGGGGCTGAATAGTTGCAGCGAACCGCCCTCTCTCTCTCCATCCGCGAGGTTTGCGTTCTTGAAAACGCTCGCGAATGCAGAATTCGCGAATGCAGAAACCTTGTTTGCAATGGGGTAACAAATGGGGTTACGTTCCTGGTAGGAGGGAACATAGGTGGGTGAAATGGAAAGCGTTTAATAACAATGATTACAATGAAGAAATAATACATTTTAAAGAACAATGTTTTTTTTTTAACTTCATTTGATGATGATGATGATGATGCTGCTTTGGCGATGGGGATGGCGAGGCATTCTGGAGGAGGTGCAGGCGTTTGATAAACAACACTGGGCAGTTATCACTTTATGTACTCTGCGAAGCGCCAGCCGCAAACACTTTCCCCGATTGCATTTCAAGTTGTTTTGCCACGGACCTCACGAAATGCATGAACTGTGAGTACGTGTAAAGTCAAACAATTAATACATGTGCAATAGCGAGCTCAGAGCGGGATTACTGCGAGACTGAGGACTACGCGGGTAGCCGAAGTGGCGTGCCCAATCATCGCAGCAGACAGTTTCACATGTAGAGCAGTAACATGTACAGAAGGAACATGTACAGAAGGAACATGTACAGAAGGAACATGTACAGAAGGAACATGTACAGAAGGAACATTCTGCGAGCACCATCCTTGGTGTGGGTGGTCTGTAGGCACTACGTACAATTCGGGAGTCTGGCGGTGTCGCGAATAGGGAATTGGGACACATTCAGTAATTCGCGAATATGCGAAACTCGCGACTCCTCGTCATAAGTCGGTTCGCTGTAAATACGAATATCTGTGGTTTTCATCGCTCATATTGTACGCCGTCTTCGGCAACAGCGCACGTTCAGGTCCTCGGGCCCCTAGATTTGCGCTTTTGCTGTCGTTGTGAAAAAACTCCCCGAACGAGTGACAATATGAAAATGTAACTTTTTTTCTCTCAAAGAAATCATTACGTAAAAAATATATAAGCGCACGTTACCGTGCGGGCAAACCTGCTGTGTGTGTGTGTGCCTGTTGGGCAATGTTTCGTGTCGAAGCCCTGTAGCCCTCTGACACCGGGTCCTCTTTAATTTTGACTTTACAAGCACCGCAGTGATACAGTTTGCTTTTATTGAGGAGGGGAGGGGGGTAGCAACAAGACCACACGTTTCCTGAAGAGTAAAGAGAGAGATGACGTTTTTTTCCATAAGTTATAAAATTACACTTTTTTTAATGAAAAGTTCGCAATCGGTGCTGCTGAGGGTGGCACGCTGGTTAAAGAGCCATGTTCATTTGCACGAACATTACCCACTGCTCGCCATGGAAATTGGGTACAGTATTAAATCATTACACATGTATGTTGAACTTCGTTCGCAAACGTACGTAGCCAGCCTTTCTTTATTAAGTGTGAATAACATCATTTGCCCAAAATTTTGATTTAAAGCTTTCGTGACTGCAGGGATTCATATTCTTGGTTCTTTCGGTAAAGTGACGTAGAAGGGAAACAATAAAATAATACAAATATAAAACAATAAAATTATCACGACGTTTCGACTGCAACACAAGCAATCATCATCAGGTGTGAAACGCACAGCAAGAAAATTTGAAAAAAAAATAACACCTGATGATGATTGCTTGTGTTGCAGTCGAAACGTCGTGAGAATTTTATTGTTTTATATTTTTATTATTTTATTGTTTCCCTTCTAAGTGACTTTACCGAAAGAAACAAGAATATGAATCCCTGCAGTCACGAAAGCTTTAAATCATCATTTGCCCAGTTTTCTTAAATCCTCCCCATTACAATCCACCCAGCAGTCGCCTGCGATGGCGAAACGTCTTGGTTGGTATTCGCACTTCTTCAAAGAAAGTCTGTCCAACGTGGAACTCTGGGCCATGGCTCTCTGGAGCTGGCTCTAGTGGAGGCCCCTCCACCAGCCAGTCACGGGCAGTGATGGCGAGTTGTTAACAACCTCGCCTGGTACACAGGAGGTCGTGCAGGATTCGATCCCAACCCTGACGCCTGCTGTATATTTGGAGTTTGCGGTGTCTCTCTCTCGCCGTGGTCGTGAGGATTTTTCTCCGGGTCCTCCGGTGTTTCATCTCCACATTTAGAATCAACATCATGTGCGTCTCGAAAATTTGGCTGCTATAAATCTCCGCATGATAAGCAACTTCGTTGAGCCATTGTTTGTGATGACCAGATTGCTTCTGAAAAATAGCAACGTAGCTCAATGTGGCCTTACCTGGTAAAATCAAAAATAGTTTAGTTTTATTGCTGTTCTGTTCCTCTTCCTTGTACCCAGGAAAGCCTCGGTAAGCCTCAAGATCCTGTTCCAGGTCACCGCATCAAGACGTTTGGCCAATTCCATGAAAGAGTGTTCGGCTTTAATAACGCGGTCTGTGAAACATCAAACCGGCAATGTCCGTACATTTCCTGATCCCGGATACTTTAGATGCTACGTCTAAAAAGGTGAATATAATGACACCCAGATGTCCATGTCTCTCACCTCTCCCCTGTCCATTTCCTCCCCCCACGATGGTAGTTACCTTCTCCCGGTACGTTAGTCACCTTCTCCCGGTACGTTAGTCACCTCCCGGTACGTTAGTCACCTTCTCCCGGTACGTTAGTCACCTTCTCCCTGAACGTTAGTCACCTTCTCCCGGTACGTTAGTCACCTTCAGTCACCTTCTCCCTGAACGTTAATCACCTCCCTGAACGTTAGTCACCTTCTCCCGGTACGTTAGTCACCTTCTCCCGGTACATTTTAGTCACCTTCTCCCTGAACGTTAGTCACCTTCTCCCGGTACGTTAGTCACCTTCTCCCGGTACGTTAGTCACCTTCTCCCTGAACGTCAGTCACCTTCTCCCTGAACGTTAGTCACCTTCTACCTGAACGTTAGTCACTTTCTCCCGGTATGTTAGTCACCTTCTACCGGTATGTTAGTCACCTTCTACCGGTATGTTAGTCACCTTCTCCCGGTACGTTAGTCACTTTCTCCCGGTACGTTAGTCACCTTCTACCGGTACGTTAGTCACCTTCTCCCTGAACGTCAGTCACCTTCTCCCTGAACGTTAGTCACCTTCTACAGGTACGTTAGTCACTTTCTCCCGGTACGTTAGTTACCTTCTCCCGGTAAGTTAGTCACCTTCTCCCGGTACGTTAGTCACCTTCTCCCGGTACGTTAGTCACCTTCTCCCAGTATGTTAGTCACCTTCTCCCTGAACGTTAGTCACCTTCTCCCGGTACGTTAGTCACCTTCTCCCGGTACGTTAGTCACCTTCTCCCGGTACGTTAGTCACCTTCTCCCTGAACGTCAGTCACCTTCTCCCGGTACGTTAGTCACCTTCTCCCGGTACGTTAGTCACCTTCTCCCGGTACTTTAGTCACCTTCTCCCTGAACGTCAGTCACCTTCTCCCTGAACGTTAGTCACTTTCTCCCGGTACGTTAGTCACCTTCTACCTGAACGTTAGTCACCTTCTCCCTGAACGTCAGTCACCTTCTCCCGGTACGTTAGTCACCTTCTCCCGGTACGTCAGTCACCTTCTCCCGGTACGTTAGTCACCTTCTCCCTGAACGTCAGTCACCTTCTCCCTGAACGTTAGTCACTTTCTCCCGGTACGTTAGTCACCTTCTACCTGAACGCTAGTCACCTTCTCCCGGTACGTTAGTCACCTTCTCCCGGTACGTTAGTCACCTTCTCCCTGAACGTTAGCTACCTTCTACCGATACGTTAGTCACCTTGTCTCGGTACGTTAGTCACCTTCTACCGGTATGTTAGTCACCTTCTACCGGTATGTTAGTCACCTTCTCCCGGTACGTTAGTCACTTTCTCCCGGTACGTTAGTCACCTTCTACCGGTACGTTAGTCACCTTCTCCCTGAACGTCAGTCACCTTCTCCCTGAACGTTAGTCACCTTCTACAGGTACGTTAGTCACTTTCTCCCGGTACGTTAGTTACCTTCTCCCGGTAAGTTAGTCACCTTCTCCCGGTACGTTAGTCACCTTCTCCCGGTACGTTAGTCACCTTCTCCGAGTACGTTAGTCACCTTCTCCCTGAACGTTAGTCACCTTCTCCCGGTACGTTAGTCACCTTCTCCCGGTACGTTAGTCACCTTCTCCCGGTACGTTAGTCACCTTCTCCCGGTACGTTAGTCACCTTCTCCCGGTACGTTAGTCACCTTCTCCCGGTACTTTAGTCACCTTCTCCCTGAACGTCAGTCACCTTCTCCCTGAACGTTAGTCACTTTCTCCCGGTACGTTAGTCACCTTCTACCTGAACGTTAGTCACCTTCTCCCTGAACGTCAGTCACCTTCTCCCGGTACGTTAGTCACCTTCTCCCGGTACGTCAGTCACCTTCTCCCGGTACGTTAGTCACCTTCTCCCTGAACGTCAGTCACCTTCTCCCTGAACGTTAGTCACTTTCTCCCGGTACGTTAGTCACCTTCTACCTGAACGCTAGTCACCTTCTCCCGGTACGTTAGTCACCTTCTACCGGTACGTTAGTCACCTTCTCCCGGTACGTTAGTCACCTTCTCCCTGAACGTTAGCTACCTTCTACTGATACGTTAGTCACCTTCTCTCGGTACGTTAGTCAACTTCTACCGGTACGTTAGTTACCTTCTACCGGTAAGTTAGTTACCTTCTCCCGGTACATTAGTCACCTTCTCGAGGTGCATTAGTCACCTTCTCCCTGAACGTTAGTCACTTTCTCCCGGTAAGTTAGTTACCTTCTCTCGGAAAGTTAGTTACCTTCTCCCGGTAAGTTAGTTACCTTCTCCCGGCAAGTTAGTTACCTTCTCCCGGAACGTTACTTACCTTCTCCCGGAACGTTACTTACCTTCTCCCGGAACGTTACTTACATTCCCCCAGTACATTAGTTACCTTCCGCCGGTACGTTAGTTACTTTCTACCGGTACGTTAGTCACCTTCTCCCGGTGCGTTAGTTACCTTCTCCATGACCGTTCGTCACTTTCCATGGTACGTTAGTCACCTTCCCCCAATACGTTAGTTACCTTCTACCGGTACGTTAGTTAACTTCTACCGGTACGTTAGTTAACTTCTACCGATACGTTAGTTACCTTCCTCCAGTACGTTAGTTACCTTCTCCCGGTACGTTAGTTACCTTCTCCCGGTACGTTAGTTACCTTCTCCCGGTACGTTAGTTACCTTCTCCCGGTACGTTAGTTATCTTCTCCCGGAACGTTAGTTACCTTTCGCCGGTACGTTATTCACCTTCTCCCGATACGTTAGTTACCTTCCACTGGTACGTTAGTCACTTTCCATGGTACGTTAGTCACCTCCCGGTACGTTAGTTACCTTCTACTGGTACGTTAGTTACCTACTACCGGTACGTTATTCACCTTGTACCGGTACGTTAGTTACCGTCTCCCGGAACGTTAGCCACCTTCTACTGGTACGTTAGTTACCTTCCCCCGGTAAGTTAGTTACCTTCTACTGGTACATTAGTTACCTTCTACCGGTACGTTAGTTACCTTCTCCCGGAACGTTAACCACCTTCTCCCGGTACGTTAGTTACCTTCTCCCGGAAAGTTACTTACCTTCTCCCGGAACGTTAGTTACCTTCCCTCAGTACGTTAGTTACCTTCCGCCGGTACGTTAGTCACCTTCTCCCGTTACGTTAGTTACCTTCTCCCGGTAAGTTAGTTACCTTCTCCCGGTAAGTTAGTTACCTTCTCCCGGTACGTTAGTTACCTTCTCCCGGTAAGTTAGTTACCTTCTCCCGGTAAGTTAGTTACCTTCTCCCGGTACGTTAGTTACCTTCTCCCAGTACGTTAGTTACCTTCTCCCGGTAAGTTAGTTACCTTCTCCCGGTAAGTTAGTTACCTTCTCCCGGAACGTTACTTACCTTCTCCCGGAACGTTAGTTACCTTCTCCCGGTAAGTTAGTTACCTTCTCCCGGTAAGTTAGTTACCTTCTCCCGGTAAGTTAGTTACCTTCTCCCGGAACGTTACTTACCTTCTCCCGGAACGTTAGTTACCTTACCCCAGTACATTAGTTACCTTCCGCCGGTACGTTAGTTACTTTCTACCGGTGCGTTAGTTACCTTCTCCCGGTGCGTTAGTTACCTTCTCCATGAACGTTAGTCACTTTCCATGGTACGTTAGTCACCTCCTCCCGGTACGTTAGTTACCTTCTACCGGTACGTTAGTTAACTTCTACCGGTACGTTAGTTACCTTCCTCCAGTACCTTAGTTACCTTCTCCCGGTACGTTAGCTACCTTCTACCGGTACGTTAGTTAACTTCTACCGGTACGTTAGTTAACTTCTACCGGTACGTTAGTTAACTTCTACCGGTACGTTAGTTAACTTCTACCGGTACGTTAGTTACCTTCTCCCGGTACGTTAGTTACCTTCTCCCGGAACGTTAGTTACCTTCCTCCAGTACGTTAGTTACCTTCTCCCGGTACGTTAGTTACCTTCTCCCGGTACGTTAGTTACCTTCCTCCAGTACGTTAGCTACCTTCCACCGGTACGTTAGTCACCTTCTCCCGGTGCGTTAGTCACCTTCTCCCTGAACGTTAGTCACTTTCCATGGTACGTTAGTCACCTCCCAGTACGTTAGTTACCTTCTATTGGTACGTTAGTTACCTTCCTCCAGTACGTTAGTTACCTTCTCCCGGTACGTTAGTTACCTTCTGCCTTATCCCCCCCCCCCAATATCAATCTTCATGGCCCTACACGTGAGTCCCACTTTGGTGGGGGCAGTGAGCCAAATCTTTTTCTCCTTCCTCAGGCCCTGTCGCTCCAACCTCGCGTCGCTGTTCGTGGAGTTTGTGCCCCCCGGCCCCCCGCAGTTTTAGGATCGGCGTATCGTACCGCGGTGGTTCTCAACGTTATTTACGCTGCTGTGACCCCCTTCTTGCATTTTGTTTCAACCGAGTTTACCCCCCCTACCACTTTCCTGTCCCAGACAGCATGGTTCTGAGAAATAAATGCACAAATAATGAACATTAATTCACAATGCCGGTGTGTTTTCGGCTAGATCGCGTAAATATTTGCGTGTGTCGTTAAACCCGCCGCCGCTCGACAGCCAATTAGTAAGGTTTGTCACGTAAAACAGAACATGCCAGTGCGTTACTAGTACAGCTACACCGTTGTGTTGGAGAGCCAAGGCAATTAGTAAGACTTACGTGACAAAAAATACTCTTTGCCTGTGTTGCGTGGTGGCAGGTTCAACAACACATTCATATATTCTTGGTTCTTTTGGTAAAGTCACGTAGATTGAAGCGGTCTTCATCAGGCCTGATGAAGACCGCTTGTGTTGCGATTGAAACGTCGTGGTTTTTTGCTTTTATTTTTATTTTTCATTCATGATTTTCACATTTTTATTTTATTTTTTATTTTCTATCTACGTGACTTTACCGAAAGAACCAAGAATATGAATTCCTGCAGTCACGAAAGTTTCAAGTCAAAATTTAAACATATTTATATGTTTTATGCCATTTAACCCAAAACACCTGCATTACAGATTATTTTGGTTGTGAAAGCCAACGTGTTAAAATGAACATCAATATTTGAACCAACTTGCCATGAGCTGCAAGCGAATACAAAATATCAACAGACATTCTGTTTGCTTGACGTCATTTGTTTGCGACCGCTGGTTACTCTCGGAAAAGACATTGTTTACAATCAATGAGTTTAGAAAGGCCTTTTACATCGTTTTCGGTTAACCATTTGGATTACAAAAGTTATCGTAGTTATTCTATATCGCCAGATTCGTAAGTGATTATTCAACAATGACTCTCATGCACCATATAATTTCACACATTTATAAATAACGTGTTGCCCCGGGCTCACATAAAAAAAAACCCATCTCAGACGTGCAACACGAAGCAGGCATTTGGTAATTGCCAAGTCAAAGGGCACGACCTTGAGTCCCTGAGAACAGTGGTCCGGTGCTCACAGCTGATATGTCCATTATGACACCAATTAACTAAATGTATCATGGCAAACGCATTGGCTTAAATGCATGTTTTATACTTGAGAGAAGATTCCGAAGAAGAGTTGAACTCCTGAGAGACAACTGTTGCAATTTTACCCTTTTGCGATCACAACGTACTTCAGTGCATGCACCACATACAATGGACATGTTCCACGTGAACAATGCCACGCCGTTGGCAATTCAAATGACGAGTGATTTAGATGATATGAAAATACATGCGTGGTAAGTAATGCATTTTCATAGACAGTACCGTACGTATTGTTATTATCAGCTACTGTCTATTGACAGCTGGATTATTATCTGTATTTTGATTTAGCGTGCTGATCTTAAAGGTGCATTGAAAAATTTGATACTCCGACTGATGCTCCTGTTGTTGTGGAGTGACTCATGCAGCCAGCTATGGCTCTAGGGTTTGGTGTTACATGTTATTTATGTAGCTTATTGTTACAAATTCGGTCACAGTCCCTATAATCACTGTTACATTGCATTTATGGCTTTATTTTGGTGATGTCGAAAACGTTTTTGGTTTGGCCATGTTTGTTTGTTGTAGTACGGAGTTAGACTGATGGCCTTAATCTAAGTTGTCTTATGGTTGTTGTTGTTGTTGTTTGACTTGCATCCCACTAGGATTTTTGCACACAGCGTTGGTGAATGGTGCTTTTTCAGGAATATTTTGCTGTTTTTTCCTGGATTTTCTGTTTGCACAGTCACACACTCAGCTTCAGTTTTCAGTTTCATTTATTAGGTATAGCCCTGTGAGCCATTCGGCTCTTGAATCGGGTGCAACCGCAACAAACAAAAAACAAAAACACGAACAAGAAAACATCTTAAAGTGACTATGTGTGACTGTTTTCTTGTTCATGTTTTTTTTGTTTGTTGCGGTTGCACCCGATTCAAGAGCCGAATGGCTCACAGGGCTCTACCAAATAAATGAAAACTGAGAAACTGGATGAAGCTTCCCCACGCGGTTGTCACATTTCACAGTCTTGCCGTGCCGCAATCTACCTCGCACTCATGCACATCAGCCGACCTCACCATTCCACCTCCGTGGCGGTTGTCCCATAGGGCGAGTTCCCCTCCTTCGATTCCCATTCCGTCACGAGTCTCCTCCAACGGCCAATCGTCCCTGCCGGCGACGTTCCGCCCAAGACCACTTACTTTCCTTAACTGTCAATGTGAAGTCTCTGATTTCCATGTGTTCTCTGCTCTACGCGTCCCTCTGCCTGTTTGTTATTGTCGATCCCCTTACACGCTTCTGTGTGCACAAGCCAGTCGCCCGTTTCATTTTGTTTTTTGCTGTTGTCCATGTAATTGATCCGCATGTCACAGTCGGTAAAAGCCACCGAGCATTAATGTTGCACTGCAGGCACAAAAAAGGTATTGGTATCATGACGATTCATGATCAAATTCTGTTTTCCAAAAGCGGTCCGAACCGCGCCTTGTTCCCCTCAGCATGTCATCTTTGTAATCCAGATGGACCTTCAGTAATTGTCCTTGAATACCCATCCACGCTGTACAAACCGGTCCATCGAGTAGGAGAGTACCACGGGGCAATTCGTGAAGAATCCCATAAAGCTTGGCCGTCAAACAAACAGCTGGCGCGGCGCAGCTGAAGGGAAAAAAAAGTTACACGAAGTAAAAACGTAGCAACGCAGGATGGACAAAGCTCTCTTTACAAAAAAAGTGAACGGAGGAGACTTTCAAACCGCTGACATTTCAAGCTCTCATCGTGTCCTCTGAACAAGCCAGACAACGGGTAAACAATTTTCTCTCTTTTGATTTAAAGCTTTCGTGACTGCGGGGATTCATATTTTTGGTTCTTTCGGTAAAGTCACGTAGAAGGGAAACAATAAAATAATAAAAATATAAAACAATAAAATTATCACGACGTTTCGACTGCAACACAAGCTTAACCAATACATACTTCACTTGGAATGGAACTTTCTACAAACAAACTGAGGGCACCCCAATGGGCTCCCCCCTATCTCCGGTTGTAGCCAACATTTTCATGGAGAAATTTGAGACTGACGCCATCCAGACTGCCACTCTGCACCCAACCTTATGGAAGAGGTACGTGGATGACACTTTTGTCATCTGGCCACATGGCCGGCCTGCTCTCGACCAATTCCTCGACCACATCAATTCCATACACCCAGCCATCAGATTTACCATGGAAGTCGAAAAAGATGGCAAGCTACCTTTTTTGGATGTCCTAATAAAAAAAGAGACCTGATGGTTCAATGAGCCATTCTGTCTACAGGAAAGCTACCCATACGGATGCTTACCTGAAACCAGATTTACACCACCATCCATCCCAGAAGAATTCCCTCATCAAGACTCTGCACCATAGAGCCCAATGCATATCCGACCAGGAACACATAGCCAGTGAACTCTAGCACGTACACCAAGCTCTTAAGGCTAATGGTTACTCCGACTACACAATCTGTAAAGCTATCACTCCAACCATGAAGAAGGACCCTCTTGAGGAGCCATTCAAAACCATCACTTTACCCTACATTGCGGGGATCACAAAAAAGACCTACAAAATCTTGAATAAACACAAGATCCAGGTCCGATTCAACACATTACATAAAATCCGTGATCTGGTTCCGTCTGTAAAAGATGTGATTCCGGACATACAGTACCCTGGCGTCTACAAACTAAGTTGCCTCTGTGGTAGTAGTTACATTGGAGAAACCAAACGACATGTCTCGGACCACATCCGTGAACACAAAGCAGACCTAAAACACGGTAGGACAAATATCTTGGCCGTAGCAGATCACTGTTATAATTCAGTAGGCTCACATGACATTGACTTCTCCAAGACAGAGGTTCTCTGCAAGCCATCTGGCTATCATGAGAGATTCGTTCATGAGGCTATCCACATATACAAACACAGAGACAATTTCAACCGAGAAGATGGATTCTGGCTTAGCAATCATTGGAAGAATTTGATAAACCATTTTCGGGTCTTAATTGATTGTTCACGCTTACGGTGGCTTTCAGACCGCATCCATTATTTTCGTCTACCCCCTCCTCTTTTCCGAACATAGATGGACTCGTCCATCTGAACAAACCGTCAAATCACTCTCCGTGGTGCTAACGTTAAACAAACCCGCCACTTTTTTCAAATTTCTTGCTGTGGTTTTCACACCTGATGATGATTGCTTGTGTTGCAGTCGAAACGTCGTGATAATTTTATTGTTTTATATTGATATGATTTTAGTGTTTCCCTTCTACGTGACTTTACCGAAAGAACCAAGAATATTATTCCCTCTCTATTTTGTTTGAGAGAGAGAGAGAGAACGCGAGACCAGCAAAGCCATGAGCTCACGGCGCCCGCGTCAACTCATTTTTTCGAGGCAAAAATCTGGTTTGCAAAAGCAAACCCACCCCAGCACCTGTGGCCATTCAAAGCCCAGCTGGAGGAGAAAAGTAACAACACCCCCCCTCTCACACAGGGCTTTTTAGTGGCACTTGGTGGTAACCCGAGAATGCGAGGAGTGGATTTCCTTTCAAGTCCTTCCCGTATCCCCGCCAACCTCTTAGCCTAGCAGTTACAAGGGGGTATTGTGTTTTTGGTGTGTGTGTGTGTGCACGTGTGAATGTGTGTTTGAATGTGCACGTACATGTGTGTGTGTGTGTGAACCTGTGAGATCGTATGAAGTGCGAGGTGCTACGCAGCAGAATGCGCGGGGGGATGTTGTCCGTGCGGTGTCACGGCCAGCGCACTGGACTTGCAAGCCAATGGGGGGGTCGCTGGTTTGGTTCCATCTCCGGGCGCGGCGGTTGAAGCAATGGAGCGAGATTTTCTTAAATCCTAACACCGCCTCTGTCCACCCAGCGGCACAAATGGGTCCCCACCACAGTTCGTCGATTCCGTAGGTCGGGTGTGGTGGCGTAAAATACGGGTATTCTCACCTCTTCCAAGACATCTGGCTGGCTTGGAAGAGTAGGCCAAACACTACAGGGGGCTCTCTACAACTCGCTAGTCAGCAGTGGTGTGAGCAATATGTTGCAAGGTGGCCTCTATGACGCACACGTGATATCACGTATGCCCATTGCGCACGTGTATAACACACGGTGGCTTGGTGTTTTTGCACATCGCCATACAATCCCAGAGACGTGGATTCAATTCCTGGCTGGGCATACCCAGAGGCAATTGGCATTTGTGCCGAGAACTCCAATGGGACGACGCGACCCAAAATGGGTGTGTGGCATCATGGTGTGTCTCTCAACAATGGTGAGAGAAAGAGAGAGGTCAGCCAGGTGCCATTAGTGGTCTCCCAACCAGCCCCAGATAATAAGTTCACAATAGGCAGGGGCACATGGATATGCAACATGGGTGATGGACTAGGGCGTAACAACCGTCGTTCACCGCTAAAAGGCGATGACGTCACCGCGGCACTTGTGCCATGCTCGGTGCACTTTAAGGTCACGTGAAGTGTCGAAGGTCTGCTGCCAGGAGGTCACAGAACAGACCCAGTTGCCATAGGTTGACTGACTGAAATGACTGCTATGTGCACCAACTGTGCTCCCCACTGTGCCAACTCTCTGCGCTTTAGCTGCCCGGCACTCCGCTTCGTTGTTGTGAGTGTCACTCCTCTGCCCTCTGTTGCTGCTGAAGGGCGACTGCCTTCAACTCCCCCAGCAGCGTCCTTCACGAGCCAGCTCCACGGAGGCCGATCTTGACACCGCTGGTACCGGTCATCGGCAGGTGCAACCAGCTCCGCATCTTCTCTTCTCAAGCCCATGCAGCGCCCGTTTAGCCCGCTCTATCTGGCCGAACAGAAGCTGCTTGGCCTTGCGGTGGCTGGGCATGGGGGCTACATTCAAAAAGACTGGGCAGGGACCACACAAAATACATTTCAAAGGGCCTTGGCCTCCTGGTATTTGGGCATGAGGTGGTGGGTGTGCCTTTGGAAGCGGTGCCTCGGGGCACCAGTAATCCTTGTGTCAATAGGTGCTCGCTAACAGCATTGCACAAAGTCTCCCCCCGTCTGACAAAGAGTTCATTATTTATATGGTGTGTATTCAAGCCCCTGTGACTAATCCACAACTGTATTTCAGTTATAGAGCGGAAAGAAGTCGTTACGAGACTTTTTGGGACCTTGCCTACGTTTGGCAGACTAACTAAAACATTACAGTACAGGAATATATTTTTACAGCTTTGCTTTTTCTCTTTCATGATTATGTAAGAACAAAATTTGTTAAGTCTATATTTTAATTATGCATATGCTAGAAGTAGTGGTATTGCTATCATAAATTTGTTTTTTTTATTATAGCCCAATCGGCAGGTCACGTATGGCGCGGTAAAGTATGGGTAGTCCAAACTCATTCCAAGAAATCTCCCTCGTGCTGATGTTTACACACCACATCAGGCACGCATTTAAAGCTGAGTTGACCTAGGAGACGCCCAGGACCAGTTCGAATATCAGCCACTTTTATTGATCGTGAGTGAGAATCGAAATCGGGTTGCCAGGATCATATTTCAGTGTGCCACAACACTACCGCTCTCCATAAGAGCATTATAAAGACAAAGATCCACCGTATAGCCTGAAACACACTGTTGGGGCCGATGCTGTTAGCGAGCACCTATGAAGGCCGGCACAGCACACGAGAGGGTGGGTGGCCTGTAACAGTCGATGTTTACACACCGCACCAGGTACTCATTTGCGGCTGAGTCGACCTAGGGGAGGCCCAGGACCGCTTAAGATAATCGTAACTAGCGCTGCCGTAAGCGGGAATCGAAATCGGGTCGCCGGGTTGGTAGCGCAGCGCGCTAACCACTACACTACCGCTCCCCATCCATATGAGCATTACAAAGACAACGATCTCCCGTGTAGCCTGTTACAGATTGTTACAGGCATGACATACATACATAGACATGTGAAACATAGAGACAACAAAGCTTCAATAAAAAATAAAATGGGTATTTTATTCTCATTTTTGTATTTTTTTGCAAAAGGCCACCTAGGGATAACGTTTTTTTTATTTATATCAAAGAGTGAACAAAAAAAGTAAATATATATTTTTTTACTTTTACTGCCACTGCGCAGGATAACGGCAGAGCTCCCAAGCGCCGCACATTCTGTGAAACGCTCGCACGTTGGACAACTCTCTCGCGTTGCTCTCACAGTGACACAGGCGCGGCAATTATTATCACGCAATTCCAGGAAATCTGTCCACGGAGACCAACGTTACCAGTACCCCATCACAAAATCTCTGAAAGTTATTTTTTTTTTAAAACCACAAATGCTATAATACCTTCTCCCCCCTCTGATCAAACCGAAAAACTCTGAATGTGCCTCATCAATGTCAGATTCAGAGAGTGAGCAGAATTCCGCCTGGTTGGCACGGGAATGTGTTTGCTGGCTTGGGCCGTGAAATGCGGGCCCAGGAGATCCATCTGTGCAGATGTTTGAATGTTGCCCTCTTGTATGCTCCCTCCCCCAACACACACAAAGCCAAACGCTCATTAATATTTTGGAAGAGGTGCGACCCTCAAGATGACTGATAGAGACCAAGCAGACCCTGCTGCGAGTACTGAGAGATATAAAGATGTCGATGTCACCAGACGATTATATTTCAAATGACTAATGTTAATAACGTGTCTGTACATATAGCAGATACCGTTATACATTAATAAGCCATTCTAACCCATCATTGTATATCGAGAATAAAAACAATACAAATGACAATTAAGTCTCAAAGAATCAGAATCTTTATTTATCCTGGAGGAATTAAATAGAAGGAGAATTTCCAACTTTCATGATTTATATTTATTCTAAATATAGTGAAACAGGAATGCACATTTCCATACTATATATGGACAATATTTTGTATATACGTATATATACATACACACACACACTTTATAAATATATACTGCCTATGGAAAAATACACACATGCACAGTGTTTATCTTTATACCACTGCTGGGCATTTACCGATAAGAGAATAAACATATGGAGCACAAAAGTCAAAAATGATGTAGATACAGTGAAAATACAATAACCTTCTCATGTCTCACTTTGCTTTGGTATCTTAACAATAACAGTGTGTCAGTTTGTACTTTGATTATAGTCTGTTTTCATAAGAGTTCCACAATTTCACGGTGTATTTAAACAACACTGTCAATGTCAACATGAAGATGTTGCCTCAAAAAATTTAATGTACCCAATGATCGTTGTTTACGAATACAAAATAAATCATCACGGTTCAAAAACAAACATTTGGACGTGCGTGTATCGGTTACACTATGAGTAATCTCACAATAAAAAAGCAATACCACACACGTACACGAGCATTCGGTTCACTGCACGCAACACGTTCTGCAGAGAAACTGTGGTACCGGTTGACGAATTTACTTCCGACCAAATTGCCATGAATCCGACCCTAATCTCATTTGATCGTGCAAGCTGAGCAGTGTCAAGCCTGGAATAGTGGACAGATGGGTGACTTTGACACGTCGGCTTTCGCGACCAATATTATTTAGAATAAAGGTTGTTTGTCGTGTTAGATCGCGTAAGTATATAAACGTGTTGTTAACCCGCCGCCGCCCGACAGCCAATTAGTAAGGTTTGTCACGTAAAACAGAACATGCGAATGCGTTACTAGTACAGCTACACCGTTGTGTTGGAGAGCCAAGGCAATTAGTAAGACTTACGTGACAAAAAATACTCTTTGGCTGTGTCGCGTGGTGGCAGGTTCAACACATTCATATATTCTTGGTTCTTTCGGTAAAATCACGTAGTTCGAAGCGGTCTTCATCAGGCCTGATGAAGACCGCTTGCGTTGCGATCGAAACTTCGCGGTTTGTTGCTTTTATTTTAAATTTTCACTCATAATTTTCACATTTTTATTTTCTACCTACGTGACTTTACCGAAAGAACCAATAATATGAATTCCTGCAGTCACGAAAGTTTTAAGTAAAAAATTTACACATTTATACGTTTTATGGCATCTACTCCAACCCACCGGTGTGTTGGAGAGTGAATTCACAACATTTACAATTTGAGTACGACGATTCGCTGGTAATTACATCGGGCGATGTTTGCCAGAATTGCGATTTTTGCCAGATGGGTGACTCGAGATGGGTGACGAGACCGTTGCAGGCGTTGTGACTGCAAGGACCGTGAGGTGACACGAGATGGCAGTACAGCGATGAGTTTGATCCGCTGATAGATTTGGCCGCAATCACTGGTTTGAGTCGGTGGATTTGAACGTCGTCTACGCGGAGTTTTGAGCAGTGCCGGATTATCCTAGTCGCAAAAGTAGCTACATATGAAACGGGGCCCCGCACTTTGAAGGTCCCCCGCGATAAATTATTTCAAGCTATCAATTCCGGTTCAGTGATTCTGCACTTGCTCTATTACTACAGTACGATAGATACTGCCTTCAACTTTTATAAACGACTGGGTGAAAAAGGCGAGCGATTTGTCGTCTTATCTGCCTGTATAGCAAATAAAAAATACAATTACTTTACTACGCAAGTAAAAAATGTGTTTTAATATTTATGCGTTTTTTTTTTTAATTCAGGGCCCCTTTATAACATTTGCTACAGGCCCCCGCACTAGCTTAATCCGGCCATGGTTTTGAGTGTTATCACTTCATGTGTGTGGTCTGTTTTCTCCGGCTACTCCAGTTTCCTCCCACATTCCAAACACTCATGAATGGAATTGGCCAAATATCCTGATGTAGGACCCTGCACACATATGATTGATATTTTTTGGAGTAATTTACATCATTTAACTGTAGCTTAAAATAAATATTTGGACTCCCCCCCCACCCAAATGTATTGCAATTGTACTATTGTCAGCATGCAATGCGAATTAGAATTCGTTTGGAATCCTCAAAGAGCACAATGTGTCAGAGAAGGGCTGCTGAAAAGATTTTCCATCGGTCTTATGAATCATTATTTTCAAATTTGCCTCAATCCTTTACACAGGAGGTGGTCACACTTTTTCCCAACGCTGGTATGGCACTGGCATTTCTCACAAGGCACCGAAACTGTTATTTAAAAATTATAGTCTATGAGCCCAGAGCGGATGGTGCCACCTGAAGTGGCATCATCCTCACGGTTCAAAATTTATCTGCGTGACCAATATCAGTGAATAATGAGATAAACATTTAAACTAGTGGGGGTTATCGAATGAATCACCCTCAGCCATATAACATTAAATCGGTACTATTTAAGGTTTGCTACCTTAGGTGGTACCGATTTCTGCCCTGGCCGATGGACTATTATCCATGCTGGCAGTTAGGCAAATTAAGTCACGATTATTATCAGCCATAATCAATCCAGGTCGGACTTTACACTGGCCGTGGAGCTGGCTACAGCCTCTGTTTAAATGCCCACTAATGTGCATATGAATGGACATTAAAACAGCTTTCGGGGGGAGACGCAGTAAGAGCAAAACTCAGTTTAACACGTAGAAGGCTTTCGCGACAAATATCATCCATAATAGTTTTTTTTGGGTTAGATCGCGTAAATATAAATGTGTCGTTAAACCCGCCACCACCCGACACAGCAAATTAGTAAGGTTTGTCACGTAAACAGAACGTGCCAATTCATTATGAGTACAACCACAACATTTACAATCTGAGTACTAAACTTCTTGCCCGTGTGATTCACGTGCATTGCATGGGCAGCACACACGCTGTGCTTTTAGAGTGCATGCTTCCAATACAGCGAGTGCGCTGTCTGTATGCACTTCCTATGAAAACACAGTGCGTTTCAGTAGCCACCGACAGGCTCTTCTTATTAACGGACAAATTTGTATGGATAAGTGGAGTCGCTTGGCATAGTCGTATGATTGTCTGTAGTTTATCCATGGAGTCTTGACTGGCCCATATTCCCAGCCCATGGACTATTATCCATGCTGGAAGTTAGACAAATGAAGTCACGATTGTTCAGCCATAATCAATACAGGTGAGACTTTAGATCAGCCGTGTTGTGGGCTACAGCACGCTGTTTAAATGCCCTCTCTCATTTGCATATCAATGGACATTACAACACCCTTTTGGGGGAGACGCAGCAAGGGGGTTGTTCATCTTCGATGGTTTGCATGATGTTTTAATGTTCGGGAAGTTACATCATCACTGCAGAAAATAATCGGCAACTTCATCCTCTGATACACATTAATGTGGATCATAATACATACATATAAGAACAATCCCATGTATAGCGATGTAGGACGATGGGGCGAGTGCCATTAGCGAGCACCTATTAAAGTTAGCGCAGCACACTAAAACGTGGTTTGTCCGACACCATTCCTAATCCGCCTTTGTCTCCCCAGTGGCGATGTTTACACACCTCACCAGGTACTCATTTGAGACTGTGTCGACCTAGGGGAGATACAGGACCGGTTCAGATAATCGTCACCGGTGCTGGCCGCGAGCGGCAATAGAACTCGGGTCGCCGGGTTCGTAGCGCGGTGCGCTAACCGCTACACTACCTGCTCCCCCATAAATCAGTACCCGGGACACACAAAGAAAAGACCAAAAGCGCGTACAGCACTATAAAACATTGATCCAAGTGGTGGAGCGGACATCCGGGGGGTGTAAGTTAACCGTACAGTTCTCTTAGACGTGATTCTATCGCAGCATCCGTGGGGATGCACAGATAGCGCTGGTGCTGAAAGGGCAGCGAGACTCCAGACCACACGCAAGCCGCTGCACACAGACGGAGACCACGGAGACTCTGCAGGCTCCACCTTCAACACGTGGTGAATTGAGCGAGATAAGAACACACGTGCATTGGTGGGATCGGGATAGATGGATAGCCATTGCAACCCCATGTTGGAACCCAAATAAATCAGGTCCGTTATTTCACCACGATGAATGCGAAGCAGAGTGGCATGGGAACTTTAGGAACCTTTGGAGCGTTATCTTGCCAGATTGTACGGTGATTCGGAGTTAATTTTAAAATCAGGAACTTGAGCCATGACATAATAGGGTATTTAAATCTATATACAGCAGTTGGAGCACTTTGGCAATGCTGTACACTTTAACTTCGTAGATACCAGAATTTAAACCATTAATTAATTCTAAAGTACCTCTCCTATGATCACAGGAATAGATCATTATTAACGAGTGAACAGACACTCTTCTGTTTCACCATGTGAATATAAGATTAAAATAAGTAACATTTTCGTCTATCAACCAATGAGCTTTCTGGACTAATGTTGTTCAGCAGCTATCGTTTAAGCAGGAAATCCCAGAGCCAGTTTCGCTTTAGTCAGTCTAATTGTCAGTGCGTGGCCCAAAGAAATGCTGCTGGGTTCTCAGATATCAAAGTACTGTAAAAACGTCCTTATCCTGGAAAGCCTCAAAAAGTTGAAAAACATTCTTTCTGGAGTACCGAATGCTGGGATGTTTGAGGACTATATTTAAATATGCTTTAAAGTACAAAAACAGTCCTTGCAAATACTGACTAGCCAGACGGTTTTTTTTCTTGCCGACGTTGAATATTCAGTAGAGGAAGCCGAATACTGTATGCTCTGTTTAATATCTGGTGTGACTGGGTTTTGTTACTCACAAAATGTTCATTATTTTCCCACGATGAATGTGTAAAGCACGATTAATTTGTCTCAGTCAACAATAATAATGATTCCTCAATATGTCCCAAGTCATGAACTCCAAACACTAACAGGGAAGTACCATGTCTTGACCCGGCAATGAATGTTCTCCACCCAACAGCCTCCAGTGGGCTTAGCCTACACAATCACAATAGTGTTCTCTAGTCATTGTTGCAGATAATCTTCATTATACGTACATAGTCTTACATGTTATTTTGTTGCGCAGGCATTAGTGAGCGGACTACGAGCAAACTCGCCACACGCAATAACCTGCTCTCATCCTTGGGTGGGGGCCCAGCCACCCAGCCACCCAGTCACCCAGCCAACCAGCAACCCAGCCACCCAGCCACCCAGCCACCCAGCCACCCAGCCACCCAGCCACCCAGCCACCCAGCCAACCAGCAACCCAGCCACCCAGCCACCCAGCCAAGCAGCCACCCAGCCAACCAGTCACCCAGCCACCCAGCCACCCAGCCAAGCAGCCACCCAGTCACCCAGCCACCCAGCCACCCAGCCAAGCAGCCAACCAGCCACCCAGCCAAGCAGCCACCCAGCCAACCAGCCACCCAGCCACCCAGCCACCGAGTCACCCAGCCACCCAGCCAACCAGCCACCCAGCCACCCAGTCACCTAGCCACCCAGCCACCGAGTCACCCAGCCACCCAGCCACCCAGCCACCGAGTCACCCAGCCACCCAGCCACCCAGCCACCCAGCCAACCAGCCACCCAGCCAACCAGCCACCGAGTCACCCAGCCACCCAGCCAACTAGCCACCCAGCCAACCAGCCACCCAGCCAACCAGCCACCCAGTCACCCAGCCCCACCCAGCCAACCAGCCACCCAGTCACCCAGCCAACCAGCCACCCAGCCACCCAGCCACCCAGTCATCCAGCCAACCAGCCACCCAGCCACCCAGCCACCGAGTCACCCAGCCAACCAGCCATCCGAGTCAGAGCACGACTGACACACACGAGGAAAAAAAAATACTCACGAGCGTCTAAACGCAATAACAACATGATACATGGATAGTGCATTGCTCTATGAACTTGCCAATCCGAGTCCAATTCTCGGCCAAGGTGTGACGTCACTGAATCACAACAATACTTGACCTATTCTTAGCTCTTTCGGTAAAGTCACGTTGAAGGGATACAATAAAATAATAAAATATATATAAAACAATAAAAATTCTCACGACGTTTCGACCATAACACAAACGGTCGTCATCAGGTGTGAAAATCCAACGGCAAGAATAAACAAATGTTTCTTGCCGTTTTTTTTGTTTTTTTCACACCTAATGACGACCGTTTGTGTTATGGTCAAAACGTCGTGAGAATTTTTATTGCTTTATATATATTTTATTATTTTATTGTTTCCCTTCAACGTGACTTTACCGAAAGAGCTAAGAGTATGAATTACTGCAGTCACGAAAGCTTTAAATCAAAATGTAATACTTGACCTGGCCCTGAGATTCACGCCCCCCTCTTTACCAACGTGCATTCGCAACTGTGGTGAAGTATGGTCAAACAACTGCCCTGACTGATGCAGCATGGGCATGCCTTTATAAAGCAGTAGACTGTCGGGGGACCAGAGAATACACATTCGTGACGTCGACATTAATTGCACGTACGTACGTACATACATACAAAGATACATGCGATACTGCACCTACAACAAGTACAACAACAAAAACTTGAGCTACCATCCCACAATGAATGTACCGCATACCGTTCTAAAACTGAAATTGTACTCGGGCGCACGAGTGAACGCGAGCGTCGTGCGTGCACCCCCGATGATAGGAGAACTGCCGCAGACCGCAGACTGCAGACACCGTATCCGGCACGGCGAGGAGGAGGGGGCCGCTTGGGATGTCCTGGGGCGTGTAAGACGAGACGGGAGCTCTCTGGCCTCCTCCTCCTCCTCCTCACACGGGACACTTACCCACTTATCTTGCTGCAGACGCCGGCCGCTTCCTCCGTGCGCCGAATAATACGACACTGACAACCCCGTTATGTTGCCAGTTTAGTCTTCGAGATATTGAGTCCACCTGCATCGGCAAACATCGAGAAAAATTGAGGTTAGCGTGTTGCCGCATGCAACGTTTTCATGAATTTTATTTTATTCCCTGCAGATGAGTGCGGTGAGCGATATTGAGCCATGTTCGAATTGGACTGTATTGAAAAGTGTGGACTTCCTTACATTTTTTCACTTGATACGTGCAGACTTTAAAGTCATTAATTTCGCATGACAAGGTTATATGAAAATAAGTAATCCGCACATGTAGCAGTGCGAATTACAGGACCATTAGCATCCTTTCTTCCGGATATAAATTGTTCACAAAAGATCATACACGGAAACAGAATAATTCGCATTTTATAGGCGAGCCAAACATATGAACCTTATTTTGGGACCCCGCGGTCCCATAAGCCCCCGGCACTCGCATAAACCGCGTTGCGACGTCATGTTATGTCTGTTGAAGGCGAACGACACGGCAAGCTATTCCTCTCGACGAGCTCTACACGATGCGCTCATCAAAGTTTCAAAGTTTTGTTTCTTCTGCGCATTCGTCCTCACTGCTGCCCTTGAACGTGACACGACAACAGAAGGATCCGCGCCAGGTGGGTCGCGGCGTTTGTGTGCGCGGTGGGACGGAGTCGCCAAAAATAAATTAGTTAATGACGATTTTGACTTCCGTTTATTCGGGACCCCAGCGTCCCGCCATAAGGTTCATTTGAACAACCTGGATGTTCCAAAAATATTTCTACCATCGGCCACATAACACAGAATCAGAATATTTATTTATACTGGGGGAAGAATCCGATAAGCTATGAAGCTCTTTTTCACGGACGTCAAGTAGCTTCACGAAAGTCCAACACGCCATCAATCAGAACCTAGCAACAACACCAGTAGGATTTTTTTTTAATGCCAGTTAATCTGTTGCCACATGCAATGCGCTCATATATATATTTATAGTGATAATCTTTTGGGTTAGGTCATGTCAAAATGTGTTGTAAACCCTCCTCCACCCGACAAAGCCATTTAAGACAGACATTCTCATGTGAATTAAATGTGCTAAATGTATTAGTGCTTCAGAATCAAAATATGTATTAATACTGGAGGAATCCTATGATCTATAAAGCTCTTTCTCACAGATATCCAATGGGGGCAGTTCAGAACGTTACAACCACAAACAACACAAAAATATGATAGGAGTGCAAAGTATAGGAAACATAAAAAAATCACTTGAAAATAGACAAGTAAAACTAAACAACGTTTTTGTTTTATATATCATACTAGGTAATGCCTACTGAGCTATTAGCTCGCTTTTCAGAAGCGACTTGGCCACAAATGATAGCTCACTGAAGTGGCTTATCGCATCAGGATCGGGATCGAACCCACGACCTCCTGCATACCAGGCGACGGAGTTAACATCTCTCCAACACGGGGCAAGGTCTGGTTGCTCATCGCTCCACAGCGTTTTTCTTTGATCCACTCGTGCGGTCTGCGGAGCACGTCTGCCTGATATTGACCTCAACGAAGTGGTTTATTGACCTTATCACGTGGAAAAGCATAGCAACCAAATACTCCAAACGCCTGTTTCTAAACGTGGAGGGAAAAACCGGAGAACTCGGAGACAAATCCACGCGACCACGGGGGGAGAACACGCAATCCATAATTTAGATTATAATCTCAACGCGTGTTGATTCTAAATGTGATTGTTTGGTGAGGAATCTCACAACGTCCCCATGGGTGGAGGAGCGTTTTGTTACGGCACACGTGGATGCACCGCCTCGTGCAAAACAAAATCAATTGTAACTCACAATATCGGTTGTGAGAGCCTAAGCATGGAAATTGGACGTCATCTACGGTTCCCCACGCACGAATGCCGCGTGTAACAAAAGTTAACCGCATCGCATTCGTAATGGGCTCGTGAAAAGCGTGGGTCTCTTTTACAATCGGAGGTGTTTCACATATATGTCAACCCCTTATCAGTGCCGACCGTATTACAGACCAACTCAGACCTTATTGGTCAGCCCGTGCCCCTTATAGATCTCAACGTTCATCCTACAAAGTCCCATCAGAAGGGAGAAACACAAACAAATTGACAAAAATATGATTTTTTTTGCCCGTATTTAAACGGCTGTATGCCGTATGGACCTTAAAACGAAATTTCCCTGCACAAGAATAATGGGCAAACCGTATGGGTTGACAGGTATGTGTTCATGACTTTGCAGGCACTGATCTGACATGACAAAGTTATGTGAAAATAAATACTGGAAGCCACACACAGAGACGTGGTCATATGTTGAGTCCATGTAAATTCTATTTATATTATTTATTTTTTTACAGTGACTAGCCAATACATTTGCAAAAGACACCCACCCACGTACTGACACACATATCTACTGTAGATATATATGCTGTATAATATTCATTATATTCATTTTAGCCCACATTCGCATACATGTACAATAAAATATGCACGTATGCTTACAAAGATAGCCATACAGGCTGTTGAGGCAAGTGTTGGTATAGGAAGCACCGATGAAAGCCAGCAAATGAGGAAGTGTGGCCAGCACCACGCCTGGCCACCTTTGTCTCCTCAGATCCGATGTTCTATACACCGCACCAGGGACTCATTTGAGGCCAAGTCGACCTAGGGGAGGCCCAGGACCGGTTCAGATGGCCATGAGCAGGAATCGAACTCTGGTCGCCATTGATGTAAGCCGTGGCATTGAATAGAACTGAGGTTGCAGAGCTCATAGCTCAGTAATCTAACCACAACACTCCCGCTCCCCACACACATACCGTAAATGCTTGCTCAAAACAAAGATTCCCCGTATAGCCTTTAACATATTGTGAGGGCAAATGCTGTTAGCGAGCACCTATGAAGCCCGGAACGGCACACGATGGGGTGGGTGGCCAGCACCACACCCGGCCGCCTTTGCCTCCAAAGTGGCGATGTTAACACATCGCACCAAGTACTCATTTGAGGCCGAGTCGACCTAAGGGAGAGGGCCCGGGGCCGGTTCAGGTAATCGTCACCGGTGTTGGCCGTGAGCGGGAGTCGAACTCTGGACGCCCGATTTATGCGTAGCACGCTAACTGCGACACACACACATACGGAGGGCATAGATGTGCACGCAGACGCACAGACATACACAGCACTGCATAAACACACGCACCCCAGCCTCTTACGCAGAATAAACGTCAAGCCATTCCGCACGGTGACTCAACTGCTGAACACGGAGCTTTGAAAACTAAGGCTACGTCAAGCTGAAACTTTGTTCGAGTTAAATGAAGATGACAACGGGAACTTTTTTTATATTTGAACGAGATCATCGGTATCTCGCTTGTGATTACTTACACGTAACAGCTTAGGGACTATTTTAGCACATCTGCTGAATATAGGAGGACCGTGTCAAAGTCTTAGGATTATCCTCTCTCTTGGACATCCCAGCAAAGGAAGCCGTGATAGAATGCAGCTTTCGTAAAACAGACAGTTACACAATAGCGTGGCTTACCTGTACACCCATTATTTTGGTTAAAAAAGCCAAACCGAGTCCTTCGTTACGCAAAGACCACAAGCCATTCCACATCAATCAGCGCAATCCACGGTGATGTGTATGTGGGTCGCCATGGTTACCAACGTGTTATTTTTCTCTCTCTCTCTTTAAAATTCCAAGTCTGCTAGGAGATAGAGAAGAAGCCAAACATTTGGCCTTCCCCATTGCTTGCCCTACACTCATCCACTCTCCTCTGTCACCGCTTGTTGGAGACAAAATGTGTCCCTCTACACGGGAAGGATTGTCCCTCCCTTCAAAATGTGTCCCTCCACACGGGAAGGATTGTCCCTCCCTTCAAAATGCCCAAATCCTGAAGCATCTCATTGAAGAGATCAACCCTCAAGAGAAAGAGCTTTGCTGCTCCTCACATGGGCAATTAAGGTGGAGCTCATCACCTCAATACAGACGTGGGTCAGTGGTGAAAATTCCACGATTCTATGGCAGGGGCGAGTGTATCCACAGGACAACAACTGTTGACCACAACAGTTGTTGAGGAATGATGGGCAACTACCAACCCACTAACCCGGATTCAAACTCGTCCCCTTCCAACTGTGAGCCGCTCATTCTGCCTCTACAGGCTCCCCTCGAACCACGTTGAAGGTTTGGGTTAATTTTGTATTTAGCGTCCTATATGCCAGGGCATCTAAGAGCACATTTACATCACAACTCATCTCCATTCAATTAACATAGCAACGAGGTGACTTAGCCAGTAGGAGCCAACGATTGCTGCGTTTATAATCCAAACAGTAATTTGGGGCCATTGTTTTTTTTTATTGGCATGACCCTCGCGAGTGATGTCACGGGATCTTTTAGCGTCTACTGTGTAAGCAGATGGCGCGCAGTGTTGTTAAGTATGATACGCGTGCACCACAGTGTTAACCAGGGCGGCCACTGAACTCGAACCCTCTGCAACAAGCGCCGAGGCCAATTTTGTCGCCCACTCAACAATAACAAAAACTTAATTCTTCATGCATTTCAATTTAATGTTTATAAAGAGTAATTTAAAACGTAAACGTGAGTTTCTCCAAAAAGGAATAAGGCGATCAGTGGTCTGTGTCCCTGGCACCAGTCAGAAAATATCCTGTTATGATGTTCCCAAACAAGAGCCAACGGATTTGAAATGTAAACCAGTTATAATTTGTTTCACCTAAGAGTTTGTATTTTTCAAGTGGAACACTTAATATGGTTAATATCACATCTCTAACGGTAGTTTTTTTTGTTGTTGCTCTGGATAGGAGCCAGGCTGGCCCATCATTGTTGCAGCCAGGCGAGAACGTCCCCATGCATTTCTAAATGGGTCCTGAGTTGATCTGCCAGCCCCAGGCAACGTTGGCTCTCATCAGTGCGACAATTCGGGAGAATTTATCGGGCTGATGAGGTCACTGCCTTGGCTCGTAACTATTGCACATCAAATGTGTATTTTGTCATGAACGAGTAATACTATTGCCGGAACAAAGACAACCGTTCCTCATTTGGCCCTATAAATCGTTGGGCCAAGTGCCCGTTAGTGAGCCAGCAGAGCAGACGAGGGGGGTAATGTGGCTTAGACCAAGCCCAGTCGCTTCGGTCACCCCACTGCTGCTGTTAGCACACTGCACCGAGTGCTCATTTTGGGACGATTTAACGTATGGGATGGCCAGGCCACGTTCAGATATGAAATATGAATATCTATGGGACCTATTTGCCAGTATCAAAACTAGTAGAACAATTTTTGTATATAAAAAATAGCCTTTACACTTTCTGGCAACAAAATAGGAAGTGTTACGATGTTCAAACACCAGATAGATAACTTTCGCAAGAAATAAAGTCTGCATTAACCACACGTACATGTGGCAAAATATTCAAACAAACATCCTCTGATAATATACTCATTGTTTTTTTCGGCAAAGTCACGTATGTAGAAAATTATATTAAAATTATATTAAAATAATATTATTATTAATAGTAGTATTATTAATAATATTATTAATATCATTTTAATATAATTTTCTACATACGTGACTTTACCGAAAAAAACCAATGAGTATAGTAATTTATGCAGTCACGAAAGCTTCAATTCTATATTAATCCTCTGATAATGTTTGCATTTTCTTTGAAACTGTTTGGCCTACACAAGAGACAGCCTTTTTATGGGCTTGTCTTACCAGTGTTAGTCCAGAAAACGTCAAAAGGCGAACAGTACAAAGGCAATGCAATTTTCAAAGTATTAATAGCTCGGGTTGAGCAGTTATATGGTGAGGAGTTAAACTCGCAATGTGCCCAACGCTGTGCTCGGCTGTTGGGGGCAGTAAGTGCAGGGATCTGGGTGAGAACTGTGGTGTTTAAGGTGGTGGTGCTCGACCCACCCTGGGCTCTCTTTTGAGAGTAGCACTCGGGATGGAAATGCGGCTTCAGTGGAGGATTTGCAACATTGATTAGCCAATGAAAAAGAGTCGTGAGGTTCAGTGAGGCTTTCCTTGGCAAACAAGCGTAGTAGTGACAATTATAATATATTCAAGAATTGTCGTGCGTTCTTTTGATTTTATACGCAAACAAGTCAAATGCACTGTTTCTATATTTTATGTTACCCTTTGAAGCACGCTTAATCAAAATTAGCTGAATGAAATGCTTTAATTGGCACGTAACCTTAGTTTCCCCTCACAGGAGGCGCGTTAGAATTATGTAAGGTCTGTATGCGCGTGTTTACGTTAGGAGAAATCCTTTAATTAAACATTATTACTTGACCCGCATTATCTAAATTGCCATCACTAAACAAACACAATCAATTAGGAAGAGCCGCTGAACACACGGCGCTCCACCCACGCCGAGTGTTACATTTCAGGTGCTGTATCCACAGCCACAAAAGCCGAGACACAAACAATTCTGGGACTCTCCGTTTCGAGTGTCAAACGATGCGCCGCCCATCCAGAGGTTGCCCCGTCGATCTCCCTGTGTGGCAGCTAGGACCATGGCTGATTCTCTTGAATCACACTGCCCCCCCCCCCAATCCGCACCTCTATTCACCAAGCATCATAAATGGGTAGATTAGAGTTAGCGTGTGGTGAGTTGAAGTGGAGGTGCCCCCACCTCTTCTGAGATGTTTCAGGGTTTTTTTTCCAGTTTCATTTATTAGGTTAGATAGCCCTGTGAGCCATGCGGCTCTTGACTCGAGTGCAACCGCAACAAACAAAAAACATGAACAAGAAACATCTCAAAGTGACTTCGCGCAACAGAAAAATCCAGGAAAAAACAGCAAAGTCTTCCAGAAAAAGCCACCGTATTTCAACGCTGTGTGCAAAAAATCCCAGCGGGATGCAAGTCGAACAATAACAACCATAAGACAATTTTAGATTAAGGTTATCAGGCTAACTCTGTACTACAAACAAACAAACGTGGCTAAACCAATCTAGCCAGCGTGGAAGAGTAGGCCAAACACAGTCTAGAGCTCCCAACCAGTGGCAACCATTCCGCCTGCAGAGGCCTGACTACGCAATTTCTGGGGCTGCAGCTTGGCTTTTAGAAGACGTCTTCTTGTCAAAAATACAGAAAAACTATTTCAAACTATATAAAGATGTAAACAAAAGTATACATTGCATTGGAAGCAGATTAAGAGCATCGTTCAAACATGCATTAAAATCATCGTCAAGCAAATTCATACATCTAAACACACACTGTATTGTATAGGGTCCCCTAATGTCTAGTCATCGTCTGCACTAAATGTATGTGATCAAGTAGGAAACGTACTCGGTTCCATACCTGACACTGTCTGACAATGTCTGACAATGTCTACGGAGAATTCTTACCTCTGCTGTAAGGGATAGAAGGATGTAAACGGGCAGTGTGACACCATTCACAAAGGCTAGCTATTGTGTTCCATTATCACGGCCTGAAGGACAAGTACAAAATAACCAACATTATATTTGGGTTTCTTCTGGGTACTGTACTCTAGTTTCCTCCCATATACCAAAAATGCGTTCATTCGTGAAAGTGGCCAGGCCTCTAATTGAGGACTCTTAAAAACTAGTCTCGATACTCGGTGACATTTCCTGCCATTATTACACCGATGGCCCTCTGGCACTATCTGTCAAAATATTTGCCGTAAAAAAACGTTAGAAAGTGTGTTAACGACAAGTTAAATACAGTGTTTGTAAAACACATAGACAATATTTTTTTTTGGGGGGGGGTAAATGTTGTTTTTGTACACAGTATACCAAATCTGACATTGTTAGAATGTTCTTAATTAGACCATGTGACCACAAAGCAAGCCAATCGCGAGATTCTGCCCCCACTGCAATTGCTTCTCGATTCTGAAAGGTTAGATTCCCCCACCTGTGCTCCCAAAAACCCAACCTTGGCTGCCTTGACATTTTTACTGCCATGATGTAATATTAATGATTCGAGGATGCATTTGTTGACCTTTTGCTAACAGTGGGCTTCCCAGGTGCTCTCTGCTTCTTTAAAACTGCCATTTGCACACTGCAGCCAGCAACACAGCCATGGAGCAAAGGGATCTCGACAGGTTTTTTTTTTATCGCCGAATGTGTTCGCACACACCCGTCGTCACACTGCTCACTTTCATCTGCCCGGGCCGCCAGACGGGGAACAATTTCCTGCGCAATTGGACATTTTGCGTGTTTAAAAAAAAAAAGGAAAAGCTGCTGTGAATTGTTATTCAAAAAATACAACTTTTTAAAAAATGTCTGCTCTTCTTTGAAGTTTGAAGCTGGCAAATGAGGCGTTATTCCTTCATCTGTCCAAATGGTTTGGGTGTTATTTCCCCTCCCCCACCCTCCCCACTGATTCTGCAACGTGCTGTCTATCTTTAAATATCATTGATGTTAGCTGTAGCCGGGAATCACACTTAATATTTAATGCTCAACGATTTTGACATTACGTATTTATTATGTACTCTTAATGGTGTAGTGTTTACTCCAATTGTGCTATATAAATGCAGCACGGTACTTATTTAAACCCAGATCTCTATTGAAGAAGAGAATCCTTGTCTCAGTGGGTTTTTACTGTTTATAAAGGTCATCTGTCTACCTCCGATCTATCTTTACTCAATCCCCTTTACACAAACACTTCCCATATAACCTTATAGCCCTTCATTCTCAAATAACTGTACCATTATGACGAAGGATCTGTATGAGATACCTCAAAATCAGAAACGTTTTATCTTGGAGAAATCCGATGAGCTATGAAGCTCTTTATTCACAGATCTCCATTAGAGGCGGGCCAAAAGGTTACAACAACAAACAATACAAAACAAAACACCTACATTTCTCAGCAACTCAAAGCGCCTCGCATGATATCTCATCTCCACCAATCCAATGCCCTGTTTGCAGACTGCCAAGGGATAAACCCCCCAGCGGCAGCTGCGGTCGTGCGGCACAAGATGTTGATCAGCAGCTCCGACCTTCAGATAGGAATTTGTTTGCCAGCAGGAGGCGATGTCGCTACGTTTTGTTTTCTTTAAACCAAATCAAGTAATTTTGTAATCATAATAATAATAGGGGTTTTCCCCTTTTTTCTGGCAACAAAACTGAAACCTTTTTACAAGGATTCATGTCTGCATTAACCACAATACCTGCAGTCAAAATGCAAACAAAAAACATACTATGATAATATGATGCATTGTCCTTGAAACTGATTGATCCACACCAAGGGGACGACTTTCTCTTGAGCCTCGACCCAATTTTTGTAATCGTGATGAAATTTGGCAAATGACGCCGGCACACGTGGCCTGCTCTTTGGAATCACACTGCGGGGGCCTTTTAACGTTCGTTGTGAAGCGGACAGGCACGTGTTGATTTTTTTTTTATTTCTTTACAGTTAATGCACCCAGAGTATTAACCAGGGTGGCCACCAAGCTCAGACTGCGGTCCTCCGCAACGAGCGGCGAATTCGCCACTGCGGAGGCCATGTCATACAGCCTCGTTCACGATTCTCATTAAGTTCTCCATACCGAGGTCACTTTTGCAAACGAGGCTCTCTCCTGGTATCTTGAGTTCGCACACCTGGTCGAACAAAAGAAAATTTAAACTCCCTTGAACAGAATTACGTTCATAGAATGGGAAAGAGAGTGAAATGTGCTGGGCACTTAGCTATTCATTCTGTGTGTGTGTGTGAAAACGCCATTCGAATGTTGTGTTCCCCAAAAAATCATACAAATCCTCTAATGTTCGCATACACCTTTACCGTCAAGTGATGCACAATAAGATCAACGAAACTGGATAGCTGGATAATAAGGCAGCTGGAATAGCCTGGTGGCTGGCACGCCTCCAATTGTAGGCGATGTACACGGGGTAGACTGCTCCAATGTTCGTGGCCAATTCTCGCAGCTGGCTCGGTAACTATTTGGCCAAGAAATGAAAGCAGCGTCTACTTCAAAAAAAAAGAACGGACTTTGAAAAAGACCGAGACATCTTTCACATTTAGTACGCCTCTGTGGGGCCTGGGTCACAGCCTAAAATTCAAATTCATCACGTGTAAATTACTTGCAATAAACTAAAAATAAAAACTTGGCATTTTAAAATACGGTCAATTAGGTCTTGTTTGCCATGTAAACAATGCACGATTCCAACAGCTACTAAACGTAGTGGAATATCGGACATTAAAATGAAAGCCTGTTTGCAGCACTTCTAGGAATTACGTACTTTACAGTGATTTAATCCCTGAGGGGAAAGGAACTTACTCCGAATTGCTCTCAACTTTGACGGTATTTTAAAGCCCCGTGACCATGCCTTCTGGTTGAGTTGTCCACACACCCAGGCCACCCGCTCCGCACCTTCTACAGCCCCTCCCACGTGACCAGCTGTGGTCAAGATACGAAACAATTTTTTGGTTTATTTTGTTTAACAGGCTTTCTCCACCAATATCATCCAAAATAAAGGGTTTTTTTTTTGTTTGGGAGGGGGGGGGATTAGATCGCGTAAATATATAATGTCTGTAAACTCGCCACCACCCGACACAGCCAATTAGTAATGTTTGTCACGTAAACAGAACATGCGTTGGAGAGCAAATCCACAACATTTTCAATCTGAGCAGTTCATTCTTTTTTTATTTTACCAGGTAAGAGCCCACTGAGTTATATAAAGCTTTTTTTTTCAAAAGCGACCGGGCTCTCACAAATGATAGCTCAACGAAGTGGCTTGTCACGTGGAAATGTATAGCAGCCAAATACTCCGAACGTACGTGGATTCGAAATGTCGAGGGGAAAGAAAAAAAACAGACGACCGGATAAAAATCCACGCACCAACGGGGAGAACATGCAAACTCCAAATATGCAAGCGTCAGGATTGGGATCGAACCCACGACCTCCTGTATGCCAGGCGAGGTAGTTAACATCTCGCCACCGTGACGAGATGTATGCCTGCCCCAGATCTCCCAGTCAGCGTCGTTAACCTCTCTCTATTCTTTCCACTCGGTGTCTCTCACCCACTGCCCCCCTCCCCCACCTCTCCCATGCACCCCCTGTCATACTTTCCTGCTAACTGCCCCATCCTCCTAGAAACAGCTCACTTTTACCCATCCGGCTCCACGGGCTCTCTGGGGCTGTTAAAACAACAGGCTGCTGACCCCATGCATTGCTAACACTTTGCTGCAAAACAATCACGACATTGTACAAGTCACCCCCTTGCCGTATGCACATTTGGGCTCTGCCACTGAAGAGGCGGCAGGGGGCGGGGTATGGAGAGGAGCCGACGGCTGTGCCCCGCTTAGGGTTGGGCATGCAGCAGCAGCAGCAGCGGTGAATGCAGAATGTGCGGAGATGCAATGGAGTATAAAGAAATGTGCAGCGTTCAAAATCATTCATGCTACACTGCATATTGATCACTGCAGTTAATACTGCGGCTACTAATGATGATTGGTGACTGGTGTGATCGCATTTAAACGTGTTGAGATATTCATTAATTTCGGTGTGTCTGTATTGAATATTTTTTTTTAATCGGCATATTGATAGAATGTCCGTGATTCAAATTAGGTCATTTAATCATAAGTAAACACATTCTTTGGTGACACTGCATGGGGCAGTGGGTGCACAAGCACAAATAACAGCAACAACAACAATAAAACTCAACACATTCGTCAATAACAACACAGTGGCCTTTAAAGGAAAAGATATTACGAGAGGCAAAGGCGATTTTCTTTTAACGGCACGCAGAGAATCCAGAGGGACACTGATCCAGGTGTCTCCTCTTGTCATAATGTTCCCCTTTTTAAGGCCATGGCGTTATTGACGAACGTGCTGAGTTTCTCTGCATCCTCATATGCATGGGGGGAGTCCGTTTTGATGAGTGTGTTTTGAATGGGAACAATGCAAAAAAATTACATCTCAAAACACCAAACTTAAACGTGCAATTTTTTTGTACGTGCAAAGTCAAATATATTATCTAAAACAACTGAAAAAAACAATGGAGAGTTACCATTCAAATGTAAACTACGTCATATATAAGTGCATCATTTCAAACAAACATTACAGTTCGATAAAAGCTTGAATAAAAATAATTCACAAAATAAAATAAAAATAAACTAATCTTTTAAAAAAAAGACATTTTCAAAATATGAATTTAAGAACTTTATACTCTATTCAACCATGCCTGTACAGTATCAAGCGATTATCAAAATGCAGTTCCTATGGTGGGCTTGCTTTAACATTTCTCTAATCAAACACATGTATACGTTCCTCATTTCCACAACAGTGGATAATTGTCCTTTTGCAGCAAAACGTCGACACGACCGGACTTGCTGCCATCTCGAATTAGATCCTCGGTGTTTGAGATCTGATTCTTAATGGAAAGGGCAGTGATAAAATATTTATTATGAATGCATTTTTTTCCCGAAATAAAAAAAACCCACATCATGTATGTATGTATTCAGAACTTCTTCAACACCGAAAGCATCATATTTATACCAATTATTTGTTTTATTTCTGGAAATACGTACATGTATTTAACCTAACTCTTAACCCTTTGACGTTGATCATAGCCTCTGCAATGAATGTGTATGAACATCGAAGCATCATTAGAATAATTTTTAATGTTTTACGATTCATTTTGGGTTTTTTTTATCAAACGTGGAATTTGTACTATGTGATAAGTTAACAGTTACATTATGGTATTGAGAAGGCCGTAGAATATTGAACATCCATTTTCAAAAATATGGAGCGCTTTGATAATGACCGGTTGTGAGATTTGGATGTGCCCTGAGCAGACAGGTTCTGTGGCGAGCGTGTTGAACGTTCGGCAAAGTCGGCTATCTTAAATATTTAACGGTCCTATTTCCAACGAAGAATGAATGTTTAAGGTAAAGATTGAACACGGGAGGGTGGCTTTTTCCTAAGATGCCTACGAATGCACTCTTGGTGGACTACCCACATTAGCCGGGTTTTCTACGCACATTAATGCATGCGCATTGCTGGTGGAATATGTGGAATGCTACCATAAATAAACACACGTTTCTACCAAAGAATGCACACTTGGCATGAATAATAAATGTGCTGTAATGTACTGAGGTTTTATTTTTCATATTTAAATAAAAAAATACGACATTACAATTCCAGAACACCCACTGTGGCTCGAGAACAACAGCTGAGACACACGCCATTCGCACAGCACACACTGCCGGGATCGTCCGGGATCAATTGTCACGATATTAAATTAGCAAGTGCACGCAATCCGACAGCTATAAAACAATTTGTCATAAAGGGCCACCTTCGCAACACCTGGGGAAATTCACCCGCTCATCAAATCGCACGAAACAATTGATCCTGTATAAAGGTCAGTTATGAATGGTGCGCTACAAAAATCCATTGAGTGACCGCCCAGTGTCGAACCGAATCTATTAATTGTCCTTTTTGTGAATCAGAGCAGCAAAAATGTTGATTTTCGGACACAGAGCTGTACATCGACACACGTCAAGTCGTTTTTTTTTAAATAGCCAGAGCTCCGGAATGTAGGTGTATCCGCTCACACCAACCATCATGCACGCCCTTGCAAAGAGCAGGGTCTCAACCGGACCTTTCGCAAACGACGTTTCACGTGGTTATGCTCAAGTACACCCATTGGCTCTCAGTATTGCTCCTCGTGTTCAAGGCACCCATCACGGCACCCTGGAATACTGCAGCAGGGTTGTATTTTTTGACTCTGGAACAAGCAAAACACATTCGGTGTTAAATGTTTCCTATTGAATTGGCAAGCTTCACTAAATGTGGAAATATCCAGCGCCAAACGCTACACTCCGCATGGTGGCACGTTACTGGTCACCCTGCAAAAAGGGGTCTTCAATTACAATTCGTAAAGCGTCTAAAAATACAACGGCATCTCGAAACACGGTGCTTTGTGGACATTTGCTATACACAGGAACGAGGGGCATGATGGAAAATGGTTTAGAAGTTTGAGGAAGGCAGTGTGTACAGAGTATGAATTGGAATGTTGGTTTGTTTGGGTATCAAGTTTTAGAATAAAGTATGGATTTGATTCTCAATTCAAATCGTGCCAAACTCACACAAAAAAACTCAAAGTGGTTGAATTTGAGGAAGGTGAGTATATTGCAATATGTAAGACAAAGATTCCCTACATAGCCTTTAACGAACTGTAAGGGCAAGTGCTGTTAACGAGCACCTATAAAGGCCAGCACGATAAACGAGGGGGTGGGTGGCTAATACAATGCCCGGCCGCCTTTGTCTCCCGAGTGGTGATGTATACACACTACACCCGGGTACTCATTTGAGGCCAAGTCGACCTAGGGGAGGCCCAGGACCGGTTCAGCAAACTGTAACTGGTGTTGGCCGTGAGCGGGAATCGAACTCTGGTCTTGGGGTTTGTAGGGCAGTGCGTTAAACGTTGCACTACCGCTCCCCATAAATATGTAAGCACCTGCACGCTAGCACCCAAGATTGTAAGAATACATTCTGTAAACTCTAACTCAAGTGTTAAATGTACTATAGTCCATTGGCTCCACAACCCTATCTGGAAGTGTCAACTATCAAGAAATGTGCAGTCCACCGTGCAATTAAAAATCTGGTACCTCGTTAAAACAAATAATTTGGCCATGCTGCATTGGCAATAAATAAATAAACTATTCAAAAAAACGAACACTTCCTCATAGCGGATAAATGAAGGATCATTGCCCAAAACGTGTCCTATTAGTACATACATTAAAATATTTTATGCATAAAAATATTACTCTCCAACTAACAAACTTCAACATTATTTTTTGCATAGAGTGCATTCCCTGCGGCATTTCGCGCTGCATAAATGGCGTGGGTTGTGTGCACGTCTCAGGCTGCAGCTCAACGGGGCCGAGGGGGGAACTCCCCCCCCCCATGCCCCCCACGGGGCTCAGAGAGGAATGCGCGCTGCAAGCACGGGAACGACGCACCTGGAGCGAACCGTGAAGGAGGCACGGCCCAAACAATTTTCATTGCCGCATCCGCTACATCTCACTGCCGCGTGCCGGTTAAACAAAGACAAAGACCCCCCCCCCCCCGTATGGCCTGAACAGACTGTGGGGGAAGTGCTGTTAGCGAGCACCTATATAGGCCTGCACACAAGGGGGTGGGTGGCCAACACCACGCCCGGCCGCCTTTGTCTCCCTAGAGGCAATGTTTACACACCGCACCAGGTACTCATTCGAGGCCGAGTCGACCAAAGGGGAGGCCCAGGACCGGTTCAGATGATCGTAAATGGTGTTGACTGTGAGCGGGAATTGAACCCTGGTCGCCAGGTTCGTAGCGCAGCGCACTAACCGCTACACTACCGCTCCCCACACTACCGGTTAAACACACACGCACGCACGGCCCGGTGCAATTACGGCCAGGTGCAATTTCGCCGAAAATGACCGCGAATCCTAAAATATCGGTGCTGTAAAAGGAATCCTTCATGCGAGCAAACTAAAAAAGAATCTGAAAAATGTTCAAAAGGTGAATGTAAAAAAATGAAATATATCGCCAGTTAAAATTGAAATAGCTTATTAGGATGCTAAAATGGCATTTCTATCAAACCGTGTAAAAGCCAGATGCTCCTCGGTGGGGCCCAGCTCTTTATATTGATACTGAATTTGAGATATATTGTATTTGTTTCAGCGGGAAGGGCCCAATAAGCTCTATCATGAGCATCTTGGGATGGTACGGATATTTTTTCACAAGGCGTAGAATCACCTGATAGTTGATAATGTATAGACTGATAGCTACATTATATAAACAAATGTTCGTAAAATATGTTAAATGTCTAAATATATTCTTCAAAACACCCACATTCTATATATTCATTATATGAGCTGAATTATGTTAATACCAGACAGTTCAATAAAAAAAAATGCCCTCCAATGTGAGCAGATGGGAAAAAAAAAATCACATTTCCCATGCACTGTTAGATTAAGACCTCCAAAGCACAGTGGTTGTTTTACTTCACCACTATGGGTGGAGGTTGCGGGGGAGGCACGGGGGAGGGGGGGGGGGCAAGGCCCCTTCCCAAACTGGACACATTTTATTAATCTTCTTTGGTTCTTTCGGTAAAGTCACGTAGAATGAGAATAAAATAATAAATTGATAAAATAAAATAACACAATAATATTCTCACGACGTTTCGGCCACAACACAAGCGGCCTTCATCAGGTGAAGGGACGAGACTGTCTGGTCTCGAGACTGTCTGGTCTCGTCCCTTCACCTGATGAAGGCCGCTTGTGTTGTGGCCGAAACGTCGTGAGAATATTATTGTGTTATTTTATTTTATCAATTTATTATTTTATTCTCATTCTACGTGACTTTACCGAAAGAACCAAAGAAGATGAATCATTGCAGTCACGAAAGCTTTAAATCGAAACATTTTATTAATTTATTTTCAGTAGTATACAATTAAGACCAAAAATTGCACTCGCGATTCCTAATGTGAGGGACAAAGCGAACTCCTGCCCCACCCCCCTCCAAATATAGAAATCAAACTCCGCCTGTGTCCACCGCATTCGTAAGGGTTGGGAGGGGGGGGGGACCCCCTCCGGAACAGCTCACATGTCGCTTGTCTGCAGATGTTTGCCATGGCCAGAAACCGAACTAAATCCACCCAGGTTGCTTGGTCAACATCGCAGCGCTCCAGCAAAGCCTCTCCGCCGCCGTCACTCCGTTTTTCTGCCCCTCCATTCATGCCAAGCATTCCAATAATTATAGGGGGAAATTAAATCATCACCATTATTTATTTATTCATGCACACAAAGAACGAAGGTCCTCCATGTAGCCTTTAACAGACTGTGAAGTGTCGTGAGCGAGCACCTATGACGGCCGGCACGGCACACGAGGGGGTGGGTTGCCAACACCACGCCCAGCTGCCTTTGTCTCCCCAGTGGCGATGTTTACACACCGCTCTAGGTACTTACTTGAGGCTGAGTCGACCTAGAGGAAGCCCAGGACCGGTTCAGATAATCGTCATTGGTGTTGGAATCGAACTCGGGTTGCTAAGTTCGTAGTGCAGCATGTTAACCGCAACACTACCGCTCCCCAATTGCATGTATGATCACACACACACACATACCGCGATTAGAAGGTGGCATAAAGCAAATGACTGTTGGCATACCTGTCAACCCCTTATCAGTGTCTACCTTATTACAGATCAATTCAGATCGTATTGGTCACTCCGTGCCCTGATAAATCTCAACGTTCATCCGACAAAGTCCCATCACAACGGGAGAAACACGCCGTATGGACCTGCAAACTCGATTTCCCTGTACGAGAATACGGTTAAACCGTATGGGTTGACAGCCATGTGATTGTTTCATCAGCATTGTTTTATTTTACAGAGCAACACAAGACAAAAGTTATTGCCAAAGCCCATATAAGCGATCAACACAGAGCGAACGCAGAGCAAACACATTGCTTCCTGCCACGGCGGATTCCTTTGCTTGCCCTTAGAACTGTTCAGGGCAATTATAGCCACTTCCCACTATTAGCCTTTGAGACACTGTACCCCCGCTGTGCTCACTCTTTGCTCGACTGCGCGCTCCGTTATTCTAAATATTTTCACCAGAGAACGTGGCCAAGATGCTACTCGTCACTGGCAGCCTGGTTCTGGTGGCAGTTCAGGGTCACATGTCACCCGCCACTATCTAAACAGTCTACAGAGTCTGCATTTTCAAGATAAGTTACACGGAAAACTAGACGGAGGAGAGAGAGCTCATACTCAAAACACTGTGACCCATTACATTCAACATACGCCGTAAAGGCATACCATGTGTACAAACAGAGCCGAGCACATACACAAATAATTCGAGCGTGGCGAATGGGAACAGCGCAGAGAGAAGTACTGTGCATAAAAAACACACAAGAATTATGCTTTTGTCCAAGAAGGATTTCACAATTGGACCAGCAGGTTCCGTTTAGGAAAGCCATCTATTGTGACTTTATTTAAAAAGGCAGACGAAAACAGTGGAGGGGATGTGGAGGAACGCGGTAAACACCAGCAGTTGTGTTAGTTGGAAGTATAGCAGCTCACTGGATTAATGGTAAACCCAGGTGAAGTCATGTTTGAGAGCATGGGCCCTTTGCTGTGAATGTCTCGTGTCAGGTAAAAACAACAACGGGGAATCCCCCAACAATCACAGGTCTGGGACAGACAATCCAGTGCTTACGGGACTGCAGTTAATGCACAGCAACAGAACAGAACTAAACTGGGCTAGCAATTGCGTGATATTGCTGCGTTGGCAGTGGTGCACACGCACAAATTAAATTAAAAAAAAACCTTCAAACACATTCGTCCATAGCACTGCCATGAAGCAAAAACATATACCAGGCGATATTTAGGGAAATGTCCCTTCTGCATCGCACAGACAGAGAGAGAGAGATAGCGGCCAGAGAGATAAACAAAATAGTTGGAAGCCTGCACTCTACACCATGGGGCTGCTAACAATAATAAAACATGTTTCCTAATGAACCCTTAGATTGGCATCATAAGTTACATCATTGGTATATAAATAGCTACCTATGAGTGGAACTAAACTGAGGCTGCACGTGGCTTTTTTCGCAGCTAGCAAGTCAGCATTGCTCTGATTTATGTTCAAAGTTTGAGCTTCGGGAGCAGAGATTATTATTTCTTAAAACGATGGGTCCCCCAAAACGACGTGGGACTGGTTTATCCGCTCACGTTATTTCGAGGGCACACTGCACACCCCCCGTGCGCGTTCTCCCATCGCACCGACAAGTGAGTGCTCAGCTTGAAGATTGGTCTCGAATTAATTGATATATATATTAAGGCTTCTCACATGGGAGACGAGTTCCGATCCTTGACTTGTGACTGTGGTGAGGCACTGTGTACATGGTGGTCCAGATGTCCTGTGACCTTTAAATTATCTCGAACTGAAAAAAAAAATTCGAGTTAGGCTTATTTAAGACAGCAATTAATGCGCACGGGAAAACAATGTTAGGGGTCAATTTCATTTGGGATCACAAGACATCTGGACGACCATGTAGTATATAATATATGGTATATTATATATAGTATATATGAATATATTATATATGTAATAGTATATGGTATATACTATATTAAGCGTCTCTTTCCCTGTCTTAAAAATATGATGTTATCTGCAATAATTATTCCTTAAAATACAACATTACACATAACGGAATGCATTTATCTCACCCTCAAGCGCTCTCTGTCAAGACACACACAATGTTGTGTCATCAGGGCGGCAGCAACAATATAACTCCAGCATTTACAATACACACGTGCACCTCTGTAAGCCAATGTATGGGTACTGCACACAATTGCAGCAGTAGGCATTAATCTCTATTGGAGGTCGACTCATCCCATCATCTCAACAGGGTCATAAAATATTTACCACTTTTTTTTTTAAAGCAGATAATGGTCACTTATCCATAGCTTGCCTCACGCCATGATAATGTGGAATTTCCATCATCGGCTCAAGGGCACCGATGAAGACGACTAATTTCGTTCGATCAAGGGACACCGACTTCATGACTTTGATACAGAGAGTGCAGCACACATGGCTTAACATTGTAATGTTGGGTTCAATAATATGAGAAGATACTCGGCTAAAAGCTTTTAGGTTGAATGCTTTGTCTGTAAGAGAATTTGAATAAGGATGGTAGATGAGATGGGAGGTTGTTTAGTAATTCAGAGGAGGGGATAAAATCTAGTATTCTTTACCTTCTTGACATACATCACCAACTACTGCAACACGGCAGAGCACGTGCGTGCTAGATACAGACTCGCGCGAACAACAAGATTATACGCGTGATTCCAAAGTTTAAATTAATTCTCAGATCCCAGCGCATGTGCGCGCTTGCATTTGTGAAGAGAGCGCCTTGAGCGATGCCTATTTAAATATTCATCTGTAGTTGCAGAGCACCTGTTGTTTTATTGGAACCCCAGGAATGTCATGCCGTAGTCTTGGCTGCTTGCGTGGCCGGTTAGACAGGTCCTACCAAAAAAAACACCGCGTTCATATTTAATTATGCATGTGTGGCCTTATTAAATTTGAATGGTAATGAGGAACCAAATGACTCATGCATGCTAACCTTGGAAAAGTGCTATCATTTCAAACGCATTCAAAACTTAAAATGAACAGAGTGTTCGAGAAAACGTGTATTAAAAATATATACAGGTTTATAAATGCTTGGAAATGTGAATATCAAACTCTTGCTGGTAATCGTGAATTTGCTGCTGCTGACATGGTTATATCGCCCTTGTGTTCCCATGTATGTCCTGTATATGTGCTCTACATTGTTAACGTTATGCCTCCGGCATGGAATGAGGAATTTCCACCACTGGCTCGAACTGTCAGCTGAGCGAGTTCCGATCCTGTGTCTCCATCATCAGCAATGATCCACTGCTGAATGACGGCCTCCCCTAGGCTGTCCCCCATCTCTCGCAAATCTTGCGATGTAACAATCTATCGGATAGGTTTATCGCCGCGTCTCAGCGGTGGAGGATTTCTCCACAAATCTGCCTATTGTCCAATGAAGCTAGTTGTAATTACTGGCGAAACGTCGTACTCAGATGGTAAATGTTGTGGCCTTGTTCTCCAACACACCGGTGTGCTGTACTCGTTACACGTTGGCACGTTCTGTTTACGTGACAATCTTTACTAATTGGCTGCGTCGGGTGGTGGCGGGTTTAATGACACATTTATATATCTACGCGATCTAACAAAAGAAAACCCTGTATTATGGATTATATTTTTTTCTTGCATGTATTTATATTCTTTGTTCTTTCGGTAAAGTCACGTAGTAGGGAAACAATATATATTTCTCGTATTTTTTTTTCTCAGAGCAATTCCAAATATTGCAACTCGATGTACTTCCAAGAATTATTTATTTTTGCTGCTGTTGTTGTTGGGTATTACAACAGAACTACCAACTTACAAAAAGGTACAAATAAATGTTCGTTCAGACACTCGTGACAATAAAATGTTTTGCGTGCATGTGTTTGTATCCCATGCCACTGTCCGCGAGACCACCATAATAATGTATTCACTTCGGGGTATTTTGATATCTAACTAACATCTGCAGAAAATTAGTTTCTCCCTTGGAATCATGAAAAACGCACGGGCAGGTTAATAGAGGCTTTGCTCTGTTACAGCCCAAGGTACAATTCTTGGATGCAAATTAGCATAGCCACATCACAATGGCGCCCGCAAGCAAGGATAACACAATCTACGTACACTTGCCAATGTTTCCACTGCCTTGACATTCAAAATATCTCACCTTCAATGTGGCTAAAATTATCTGCAATTAATAAGGAATGCCCTCTTTTTTGATTGAACGGCGTTGGGTATTCCCACAGCCTGCGCAGCCTAAACTGTTGACATTATAGCACGCACAATGTGGCTTTATTTTGAAACCGCACGTGTTAGCTTGCGCAGTGAGTCAGGTTGCATTTAATACAAGGGGGTGTTGCGTGTTTTAATCTCCGAGGTAGTTGAGGAATGTTTCTATGCGCGGTATGATGTGAACGGTCTGCATTTGGCGAGCATTCAGCTCAACTGATTCGGCGGTAACAATTTAAAAACAATGGACAGGAGGTTCCACAATCCTGTGGGTTGAATACTTCACCAGAAATGGAATGTCTAGGGAACTCAAATGAGCGCGAGCAATACACCGCGCGAAGGTGTTTGCAATCTGACGAGTTAAACCGCCTCTAACGGATGACGAATTAACAAGCATGCGTGAAGTCAGGTTATTATTTATATTGTTGTTGTTGTATTATATCACAGTCTTGGCAATGTGACAATGACGTTGAATAGACGTGCGCATAGAAACACAAACTTTCGTTGCCAAAATGTCTGGCAAAAGCAATTGCACAGCGCAGTGCTATCCATTACAATAGGATACAATGGTACGGCTTGAGACAAAATAATACACCAGTTATCACCATATCTCAGAAACCAAGAAGTGGTTTGGCCTGCATCATGCTCGGACGGGCGAGCATCGTGCATAGCAGGCTGTTATAGGGTGCGGCAGCGCCACGTGGTAGGCAGCAGAGGGTCGAGTGGCACACTCCACTCATCCGGATATGTGAAAAAAAGAGCTTTATAGATCAACGGATTCCTCCAGTGTGCATTTTCTGCTTCCGTCAGTGTAATGTACTTCTGACCGCCTTCACTGACCAGCGTGGTGAAGTATGGTCAAACAACCCCCCGCATAAAACGGCGAGGCCTCGGTCAACAAGGGCTGTAGGCAGACCCATGACACAGAGCTTCACTGAAGCATTGTTTCCTAAAGCTGTCCAAACGTGACACGTCACCTGCAGACTGCTCAACTGGAATATGCAGGGCGGTACATGAGCAATCTTGGCCCTCCCCACCCCCCGACTGCGAAATCTTGGCAGGACCCTCCCGATGAAGTATCCTGCGAGCTAAAAAAGTTCTTGAATCGGTCTTGATTTGCAGCTTTCGTGACTGCAGGAATCCATACCTCTTTGGTTCCTTCGGTAAAGTCACGTGGGCTAGAAAATTAATAGATCACGACGTTTCGGGCGCAACCGTCAGCAGTTCTCCTGCTGTGTTTGTCTCACCTGATGACGGTTGCTTGCGATCGGAACGTCACGTGATCTATACATTTTCAATGTACGTCTCTTAAATTGGGTTTCATCAATAAAAGCATCGTCGGTTCCTTAGCAAACATAACGGACGTAACAGGTCGCGTAAAAATATAGACTTTAAAAGAAATACACGATGAATAAATTAATGGCAAGAAATCACAATGTATATTTACGAAATTATCTTTTGATCAAAGAACATATTGCAATTAAGGCATAAAAACGCAAATGGTAAAATAGTTTCCCTGAGAAACATCAAATTTCAAGTTACAGTAATAATTACAACAATCACGATATTGCACTGGCTATGTACGGCATGAAAGAAGTTCGACATTCGTTACATACATTTCCCCCTCCTCAATGACTTGACCCAACTCCACACTTCCCAATACTGAAATATTACAACAGAATAATTAAGAAAGCTTTTTTGTAATGCGTCAAAACGGACAATTAACTGCTTTGTATCCGGCTCAAAATTAGCTTTGTTGCTTAAACTGCTCTTGCTTGTGCCATTAATGATTAAACAGTGTCTTTTTTGACAGTGTGTGAGATAACATATTGATTTACACGCCACAAGGCATACGAATAAAAAAAACAAGCAATTATCTTGTTAAAATCGTGTCAATGTTAGCCATACTCTTGATCTAAGCAAATACTTAACATTCATCTCAACCTATAAACGTTTTCAAGTGTGCGAAAGTAAATATGTTATGATTAAGCACAATTCTAACGGTATAGATTGGGTTTCTGGAAAGGCGCATCAGCAGAGACCTGTCGCTGGCATCTGCCCCGGGTGTCCCCGAGGCTGACAAGCTGGTGCTTTGTGTCAACATTACATCATCATCATCACCGAGGTAGCAATGTTGTACCAACTACGCCACCTCTGTGTGCTGTGTGCCTTAATAGGTGCTTGCTAACAGCACACGAACAAAACGGGTCTTTGAAGAAAATAGATCATACATTACGCACTCGACAGTTGTGTGTTTGTGAGCACGTGCACATTTTAACTCCGTACGAATTTAAAAAAAGAATATTGATTTTTTTTTTAGACAAGCATATCAAACAACTTTTCTGCCCCTGGGCCCTAACATTAACATGATTACATTAGTGCTACGCATGATTGTTATACATCATTTACAAGCATTGACCTCTGGGCACAACGGAAATTAATTTGCAGGGGAGGGTCGGTGAACACTTAGCGGCGTTTCCTCTGGACTGTAAATATAATTGAGATTTGACTGCGCCCTTGAAATAATGCAATTGTATCACTTGGCGCGCCACAGTTACGGCGCTCGGTTATGGAAAACGTGAAAGTTCATCCCCTGCATGCGGTGGTGATCACAGCAACGGCGGGCAGTAGCCCTGGTTCACAAGCGTCAAACCCTTCCACACCGACTCGGCGGGCTACACACGATATCCTCGGTGCACCCACACTTTATCCCGGCACAAATAATCCACCGCTAAATTTAATGCAAGCAAAGCATTCATATCGATACAAGTACATCGGCATTTAGACGACAGTATTTTCCAGCAGAACGGCAATTCTTCATAGGCAATGATGTTTCGGGGTGCGTGGCTTTGTAAATACGTGAATTCGAGATGAAAGTTACCGCCTTTCTGATCATGTTCCCTGCCGTAAGTGCGCCTCACGTCCACAATATCACAGACAAGAGTGTGCATTTAGCCATCTCACTTCTACAAGGCTGTCACGTCCCACGCACTGTACATGTGACGGCAGACTTTAAGGGCGTTAGCGAGCACTCATGAACACCCGCCAGGCACACGAGGGGGTGGGTGGCCAGCACCACGCCCGGCCGCATTTGTCTCCCGAAGGGGGCGATGTTTTCACATCATTTGAGGCTGAGTCGACCTAGGGAAGGCCCAGAACCGGCTCAGATAGTCGTCACTGGTGTTGGCCGTGAGCGGGAATCGTCGCGCAGCGGGCTAACCGCAACAATATGTGTGGCACAGCTCACTCACACTGACATGTGCATACAACTCTGGAAAATATATCTTAAATATTCCTGATAAATTATCATCTTTTACTTTCCAATTGCAAAGACTGCATAGCATGATATGTATATATATAATTTCTTAAAACTTGCTCTGTAGGATTTTTGAAGCATTTCGAATATCATGAAGGTTTTTCACAACAAACTATATTATTTCAACACTGGATGTATTTTCGTACTATTATTATATTCACAAACGGGAAAAATGAAGGCAAGAGAACGTTTGTGTGATTCATATGCAGTGCATTTTCAGATGTGGTTGGTATATTCGTTTGTTATTGTTTATACCGAAAATCCAATTAGTCTTGGAACATTATCATTTATATATTTTCTATTGTTCCTGTATGGACTCAGTGTTCAACATTTTAATATTACACAAAACACACACGACTCCCTCACGTATTCATGACCCAACGCTCCACCACCACCACCCCCACGCCCCCGATGATTGCATGCCAACCCACTTCTCTCTCTCTCCTGCACCCACCCACACAGCAAACACACATTCGCATTCCCTAAGCTTGACAACCCTGCAGATGAGATACCTTTCCGTTACTTTGGACAAACGGTGGCTTGGCTGTGACCCTCCCAGCAAATATGTTTTTTTGGCAAATGCAAAAGGTTATTTTTTGTTATTGCCAAGTCCGTAAAATGTTGCAATGTCCAGTAGATGAACACAGGTTGTTCGCCCTTCGCATTACCTTTGTTGTTGTTGCATCCTCTCTTTAACCACCGAGATAACAATCCCATTGATACACGTGAAACATTATTGCCTCTTTGCAAAGGCAAGCTGGGTATTAAATACTTCACCACAAAGTTAGTGAAAAGTCCCAACGTGTGCGATAACAGCACTTGCACAAACCATCCGCAAGGCATGCAAACATGAACACTTCAAGGAATTTTCTCACTAAAAGAATAAAATATTTACATTGGCCTGAACTGGTGCTATACACAAAAATCATCGATGTAACAGGGCGACTGCGGCGCTCCCACGTGTGAAGTCTGGTGGTGGAGTGCATGCTTGCGATTCAACTATCACTTTGGGGGACAAGGGGAGGTGGACAATACAGATTTCCAAAACTCGAGAACCTGTTGGGCTTTGATGTGGTCAGGAGATGTAAACTACCTCGTCTGGTATATAGGCGGTCATGGGTTAGATCCCTACCATGATGCCTGTATATTTGGAGTTTGCATTGCTCTCTCTCTGGATTTTTCTCCGGGCGCTCCGGTTTTTCCCTCCACATTTATAAACATGCGTTCAGAGTATTTGGCTGCTATGCATTTCCACACGATAAGCCACTTCGTTGAGCTATCATTTGTGGCCAAATCACTTCTGACAAAGAGGTATATAGCTCATAGGGCCTTACCTGGTAAAATTTAAATAGTGTGTAGCTTTTTTGTTTACAGATGGTCGTACAGCAAGTTGGTTAGTGCACTCATCTGCATGGAGCATTGAGTGTTATCAGCTTGTATGCGTGATGGGATTTACTTCAGTTTAAAATGGACTAAATACTCAAACCTTTCAGAAGAGAGTGTTGATACCCAATGAGGCTTTGTTCAATAAAAAAAGATATCATGATGAGAAAGTCGCCCCATTATCCGTGTTGTTTACACCATCGATCATTCACAACTGGAGCCAACTGCAGATTCCCATTAAACGCCAATGAAAAAGCCATTGTCATGAATTATAAAATGTGCTGCACGTGCATTCCTGGACACGTGCTCCATCTACTCCCGATCATCATCATCATCATCATCATCGTCACAATCAATGGGCAGATAGCCCGTATGTGTCCACTGCACATTTCGTCTTTTGTTTCCACCGTCCTCTATCTTGTGCCAGTGTGCTCAAGTAGTGCCACATATTTCTGGCATCAATCTGTTTATGTCGTCAAGCCCTTCTTGAGGTGTAACACTTTTAATTGTCCTGTTCTTGTCCATCCGACATATGGTGCCCAAATAGTGCCGGTTTCCTTCTCATCACTGCCTGCAACATCAGGTCGTCTTTTTGTCTGCACAATTTTTCTCATTTCTACATCGGTCATTCTTTGGCTCCAGTTAAGATGCAGTATCCTTCTGTAGCAATACATTTCGAATATATTATTGGTGACTTGTTACCTTCATCTTGGAAAATCATGGAGTACATGCCACACTATATACAGTACCATCATTATGCACCAGTCCGATAGCTTACAATCGATGTGGACCAATGGTATGCGGCTTGTTTGGATTGGAAATTGTACATACAGGCAAAACTTGCCATCCGTTCGCTCGCTCCCCCTTCTCGATGGGGCTGTGGCTGTCGGGCTCGAGGGGGGAATTCTCAGCTTGAGAAGAAGGAGCATGGCCGATCTGAGCACATTTGGGCCACACCAGCTCAAGAGAAGATATCGATCAGGTATCCGTGCTCACGGAGAATACATAGATCTTGCCCCTTTAATGGAATGCAACCACAATACAGTACAGGGTTAAGACAAAACAAAATCAATATGGGTGATATATGCAGTGTCGCAAAGGTTAATTTTAATTAGTAATCTGTCTGCTGATTACTAATCAGTTGACCGATTCCTGAATTTAACCATAATCTGATTACGTTTTTACTTTTAAGATTATAAATTCAAATTGATAAACACACCCAGAACTACATTTCTAACCCAATAACATAATAAAATGGTAAACACAGTACATGGACAATCAGATAATCGTCACTGATGTTGGTGGCCATGAGCGGGAAGCGCACTCGGGTCGCCGGATTCGTAGCATGGTGCGCTAACGATTGCGTCACCACTTCTCACACACAAACAAAGACACATATCATCTGTATAGCCTTAGCAGGCTGCAAGGGCAAGTGCTGTTAGCGAGCACCTATAAAAGCCAGCACAGCACACGAGGGGGTGAGTGGCCAATAGCACGCCCGGCCGCCTTTGTTTCTCGAGAAGCGATGTTTACACATCGCACCAGGTACTCATTTGAGGCCGAGTCGACCTAAGGCAGGCCCAGGATCGGTTCAGATAATCGTCACTGGTATTTCCCGTGAGCAGGAATCGAACCCGGGACGCCAGGTTCGTAGCGCAGCGTGCTAACTACCGCTCCCCACACACACACAGTGACACAACCCACACACATAAACACACACACAATGCATTCACACACTTTTCCTCTGCGGAGTCTTTGCTGGATCCACACAATCCCTGCTGATTTCCTTTGACCCTCATCTCTGCCACTCCTCCCTGCCACGTGGTGGAGTTTAGAACGCACTGGTCCTTGAGATGTGCCGTCAATTTCAAACCGACATACTTTGGACTTCAAAAACTACATATTCTGCGAATATCACAAGAAAAAATTACGCGCTAAGTAATCCCAATACACATTGAAGACAATGCAATCGTACCAGATTACCACCACCTTAAATCGCATCTGCGCAAACCATGGCATATGCAAATAGTCGATGCACAAAAGGGCAAGTGAACACGTCCCACTGTGCGACTGAGGCTATCCAGAACAGACACCGCAGAGCGTATGGCGACGCAATGCCCCGATCCACAGATACGACGGAGACATCACAGCGATACACTACTCCACTGCTCCTGACGCGGTTGCCTGGGCTTGGCCACCTGAATGTGGAATCGGCCTGGGCTTGGCCACCTGAATGTGGAATCGTCGTCGCTGCTCTGCGTCGACATGAGCAGCCGCACAAAGGAAAACGAAGACCGCTACCTGAGGGCAGTTGGCGTGGTGGACACACGTGCAACATTGCACACAGTGGTCCAGATGTCTCGTGACCCAGACAATTAATTGACCCCAAACATTTTTGTTCCCTTGCAATATTCACTTCCGTTTTAAGTAAACCTTACAAAATACAGTAACTTGGTCTGCGAGTGTTTTGCAAGACGAGCAAAAAATTAAATAAATATTAATTTGACGAACGAGCGAGGTCTTGCAATACGAGTAGTACGCATACGCTTTGTCTGCCGAGCGTCACGTGATCACAACTGATATACGAGTGCTTTGGATGACAAAAACGTTGCCGGAACGAATTATGCTCGCAATGCAAGGTTTTACTGTATTACGTTTTAGAGAATCAAATGGTTGGTCACAAGATATATGTATCAACGTGCAGAGTATATGTGCATTCTTTACAGTACTGTGTCACTTCACGTAACATTAGGGGAGCCGTAGCGGCGAGAATGTTAACTCCCTCGCCAAGTATGCAGGAGGCCATGGGTTCGATCCAAACCCTGACGCCTGCTGGATATCTGGAGTCTGCGTGTTCTCCCCGTGGTCGCGTGGATTTTCCTCTGGGTTCTGCGGTTTTTCCCTCCACATTCATAAACAATCGTTTAAATCAATTTGGCTGCTATACATTTCCACATGACGAGTCACTTCGCTGCGCTATCATTTGTGGCCAGGTCGCTCCTGAAAAAAGAGCTCCGTAGCTCCGTCGGGCCTTACCTGGTCAAATAAAAACGAATAATAATTTACAGCCCTTTGCCAATCAACTGCGAGGTGAGGGCCTCCCCCATTCCGCGTTGGTCAATTCCGATTCGCCCTGTTGGCTACGTACGGTGCGAAAGAAGTTTAACATACAATACATCCATGAGGGTTGCATGACCATACTTCACCGCGACGGTGAGTGCGGGTTGGTGAAGGGGGTGGGAGGCCAGCACTGGTGCAGGTATCGCTCGCCACCGATGTTAGCCGTGGGCAGAAATTAAACCCGGAGCACCGGGTTTCATTGCGCAGTGCTTCATTGACCACCACGCAGTGTCTCGACTCACTTTGTTTTGCTGTTGCATTCAGTAATGTCGCGCTTATAATGTGAATGCGCGCACAAAGTGTATGCGGACGCGAAGTGTACGAGTTTGCATGTGTGTGGGTCAGTGGCGTAGTAACGACACTATCAGCTCAATCGGTCAGGTGGAGCCCCAATATTTGATTCGTCTCGCACGGTCGCACCCTGGAGGCTATTTTGTATCGCGGCCTCCTCTTGCCTCATCACATCGTCGTTACGCTCACGGTCTCGAGCATTTAACGCTGTGGGGGCGCTCCCTCTTCCCAAAATAAGTGTTGTTGTTAAATTTCGATGTAAAGCTTTCGTGACTGCAAGGGTTCATCTTCTTTGGTTCTTTCGGTAAAGTCACGTAGAATGAGAATAAAATAATAAATTGATAAAATAAAATAACACAATAAAATTCTCACGGTGGTTGTCAAGGGGGGCCCCAACTCGTTGCTTTTGCCACCAGGGGGAGAGCGGGGGCAAGGGTGTTTGCATATCCCTGTATATGAGGATAAGTAGGGGGTAGCCAGTTAGCTCCACGCCGCGCTACGAACCAGGCAACCCGAGTTCGATTCCCGCACACGGCCAAACCAGTGGCTGTTATCCGAACCGGTTGTGGGCCTCCGATAGGTGCGGTGTATAAACATCGCCACTAGGAAGACAAAGGCGACCGGGCGTGGTTGATGACCACCCACCCCCCTCTGCGTGGCCGTTCTGGCCTTGATCGGTGCTCGCTAACAGCACTTGCCCAAACAGCCCGCAAAGGCTATTCGGTGGATCCTTGTCTTTGCGTATTCCCGTGCGTGTTTATTTAACGCTTAATTGCGAGCTCGGTTGTGTAAACGCATCCCTCAGTGCTTGCATGTTTATTCCTGAGCGCACGTGTCGTGTGAACGTGACTACAGTTCTCTCCACGTGTCTATGCCACTGTGCCCTCCATACACGAGTGTGAACACACACACACGTAATATGCACGTGGATGCATGTGAATCGCGTGGGATAACACTTGGAAAGTGGTCTCTGCATAGGTTCTGGACCACCTCTAGGTCGGCTCGGCCTCAAATGTGGCTTGTGAACATCAGCGCTGGAGAGATGAGGTGCTAGCCACATTCATCGTTAACGTAATTTGGGGATGGCCTTAATAGGTGCTTCCTAACAAAATGTGTTGCTGTTGGATAGCAAGCCTGAAGTGCTGGATCTTTGCGCTACACCCTTACGATTCAGTTTGACAACGACAAACGTATTAAAATGCCGGAGCAGATTTGTTTATAATCTCGCATGCAATGTTCAGACTTATTTTCAAAAAAGATTCACAGTGGCACGCTATGCCGGTATGACGACCGGTGGCTCGGACCACTACGCAAAGGAACAAAAAACCCGGTGTAATGTCCTGAAACTGTACGGCTATCATCACGAATGCAAACTCTGTGATCATATCAGCAAGCAGTCTCACGGGGAGCCTGGCAGACAGGTTTCAAGAAGGTGTGTGTAAAAAAAAAAATAGATTCGTGTGAAAACGCGGCTCATTGGAGCTAAATTCCGTGCGTGTGTGGGTGGGTGGCCTCCCGAGAGCCGTTAAGTGGCTTACAGGTGCAAGAATTTGTAACTGAGAATTGGTATGAATCCCCTGCAGCGCGTATATTGCAGAGATGTTGCTACGTTCATTACCATGAACCAAAAAAAAAACCTTCAGAACATTACGGCGCATGCCATCCGTATTTTCGGCTTAGAGAAAGAGAGGGCATCTCTGAAAGACGGCAGGAAAGCAAATACAGTAAAAGATGCAGAACACATTTACACAGTAGATTAGTCAGTGGGGCTGTGACCACAGCAGGGAAACTGCCAAGTCTTATTATCCAAATAACGTATTTAAAAATCTCATTTAAAAATCACTGTGGTGGTCTTAAGTGGCATTGATAAGGTAACAATGCCGTGTTTCCCTGACCACTAGAAAATGTGGCGGGCTCGGATCATCAGCCAGGCTGGCCGACTTGGACCGAGTTCCCAGAGCAATCACAGCAAGGTCTGCAAGTCACTTTCATCATCCTGCTGCTGCTGCTGCTATACTCTTTGGTTCTTTCGGTAAAGTCACGTAGGTGAAAAAATACAAACACAAAATAAATTAATGAAATCACGACGTTTCGGGGGGCAACACAAGCGCCCGTCATTAGGTGGGACAACCACAGCAAGAAAACAATTGCTGAAGTGGTCAAGAGAGCTGCTGCAAAACAAGAGGTTATATATTCGAGAGGTTGGGGGGGGGGGGGGTGGAGTCAGGGAGGGGAGGCAGAGGGCGGGAGGGGAGGAATGGTGAAAGCTGCGAGAGTACGGGGGAAGGGAGAACAAAGGGGGAAGACGGGAGGGAAAACGGCAACTGCAGGAGCGGAGGTGGTGGTGGGGGGGGGAGCAAGCGGGTCTGGGAAGCTGAAGAACAAGATGCGGAAATCAAATCTAGAATGATGCTGCTAACCCAGGCCAAATTTCGGGGCAATTCGTGACAGTATGGGGCCAATCTATGGGACCTTTTTGCTGGTATCAAAATTATGAAAAAAAATAGATATAACTGCTGAACCCAAGCGATTAGTGTTTTTATACTTGCATTTGCCTTCGTACTGTTCGCATTTTGACGTTCTCTGCTCCAGCATCGGTGAGACAAGGCCATTAAAAGGCTGTCTCTGGTGTAGGCCAATCGGTTTCGAAGACAATGCTTTTATTCTAGATTTAAAGCTTTCGTGACTGCTAGGATCCATACTCTTTGGTTCTATTGGGTAAAGTCACGTAGGTGAAAATAAAATAACAAAAAATCACGACGTTTCGGCCACAACACAAGCGGCCTTCATCAATGAGCCATTTCAATGCTAAATTATATGCTAATTCCTTTGTCAAGGCGCGTGGTCTTTTTTCTTCTCACACAGCTTAAAGGTCGTGATTTAAGCGTGGCTTCTTCCACTCCAACGCTGTCCTCCAGACAGTCTCGTCCCTTCACCTGATGAAGGCCGCTTGTGTTGTGGCCGAAACGTCGTGATTTTTTGTTATTTTATTTTCACCTACATGACTTTACCCAATAGAACCAAAGAGTATAATGCTTTTATTATCAGAGCACGTGTGTTGCATGTTTTGCCACAAGAGCGTGTAGTAAAAGCAGACTTGATGCCGTTGCAATAGGTGTCTATTTGGTGCTTGAACATCTTAACACCTACTGTTTTTTTCCAGAAAGGGTGAAGCCTATTTTTATGTATTTATCAGCATAGGAGGAGGAGGGGGGGGGGGGAGCACGTTAACACGGTATGCATTCAGTAACGTCCCTCAAGTAGACCAACTTTTGAAGGCCACGTAAGCATTGTGGAAATATCACGGTGGAAAAGCACAAATTAAAGAATCGTTACACATTGTTTCCAACAAACCACTTTTTTGTTCTTCAAACATTACTTTGCAACCCTCTATGCCCGAGCGGTAGTGACGGCACTGTGTGGGAGGGCAGGTGCACAGAGTGCAAGAGGCCACTTCAGAGCCCATGACATGTGGGGGAACAGGGCGGGCGTCTCGGGCCACGCTGAAAAACGCACGAGGTGCCCTGGACCACCCAAACGCCCAGTTGCCAGACGTTGTGGAAAAAAACCACGAGGCTTCCATCTGGCCATACTGGGTGATTTTCTGAAAGTAAGTTCACATGCGTCTAACAATCTGGCATTCTTTCAACGGTCTTTTTTTAACTGCGATATAATGCGGTCTTTTCAAACACTTTTGGGATCATGGATATCTAACTGTCCGCAATGGAAAACGAAAGGGAAAGGAAGACATTGCATTAATTAGGGGAGTTTTCTTTCAGGTTGTATTTATCTTGAGCAAGGTATCTGCAAGCTTCCAAAAGTACCGTCAGCACCTGGTCTCACACGTGGCACAGAAACTTTATTTACACTGGAAATGTCCAATAGGGGTGGGTCAGATTGTGACAAGAAAATGTGGAATGCCCCACACTCAAAAAAAGCTATTGCAATATTAAGGTAACACTCTAAAATAAATCAATCTCCATTCTGTATCTCTACTTAAAACATAATTTGACGTTAGTATATCGGCCTATTAGCCTTCCAGACGCGTGTGAACCAGCAGTGGTTATTTATTAGGAGGCTGTTTACAAGAGGAGAGATGGACAAAAAGAAGAACGGGAAGATAATCAGAAGAGATGGTGCGATGAAATCAGAGAATTTCAGAGGCCACGACTGGACAACAATAAACAATACTAACGAATGAATGGAATCCCTTCTGAGAGACCTTTGCCTAACAGTGGGAGGTAAGAGGCTCACAACAGCTACAATAACATTCAATTATGAGCATGATTTACCACCTGAATGCTCTGCTACTGTGCCCAGTGGGTTTTTCTTTATATTAAATTAAGGTCGTTTTAGGTGGCTAATTCCCACGTTTGTCTGGTGAGTGAACACCGCTGAGGTTCTCGGTTCATAACAGGCAGTCAACCCCATGCACGGTAGAAGCAATATCCTCACATTCACCCCGGTCACCAATTATAAAACATCGTTACATTATTTAGCACTTTGCTACAAGCCACAACGTTGGATGCACCACCTAGTGGTGGCTATAAGATTGATGCATTGATTCAAGCAAATCCTGACTGCTGATGAGACGATGCGTGCCGAAACTAAGTTTTCCTTCTCCCGCATTAGTGCTGCTGAAATTGTGCACTTCCAGACGGCCGCGGGGCGGACGGGTTGGGCAAGAGACGCTTTTATTTTGTACGAGACAATGGAGGAGACGCATTTTCTTGTCCATTTTGTCAAAGAGCCGTAACTGCAATTTCAACAGTCGAAGTTGTCATCCTCCAGGAGCCGCCCCCTGACACCAAGTACACATCATTGTGAGCTTTTGAGTCGTCATTTATGCGTCGGTTCAGGCCATGCAATCAATGACCTGACCCAAATGTGGTATGGGATTGCAACAATTCGGCGGGGAATAATTGTTTTGTGACCTACCGGTGAACTGGAACAATAATATGTCATCTTAAATGCTCGTTAAAAGTGACAGTTAACTAGTTTGGCTATGTCGGGTGGTGGAGGGTCTGCATACCAAAAAGAATTGGCCCATTGCCAGGCCTCACCCAAAAGTCAACAACTCCCTCGCCTGGTTTTCGGATTCTGTCCCGACCCTATCGTCTTTATATTTTGAGATTGAATGTTCTGCCTGTGGTCGCATGGGTTTATGTCCGGGTCTTCTAGTTGTACCCCTTCACATTTAGAAACATGCGTTTAGTTTACTTGACTGCTACTGTTAATTCCCACATATGATAAGCCACATTGTTGAGCTGTCATTTGTGACCAGGTCGCTTCTGACAAAGAGCTCTATGGCCCAGTAGGCCTACCTGGTAAAATATTACGTAAGACAAAAATACATTTAATACTGGCTGTGAAAACCTACGCGTTAAATCGTGGAGGTTTTTTTCACGTGCGTATATATTATCCGAGTGAGAGTTTCTGGAGGAATAAGGCAAGCAAACCACCCAGTGTGCAGAATGCACCATCACACGTGTCAAGGATGCACCCACCGTTTATTTTGAATACGGCAAGCGACGCAGAGTAGCTGTCGCTGGTAACCCGCTCAGGTGGCACGGTGGGGGGGGGGGGGCAGGGTTGGGACCCTTCATGCGGATAACAACAACAATAACGCTGCTGAAACTAAGTTTTCTTATCCGTCAGCCAGATTATCTGTGCATTCCTAAGAGTCAGCAGGCGACCGAAATGATTCATAATCCACCGGACCCCACGGATAACAGGATTTGAAGAGTTCCCACTGTAGGCAGCATGGAACACGATGTGCTTCTTTGGAAAATCAAATTAACAGCATTTCAGAGGGAACGGAATGCTTGCTCCGTGGAACAACCACCCGTTATATACGGGTGACTTACCATCCAATTCGATATCCTCTATCGGAAATGTAATTCGATTGGAACTGACTTGCACTGGATTTTCATCCTGAATATTCGCAGCAATCAGGGGTTGGTTACAATTATGCCGAATTGTCGCTCGCATATACTGCGAGTCATGGTCAACTATTTTGATATCTTGTTTCTTATTAAGGGTGAAAGGCATGCAGAGGTAATTTCCTAGAAGCAAATTATTACACTATCTACCGCAATTTTTGTTCCAGGGTAGTAAGTGTCATTTCGTAATTGCTTATGCCTAAAAGTATAGAAAATGGCTATTATTCCCCACAAACTTTGCTTTTGTGACCAAGACAGTGATATTTTGAAATTTACCGATTTTCAATGAGAAAACGGGCAAATTTGTGTCTTTTCGATCACATAGTCAGAAAAAAATAACATATATAACAAAAATAACATTGATTTATACTAAAGTAATATAAAAATGACTACAAAAGATTTAGACGTGAGTAGTTTTTCTAGATGAACGATTATACTGTAAATCACTTTCACGAATCAGCCTCCAAATCTGGTCTTCCATCATTTTATCGTTATACTGTCCTTGGTTAGCGGCATTTCAAAGTCCAGTACAGTATATCCTGGTGGGAGCGCTCGCCTTGCTCCTCCGAGTACGCTCCCATGTTCTCCTTGAATTTATCAAGATGAGCATCAAGGATATGGACTTTGAGTGACATCCATACGCCAATTGTGTCGTAGTTCTTCACCAGAGTCTCAACCAGCTCCACATAGTTTTCGGCCTTGTGATTGCCCAGAAAGCCACGAACAACTGTGGAAAAGCTGTTCCAAGCCACTTTCGCCTCAGACAGCTTAGGGAAGAAGTTTTGAAGGTACTTGAAGGCTGCCGACTCCTTATCTACAGCTCTGACAAATTGTTTCACAAGGCCCAATTTGATGTGCAGTGGTGGCATCAGTACCTTCCGGGGGTCCACCAGTGGCTCCCACTTGACGTTGTTCCTCCCCACAGAGAACTCGGTCCGCTGTGGCCAGTCCCACCTGTGGTCGTGCGCCTTGGTGTCCCTGCTGTCCCAAAGGCAAAGATAGCTGGGCAACTTGGTAAAACCGCCTTGGAGACCCATCAGGAATGCCACCATTTTTAAGTCCCTGATGACCTCCCAGCCATACTCATCATACTTCAAGGCGTCCAGCAAGGTCTTGATGCTGTTGTAATCCTCTGAGGTGCACCGAGTGAGCCACGGGAAGAGACGGGTACTTGTTACCATTATGGAGCAGCACGGCTTTGAGGCTCCTGGATCAGCTGTCCATGAAGAGGCTCCACTCATTTTGGTTACAGGCGCTTCTGATTGCCTCGAATAGACTGGTCACATCGTGGCAGAAGCAAAGCCCATCTTGACAGGTGAAGAAGTTGTAAAAAGGTTGGTGACGTTTCCTCTGATCTGTGACTTGCATACTTTTATCCAACAAGTTCCACTGCTTGAGCCGAGACATCAAAAGCTCGGCATTGGACTTGGTGAGACCAAGATCTCTGATCAAGTCGTTGAGGTATTTTTGGTTGGGGTAGTATAGGTTTCTATCCTCAGCTCCACCTCTGAAATTGTCATCTTGATCTACGTCTTCCTCGCTCTCTGACTTGCTGCTCTCTTCTAAAGACGGCTGCTCTCTCTCCGGAGAAGTGGGTACGGGGAGCTCATGGCAGTGTGGCACCGGGGCGATCAATGAAGGAAGTTACGGATACGTGACAGCAGGTGCAATCTTGCCAGTCCGACGTTTGGAAGGGTCCACCATGCAGAAGTAGCAGTTGCTTCAGTGGTCAGTGGGTTCCCGTGAAATTCTTGGGATAGCGAACTTCATGGCTCTCTTTTCCCCTCTGTACCATCCTACAAAAATACATTCATTTTACCCATGACTAATGTGTAAAAGATTCTCACAAAATTGGTCATTAATGATGTATTTTTTCACTAACATTGAAAATTGTAAAACATTTAAAAATTAAAACTTTTACAATTTTAAAAATTGTAACAAATTTTACAACATAAAATTCCGAGTAACAATTGTTCATCTTACTTTCCAGAATTTTTTTGCATTGCTCGCAGGTGAAATGAGGTGCCCAGGGTTTGTCTTGATCCCTGACAGGGATGCCGAAATATGCCTTGTAGGCCTCACACATCTTAGCAAATGGTTCCACAGAGTACTTTCGCGCTCTTGTCTTGATGAATTGGCCGCAGACATGGCAAAATGCTTATGCCGGATGCTTGCAGCCTCTTGATGCCATTTCAAAAAAATGCAGATATGTATCCATTTAGGCAGCTGGAACTAAACTGAACTGGTGGGCATATTTATATTACTGGAAAGTTCTAGAATGTTCTAGAAGTTACTCCAAGTTCACTCGCACTGAATCTATCTGGAATGTTCTGGAAAATAGGTAAATTTCAAAATATCAGTGTCCTGGTCACAAAAGCAAAGTTCGTGGGGAATAATAGCCATTTTCTGTACTTTTGAGGCATACGCAATTAGGAAATAACACTTACTACCCAGGAACAAAGAAAAAGTTACACAGTGTTATCATTAATACTTATTACCATGTCATCTGCAACTAACCGTAAACCTTGTGCGTGTTTGTTCCAGGTGGCTCAAAAACAGAGCAATCAGAGGGTGGCGAATTCAAATTTCTGGTTGGGGGTTAACGCAGCCCATCATCTCTTCTGGATCAATAAAATAGGTACCACTTTGTAGGGGAGCCAACGGTGGATGGACAGACTCGTCCCTGCCACAGGAATGTAGAATTTCCTACACCGGTTCAGAGCTGTCAAGAGGAGATGAGTACCACCTCTTATTGCTCATCTGAACAGGGAATCACATTGACTTTTACTCAGTGGATCAATGCAGAATACGAATCGGGATGGGCTAGAGGTTGCGTACTTTTTGACTATCACGTATGATTAGCACGGTTGGCTACGTATGGTGCGAAAGAAGTTCAACGTACATACAATAAATGTGTGAGTGCTATTAGTCAAGGTGTAAAGTCCTGAAATGTATTTCCCTATGACGTTAAGGGGAACAGAGTGAGGCTATTCATGTTCAGGGGCACCAAGTGGGGGCTATCCATGGTCTGGGCACCCCCCCCCCTCCCTCCCTCAGAGCATCATGTCACACGAGTTCATTCATGCAAATGAGTTAAACAAAAATAAACCCACACGGAGATAAATGTCTCAGAAGGCCATAACTCCACGATCCACTTCGTCAGCACCCTCTCTAAGCCAACGAGGGCATTGCCATCTCTATGCCCTGAAAGGTTTCGTACCAAGCAAGCATGAAACATGGAAACGACCGAGGCCAGAAATAAGGACAGGGTCAAATGACAATAAATGGGCGAGGGGACAAAAAAACAACCCAATTTACTTATTGTGGTGGAAATTTGTTTGTGGTCGCTTGCGATGAATCTGATGCCCCCTACTTGAAACAATAGCTTGGAGTGCACCTGATAACTTTGACTGAATCACGTGTGGCCGACCCAGAATCATACCCAAGTTTTCTGGCTTAGTGCTCTCAAAAGGAGGCGCGTGAACGGTGCTGAGACGTCGGGCCACCCACAAGCGCCCTTTATAAATCCCTGTTTGCGGACAATTCTGAACGTCCCTTGCTAGAACTCGGACATTGCTCTCGCTCGAGCTCTTTGTTGTTATCTTGGCTTTGCTTTAAAGACCTCGGGGCCTCTGCTTAACAGCTGAGAAGAAGGGAAAACAATGTGCCACGGACACCCAGCAAAGAATGTCATTTCATGCCTGTCCATGATGAGCATGTCAACTCACACTCTCTCATCTTGCAGGGAAATCACAAGTTCTAATGGAGTTTTGTTGACGGTTGTACACAACGGCCTCGTCTTGCAAGGTCATGCCAAAGAGCTCTTAATCTCCACGTTACAACAGACGGTGTACAGGTTGGTCCATATCTCTTGTGACCCCCCCCCCCCCACAATTAATTGGCCCTTAACATTGTCTTTTGCTTTGCATATTCATTAAAAAAATAAACCTTTACTTACAAGAATTATAACGTTTTAGAGACTTCAATGGGAGGAGAGGGGGGGTCACAAGACATCTGGATCAACCTGCACAACACTTCAGCAAGTAGCTGCCTGGCTAAAATCGCGACCCTTAAGCGTGTAAAGTGTCTCGTGCACGCGAAAGGGTAGTGGGGGTGGGGTGGAGGATGTGGATGCGTTCGTTTGAAGCGCAGCTAAGCTTTGATTTTTTGTCGCAAACGGCCTCGCCGCTTCTTTGCCACCACTGTTTCTGGACAAGTTCTTACACAACACAATGCCAGGGCCCCAAGGTGGATATGGGGGCAAGGGATTTTTTTTTTTACAATGTCATAAATAAAGAATGCATCTGCTAAGGGTTCTTTTTTTTTCTCCCAGACTGTGCATAACAACCGTTGTTAGTGTGCTTAATGCAAGCGTTGAAGAAATATCTTTCCGTCCTCCCTGGAGACCTATGATTTTTTTCTTCTGGCAAATAACAGCGGCAATTTAATCTTTCGGAGGCTTTTTACACGGTTAGTATTATCCACACCGGATATAACTTTATCTTCTTCATCTGTATGGATGTATGTGGAACTTATTCCGCAAAATCAATAAGTCTCTGTGTGAGTCTATGTATGTTGGACTTCTTTTGCACTGTAAGTAGCCAATCGTGCTAATCGGAGGTGCAGGGGAAGGATAACAAATTATGGGTATCTGTGCGAGTCTATAGGTCTCTGTGTGAGTCTATGTATGTTGAACTTCTTTCGCACTGTACGTAGCCAGCCGTGCTAATTGGAGGTCAGGGGGAAGAACAAACTATGAGTCTCTGTGCGAGTCTTGAGTCTCTCTGTGAGTCTATGAGTCTCTGTGCGAGTCTTGAGTCTATGTATGAGTCTATGAGTCTCTATGTGAGTCTTGAGTCTCTGTGCGAGTCTTGAGTCTCTGTGTGAGTCTATGAGTCTCTGTGCGAGTCTATGAGTCTCTGTGCGAGTCTTGACTCTCTGTGTGAGTCTATGAGTCTCTGTGCGAGTCTTGAATATCTGTGCGAGTCTATGAGTCTCTGTGCGAGTCTTGAGTCTCTGTGCGAGTCTTGAGTCTCTGTGCGAGTCTTGAGTCTCTGTGCGAGTCTGGAGTCTCTGTGTGAGTCTATGAGTCTCTGTGCGAGTCTTGAATCTCTGTGTGAGTCTATGAGTCTCTGTGCGAGTCTTGAGTCTACGTATGTATGTTAAACTTATTTTTCACTATACATAGACAATCGTGCTAATCGGAGGTGTGGAAATCTTCACGATCTAGTGTAGCAAAATAATCCCATTTGCGCTCAGGTGGTATAACGCAATGTCCAGCATGCTCGCAGGCGGACAATTCAAACAGTCTGAGTTCAGACACGCGAGCCACTCGCCACGTCAGCTTCTTCGTTCACTCCATTTTTTTGCAACACGTGTGAGGTTTAAAAAAAAAAGAAAAACTTTTTTTTTCCAATGTAAATAAAAGCCCTGCAGGCGGGCAGATGACCCGGTGGAACGGGGTAATCCACGTGTCATGGTACCGGAACCTTTAAAAAGCCCCTGAACACTCGGGATGCAAAGAGTCGGCATGTGGGTGGCAAAAATCTGTAATTGGTGTGTGCATCCTGAAGGTAGGCAAAGCTCTGCAGCACGAGTGGTCGGGCGTTTAAATCCTCGCAAACTGGCAACTATTTAATGTGTACCGTTTCATAGATTAAAAATATAAATCACTAAATTCATGTTTCAGAATTGATCATTTAAATATCTGCAATTGGTATGCAAATGCTCCCAACTTTTTATATTATTCGACATGGGGTGTACAAGAGTGTACAAAGTAGATTGGACACAAGACACAATACAAACAAAACACTCGAAATGTGTCCAAGAATAATTGATGGCAGTTGGTGGAACAATTGCCTGCTTGTAAACCCAGAGGCATCAGGGGAGATTTAGAAAATTTCACAATCGCAGGATCACAAGGTTGCCAGAGGTGGTGGTGGCTTGAAGAGGCCTTCCTTCAGCAGTGCATTGATCATGGCTGATGATGATTATTTTGTTACTCAATTGCAAAAAAAAAAATCTCAATTGATTAAGCAGCAAATTCCCAAGAATGCTAAAAGTTCAAATCCTAGTCAAGGGGGAGGTGGGGGTGGGGTGCTCAACTCCCTACCTTCCATAGTCATTGAGGCCAATAAAATAGGTACTACCTGGTGAGATGTCGTTTGTAGTTGACTAATTGAGAAAATTAACTCTGCCATCAGAACTTAAAATTTCCACCACTGGCTCAGAATAGCTGAGATGAGCCATGTACAATGATACACAGAGCGCGTGGGAGCGCTCGCATTTGCAGTGGCGCCCTTGTGATAGGGGTTTGCGACTACATGACTTTGTGGATTTCTCCAATGCATCACCATCGTGCATCCACGTTTCATGCAGGATGTTCGCTATGTTTATCTGCATCGTAGCAACACAGTTGCCCAAATGATCTCCGCACGAGTAACGGCCGCTCGGTCACTGATATAAAACACGCGCGTGAGAGATTACGTCCGGAAAGTTGTACGCCCTCGAATTTGTTATATTTACTGCTTGACTTTGAGCTGGGCTGAAAACCATATCGTAGAGGCCTCTGCGATAAGGCTAAGGCCCATAGCTAAGAGTGGTCCTAACGATGTTTTGATGCCAGTCTGTTTGGACAAGTAACAGCTGCTGTTGTGGCCGTGCGGATGCAGGCTCGAGCAAAATGGGAATTCGATCGAACGCGCGAACGTTTAATTCATACAAACGCACGCAATGAAAATGCAGTCTGGATTCACAGACGAGCATCTAAATGCGACTGCATCTCAAGAAGTCATATTTGACTAGAGACCAGACAAGTCACGAGAAGCAAATTAGCTACACCAACATTCCCTAACTTAGAGCCCACTGAGGTTGATCATTCCAGGAACAATTTAGTTTGCCCGTTCAAAATGAGTAAACCATTATTATATGCCGAATATATATTGACTATGATTTTTATCTTCAGTAACGTTCACCATTCTTGGTTGTGAACCCGAGGACATAACATAGTTTGTCTCAAGGTCTTCAATGTCGACCTTACAGCAGCAGACACGCTCCAGTAACTCTTGGGCAAGGCGCCACGGTGGTGAGATGTTAACTCCATCGCCTGGTATACAGGAGATCGTAGGTTCGATCCCGACCCGGACGCCTTTATATTTGGAATTTGCATGTCTCTCTCCTTGTGGTAGCATAGATTTTTTTCTCCGGGTCCTCCGGTTTTTTTCCCCTCCACATTTAGAAACATGCGTTTATAAACATTTTCACATGATAAGTCACTTCATTGGGTTATAATTTGTGACAAGGTCGTTTCTGAAATAGAGCTCACTGGGCCTTACCTGGTAAAAAAAAAAGATTACAATCTGGCAGGTGGTAAGAAGCAAAGGAAGACTACAAACTACCGGTAGGTTAGTTGTGTCCTGAACACTGGATTATGGGAGTGCTTATAGCGAACTCATTAAGCTGGGCGGTAATGCAGGCTGGATGTCTCGCTCACAATCAGAAGGTTGTGAGTTTTAGGGCTCAACTCAGCTCTTCATCCCTCTGGGAAACCCCTGCCAGAGGGACGTGAAATTTCCCTCGATCGTCTCAGGGTTGTAAACAAGAAGCACGCAGGCACGCAACACACGCACCGATCCCATCGCTTTGACCTGGGAGTAAAACAAACGCGACAAAAAAAAACAAACCCGGTTCGCGCAGCACGTGGCCAAATCACGCGCCCACGGACGTCGAGCTCGCGCATGTCACGGCGAGGCAAATGGTGGCGGGCAATGCGCTTGCGCGTGGATCGCGGCAAGGGTGAAACCCTCGGCGACAGCGGGGGGCTGTGCGTGCATCGGCGGTTGGGCCAGGCGAGGAAGTGGTCCACAATCCACAGGGGGCGAGCAGCGAGGTGCTCGTTGATTGCTCGTGCCGCGGGTGAAGCCACTCTCTCCGGGTTTTTTTTTGTTGAGTGGGATGTCAATGCGCACGCCGATCCTTCAATTTTTTTTAAATTACTCCGCCGCCTTATTAAACCCTCCTCTCGCATTCTCATACCCCTTCGCAGGCAACAGGAATCAATACGGCAGCCTCAGAGAGCACCCATCACTCGATTTCGATGCGACGCGTCTTGATGTTGTAATCCCCTTTGCAAATCACGGAAGCAAACACTTGAAGCGCCAGACGCGGTATTGAAAACCACGGTTACTGTCACAATAAGGACCCCTTGTTTCCGAATGCATCAATTGTTCGATAGAATCATTGCCAGTTAATGCATTATCTTCAACACAACTTGCACACAACACGCCAACACATGTGCATTCTGCACATACATAACGCGTGCTATTGATGTTGGTTCCCCTGTTGCAGTACGTTTGGACAACAATCCCTTGACTGGTAAGAGTGTAGGGAGGCCTTCATCCAGCAGTGGATTCGCAAAGGGCCGTAAAATAATAATTATAAAAATCAAGAGTAGGGATGGCCTGTGTATTTACGCAAGTTGCACGTGCATACACACGGCACTGGGTGACGGTTATGGCCATCAGCACCTCCAATTGGCACGGTTGGATACGTACGGTGCGAAAGAAGTTCAACATGCATACTGCAAGTTGCTCGCAAACAGCACTTGCCCAGACAGCCTGGTAGAGACTATACGGGGGATCTTTGTCTTTGTATGCCGCCGTGTGCCTGGAATCATTACAAAGTACACTCACCGGTCATCAACCTCCCCAAATGCAGGAAAGCTCCTCCTATCTGCGATCATCTAATTCACGGGCCCGACCCAATCTGCAAATAGCCAGATTAACCGGGGAGGTTTAACATTCCTATCGTTTTGTATTTATCAATGGGTAAGAGAAGATTTCTGCGAGCGGTTGCAAATGAGAGGTGGCATCGTGTGGAACATTCACCCAGCTGTCCATGGGTAATGGCACAACCGAAAGTGCTCAAACCTGGTGCGAAATTAATGATGATGAGTGATGGCTACAAATCTTTCAAACGAAACTAAACTATTTTCTTTCAAACCTATCTACGTGACTTTACCGAACGACCCAGAGAATATGAATTTCTTCAGTCACCAAAGCTTTAAGTCAAGATTTAAACTTTTATTTTTTTATTTTACCAGGTAAGGCTCACTGATCTTTTGGAGCTCTTTTTTTAGAAGCGACCTGGCCACAAATGATAGCTCAGCCAGGTAACTCATCGTGTCGAAATTTTACTTTAAACGCACGTTTATAAATGTGGGGGGAAAAACCGGAGGACTCAGACAAAAGTCCACGCGACCACAGGAAGAACATGCAAATATTCAGGCGTCAGAGGCGGGATCGAACCCACGTACTCCTAGGCGAGGTAGGTAATATCTCGCCACCGTGGCACATTCATCCAATTATCCGTGATACATATTTTGAAGGAAAGAAGAGTTGTGTGTGAAATTCATCAAAGTCTGCCCATTTATCCACGCTTACTTTCGCAAGTAGGGGCATTGATATTTTGAGATAGGCACCGATATTAAGATCTGCCAATAGCATCCCACATATTTTCGTGGGAGCGAGAGAGGGTCAACTGCAGTTGATAATCAAACACTCAAAACCGACGAATATTGAACCCTTTCATTGTGACGGGCGCACTTAACGACCAGCATCAATTGCCACGGACAAAACAGCTGCTGGGTTTGCCAGCAGCCACGTTGGATTGTGGCCCACGGCATAATGATTCCTGTGCCAGGGCTAAGAAGACAGTTTGTAAACCTGAGCTCATGAATTACGGAAAGTAAATCGTTGCAATGCAGACCAGTGTACCACACCACTGGCTCCAGGCCTGGGGTCAATTATAATTACAATGACACCGGCAGTGCTAACCGACATTACAATGACATTGTGATTGAAATTAATTGCAAACGACACAATTACAATGGTAATTGACTCCAGGGTCTGGCTGGCAAGCTCGCGTATTTGCGCGAATTAATTGCTATAATACCTGAAGAAATCATCAAGTTAATATTTTGTCATGGCCCTTAAAAAGATATACCTTCATATATTTTGCGCATGCACAAGGCGAGAGAGCTCTGAATATAAATGTCACCACCACAACATCTTTTTCTTTTGTATGGCTGATGTAAACTAAACGAAAAACTATTTTTTTTTTATTTTACCAGGTAAGGCCCACTGAGCTATGTAGTTCTATTTCAGAAGCGACCTGGCCACAAATGAAAGCTAAAGGAAGTGGCTCATCATGTGAACATTTATAGCAGCCAAATGCTCTGAACGCACGTTGCTAAATGTGGAGGAAAGACCGGAGGACCTGGAGAAATTCCACACGATCACGGTGGAGAACATGCAAACACCAAATATACAGGCGTCAGGGTCGGGATCGAAACCACGACTTCCTATATACATGGCGAGGGAGTTAACACCTTGCCATCGTTGTAGATGCAGAGCAAAAATTACAATTTCACATTGTAGCGGTCAAGCCAGACAATCGCGTCAGGAGCAGCGGAGTGTATCGCCGTAATGTCTCCTTCATATTCGTGGATCGAGCAATTGCTTTGTTATAAGTTGTACGTTCTGTTCTGGATGACCACAGTCGGAAAGTAGAGTTTTAAATTTTACATTTGTGCATCAGGTATCTGCATCTGCCATGGTATGCGCGAATGTGGTTTTGGGTGGACCGTGAGCTTCGTTGGAAGACCAAACCCAGAGATCTCCTGCACTGGGTCTTTCACAACACGGTGTGTTTAAATTTTGATTTAAAGCTTTCGTGACTGCAGTAATTCATATTCTTAGTTCTTTCGGTAAAGTCACGTTGAAGGGAAACAATAAAATAATAAAATATATATAAAACAATAAAAATTCTCACGACGTTTCGACCATAACACAAACGGTCATCATCAGGTGTGTCGGTTTGCAAACCCTTCAACGTGACTTTACCGAAAGAACTAAGAACACGGTGTTTGTTTGAGAGTTCTTTTGAACTCCATTCAGCTCTCCACGCTTCATTGGGGTTTGAACTCGCATCGTTGAACATTAAGCGCATGGGGTCCAAAAGGGCTTGGCGTGACTTCAAGCGATGACGAGGGACGTTAGTGAGGTCCTGATGAATGGGAAGGTGACTGTTTTCCTTGATACGCAGGACTTCCCAGAGGTTTGCAGCGTTGTGGCGAATGTCTGGAGGAGAGATGTGTGACGGTACGTGCAGCCGAGGTTTTGTGGTCAACTTGAGATCACAAAATAACACAGGCCCATTCCGCCCACGGGTTGCTCGAGAAATATGTTCACGTGGAGAGACAGATAGACAACAGAGATATATTGTCTGCTCATATATTTTGTTAGATATACGTTTAATGTCACCATGACAAGGACACTTAATTTCCAGACTCCCAATGTGTCTGTATGTGGAATGTTTAAATGCTATTTTGTAGAAAATATGAGACAGTGGCTCTCTAACCTGTTGTTGCACTTCAAGTAGGGGATCGCACGCCCATTCAGGGTACGTGTTTCTACTTCGTTCCCACTTTTTGAAATCCAGACCTCAGACCGGTCTCTTCTCAACGGAACAATCGGCTCTGCGAGCTCATACACTACTCTGACATGCAAAGCATCGTTCACCTTCTGAGCCACTCGGTCAGCCCAAAAGTCGTTACCTTTGCACTGCTCCTCACGTAATCAGATGGGAGGGTTTGGAGGATTAGAGCGAGAGGCAGTAGACGGTGTTTCTGGAGAGGTAACTCGTCATTGGCAGGCCTTAAGCCTGGGCGTAGTTTGTTGTCCTTCCCCCCGCACCTCCGATTAGCACGGTTGGCTATGTACGGTGCGAAAGAAGTTCAACATGCATATACATACATATATGGATGGAATTCTAGACTGCATGGGGCAGCAGAGGTGGTGTGACCTCCCACAAATAGGATGTCAAGTCGAGTTTATTTGTTTAACCAGATGAGAACTCAAGAGACCGGGTGGGATAGTCTCATTTGGAAGATTGACGTGGGATGTCACTTGTGGAATTCAACAAAAGAGCTTGTGCTCTCTCTCTCTCTCGCATAATTTTTTCAAGTAGGGGAGTAAAAAAACAATTGATGAGAGCCAAGATGTACACTGGAGCAAGACCTTTAATAATAATAATAATAAAAACTGGATGAGGGTTATCTTGTGATTGATGCAAGTAGTGGTGGCAGTCCTTTTGGGGGGAGAGAAATTTAAAATAAAGGTAAATGATTGGTATATGATGAGCGAGGTTGGACAGAGCAGGCTGTCAATAGATAATGTAACGAAAGGCAGGAGGACATTTCCAATACAATTAAATAGTTTGCACTCATTATTTGGATTTTATTGCTAATATCTGTAGCCGATACACAAATATAGAATGAGCACTTATTCATAGTCATTCTCTCCCAAGTTCCAGTAATGAGCATTGCAGCAGTAGCAATGTCGACCACAGGGAGATTGAACATATCCAGTGATAAAAGAGCAATACAGTGGAATGGCACAGGGTGTCTTTTCAGGTGGACGTGATGATTAAAAGACAATTTTTCATCTTACAGAGTGTAGTGAATATCTCTTAATATCGAACCATCCATAAACTTAAAAGGATATTAAAAGGATATTAACCGATGCTGTATGTCCAGGATTACAGTATCCCGAGTGTGTTTGAAGCTTTGTAAAGGGGGAACAAAAATTAAAACAGATTCAGGAGTTATCCAGTGACACCATTAAGGCATCGCTGTGGCATTATCAGATAACGCCTTACTAACTTTAAGGTATGCTTTTAATTATCTCATAAATAAAGCTTCAAAACCCCCTTCTCTGACTGCCCAAAACGCGAAGGGTATCTGCACAATAAGAATCCCCGGTGTGTCGAGTTACATCTTCCTCTCACGGTTAAATCAGACCGACCTGCATTATTGTTTGTGGTGCACGCCAAAGTCGTGTTTGCAAATCCTTATTTACGTTTAATTGTAACAATGGAGCAATCACCGTTGGCCAACAAGTTTCGAGATTTAAAAGATAGCAATCTCTCGCAAAGTAAATGGAATGAGTTTGACGAACTAAGGAAGGCTCCGTTCTGTGAATTCCATTTGAACTGTGAAGTATAAGATGCGCTTCATTATGCTGAGCAAAGTTACAGAGCAAAGAAGCGGACGTGCGATAAAAAAAATCTGAACTTGCACGGATACAGCCAAAGAAAGCACAACTTTAGATGGTTTGGCCATGCTGCGATGCAGACAGCCCATTTATGGCACTGGAATATACGAATGCCTATCAGCTATACACTGTACGGTATTTTCTCCACTTAGTCAAATTATTTGTAAAGCGCTGCTCCAAAACAGGAACACAAAAAAAACACATTTTATCGGACTGTGATTGAACACATTTGTAGAAGTAATCAACTACTCCCTTCTGTCTCTCGTCTGCCCCGAGAATGAAATGCTGTAGTCTGGGACAATAAACAAACAGCAGCCCTGCCTGCGAACATACACGGATGTTGTAATTTTTTTCATTCTGCATACAAAACAACAGGAAAATGTTACTAAATTACTACAAAGTGACTGAGTATAACTACACAGAACTATATCTGCGCCTTCATGTCCTGGCCCACAGCTGCCACGGTGGCGAGATGTTAACTACCTCGCCTGGTATACATGAGGTCATGTGTTCGATCCTGACGCTGGCGCCTGTTGTATATTTGGAGTTTGCATGTCTCTCTCTCCGTGGTCGCATGGATTTTTATCCGGGTCCTCCGGTTCTTCCCTCCACACTTAGAAAACATGTGTTTGGAGTATTTGGCTGCGATCCATATACACATGATAAGCCACTTCGTTAGGCAATCATTTTTGGCCATGTCGCTTCTAAAAAAAAGAGCTTCATCACCCAGTGGGCCTTACCTGCCAAATAAAAATAGTTTAATAGTTTAGTTAAAAAAACGTCATTGCCCTGAACAATAGCTTTTTAAGATCCCTGGTGTAGTTTGTTCAGTTTTGGGTAAGCGTTGATAGCCTCCTCAGCAGTGGTGGACGGTGGCCAGGCAGTATTACCAGATCCCTACCAATGTACGTACATTTCTGTGAAACTTTCCTTGAGGCAACCCAGCGCATATAACAATTACGACAGATTATGCAAGATAGCAATTATTTACCAATGCCTACACACATGCAATGTCGTGTACGGCTAAGGCGCAGCCCTGCAAATTCCATGCTCACGGCACTGCTGGCGGGAAGGCCCACACTACTAGAGTGAGCTCTGGAGAGTTACTCTGGAAGGAATTATTACTGGAGTTCTGCCCTGCTGTATTCTTTTTTTGTGAGCTGCTGCATATAGCGAGGCTTTAAACACAGTGCTTAAGTCTTCGTTTTCTGTGCCAAGCATTTTCTCCAGATGCAATCTATCTAGGGTCTACAAGGGATTGAATGTGCTCAAGGCAAAAAGAACCACAGGCAGCAGGCAAATTTACCGGATACAATCTATGCACAGCGAGTTGGGATTTAAAGTGTGGAAACATGCACAAGAAAGTACCGCGCATTCTCGAGATGCAATCTATTTAGGCGCACTAAGGTTTTAATAACGTGCTGCAAAATATACTGGCAAAGCACTGCACGTAGACCAGATGCAATCTATATAATGAAGGTTTAATAATATGAGCAACAAGACAGCAGCAAAGGCTCCACGCGTTCGCCAGAGTTGAGAGTCTACAACACCGTTAGTGGCTCGTTAATTTTGTTGTAATTACCCATTGATGCCATTTAATGGGCTTGCAATATACGGTCTGGGAGAGTCGATGGTGTAATGATCCAATTACTCACACAGGTGTGGAAAAAGTGAAGGAATGGAAATAAATTGTCAGCCTTGCAGGAAGGTCGTTGATGAAGGCAAAACCGGCTTGTGAATTATACACGTGTATCCGTGGATTCAAAGGTGCACAACTTCAGAGTAGCAACTCTAGCCCCTGGGCAAATAAAACTCGCCATTAAAATATATTATTGCACAACATTAAAATGTAGTTATATTAATCATCTGCCCACTGCTGGCTCGAGGTCTCCCCAAGCTGTTTCCACATACTGTATCTTCGGTGTACCGCCGTGGCTAGGAGATGTTAACTACCTCGCCTGGTGTGCAGGAGGTCGTGGGTTCGACCCCGAACCCTGACGCCTGCTGCTGTATATTTGGAGTTTGCGTGTTCTCCCCGTGGTGACGTTGATTTTTTTTATCCGGGTCCTCTAGTTTTTCCCTCTACATTTATAATTAATGTCACGCGTTTAGAGTAGTTGGCTGCAATAAATGTCCACGTGACAAGCCGCTTCGTTGAGTTATCATTTGTGGCCAGGTCGCTTCTCAAAAAGAGCTATGTAGCTCAGTGGGCCTTACCTGGGAACATAAATTTAATAGTTTAGTTAATTATATGGCGTAAATGTGTTGCTTTGGCGATTTTACCAATTTTGTTTTATATATAGGAAGAGTCATGGGGACATTGTGCCGTAAACCTGACGTCCAGAAACCATAACAAATGCACGCATCTGGCCCAAAATCCCGAAAAATAGTCCATCGAATTAAAACCATTATTTTAGAGTTTTCTCGTGATTTGACTCAATATTTGTCAAACGTGCCTTGAGAAGGAAGGGTAGTCCAATGTCTTTTGCTCGGACAGCCGGGGCGGCTTTGTTGTTGATCCATCATGGGCTTCGTCCTCCATGCGGCCTCGACGCGAGTGTCATTGACGGTCTCCAGCGAGAGTTTTTATCATGGGTGGAGTTTGGGGGGGGGGGAGGGCAATGTCCCGCCCAAAATTGACAACGTTATTAATTTATTTTCAGTTTACAATTAAGATACAAACATCATTAATTGTATGCACCCGCGATTCCTGATGTCAGGGACAAAGCGAATTCCCCCCCCCCCCCGCATTTCCCCCCCCCCCCCAAAAAATATAAAAATAAATCTCTTTGGTGGTTTGATGGGACCCAAGGTGCCATCGCAGAGGCAAGCTCGAAAACAGTACAACAACAACAACAGTAGCAACAACAAATACCCAACGGAATGACAGCAGATTGATGGCTCGCTGATGAGACTTGGAAAAGTGTAAAGTGGTCCAACGAGAGAGACTTTGTTTCAAGGAAAGGTAGGAGAGTTTGTGTTTTTTTTTATTTAAACAATTGCTCCTGGGAACCGTTAATCTGTATGGCCTATTCGGAAGATTAAATCTTATTTGCATTAAAAAAAATGTAACAAACCCTGTTAACCTACAACAGTAATTCATTGTGCTTGCACTGGTTGCTGTGTGCAGTTGTTAATGATCAGATTGAGACCAAAGTTGGTGAAATTTATGGAGTAGTTATTTTTTGTATCCCAGTTGGGGACCACATATTTAAAACCACAGGGTGTTGTGGCGCTCGCTCGCGGATATATTAACCCTCGTTAGCCCCCTTGCATAGCCCCCCCCCCCACCTCCTGCATAGCCCCCTGCAACCCCCCCCCCCTGCATAGCCCCCTGCAACCCCCCCCACCTGCATAGCCCCCTGCAACCCCCTCCTGCATAGCCCCCTGTAACCCCCCCCTGCATAGCCACCTGCAACCCCCCCCCTGCTTAGCCCCCTGTAACCGCCCCCTGCAACCCCCACCCTGCATAGCCCCCTGTAACCCCCCCCCTGCATAGCCCCCTGTAACCCCCCCTGCATAGCCCCCTGTAACCCCCCCCCCTGCATAGCCACCCTGCAACCTCCCTCCTGCTTAGCCCCCCCTCCTGTATAGCCCCCCCCCACCACTCCTGCACAGGCAGCTGGCACGGCAGTGTTGGCTGTGCGTGGGGTGGAGACGTGGAAGACCCGGAATGAACGCTGCCATAAATGAGATAGGTTCGCAATAAATGTGCGTGTTTTAATTAACGCACAAAAACGCAAGAGAGGGTTTGATGGGGGCTAAGTCCCGTTAGTCTAAGCCATCGGCCCACTAGAAGCAGCTTGAAAAAGTAACACGCATCGTTAATTAGCCTCGGTAAATTATTGTCCATAGATCGTTAATAATTCCAAATTGGCAAAGTGCACTGCATTGATTACTTGTGTATGAAATAAAATGTCGCGGTGTGAATGTGGCATCTTAAGCACGGTGTTGTATTCATATCATTCTCATGATGAGAACATTTATGTACTAATACAAACATAACCCACTTACTGGAAATCATTGCGAGGTTATTTAAAAATAAGAATATGTAAGACGCATTGTAATTGGTTTATTTGCAAAAACTCTAGGAATATTTGGTAGAATTTTATATACAAATACAGACTAAAAGTTATCAAGAGCTTCGCTTTCTGCAGCTTAAACTGCCCAATAATAATAATGAAAAGAAAAAAGCCGGTAACGTGAAACAACCCACTAACAAAGGAAAACAAATGATGCAATAACTTGCATTTTTAAAATTCAACAATATTAATTATCCAATTGGTCATGCTCACATTTTGCCTTCGCCGCGCTCAACCTGTCGATCAACTCCAGTAATTCACAATCGATAAACAGCCACGGCCGTAGCCAGAGTAATGTGCTCATGATTATAATGCTGCAAGCAACATGGTGTGGCCAGGATCATTTCTTTCTGTCAGTGTAAACATTAGGAATGTAGCAATTTACCTCCCCCATCAATCAGATGAATTGTCAAGGTTCTCGGTTGCAATTTGACTCGAGAATCCATTATTTTTAGTCTCGTTTATAACGTTTCCCATTTGCACAGGTTGTTATCCTCTCTGTAACCCTGTATGTAAAACTGGTAGATCTCATGCATATAATTGTATAGAAGGTAAATAATAAATTCTCACTCATATGATTCAATGCTTGTATCTTGAGCGTAATAATAGGTTTTACTAACGTCCTGTGAAGGGTCATTGTCCGAAACGTCGCCTATTTTGTAATTTTCATTTTTCAAAAGGCAGTGTTATTTTTTATAATCATAAATTTTGACGAAATTGTTGAGGTTTGTTTTGTTGTATGCACCACTGCCAACGCAACATCGCCAGGTAATTGTTTACCTTTGACAGATGCACGCGACATAGAGAACACGCACACACAAATTAAGCATCCACCCACAGCACATATTGTACCGTATGACCCACACGCGAACAGTTATACTTTGAGAATATTCCGTCTAATCCGCGAGCTTACAGCCTCAACGAACACCCGTGGTTTTGGACAGAACCGTGGATTAGCGGAAGAGTACTTATTGAGTAAATTTGGGTATATCAATAATGCTATGAATAATTATCTGTGGCACTGCACATATATTGGCTTTCGTGCAGTGACACTCTACTCTTCGCCACTCTCTCGATTTGACGTTTACTTAAAATATATATTTTACAATGTGTTCACAAATGGTTTCAACCATTCGTAAAGAAGCATTTGACATCAGTTTGAGCAAAGATTGATGTAGCCTTAAGACTGTTAGCGAGCACCTATGAAGGCCGGCACGGCACACGAGGCGGTGGGTGGCCAGCACCACGCCCGACCGCCTTTGTCTCCCCAGTGCTAATGTTTTTACACACCGCACCAGGTACTCATTTGAGTCCGAGTCGACCTAGGGGAGGCCCAGGACTGGTTCAGGTAACCGTCACTGGTATTGGCTGGGAGTGGGAATTGAACTTGGATCGCTGGGTTCAGAGCAACACGCTAGCCGCTGCACTACTACTAAGACAACAAAAACAAAGACAACGATGCCCCGTATAGCCTGAACAGACTGTTGGGGCAAGTGCTGTTAGCGGGCACCTATGAAGGCCGGCACGGCAAACGAGGGGGTGAGTGGCCAGCACCACGCGCGGCCGTCTTTGTATCCCTAGTGGCGATGTTAACACACCGCACCAGGTACTCATTTGAGGCTGAGTCGATCTTGAGGAGGCCCAGGACCAGTTCAGATAATTGTCATTGGTGTTGGCCGTGAGCGGGAATCGAACTCGGGTCGCCAGGTTCGTACCGCAGCGCGCAAAACTCTACACTACCGCTCCCCACACTACTACACCCACACATATGTTGATAGTGTGAAGATTTTATCGTACGAATTTAATCGATCTATCGGCGATCTATTAGAGACGTTCCTTGTATGGAGTCTTGAGAGTCCCAGGTGTTAACGAGCATCTCGGCTATCATTGTCGCCAATGCTTGTCTTACGTGCAGTTGAAGGATCACTCTTCATGCCAAAAATAAGTAAACGTGCAGTGTACAGCATATCAGGAATACAGTGATGGAAAAAAATATTTGATCCCCTGCTGATTTTGTACGTTTGCCCACTGACAAAGAAATGATCAGTCTATAATTTTAACGGTAGGTTTATTTGAACAGTGAGAGACAGAATAACACCAAAATCCAGAAAAACGCATGTCAAAAATATTATAAATTCATTTGCATTTTAATGAGGGAAATAAGTATTTGACCCCTCTGCAAAACATGACTTAGTACTTGGTGGCAAAACCCTTGTTGGCAATCACAGAGGTCAGACGTTTCTTGTAGTTGGCCACCAGGTTTGCACACATCTCAGGAGGGATTTTGTCCCACTCCTCTTTGCAGATCTTCTCCAAGTCCTTAAGGTTTCAACTCGAACCTTCAGCTCCCTCCACAGATTTTCTATGGGATTAAGGTCTGGAGACTGGCTAGGCCACTCCAGGACCTTCATGTGCTTCTTCTTGAGCCACTCCTTTGTTGCCTTGGCCGTGTGTTTTGGGTCATTGTCATGCTGGAATACCCATCCACGACCCATTTTCAATGCCCTGGCTGAGGGAAGGAGGTTCTCACCCAAGATTTGACGGTACATGGCCCCGTCCATCGTCCCTTTGATGCGGTGAAGTTGTCCTGTCCCCTTAGCAGAAAAACACCCCCAAAGCATAATGTTTCCACCTCCATGTTTGACGGTGGGGATGGTGTTATTGGGGTCATAGGCAGCATTCCTCCTACTCCAAACACGGCGAGTTGAGTTGATGCCAAAGAGCTCCATTTTGGTCTCACCTGACCACAACACTATCACCCAGTTGTCCTCTGAATCATTCAGATGTTCATTGGCAAACTTCAGACGGGCATGTATATGTGCTTTCTTGAGCAGGGGGACCTTGCGGGCGCTGCAGGATTTTAGTCCTTCACGGCGTAGTGTGTTACCAATTGTTTTCTTGGTGACTATGGTCCCAGCTGCTTTGAGATCATTGGAGCCCCAGGCCGAGGGAGATTGACAGTTCTTTTGTGTTTCTTCCATTTGCGAATAATCGCACCAACTGTTGTCACCTTCTCGCCAAGCTGCTTGGCAATGATCTTGTAGCCCATTCCAGCCTTGTGTAGGTCTATAATCTTGTCCCTGACATCCTTGGAGAGCTCTTTGGTCTTGGCCATGGTGGAGAGTTTGGAATCTGATTGATTGATTGCTTCTGTAGACAGGTGTCTTTTATACAGGTAACAAGCTGAGATTAGGAGCACTCCCTTTAAGAGTGTGCTCCTAATCTTAGCTCGTTACCTGTATAAAAGACACCTGGGAGCCAGAAATCTTTCTAATTGAGAGGGGGTCAAATACTTATTTCCCTAATTAAAATGCAAATCAATTTATAACATTTTTGACATGCGTTTTTCTGGATTTTGTTGTTGTTATTCTGTCTCTCACTGTTCAAATAAACCTACCATTAAAATTATAGACTGATAATTTATTTGTCAGTGGGCAAACGTACACTATCAGCAGGGGATCAAATACTTTTTTCCCTCACTGTACCTTGCCAACCAATGCAACCACAACCGTTCCACAATGCAGTCGAATTATAATTATTTAGTAATGATTGACACCTCTAGATGGGGATCTGTAGGGGTCCCTCTTGTGGAGGCCCTTCAGTAGCAGTGGTGTCAGAAGGCAAATTGCAGGGTTGCTCCTTTATGTATATATGACCTAAATGGGCACACCAGTATCTTTTTTTTACAGACCGCAGAAAACACAGCTCACGTTGTAACTGTTAGTTCCACGCGTGCTGCTGCAGGCTGTTGTTGCCTTTAAACCACACTGAACCGCACAAGCGCGGATACAGGATTTCATTAAGAGACCAAATAACAGATTTATGAACGGATGTTTGTGGGGAGTTGCTCATATTCATCACATGCCTGAGCTCAGGAGGCGGGCTTGGGTCAGTAGTTTGGACTTGCGCAAGTATCCCGTGCTAATGGGTTGCTTCCTGCCCGCTCAGAGCCCCTGCAGGCACGGCCGCTCCAGCCACGTGGTTCGCATCTCGCCGCAGCTTATTGCCTCACGCTGGGGGAATGCGCTTCCACACGCAACGCGCGCGCACACACGCACGCGCGCGCGTAGCATTGTTGCTGTGAGTCCCTTAAAAAAAACGGTTAATTCAACCTCTGCGCTTAGCCAATTGGAAGGTCGTGTTGGGGTTTGAATAAAGTTCGGGCTGACTGCCACTACTTTTCAAGAGGTCTGGCAAAGCATACAAGAGAAGGCCATATAACCCTCGAGAGGGCCGTTTAGTGGAGGCGTTTCCGGCAGCAGTGGTGTAAGCGGGCAATTGCAGGGCTGCGCCTTTACCCGCGGTGGCGAGATGTTAACGACCTCGCCTGGTGTACAGGAGGTCGTGGGTTCGAGCGGAACAGGATGCCTGTATATTTGGAGTTTGCGTGTTCTACCCGTGGCTGCGTGGAATTTTTCTCCGGGTCCTCTGGGTTTTCCCTCCACGTTTAGAAACGTGCTTTTTCGAACATTTGGCTGCTATAAATATCCACACGACGAGCCACTCCCGTTGGGCTCTCATTTGTGGCCAGGTCCGCTTCTGAAAAAGAGCGACACTTATAGCTCAGTGGGCCTTACCTCTTAAAAATAAAACAGTTTTAGAAAAAAATGCGACAGGCTCCAGTCCAAAATTCTGGACTGCTCAAATCATTTAACACCACCCCACCTCCCCAGTGGGTCCTAAACATCGCACTATATCTGCCTTGTGTATAAACATCACATTCAACCAGTCCTCGTTGTTTTTTAGCCCGCATTTGAGAGCCAGGATCATGACTTGCGACTGTGACAGTAAAGAATGTTTTAATAGAGAGGCTTATGAGCCGAGTGGGCAATGTGTCCTTCATCAAGAGTGGTCTTCATGGGAAACACATTGCCTCTGTATGTAGTTCCACAGTTTTGTTTGTGTATTGTAATTTGTATGGATGACTTTGGTTTTTTTCGGGGGGGGGGGGGTTCTTGAATTGTTGGGGTGTTATAGTTAGACTATGAGATGACTGACCATCACACACACACGACATATATACATGATGTTTGTGAAAAGCAATTATATTAATAGTCTGTTCTCCCATAACCCCGTAGCTGTTGTGTTCCTGTAGAATACCGCATTATGGAAAAATCGCGTTCTAATAAATAATACATAATGTAGGGGTAAAGCACAGTCCACGATAGCACTGTGAGATGTGTACGCAGGCTGAACAAAGACTGAGGCGCGTGGGTAGCGTCTAGAAGCATCCAGCAGCATCCCACTGTCTTGTGTGATGCCACGCCGAGGCAGCCGTACGACCGCTTATTCCTACTCGCGCAACGGAGTTCTGTTGACTCAATCGCGTTATATCCAATTTTCATCCGCGTTATAAACATTTTTCTACTTAATACATTCATCGCGTTGCATCAAATTCTTAAGGGGTTCGATGGATTGTCGTGATTTCAGAACCAAAGTTCAATGCAAGACTAAAATCCTGTTTTCACTAGTTCGTCTCGTTTGTATTATCCATCTTGTACGACATCTCTGGTTTATAATCCCCGTCGATGGTGTAATACTGCGATGCACGGTTTCCCCCTGATGTGCACTGTACAGTATACGCACCTCTCAGGATTTAGCAAAAAACAAAGGGCAATTCAATTTGAAGGGGCATTGACAGATCACTCCGGGATGACACCTCACCGCGGTCACCTCAAATGACCCAAGAGGCTATAATTAGCTCATGCTGCTGCTACTGCGGACCGAAAGTGAAAGATGAAGAAGACAGATTAATTTAGACTGGGAACACTTCCTATCTGTGAAGACAAAGTCTATTAAATTATTAAACATTTTATTTATGTTGCCAGGTAAGGCCCACTCACCTATATAGCTCTATTTCAGAAGTGATAGCTCAACGAAGTGGCTTTCATCACGTGGAAATGTATAGCAGCCGAATACTCTAAACGCGTGTCTCTAAACGTGATAGGGAAAAAAAAACCGGACGAGCCGGAGAAAAATCCACGTGACCACGAGGAGAGAGAGACACGCAAACTACAAATATACAGCAGGCGTCTTTGTCGAGATCGAACCCATGCCCTCCTGGATACCAGGCGAGGCAGTGAGAATCTCGCCAGCATCGACGCAGGTCACAAGAAGCGTATAGCTCGTGGGCTGAAATGCCTTGCAACCTACATGGGTCATTAAAATTACGAATATCGATTACTAGTTAATACGGAGTGTTATGTTGGCATGATGAAGTCTGGTCATCGTCGCAGTGGCTTTTGGCTATCCATCGAACAAAGACGGTCACCGCATTGCGTGCGTTCAGATTCGCTTCTGCGGCCACCTGGAACGCTCTTCCTTCCGAGATTCCGAACCCGCTTTTAAATCATCTAGATTTAGATGATTTCTTTGAAACTGCTTTTTGTGTTTTAGTTTGTTGTCCTTTCCCCGGGCTTCCGATTAGCAAGGTTGGCTATGTATAGTGCGAAAGTAGTTCAATATACATACATATGAGATCAGCAAGAGTCAAAGGAGTTGATTAGTTGTACACTAAAGGCAGTCTGCATTGGCAAGAACATGTGTCATACAGCATGCTATAACGACTGTGTGTTACACGGCATGCTCTCTGGACGAGCATCATTGGCAATAAACAAATAAATAAATAACAGGCAGGAGGTTTAACTTTTCACGCAAATTTTCAGTCCATCAGCGTATGAGCCTTCCAGACCAATGCTTTCCCATAGCAGCAGCCAACGTATGGAGCGATGTTGACACCACCTGTCTCATCAGCAGTCAAGCTTGTTAAATAACTGCTGCCAGATGTTATTCAAAAGAGGACTCGTGTTATAGTTAAGCCTCCTGTTGTGAAAGGTTGATTTATATGACGATTCATATTGATATATGCTAATTCACATGATAGGGTTATCCATGACAAAATCGTGACAAGCAGGAGCCACCCATCACAGTGGGGAATACTCCCACAGAGAGAACACGAAAGAGCAACTGTGCTCCCAATGTCTCGGCAAATGGGCCTCTTAACGCAACTCGCATTACGCGTTCGGCGATTTTATTGAGTTACTCGTTATGTCTGTTGTCCTTCCCTGCACTTCCGATGGGCACGGTTGGCTATGTACGGTGCGAAAACGTTGTGGGTCTATATAGCAGGGCATATTAAGACTGAACACAATGAACTTCAACACGCCACAATGAAACAAGCAGATTAAAGGTGGGGGGGGGGGGGGGGGGAGAGTGTCGGGTTTTTCCTTGCATGGGCATCAAGAGAGCAATATTGGGATGTCGGTGTTCCTGACGTTTACGATCAAGGACACAATGATTGTTCTCAGCGAGCTGCTCCGATGTACTATCGGGTTTCACTGCGGATTGTTCTGCCCAATGTCAGACGCTCCACGTGCTGGAGCGAAACGTCAGCACAACCCGATAGCACAACGTAGAGCTGTCCAGCAGCACAACCATTAATACGTACGGACCCTGTGGACATGAGCAATACTTTCGTCTTACCGATGTATTTATACAGCTGATACGCGTAGATTGTTTGGGAAGCCACTCATTTCACATGGCTATAGCATAATTCACTGTAATTGGCCACGTAAATAAACTGAAACCGCTCACGTTATGCCACGTTAGTTGGTACCAACAAGTGCAATATCTGGTCTGGGCTCATGCACGAACGGTAGTACAAGTTTCACGAGACACCTACTCTACGTATGTATGTTGAATTTCTTTGGCATCGTACATAGCCAACAGTGCTAATGTCGAAGTGCGGAGAAGGACAACAACCTATATGCAAAGGGCAGTGAAAAATAAATCCCAAAAATTGTAGGATATAGTGGAGTTGTGAAATTGTACGACAACACTCTGGTCAAGGCTTTTCCTCGTGTAACATTTCCACGTTCTAAGGTGTACAGGTCAGACAGGACTGTGTGTAGCTGTCACGTGGAATTTTCACTGTAGGTTTTACGCTTTCAAAATATAAAAAGTGCAAACATACATACGGAAAAAACAATTCTTAGCAAATATAAAACGATGCGACTGGAATGTGTTTACATTTTTCAATAAAGCGATTATGGACAAACGATAGTGGCGGCCAAGAGAGGGAGACTGCCCCAAATGACATCCCCCGTGAAAGTGAGCGATAAAATCAGCTCGTGAGCACAAACTAGATCAGTCGTCGCATCACGACAGCTCTAATGAATGGCGATATATTGGGGTGGCTGTCATCCAGCAGTGCATAGATCGTGGCTAACGATGGAGATGATACTGAGCAGAGACTGGATCGTCAGGCTACAGTGAAACCGCGGGTAAAGAGCGTGTGATGGTCAAAAGTAAAATGTAATGCATGTATGTCGTACATTTCACAACATTTACACAGGTAGTTCGTGTTTTTTTTTTTCTTCTGATGACGATTGCTTGTGTTGCGATCGAAACGTCGTGATATTTTCATTATTATTTTTTATTAACTTTATTTTCATTTTAATTTGTATTATATTACTGTTATAATTTTTTTCTATCTACGTGACTTCACCGAACGAACCATAGAATAGTTCATGGTTTTATTTAGAAACAAAACATTTATATTTGGACAAGTAGTTCTACATGCCCAATAGAACGATGCTGGACACACTGGCTGTTGTATCAGAGAGGTTAGAATGGGCGAATCCTGGTCCTGTAGAAATGTGTTAATTCTGTGGAGTAGCAAGATAGTAGAGTGGGTTGTAGATATTAGCAGTACTCCTCTGGGTCTCTACATTAGTGCTCACAGCACCATCCTAGATCAGGAATAATTTGAACCTGAATCGGACTTTAACTTTGACTGCAGCCACGCACTTGCGTAATTAATCCGCCTCTGATTATTTCAATGTGAGAGAGCCTCAATTCTGTGTAAGAGCCTATTGAAATATACATTGTGGATTCCACAAAGGTAACATCACAACCGTAATTGTAGAGTGGAAAATAACGATTGTAAAAAGGCTTTAAAAAAACTGCATTGAGTTTATGTTATGGGAGCCATCTAAACACCAGTGTTATTAAAGTATTACAATTATTATTCTGATTGTGGGGTATTCAATTTTCCAATGTCACAACATGCACAGATCACTACATTATTTCTGGGCATTGTCTGTGAAACAATTAAAATAACATTATACCGTCACCGTTATGATACATATGTAATTGGAAGCATACTTTTTAAAACGTGTTTTAATTTTAAAATCTACTTACATCTAATATGTCCCAATTTTTTTTTTTATATTCTTTATTCAATACACATTTGGTACGTGTATATATACTGCTCAGTTTAATGTGTTATGAGCTGTGTCGCCTCTGCATATAGAAGTCATCTAAGACTTGTCATCTGCTTTGGTTCTTTCGGTAAAGTCACGTAGAATGAGAATAAAACAATAAAATAATAAAATAAAATTCCTCAATAAAATTATCACGACGTTTCGGCCACAACACAAGCAGCCTTCTTTCACCTGCAGCCTTCTTTCACCTGAAGAAGGCTGCTTGTGTTGTGGCCGAAACGTCGTGAGAATTTTATTGTTATTTTATTTTATTGTTTTATTCTCATTCTACGTGACTTTACCGAAAGAACCAAAGAAGATTAATCCTTGCAGTTAAATCGAAACTTGTCATCTGATTCGCTTGAGTTTACTGGTTAATAACGGTCCAAATTGGGAAAATTACCAGAACATTTCTAAAATGGAATATATATATTATATAGCAAGCATCGCCTTTCCTACTCCGAAAACTTGGCAGGACCCTCCTGAAAGGAAGCCATGAGACTGAGTGAAGCTAAGTTTTGCCTCCAGTCACGCAGCGCAATTAATGGTGTTTTTTGTTAGTTTTTACGTGGGATTTTGGTAATGACCTCGGCCCGCACTAGCCAGGACTTGCAAATGCTTTCATGGGACAGTTGACACCCAAATAAAATGAGACTGAAAACTATTCGATAACACCACGTGGCTGCACCAAGCGCGAGGAGAATTCAAACGGTAAAATTGCGAGGTTAATTTTTGTTCTTTAACCAATAAAATGTCTGTTGTGACACGATGTTCCCTTGGCAAGAGAGACAATAAAGAACGCAAGCGCCACATTAACAACAAAAATAATAGATGCACACTATGGTCCCTTCAAAAATATAGATTGCAACATGAAACACATATTTGTGACTACAACTGGGTATGTGATGTTATATTTTACAAGATTTTGTGTCGCCCTGCTGCGGGAATTATATGAGCAGCCTTAGAAATTAAACCGCGGATCCTGCGCAAATGGCATCAGAAACGATCGCGCCGAGGGCCTTGGCGATATCGCATCCGCCACGGGACTTGGAATACGGCAGCAGAATGACGATGGTAACAATGCTCATGATTTATAAACACACGCACACTTTTCGCAGCAAGTCGCTAACATGAGTTCGTATTGCAGATACAAGCCAGTTTAGTTTAATAGTTTGGACACAAGCCATAGGCGTTATTCTAAATATTTAAAAAAAGCATACTTGAATATTTGTTGATATTCTCTCTAAGTATTGTTTGCTACATTTTAGTAAATTAATCAATTGTTACATTCAAAGAGTTATCGTAAAAAAAAATGTGTCCTGGCAATATTTTACACTTTTGTAATTCATGTGGATTTCCATTTAATTACGTTGCTATCTTGCACACGACAGAAGTGCGTTTTTTTTGTTCAATAATTTTAAATATTGTGCATTCATTTTCCCCTGTATTGATGGAAACCTATTTACATTGCGTTTAACACCAGCTCCGTCTGGCAAGAGATGAAAACTGCGTTCCTGGCTGGGGCTTTCGCCCAGCAAAATGCAGCAAATCTCAGTTGATTCATTGGGTTTAATGTCACCCTAACGATCCATAACCTGCACAACAGGTGGGCAACATTTTAGAATTGCGTACAATCGAGAAACTTGTCATTTATACATCGAGACAATGAAAGGATGTGGTGGCATTGCCGGGAATACAGCATTGTCTAAGAAGCAACAGCTTGCTCCATCCAGGCATTGCTCTGAGAGCCAATATCCGCCTTGTCGCGTTCGTCCCACCTTAATGCATTAAAGCCTCTAAATAGTACAGCACTCTCGCAATAATTGATTTGTGTATATAATTTGTTTTTATTACGATCTTGCATATCAAATAATTCCACGGCGCAAGGTGCAGTGAAGTCCTCCATGGATTCATAAATACCGATACTGTCGGATACCATCCTCAAATATACTGTAACCAGTCTCTGTATTGCGTTGATGCGAATGGGAATGATAAATCCACGTATTTGTGCTTTTCCCTTTGGCGAGTCTGAGAACAGTGACCAACTGTCAAACATGCTAATTTCCTCTTGAAGCAGCCTTGTTGTATATTATTAACACCTGTTTTAAATAATAAATAGCATTACCTATCGGAATTTATCGAATGTATATATACTGCAACTATAAACTGTATTGATTTTCATGCAATACTAATAATACATAGCGGGTGCTTTATGAACAACATATATACACTAAGTACTGCCCGTTTAACATTCGTTTGAATTTGCACACCAGCACTAAATTATTAAAAAGGCAGACACGCGCTCACAAACTCAGCAGCTTTTCCAATATAAATATCATTTGGCCAATTTGCAAACAAAGAGATGCCTGTGCTGAGTGCAAGTTGCTGCTCTTTGTCTGGAACAATGCACAAGGATCGCTGGTGCATACTGCACAGACACTGGCATCGCCACCACCACATTTTCAATTAAATAAACGCACACGACACATTCTGATGGACAAACACCCCCATGAACTGTCAAACGCGATCATCACCCTAATGAACACACATCGATTACACACAAAGCATGCTTCTTATACCGATAGCACGGTATGTCTAAATGCCGGTCACGAAACACAAAATATGCGCAGTGCACACACACACACACCCCCACGCAAGCTTCATCAGTTGGCCGACCTTATTTCGGAACGCAGAGACAAAGCGGACAGCCTCTTCGCGTAAACTTGCGACGGAAACAAGACGCCGATTAATTCGCCATCTGGTCGTGCGCGTTGGCGACGTTTGGGACATCGTTCTCCCCGAGTCGCGACTTGTTAAGCGCAACAAAAGCACAGCGGCTTGCAGAACCCCTCGGCTGTTTCGCATTCCTATGCGCGGTGCCGTCCGCGCCACTCCGCGCAGGAACAATGGACATCACCAACACTGCCGCGCGGACCCCCCCCTCTCCCGCCCCCCGACACAATCTTCCGATGCAGATGGATATTGGCGATCTCGCTTTACCTTCGTTCGTGCGTTCCCTTCGGTCTGTCCGCCGTCGTGCGCGCGGACGGGAGAAATCATTCCGGGGATGGAGGGAGCCCACAAAAGGGACCCGCGGTGTAATCCAAACTCCGGCACGGCGCATTGTTCCGAACAAAAGGGGACGTCCCGTCCGCCTCTTTGTCCCTCGTATCAGCAGACTCCGCGACATCTCATTGGACGCACGCCCCTCCACGGGAGTAAACAATCGGAGGGGGCCGACACTTTTGTCGGCAAAGTCGACTTTCGACAGCGGCGGCGGCGGTGGCAGAAGAAGAAGAAGAAGAAGACGAACGCCGTTAATTAGCGTGGCGCGTGTTGGAGGGGGGAGGGGGGGAGGTGGGGAGGTGGAAGAGAACGAGTTCCGCGATTCTAATTGGAGTCGCGCCTGGCGAGCCGGCGGGGAGCGACGTCCCCAATCTCCAGCGGCAGCGGCGGCGGCGGCGGCGGCGTGCGCGTGACTCACGGACAAGTGCGGCGGCCACGGGCAAGCTATGGCAGTAGTCGCGTTGTTAAGAGCAGTCACCGGTTCTTTTGTCTTCATGTGCAGCGCGCTGCATGCCGGACTCCCCTCCTCCTCCTTCTCCACACCACCCCCCCCCCCACTCCTTGTTTCCCTCCATCCATCCGTCTCTGCCTCCTCCATCCCGCGAACACCCTGCCGAGCCGCGCCAATCGCTCACGGCCCCAGGAAGAAGAAAAACAACTTATCTCGTGGCAGCGAGCAAGGGGCACGTGTTGGGGGGGGGGGGGGTGTAGTCGTTGTCGACGCGGCCACACCTTGAGACGCCCCTGCCCCGTGCTCCCTGCGAAGACGGACACTGCCCCCCCCCCCTACCAAATTGCCTCCCTTGCTCGTTATCACCGCAGCGGCGTGGCAGCGTGACAGCCACACTCCGCTCACTCATTCGGCTTTTGCGGATGAATTTCACGGTTTGATTTTCAGCCGGGGCTGTGCCGGGGGTGGTGGGGGCTGAGCTCCGGAAAAGACTCTCGCCACTTCGGGGGAGGCGGGGAGACGGGGGTCTCTGGAAGACCTTCCACGATAAACGAAGCCCTTGATGAATCAATCATCGGATATGCGTTGTTACATAACGCGTGTGTTTATATATTTGCAAACGCTATACAACAAAGCAGCACGGTTGGCACGCGTTTGTGCAGTATTAATGATCATTGAAATCGTGCCTTTTGTCAATCCACCGCCTTGGTCACGGGGGATTCTATTCCACGGCCATACTTCACCACCCCTGGTCAGTGAAGGGGTTGATGGAACAAGGCAAAGGTGATGCGAGGTAAGTTGAGAACAAGTGCAGATATCATTCGCGCGTGATGTTAGCCGGGGCCGGGAGTCGAGCTCAGGTTGTGTGGGTCAAGTGTACCCCCCCGAACGCCGCGTCCAGCCCCGGTACAAATGAACAGCGCTCAGGTCGACAGCTCGGCAAGTTGTTGTTCTTGCTGCTGTTGTTGTTGTTGGGGACCGCTGGAGTCGAGCCCATCGCGGAGAAATCGTGGATATTCCACGCTCTGATTTCCTTGTTTGTTTAATTTTAACGCCGACAATGTATCCTCGTGTAAATTGAATATTCCTGTCGAAATGCGGAGCAGCCGTGCTGTATTTGCGTGTCCCCTTTTTTCATATTCTAAATCAACGTTTACATCCATGCCTATTAAGATATCAATGTACAGTATATATATAAATGCACACACACACGCATCGTTTTTTATACAATGTATACCGACTTTAGTGCGAGACTAAACGGAAAATCGAATTACTTGCTTCACTGGTCATGGGGATTATGTAATGTTAAGTGGCTAGCACAAGGTTTAAAACAATTCAACTTTAGGTTCATCCGAACCCAGGCAATTAAACCATTCCGTCTGCAGACCATGATGATATTTGAGAGCCCAATTCGACAACATGTACCTTTCAGGATGATTCTTCTCATAATTATGAACTTGACATAATTGTACCAAATTTATACTTTATATTTCGATACAATACGGTACAACATCGCGGCTCCCGACAGTCAGATGTCCTCTCTGACCAAGTAACCGGCCACACCCAGTCCATAATGTAACTGTGTGTCTAGGGAGAGGCGGTGCTGTAGTTGTCACGCTGCGCTAAGAAACCGGGTTACCTGGGTTCGATCACAACTCACGGCCAACATCAGTGACGATTATCTGAATCGGTTCCTGGGCGTCCCATAAGTCCACTCAGCCTAAATGAGTACCTGGTGCGACAGGGAGACAAAGGCGGCCGGGAGTGGTGCCGGGCACCCACCCCCTCGTGTGCTGTGCTGGCCTTCATCGGTGCTCGATGGCAGCACTGGCCCCAACAGTCTGTTAACATACTTTGTCTGTGTGTGTTTACAAATGCATCAATTCAACACAGTAATGTATTCTTTGTCTCCCATACATCCGCTTCTCAAGCACAACGAATTATTTCCCCGCGTTTAAAGCAGCTGTATTCAGTAACATCGTTGTGCACGCTTTTATGGATGTTCACATACCCGACATTTGCATGTATGCGCCTGTACATTTAGTCGGCAGCGAGCCAGATTTAGCAACGTTATGCGGTATAAAGTAATAGTTTGCGTATATATGTACTTTTATTATCCAAAATGTAAACTCCAAACGGGAAACATAATTCAATATATTTGTATCACTCTTTTCCGAAGAACGTTTTGGCAGCTCAACATGACATAGTCTACCTGTTAAATATGTGTGTAATAAACCACGGTGGCGAGATGTTATCTACCTTGCCTGGTATGCAGAAGGTCCTGGGTTCGATCCTGGCCCTGACTCCTGTATATTTGGAGTTCGCGTGTTCTCCCCGGGATTCTCCAGGTTCTCCCTCCACATTTAGAAACACGCGTTTAGAATATTTGGCTAAATTTCGATTTAAAGCTTTCGTGACTGCAAGGATTCATCTTCTTTGGTTCTTTCTGCTATACATGTCCACGTGATGATAAACCACTTCGTTGAGCTATCATTTGTGGCCAGGCTGCTTCTGAAAAAGAGCAAAATGGCTCAGTGGGCCTTACCTGGTAAAATTAAACATAGTAATAAGAGTAATACCTGCTGTAGTGCATGCCACAGTGTTGCTGACGGTGACTGCAGAAATAATAACAGGAGTTATTTTCCCTATAGAATGTAAATTGTGGAGCTACCAGAACATCCATATTCTCTTCAAGCAAAATAACCCACCTTTCAACTAATATTGTTCCTATTATACTTAATCTGCGAATGAGCATTGAGGCAACAGCACTTTGCTGTAATTATACGTCCATGGTAAATATGTCAAGGGCGCATCTTCCTTTAACTTTTAGTCAAGTTCGCTGGAAACATACATCTAAAGTGCAGTACTTTTGCACATTGGAACACTGTTTTATGGCAGGGGAGACTAAGAATCCCTCTATAATTGCTGTCATTTTTCCTCTTTACGCTGGAAAAGGTTGTCAGGATCGCAATTTTATGAGGGTCTCTCCTTTTATGTTCACCTCACTTGTTCACCTCACTGATTCCAATTTACATCACAATTTATACTTCCCAATTGCGTCTCCGGTTCAGCAAAGTTTGATTCACTCAACAGAGTCTGCACGATGTGCATGTCTGCAATGATCCAGAAAGCTCCTAGTTTCTACCCAGTGATTATTAGCATACAATGCTCCCTCTCCATGTCAACGGATGTACGTACGTTGAACTTCTTTCACACCGTACGTAGCCAACCGTGCTAATCGGAGGTGCGGGGGAAGGACAAGGCAAAGCAGTTCTAATGCCACGATTGGTGGTTGCACTGCTGATGGAGAATGGGCTATGCTGTAGAAACGCTGGTCGCGATTATCATACTTCGACATTGTGGTCGTCGCGGTAATGATGATGATGATGGCGAAGACACTAATCTCTGTCTCTGGTAGGAACTGAAAAGGGTTTGTTTTATATTGCTGCTGAAAAGGCCGCCTGCGTGGGGAGGTCAAGATCGGGTGGATTTAGTTTAACCAGGAGGCAAGTCAAGAGATCAGGAGGGTCTCGTTTGGATCCGTGAACCCGTCCCATCAAATTTAACAAAAAAGCAAACCCAGGTCACGGCAATGAAAAAAACTAGAAATCGGAACAAAGGCAAAAAACACAAACGGACAACTGTGTCACGTAAATAATCAAACATATTGCATCAACTAATAAAAATATATATTTAATACGTATTTTTTTACACTGATCGTAATACACTCACAAAATTAAGTTACAGGAACATTAAACATTCAACAGATATAGGGTAACTATTGTACCATTATGTATTCAGACAAGGCTCTATGTCAAAGCAAATGGAGGTGAAGTTATAAATAATCGACAGTTTACCATCAAATTAGAGACATTCACAGGTGCTAATGCAGCGTGTATCTAGCAAATGAATCAATAAATACATATACATTATAAAATCGGTGTATGGTGTGTTTGCATTTATTGAAAACGCAACTACATGATTGTACCTCATTATTGTAAGCCATGGTGTATCCACTGCTGGATAGATCACAATATCTCACGGTCCCACAATGCAACAACCCATGCACGCTCCTTGAACAGCAACAGATTCCAATGCTCCGTCTCCCCGGTGGAGATCCGGCATGATCTTGGTGTAGAGCTAAAGGAGCAGCCCTGCGATGTTCCTGCCGGTGAAAGGTCCACCAGTCGAGGGACGTCGAGCGGTGCACAAGATCGTGGTCACCGCATCATCGCGCGGCGCTTGCAGATGCGCCTTTGTGGCCGTCTGGAACGCTCTTCCTTCCGATATTAGGAAGTCACTTGAGTTGTGCACTTTTAAACGATCTCGATTTAAAGACTAATTTCATGAGAACTGCTTTTCGCGTTTCGTTTGTTGTGCTCCGATTAGCGCGGTTGGTCTACGTACGGTGAGATAGAAAAAAAAGTTCAACGAACATACTCTTTAGTCTCATCTTCCACACTGGCCACAAGTCTTGGATAATTGGTGGAAGTCGCCACACTTGAACTCACCGCACACGACCTGCCGACTTGACTGCGTTGTACCCATTTACACGGCTTGACAAACCTGCGCCATTGTGTCCAAATGTCGAGGCGGGAGATCACGGCGGTGACCTGTGCAACTCGAGACACCGGGCGGCAGTAGCCGGTCCGTGTGCACTTGGCATGGGCGTGCACACCTTCCATTAGCACGGTTGGCTACGTATGGTGCGAGAGAAGTTCAACAAACATACATAAATATGCATCAATTAAATGTCAAGAGGTCAAAGTCGTAACTCGGGAGACATCAAATTTATGGGGTTTTTTTAAACTTCTGCTTGACAAATTCTCCTTACCATTGATTCCATTTGTCCACTCGGCTGGCGGGTTTATGTGGCGGAACAGTAATGCGCCTCGCGCGCGATGAAGCATCTGCAGGCAATTGCGTGATCTTTACAAAAAATGAGTGGACTCAAATTAGACAATAGCGTGGTTGCCACGCAGAAAAAAAATTAGCAGAGCCCCTGCAAACATCCTGAAATGCTTGCACGGATTGTCGTGGAGAATGCAGCGAGGGGAGCCCCATGCGAATGCTGTCGGGTTAAGCGCGACGGCTCCTTCGCTGGCGATGCGTGAGGTCTGAACGAATTCTGGACATAAGGCGTCGTATCACCAACGGGACAAATGTGTGGTGTTGTGTTTTGGATACGGCAAATTAAGTTTATTTTCCTTCCTTACGAGAGGGTTGTCGCCGGTGCAGATCTATACATTACAACAACAACAACAAGCACGCATTTCAGTCAATGTAAACCGTATAATACATAGGCAAATGAAGAATAATTTCCCCCTTGGGACTTTAGTAGTCAAATGTCGATGAGCCACAGTGGTGAGCAGAGTGGTGGCGCTGACATCAAATAAAACACGGATTATGCAACAACAGAAATCTAAGCATGAGTTAGGCTGAACAAATAAGAATCGGTTTGACCCTTTCTGGCAACTAAAACAGGTGTTAAGATGCAACCTCTTGCAAGGAACCATGTCTCCAGTAACCACACGTGCTTGTGGTGAACATGCAAACAAGCATAATCTGACAATTATATATGCATTGGCTTGAATTAGGCTATACAATGGTGTCCATTGCATAATGTCGGCAGAATCTCAGCAATTACATTTGAAATTACAATTCATTTGAAACACAATAATATGCAGCATTGCATCCACAACAACAACATATTCACTGGGTTTGATGGCGCGCGAGGGATCATTGGCGACAGGTATGCGCTGAGCGGGGTTCCACGTGATGAACGATTACGCACAGGCCCGAGACAGATGGAACTCTAGCAGGGAATCAGCTCAGCCTGGAACCTGGCAAAGCATTGTACGCGAACATGGACACGTGGTGCCATGTGGTTATTCAAGACACTGTCCCGCTTGTTGACCCAACGATGCACCACTGCGCACTTCAATATATTGAAACCCCAGGGGCTTGAATATGGATCACGATCGGGAATTAATGCAGTACACAATATTGTACAATAGGGGTGTTAAGTCGCCAGCTTGTATGAGTCGTCGTAATTAGGGTGTCACTAATCAAACGATGCAGCGATGTTGGATTAACACTTTTTTTCTGGGATTCTTCTCATCCACATTTAAAGCTCTCATAAAAAAAAAATCGGCAGTGCGGATAGGGATGGGATCACCCATGGCAAGTTGGGACATCCCAGCCTTTATTTGCTTTTTATAAGTAAGGTGTTTTGATTGCAGTGAGCATATTGTAGCACTCACCGTCGGTTAGATGTCTCCACCATTGTTGCGATGGATGGGCTAAAGTAGGCACAGAGGATGGGGTCAATGGTGTGTGTGTGTGGGGGGGGGGGTTACTGTACATGTGTGTAATGTATGTTAAACTTCTTTCGCACCGTACGTAGACAGTCGTGCTAATCGAATGTACGGGCGGGGGGGGGGACAGCAAGTGGTAACGGAGCAGGCACATTTCCAATGTGCCCCACCACATTCCAACCGTCTGTCGGCAGTTACCCATGCAAGGTCGCCGCTACAGAGCTCCTGTGAGGTGGGGGTGGCGTGCGGCTCGAGTTACGCGCCAGGTGTGGCTTTAGAATGTTTATTGTAGTGGCCAGCACGTGCTGTGGTGGAGTCTGTGTCTGCGTGCAGTGAAGCGGTTAGCGCGCTGCACTACGAACCCGGGCCACCCGGGTTGGATTCCCGTCCACGGCCAAACACCGGTGACGATTCTCTGAATCGGTCCTGGGCTTCCTCCTAAGTCGACTCAGCCTTAAACGAGTACCTGGTGCGGTGTGTAAACATCGCCACTGGGGACACAAAGGCGGCCGGGCGTTGGTGCTGGCCACCCACCCCCTCGTTTGCCGTGCGTCAGAGGTGCTTGCTAACAGCAATTGACCCAACATTCTGGTAAGGTTTAACGGGGTGACCTTTGTCCCAGTATCTGACCCAGGGAAGCTACTGCATTCTATAACACTCGTCTGCGGTCAGGAGCTTTCGAATTAGCATTTTTTTTTACAAACTCTGGTTTGGGCAAGGAGGGACAGGGTTAATGCACATATTGGTGGATGCAGGTTTTACGTGGTGGCGTTGGCATATACAGTATGCGTACGTACTGTACTGGCGGAACTCATCAATTATGTCCGACCACCAACAATATATCTGAGAGGTAGAACGGGAGGAGAAGGAGCTTGCTCCGTGTGTGGGTCTCCGCGTGTCTGTGGGTCTCTCTGTGTGCGTGTCGGTCTCTGTGCGTGTCTGTGGGTCTCTGTGCACGTCCGTGGTATCTATGTGTGCGTGTCTGTGGGTCTCTGTGTGGGTCCCTGCGATGCTGTGGGTCTCTGTGCTCGTCTGTGGGTCTCTGTGTGGGTCTCTGTGCGCGTCTGTGGGTCTCTGTGCTCGTCTGTGGGTCTCTGTGTGGGTCTCTGTGCGCGTCTGTGGGTCTCTGTGCTCGTCTGTGGGTCTCTGTGCTCGTCTGTGGGTCTCTGTGCTCGTCTGTGGGTCTCTGCGCTCGTCTGTGGGTCTCTGTGTGGGTCTCTGTGCGCGTCTGTGGGTCTCTTTGCTCGTCTGTGGGTCTCTGTGCTCGTCTGTGGGTCTTTGTGCGCGTCTGTCGGTACCTGAGCGTGTCTGTGGGTCTCTCTGTTAGCCTAAGGGTATATCTGCGAGTCAAATAAAAACAAATCTGAATTATTGATTCCTTCCTGAACTCGGTCGGGTTCAAATTTTCACTCCCATCTCTGGGGTGCTCCGGCCCATTTCCACTACTGCTCTCAGCTTTGATAATGAGAAAGTATAGAAAGCTGCTATAGACCGTCTGGCATGGCGTTGACTATTTGCGATCTTATGTTCCACAGGGAGCGAATAGGAGTAAGATCAGATAAAAAAAGTGTGTAGTCCAGAAATGTCTTCCTTACACCACTCCTGGTGGAAGGGCCTCCACGAAGAGGGAGCACTAGAGATGACCTTTCGATGGTATTTTGGCTTGTAATTCCACACTGGCCAGATGTCTTAGAGTAGGTGGGAGCACCCATCACTTTACCCCGCCACACGCGGCCTGCTGATCGACTCTACTGTGTACGGGGTACTCATTTATACCGTTGGGTGGACAGAAGCAAGGGGATTTAAGAATCTTGCCTCATGCTTCACTGACCGTGCCGGGAGATCGAAACGGCGGCCTCAGGATTGCAAGTCCCGTGTGCTCACCATTGCTCGGCGGCAGAATACCTCTCATGAGAGGACAGACTTGTGACGTAACGGCCAGGCGCTCCATCGTAACACTCACGGTGGTGTCATTACTTTGGAGATGTTTAAAAAAAATGTATTGGAGTGAAGTCACTGAATTCCAAAATGAAGCGGCTGATTATGAAGCAAAAATAAGCGTGCTCATAATCAAACCTTCAAAACCCTTTCAGTCCATCTGGGACACCTTGACTAGGCATGTACGGTGCTTACGTAAGCTTAAAAGTAAAAGATTGGGATTATATCTTGTATTTAAAAAATATTATACCGTCTGTAAAGGTATAATTTTATAATTGATGGTGTGAAAAAACTTAACACCACTTTAAAGCCAATTAACACATGACGTGTTCAAAGGCTCTGCTATAAAGGTTAATACAACAGAGCAATAATTGAACCTTATATATGTTTCACGTCAGTAACTCATGGATTTGCTTATTTGCAACAATCATCGTGATCGTGTACAAAGCAGGGCATTGCCACGTGGTATTGTGGTCTAAAGAAATCCCGGTGGCTGAATAAGGAAGCATTGAACCGTGGCGACTACAAAGACAGGGATAATATGGTAATTGTGGGTATCTGAACAGATCTGATGCAGCCACACAAGGGCCTCTATTCGTGTTAACAATATCACTGGATCTCAAACGCCTACACAAATTAACACGCTGAATGCCTTATTTAATAATCGCCCGAGCAGCAAAGAAGCATGGCATTGGATCGCAGCCAACAACGAGCGCAGGCCACTTGGCAACCTCTCCCTGTCCTTTACCACGAGTGCTGTCGTGTATCTGGCCAGGTGCTGTTTGTTGCTGGCCTCATGGTGTTTTTGGGCCGTTGGGGCCCTGCCTCAGCTACCCCTCAAGTCGAATCGTCTCGAGCCAACGGTGGCACCAGTGAGCAGTTGCAGAGGCTGCACCTTCCATGTACTGCAACGAACGTAAATCTGTCTCGAGTCAACGCTGGAGTTGTTCACATGAGATGTAAGTTATTAATTGGATCCTTGCCGGACGTTTACGTTATCCTTGAATTTCACGTGCCTGTGGAAATTAACGGCGGACCTAGGTGAACATTGATATTAAAAAGCAGAAAGATTCCTCATCATCATCATCATCGTCGCCATCCACGGGCAGATAGCCCCGTCGGTGTCCACTGCACATTTCGTCATTTGTTTCAACTTTCCTCTCTGTCTTGTGCCACTTTGCTGAAGGAGTGGCCACAACTTTCTGGCACCAAACTCTTTATGTTGTCGTCAAGCCACTCTCTCTGTGAGGTCTTCCTTTCTTTTCGGCTCCTTCCATTTATCCAGACAACACACTTTTAATTTCCCTGTTGTTGTCTGTCCTACATGTGTGTTCAGAAAGATTACTTTGCTTTAAAGTGTACCAGTGTAAAATATATGTCTCATTACCCATCCACACACCGCCCTCTCCCCCCACCTCCTCCTCGGAAGGATTCTTCAGTTACACCCTGCATTTTACAGTGCGACACTACATAATTTCTGCATTTGGCATACATTCATATTATAGAAATGTCTTCATGCATTAAAATCGAAACATTACCACAACACGTAGCTGAGTTAGCCATCCAATTATCACGTAAACAACTGGGACACACATCCTGTTTACATCTCTTCTTCACGCGCACAGCGGTGGGTTATGCAAAGCGACGAGAATCAAGAATTCGAGCATTTATTGCAGCATTTAATATAAAATTGTAATGTCGCACCCACAATTATTCGGCATGGACGCTTGATAAGTGCGTCTATATTTTGGGTAAAAAGCGACAACCGCAAACATGTTTGTTGTTATTACCGATAAGTCAAGAAAGATCTAAGTCTGTGCCCTGCGGTTGCCTGGGTGAACAGTAGTCCTTGACCAATCCTGGCCAGTCTGGCTCAAACACTCAACACATATACGTGGAAATACATAGCCACAGTAAGTTAGAGGTCACTCTTGCAAATGAGACTATCCTGATCTCTTGAGTTCTCGTCTGGTTAAACAAAATAAACTGGAGGTGATTCCAAAACACGTTGTCCCTTCATATAAAGGGATCATCTGTGACCCTGCTCACGGCTGCAAATATTACGTATTGCGATGTGTGCGCAATACAGCTCTGTTCAAGTCTTAAACCACGTGTGTTTTGTTTGATTTGTTTAAGTCTGTGTGTGTTTTATTTTAGAGTGCTCATTTCTTCGTACCCACTCTCGCATTGAACATCGAACACGTATAAAACAACGACGATTCCAAATCCCACATTCGCGAAGGTTCGATTCACGAAAATTTCGCGTCAACTGCAAATTGACAAATAATTGACACTTTCCGATGAACGAAATCGAACTTTTCGCGTTAATGAAATCTCACGACGGCCACGCTCGCCGCGAGATCATCGAACGAGAAGCATCCAACCCGCGAGGCTGCGGCATCCAACCCGCGGCAGCTGCTTCCACGATGTCCCTGTGGTGGCAGCAGCAACGCCTGCACGCAACGCCTTGCCACTCAATCCCACGTGCAGCGGCGCTGTTGGCGTGCACCCCGAAAACGTTGATTATTTTTGGTTAAAAATAATAATTATTATTATTATTATTCAATCGTAAACCGACAATGCACTGTCAGAGCATCTATAGCTTCGGGGTGGTGAGCAGCTACAAAATGGGACCGTTTTGCCAGTATCAAAGTGTGAAGCAATAAGAATGCTCTCATAGTGGCATTGCCTTTGTACTGTTCGCCTATTGGCGTTCTCTGGTCTGACACTGGTGAGACGAGGCCACAAAGAAGGCTCTTTCTCCTGTAGGCCAATCAGTTTAAAATACATTGCATATATTATTAGAACATGTTTGCATGTTCACCACATATACTGTGTGCGGTTAATGCAGTACTTGATTATTTGCAAAAAAGGTATAATCTATTTGGTGTTTGAACATCTTAACACTTCACGTTGTATTGCCAGAAAGAGTCAAACCTATTCGTATTTTATCACACTTTGATACTGCCTTAAAAGGTCTCGTGATATAGCTGCTTGCCCCGAGCTATAGATGCTCTCATAGTGGCATTGTCTTTGTACTGGTCGTCTATTGGCGTTCGCTGGTCTGACACTGGTGAGACGAGGCCACAAAGAAGGCTCTTTCTCGTGGAGGCCAATCAGTTTCAAAGACAATGCAATATATTATCAGAGCGTGTGTGTGTGTGTGTTTGCATGTTCACCACAAGCACGTGTGGTTACTGCTTTTCTTGATTCCTTGCAAAAAGGTTTCTATTTTGTGTTTGACCATCTTAACACCTGTTTTATTGACAGAAAGGATAACACCTATTCTTATTTCTTCATAATTTAATATTCATGTTCTTTATTACAGTTGTTTTATTGGCTGTTTATTTTTTTAGGTTAGATTTAGCAAGAGACCGTCCGAAACACAGCCCTAATTTGTTGTTGTTATTAAATTAAAGCGAAAAACCATTCCTAAATGTTACAGAAATTGCAATGTACGCGTGTTTTTCAAAGAATGCATCCCTTTCGTAAATCGAGGAATACATGCGCATTTCAAATGCAGCGTTTTCTCTATCTCATCCCAGACTGAATATACTTTACCATCAGCATCACTGGCTAACACCACCTTGTAACCCGATCATACGACTGTATTTTGGAATACAAGTTTTGCTGCCTGGCTTCCGGCCTGGATTCCGGTTTGGCTGGCTTGCTTGCGGGCAAATGCCCGCATCCCACACAGCGCTCAGTCGGGGTTCGTGCATATTGTGCAGACTTCACGCCTTCCCCGCCCCCATCTTTCCACCCAGCCATGTGTCCCGCGGGATACGCTCTCGCTCGATCAAACGATATTCGAAACAAGTTTTGCTGGCTGGCTGGCTGGAGGGTATTTTTCGACCCTATTCTTCCACACGAGCCAGATATCTTTTGAAGAGGTGGTGGGAGTACCCCCCCCCCCCCCCCCCCACCAATTTACCCCACCACATGCACCTGGAGATCGACTCGCTGTGGTGAACCCTGGTGGGAGGGGGTGTGGAAGAAACTCGCTGAGATTGTTTTGACCAGGAGATCAAACGGTCCAGTGTGCTCGCCATTGGGCCAGGGCAGCATACCACGTGAAATACCCTCCTTTAGAGAGGAGACACGCTTCAAGGAAAACCCATTCGACGCTCGGTCTACTTTGTTGATTTGCAGCAACAACAAAAAAAAGTTTCATATACAGTCTGTTCCGCAGTAACGCGGTAGTTGCGTTCCTGAAGAAAATCGCGTTCTAATAAATAATACATAATGTAGGGTAAAACACGGTCCGCGATAACACCGTGAGATGCGTACGCAGGCTGAACAAAGACTGGGGCACGTGGGTAGCGTCTTGAAGCATCCAGCAGCATCCCACTGCCTTGCCACTGCCTTGTGTGATGCCACGCCGAGGCAGCCGTATGGCCGCTTACTCCTACTCGCGCTACGTAGTTCCGTTCACTCAAACGCGTTATTTCAAATTCGTATCCGCGATATAAAAATTGTGTTCGCTAATACATTCATTGCGTTCTTTACAATTCGCATTGTGAAAATATTTGTTATACAGACTGTGACTGACATTAAATTATAATGACATTAAATTGCAAAGTAAGTTACGTAACTAAACTACACAGTTTCGAAGCTTTCGTGACTGAACGAATTTCTTTTTGGTTATTTCGGTAAAGTCACGTAGAAATAAAGTAAATAAGAATAATATTTTTTAATTAAATTAAATAAATGTTATTTTTATTTAATTTATTTCTACGTGACTTTACCGAAAGAACCGAAGAGTAAACCGTGATAGCAATGTATGCTAAATGTTGGATTCAATGAAATACACGTTAAAACATTACACTGTCACGAGCTATAACTTAGCTGTTCTTGTATCGAACGAGTATAATTAAGAAGGAAAACACTACCAAGAATTATGCAAGCGGGCATACGATGCTATTTCTCAGCAACGTGAATTAACGAACACTTGAACATACACAACAACAATTTAAAAAAAGGTCTCGCCTCAGCACCTATGGCAGTGTTAGATAACCTCCCAGGAGGACTTCCGTGAGGAATAAAAGTCGTTCCAGTATGGGAGCCAACGCACGCGACACGTGGCTCCGTGAACTCAGGGCACCGCCGTATATGAGTTCATTTAATGTCCACCAGACATTGGAATGAAGGTCGCGACCCCCACCCCACCCCACCCTCCCGTTACGCTTGTTTTTTTTGTCGGTGTTCACGCGATGGCTCTCAAATTTCCGTTCAGCCGTGCGCACCGCACGAATCGCCTGTGTATCCCCGGTCAGTCTGCAGCGATTGCCGCCCGTAGCGCTGAGTGACACCAGTGCCAGCAGTTACCAGGACGGCGATCATTCCACGCGAACGCAGCCGTGTATTATTTGTACGTCTGCACACACTGCGCACACACGTGTTTTAATTCTTCTTCTTCTTCTTTTTTTCGCAGTCGCGGTTTATGGATCGCAAACATGGCTCTTCGCCGAGAAACGAGTTAACAAAAAGAACAAGCCACACGTTCGCCTAAATATGTGTGGAACGTAAATGTGGGAGTAAGTCGAAGTTAAAGGTTAAGTGATGAATTGTACAGGGTGCTTAAATATATATTTTTTATAAATCACTTATTTGGGACTATCATTTTTAATGCAAAAGAACGGACAGTACACCGTAACATGAGAACAAATGTGATGTTAATCGCTTCAAAAAGTCAAAGAGCCTCGACTTGTTGTCAATCGTTGTCCATGCACGCCTGGAATATTCTCCAGGTGGTGTCCAGAGCCCCGAGGCAGCAGCACACTTACTGAAGCACCCTGTATAAGGAAAACAAGCCGGGGTGCACTGATGCTGTTGATAAAACAAACAAACAAACACACAAAAAAGCATTGAAAATTAGCAGCACACGTCATGCGAACAACCGATGAGAGGCAACATCGACTGCGGAGCGGAGACCCAGAGAAGCAAAGAGAAGCAGAGAGGTTCAGCGGGAAGGAACGACAGGAGTGAGACGTAACCGCAGAGTTCGGAGGCCACGTTGGGACACGAGGCAAGGAAGAGGAAGAATTAATAATAAAGGTTTTTGGGTTAGATCGCGTTATTTATAAATGTGTCGTAACCCTCCACCACCCGACACGGCCAATCAGCAAAAAAAGTGTCACGTTGACAAAAGACACCATTCTGGCGAATTGCCCGATGATGCTGGATGCAGTTACCAGCGAAACGTCGTACTCAAACTGTAAATGTTGTGGATTCACTCTTCAACACACCGGTGGGCTAAAGTAGTGAACTATTTGTCTTTTGTCAACGTGACACTTTTTTGCTGATTGGCCGTGTCGGGTGGTGGAGGGTTACGACACATTTATAAATAACGCGATCTAACCCAAAAACCTTTATTATGAATAATATTGGTCGCGAAAGCCTACGTGTTAAACTGAAGAGGAAGAGTCTTAAAACAACGGGGGAAGCAGTTGGCCAGCAGTGGCAAGTCACAGGCTCAACAGCAACAACAACCACGGCATGCAAGTGTCATTTTTAAGCCACATTCCACATTCCTATGGCGGGGGTGAGTCTATCCAGAGGACAGCCAGTGGTGACTTCCCCGCAGAAGTGGTGCAAATGTTATTGACCCATGAGGGATGATGGAGTAAGTCATAGCTTGATCTACTATACAGACTAAAAGTGAGCAGTCCTTAGATGTGTGGATTCAGAAGCTGATGGTTGAACGTTTAAAATGTCGCTCGTATATACTGCATGTACACGCGACTCTATATCAACTGCACTTGATATAGTTGCTACATAAACCATACAGTAGCACTTACGCAACATTCGTAGTAAGCAAATGCATGCTCTGTTGACTCTTCTCCGGTTTCATATATAAGCTTCACATATTGATGACTGTGTAATACAGGTTTTTTGCGTGTTAGATCGCGTAAATATATAAATGTGTCGTCAAACACGCCACCACCCGACACAGCCAATTAGTACGACGTTTCACTAGTAATTAGAACTAGATGGCGAAACGTCGTACTCAGATTGTAAATGTTGTGGCTTTGCTCTCCAACACACCGGTGTGCTGTACTAGTGACGAATCGGCCACGTTCTGTTTACGTAACAACCCTTACTAGTTGGCTGTGTCGGGTGGTGGCGGGTTTAATGACACACTTATATATGTATGCGATCTAGCCCAAAAAAAAACTCTTATGGATGACATTGGTCGCGAAAGCCTCCTACGTGTTAAACTGGTGACTGTGTATTGTGCGAGTGTTGAATTATGTGTTTGTGGAGCGCGTGCACGATAGAACAACAACAACCCAGCCATGCTGCGTTCCGAGTTTTAAAACTGAAGAAAAGTTGCGCCCTTGACATCGGCTCAGCTGAGGCGTTCAGTCAGGCGTACGAGGTCGGGGGTCACGCAATTACGTCAATATGATTCATATTGAAAGTGCTTCGCATTAGAATTAACCTTGGATCGTTTTTTTGTTATTGCTCCTTCCACAAAAAATGTTGCCACGTATGTCGTAGTGTCCATGCACTTCAGCAGGGTCGATCACACACACACAAAATCGCTTTGATTTTGGCCTCCTCGTGAATTCACTCTCCGACGCTGACCGCGTCACGGCAGCCAGCGTCGAGATCGCGATGCACAAGGCTCACTTTTACCTGGTGAGATTGAAAACACCAAAAACAATTGTAATTAGTATTTTTTTCAGCGATTTGTTTACCTTTCAAATAACTTTTCACTCTTATCGTGCTTTTGTATTGTTTGTTGTTGAGACGTCCTAACCCGCCCCGACTGGATGTCTGTGAAAATGAGCTTCATAGATCGTCGGATTCCTCCTCCAGTATAAATAAATAATTCTGATTCCTTGAAAGCGGCTCATTAAAAAAAAAATGTTAGCATGGCGGTGTAGTGATCAAGTTCATCATGGTTACTGGAAGCCAGGTTTGATTCCTGGATCCGATGGAAATAATTGTTGTCAAAGCATCCGACCTGCCACGGGCACCTTATAGGTCAACTCAGATTTAAATGGGTGTCTGATGATGCGGTGTGTTAACGTTAACACCATGGGGAGGGGCCACGGGGGTGGGGGGGGGGGGTGCGGGCGTGGAAGCAGCAAGTATCCGTGATGACCATTAGCCATGGTGGCCTAAATAGGTGCTCGCTAACAACACCCTAATTCTTTAGCTTTAATGGGGGCCATGGGGCACTTAGGTCCAGCCTTCAAAGCCACACCACCTGGGTCTGTTCTGTGACCTTTGGTCAGTAATCCTTCACCCCTCCACGTGGCCTCGTTGCACCAAGGGTGACACTGACTGCTTTCGCGATGTCTCCACCACTTAGTGATGAATAGATGATTGATTAGTTATTCGATGGACAACACAGCCTTGGTGTGTGAAGCCTCCGTGTGGCAGGCAAAAAGCCTTGATGTTTAATTTGAACGTCAAAGGTCAAGGACTTAAAACACATCGGCTGTCAGGAGCAATATTCATGGCTGTTAATGTTGTTAGCGTACGCTACTTTCAAGAAGATGCAAACACCTCATAAGGTGATGTATGGATTAAATATATAAACATTACACCAGATCATAAAATGTTATGGTAATATGGAATAACTTTTTGTCTTGAAATATATCTTTAAGATACCAGTTTTCTATACATGAACACTGGTGTCTCAACTATTTTTGTCTTACTATTTTTATTTTACCAGGTAAGGTCCACTGAGCTATATAGCTCTTTTTCAGAAGCAACCTGGCCACAAACGATAACTCAACGAATTGGCCCATCATATTGAATGTTACAGCAGGCAAATACTCTCAATGGATGTTTCAAAACGTGGAGGGAAAACAGGAGAACCCAGAGAAAAATCCACATGACCACGGAGAGAACATGTAAACTCCAAATATACAACAGGCGTCAGGGTCGGGATCAAACACGACGACTTCCTCCGTACCAGGCGAGGTAGTTAACATCTCGACACTGTGGCACCCCTTAGAAATATAATTGACACGTGCATGCTAAGGTTTCACAGATTGGAGCAAGTACAGTGTATCCATAGTTCTTAACACTTGAAGCCTCTATCCGCATATTACGAGCAGATTATGAGCAAATTAAACTAAAGATATCAGAGGTGGATATATGGCTCAGAGGTCTGAGCAGTGAGTCAACACTGCAGAAATTAAACTAATTAAGCTATTTCTTTTTTCTTTGACAACGCAAGGCCCACTGTGCTATATAGCTTTTTTTCAGAATTGACCTGGCCACAAATGAAAGCTTAACGAAATGGCTTATCGGGTGAACAATTATAGCAGCTAAATACTCAAAACGCATGTTTTTATAATGTGGGAGGGAAAAACCGGAGGTTCTGGAGAAAAATCCACGTGGCCACGGGGAGAGAGGCATGCAAACTCCAAATATACAGGCATCAGTCGGGATCGAACCCACAACCCCCTGCAGACCAGGCGAAGGAAGTTAACATCTCACCACCGCGATGCCCCCGGAGATCCTGGGCCTGAATCTGGGCAGCCACGTGTCATTAAAATTGGTTCTCAAGTGTAGCGAGTTGATAGCGTTTGGGGAATACATGCTTCGGCTGTGTCATTAATACTATGTTTAGCCATTGCCTTATTAAGGGAGGAGGAAACCAAACTCCTCAGAGAAAACTCACTCAAATTGGGGATTAACAACAACAAATAATCGGAATAGGGTAACAACCTACTTGGTGTACTGCCTTCTTACAGACCAACTCGTAATCCCACACACGCAAGATGACGTCTGAGCAATTCACCAAAGCTCTGCCTCCAGAGGCCTGGGGTCGTTCCCAGGCATACCACACCAGACCAGACCAGACGTGACACGTGACTCTTTTCTCAGCTGTGTAATTCTCATTCATACAATTTGGCACGAAAAACAAATCATATTTTTTTCATTGCATTTTTATATTGTTTGGACAACTTGACCACGGATTTGTGTACCTAATTAGTTAGGAAACATAATCTTTCTCGCCAGATTTGGTCACCGTCCTTCTGAGCAATAACCTCTGAACGTCGAATGAAAAAAACAGATCACGTGGTAAGAATATGCTGCATCCCAATCATAACATTCACGTATTCATTTCTAAATATTCACCAAATGTAATGTATTTCATCATCATATTTACGAGCAAAATTAGCTGTCGTGATGTTGAAGGTACCAAGTTAGATTCCCAGTTCATTGATTTTAACATTTGTGATGTCTAAAAGTTACATTACCGATTGGCATTCAGTGTGACATACAGTGAGGGAAAAAAAGTATTTGATCCCCTGCTGATTTTGTACGTTTGCCCACTGACAAAGAAATGATCAGTCTATAATTTTAATGGTAGGATTATTTGAACCGTGAGAGGCAGAATAACAAAAAAAACCCGTAAAAATGCATGTCAAAATGTGTATAAATTGATTTGCATTTTCATGAGGAAATAAGTATTTGACCCCTCTGCAAAACATGTCTTAGTACTTGGTGGCAAAACCCTTGTTGGCAATCACAGAGGTCAGACGTTTCTTGTAGTTGGCCACCAGGTTTGCACACATCTCAGGAGGGATTTTGTCCCACTCCTCCTTGCAGATCTTCTCCAAGTCATTAAGGTTTCGAGGCTGACGTTTGGCAACTCGAACCTTCAGCTCCCTCCACAGATTTTCTTTGGGATTAAGGTCTGGAGACTGGCGAGGCCACTCTTGGACCTAAATGTGCTTCTTCTTGAGCCACTCCTTTGTTGCCTTGGCCGTGTGTTTTGGGTCATTGTCATGCTGGAATACCCATCCACGACCCATTTTCAATGCCCTGGCTGAGGGAAGGAGGTTCTCACCCAAGATTTGACGGTACATGGCCCCGTCCATCGTCCCTTTGATGCAGTAACGTGGTCCTGTCCCCTTAGCAGAAAAAACACCCCAAAGCATAATGTTTCCACCTCCATGTTTGACGGTGGGGATGGTGTTCTTGGGGTCATAAGCAGCATTCCTCCTCCAAACACGGCGAATTGAGTTGATGCCAATGAGCTCCATTTTGGTCTCATCTGACCACAACACTTTCGCCAAGTTGTCCTCTAAATCATTAAAAAAGGTTCATTGGCAAACTTCAGACGGGCATGTATATGTGCTTTCTTGAGCAGGGGGACCTTGCGGGTGCTGCAGGATTTCAGTCCTTCACGGCGTAGTGTGTTACCAATTTTTTCTTGGTGACTATGGTCCCAGCTGCCTTGAGATCATTGACAAAATCCTTCAGTGTAGTTTTGGGCTGATTCCTCACCGTTCTCATGATCATTGCAACTCCACGAGGTGAGATCTTGCATGGAGCCCCAGGCCGAGAGAGATTGACAGTTCTTTTGTGTTTCTTCCATTTGCGAATAATCGCACCAACTGTTGTCACCTTCTCACCAAGCTGCTTGGCAATGGTCTTGTAGCCCATTCCAGCCTTGTGTAGGTCTACAATCTTGTCCCTGACATCCTTGGAGAGCTCTTTGGTCTTGGCCATGGTGGAGAGTTTGGAATCTGATTGATTGCTTCTGTGGACAGGTGCCTTTTATACAGGTAACAGAGCTTAGGAGCACTCCCTTTAAGAGTGCTCCTAATCGCAGCTCGTTACCTGTATAAAAGACGCCTGGGAGCCAGAAATCTTTCTGATTGAGAGGGCGTCAAATACTTTTTTCCCTCATTAAAATGCAAATCAATTTATAACATTTTTGACATGCGTTTTTCTAGATTTTGTTGTTGTTATTCTGTCTCTCACTGTTCAAATAAACCTACCATTAAAATTATAGACTGATCATTTCTTTGTCAGTGGGCAAACGTACAAAATCAGCAGGGGATCAAATACTTTTTTCCCTCGCTGTAGGTTAATTTGTTCATGATACTGATGTGGTGCGATTAAGTGTGGATGTTGCCATCTCTTTTCATCTCTCCGGTCATTGTGAAAGAGCACGCTAGGCCCTCCTCCCACAGTTACACCGCGGTGGCCTGGTATACAGAAGGTTTTCGGTTCGATCCCGACCCCTGTATATTGGGAGGTTGCGTGTTCTCCCCATGGTCACGTGGATTTTTCTTCGGGTCCTCCGGTTTTTCCCTCCACATTTAGAATCACACGCGTTTAGAGTAGTTGGCTGCTATACATTTCTACGTGATAAGCCACTTCGTTGAACTATATCATTTGTGGCCAGGTTGCATATGAGAAAGAGCTATATAGCTCAGTGGGCCTCGCTTAGTAAAATAAATAAAAAATGGTAGTTTAGTTTGCACGAGTACCATGTGCAGAGAAGTCCTCTGCCTGGTAAACATCAGGAAGAAGAAACGAGGAACATTTCCCTCTTGCTTGATGTCTTCAACATTTACCTTCATCGGAAAAAGACTCTGGTTTGCTCACCGATACAAAGTGGCAGGTGAGGGCAGTTTGCATTCCAACTCCGTGCTCAAACCGTACATGCGCCAGCTCTCATAAATATTGAGCCAGAGGAAAGTGAAGGGTGGTTGTAATTTGCAGAGGGGAATTAGAAATCACGTGCTGCCTCCTCTGATGTGCAGCGTGCAAGTCAAGCACTGGGGAAGTGAGTCGTTGAAATGATGGAACAATCTGCTTCAAGCTTTGCAAACCATATGCACCTGATGGAGGTAATTGAGTGCACACGTGCTAATGTTTTGCTTACAACAGTGCATGCACATTCTCAAGTTACTCACCCCCTGCTACATATACTGAGGGAATTTCATTAACTCTAGTGTAGAACTATTAATTATCATCCCCTCGAATATACTACCTGTTGTTTTAAAAAGTCAGTTCACTGTCCTCCACTTAACTAAGTGTTTATTTTACCAGGTAAGGCCCACCGAGCTACCTCGCTCTTTTTCCGAAGCGACCTGGGCCACAAATGATCACGTGGAAATTTATAGCAGCCAAATACTCTGAGCGCATGTTGATTCTAAATGTAGAGGGGGAAAAAACGCACGGCCCGGAGATAAATCTACGCAACCGCGAGGTTGAACATTCAAACTCCGAATGTACAGGCGTCAGGGTTGCGAATCGAACCCACGACCCTCCTGCAGACGAGGCAAGGTAGTTAACGCCTCGCGACCGTGGCAGCCACGCAGCTGGGTAGCGGAGATGGGGTTCCAGTGGAGCAGCTAAGAGGAGAGAAATGTGATCACATCTGAAGTGCATTAGTCCGCGGTTTACAACTCGTAACCATATTTACATCTAATATGAGCCGGCCCACTTTTCTGCTTAAACTTCAATTCCAGTTAGTTAACGGCTTGCCGATACCAGCTCCAATATGCAGCGTTCACAAGGAGGCCCATGAAACACTAGGCCGAAGCTGGAATTGGCGATAATGTTCCCACGCCGTATCGGGGTGTTTTGTCTTCCCAACTGAATATATGAACATGCTGTCGTGTTTTAAGAGCGCTGTGTTATTCGACTTGCGTAACGTCCCGTTTGTGGTCAACATACAAGAAAGAGCATTCATAAAAGTAGCAGCAGCAACTTTATAACTGTACGGGAATTGGAAGTGGTACAACAGTGATCTAATTCCCTGCTCAGTCAAAAAGTACGACATGAACACCTTTGGCGCTTTTGACATTTTCAAACCACTTTGTGGGAAGTCATTGGTGCTCATCGTATGGGCAGACAAGAACCTACCACAGGAATGTGGAATTTCCACCAATGGTTCAGGGCACCAGTGGAAATTACCACCATTTAAGCTTATGTGTGTATTGTGCTAATTTCCACTGTGAAACCACAAACTTTGTTTAATTTCATCAGGTAAGGTTCACTGAGCTATATCGCTCTTTTTCAGAGGCGACCTGGCCACAAATGATAACCCAACAAAGTGGCTCATCGTGTGGAAATGTAGAGCAGCCAAGTACTGTGGAGGGAAAAAAACCGGAGAACCCGGAGAAAAGTCCACGTGGCCACAAGGAGAACATGTAAACTCCAAATATACAGCAGGCGTCAGGGTTGGGATCGAACACCACGAGCTCCCGCATACTAGGCGAGGAAGTTAACATCTCACCACCGCGGTGCCCCTTCAATACGATGCAACTTCATGTTACAATCAGTGAAAGCCAACTTTTTGCGCACTTCATACACGCATCACTGGTCCAGCTTATTAAAGCATGTAAAGTCCTTGTTCCCCCATCATGCAGCAGAATTATTCCTGCGTTTGCAACAGGAGCAAAACCATTTCCCGTCTATCGTTTCATTCATCGCACTCTGCTGCTCTTGCAAGCATATTTATAGTTGTGGTGTGTTTGGGTGATTTGTTTACCTTGCTTGTACTTTGCACTACTATCATGATTTTGTACTGTTTGTTTTTTTGGTAACGTTCTTACCCGCCCCTACTGGACATCTGTGAAAAAGAGCTTCATAGCTCAACGGATTCTTCTCCAGCATTAATAAAAACAAAATCTGATTCTGAATCCGCCGTGCCTTCCTTCCACACGGTGGAATTATCCAGAGTGGGCAGGGACAGTGTAAGAGCCATGGCAACGTCAAAAACCATCAGTGGACTTGCTCAACACCTACCATGTGTGACGGTATAGGGCACCAAATTGTAGATTCCTGTACAACCCGCCTCTCCCTCCCTCCCCCCCCCACAATTTACGGGCACAAGTTTCCACGTGAGGAAATGTGGCATGGTGTATTGTGTTGGAATGAGAAAAGAAGTGGGTAGATGCCACGCTCTTCACCATGCCACTCGGCATGCTCACTCCACTGCACAGTGGCGGATATGCCTTCAATTAATCTCCAGCTGCCTTCCTCTCCTCAAACATGCCATGTCACGGCACATTATTCAGCTCCACAAATGTTAACATGTGTTTGCTAGTGCAGTCACACACACACACATTTGTATGTGCACAAACATCCGGCGGTGTACATATATACACACACACATTCATGTATATACATTGATATACAGGGTGGCCCAAAAGTCAGGTCACATTTGTTTTAACACTGGCATTAAAACATTGTTATTGTAAAAAAATTAAGTTAATATTTGATTAATTCCACCATGTAACACAATTTTTGTTCCTGGGTAGTAAGTGTTATTTCCTAATTGCTTATGACTAAGTATAGAAAACGGCGATTATCCCCCACAAACTTTGCTCACTCAGGAGCCTTAAGGTGTGTAGATGCAAGCCACAATCACAGAAAATGTGCTTTGTGTGTATAGCAATAAATGGTTGCCTTTATATATGTATTTTATTGCCACAATCCTCCATGCCAGTGCATGATAAGTGTTGTTGTTGTGTACGCACACATGCATTATGTATTGAGTGTGCCAACATATGCATATACAGTGTATAAATGGAAACAAATGTGTCCGTGTTCATGACAGGAGCACATCCGTACACACCCCCCCCCCCCCATTTTGACAACCCAAAACGTCTTTAAAAAGATGTAGATGAGCTCTAGCAAAGTATATTTTTCCGAGATATGAACTCGTTATGCACCTTGTGAAACGGCTCTGCGTTTTGTGAAATAGCTCGACAAACAAACAAGCAAAAACGTTGAACCATTCATACGCACGCACAGCGTATGCACGCACACTTGCGCATGCCTGTGTGTGTGTGGCTGATTGGTTGGCTCCATCTGTGGCTGGGGATTAGATCTTGGTGTCATGACCTCATGGAGGAATTTCACCATAAAGGCTACCATCCATGGAATAGAGGCTCTGTCCAATTTGCCTGGTGGAATGATGCATCAGTTTTGCTCATGGATTGAGCAAAAATATATTTTCAGGAAGTTTTTAATTGCTGGAACTTTCTTCCCTGCCACATATGTACTACTAAACTCACTAATCTTGTTGTATCAGCATCACCATCATGCCAGTTTACGTGGCAATTCTCATGGGATCAAAAATATAAAATAAACGCAATGAACGTGAAACTGTGGAATTTCAGACACCGTGGCGTACATTAGTATCTTGACGCCGGTGCGTATCTGAAATGTTTTTTTTTAAATATCAACTGTGAATGTATTGGCGGTACACCGGGGAGCAGTATCTTTTATATAAAAAGTAAAAAAAATTGTGTGTGGGTTTGTTATGTGGGTTTGTGCGTGGCCGCGCGTTTGGCTGTCCAACGATGGGGTTTACGTGAAAATAAAAATAGCCAGGTACCACGCCGTAAGCCCCGGGATGAGCAAGCGCTATTCCTTTTTCACATCCGTCAACTTTAAATTAGTTTCATTAGCGATTTAGTGCGATTTGTGTGCACTTCCCTTTCTATTTATTTATTTATGACGCGTGCACGACCATACCAGGAGGTACAGCCCATGCCAAGTCGCACGCCTTTGGTGGGAGTGAGGGGGACATTTTCTTTCGCGTCTGAAAATGCTATAAAAATACATTAAACGCTGATGTTAATTCTTCACTGTGTGATGCTCCCCCCCCCCCCACCCCGATGCATGCAGTTATTGCTACTATACAGTCGCTAGATGCTACCACTATAGGCCGTAGATATGACTGCAGAGCGGCCGGGGAGATCGTGGCGGGGGGGGGGGGGGGGGTCAGGGGTAGCAGCCCAGCCCCAGCCCGCCAAGGTGCCACCTCGGCCGGCTGGACAATCTAGGTGAGGCTGGAGGCTCTGCATGGGACTAGGCCTCACCACACCACTCTGTCTTTGTGCTATACAGTTGATAAATACTGCTATAGAGTCAGCATGTACTACTGTAGTGATAGCAGGTACCACCACAGTCGGTATGCACTGCTGTAATCATAGCAGGTACCACCACAGTATGCACTGCTGCAGTGAAACCAGGTACCACCACAGTATGCACTGCTGTAATCATAGCAGGTACCACCGCAGTCAGTACACAGTGCTGTTAGATTTTTAAAAGTAGTTTTGAAATATCTTTAAGACCCGGGAAACGCCGGGTACTTCCCGCTAGTCTTTTATATATATAAAAGTCAAAATTTGTCTGTGGGTTTGTGTGTTTGTGTGTGGGTTTGTGTGTATTCGCGCGCTTGCGAAGGATTTGCCTCTCCAACGGTGGGGTTTACGTAAAATAAAAATAGCCAGGTACCACGCCGTAAGCCCCACCGTGAGCAAGTGTTGTGCGATATCTGTGCGCTTTCTTATTCTTTATTTATGACGTGTGCACAACCATACCAACTCACGCGCCTTTGGTGGGGGGGACGGCCCATGCCACATCGCACGCCTTCGGTGGGAGTGAGGGGGACATTTTATTTCGTGTTAAAAATGCTATTAAAATACACTAAACGCTCAGGTAAAATTTTCACTGTGTGAGTCCCCCCTACCCCGATGCGTGCAGTTACCACTATACAGTCGGTAGATGCTACCACTATAGGCCGTAGATATTACTGCAGAGCGGCAAGAGAGATCGTGGCTGGGGGGGGGGGGGGGTCAGGGGTAGCAGCCCAGCCCCAGCTTGCCAAGGTGCCACCTCGGCCGGCTGGACAATCTAGGCGAGGCCGGAGGCTCTGCATGGGACTAGGCCTCACCACGCCACTCTGTCAGGTGAGTACTTTGTGCTATAGAGTCGATAAATACTGCTATAGAGTCAGCATGTACTACTGTAGTGATAGCAGGTACCACCACATTCGGTATGCACTGCTGTAAGCATAGCAAGAACCACCACAGTCAGTACGCACTGCTGTTAGATTTTTTAAAGTAGTTTTGAAATATTTGTTTTGGCCCTGGCAACGCCGGGTATATAAGCTATATATATAAATTGTTGCAACAATTATTAATTGTTCCTGATTCACAACCCAGGTTAGAAAATCTTGCAGGGTGGGGCTGCGTCAAAATCAGTTATCGTGAAGTCAAAGCAGTCTGAAGACGAACGTCAGTTCAAATGTTGATTTTGGACTGTTTCATGAGGACCGGTGTGTGTGTTGCTGCACCAGCGTACCGCCAAATACTTCCTAATACTGTTTGTAACTTGCCTAGTATCTATATAAATATTCACATTCATCTTCGCACCCTTACTGGTGGCACTAGGTGATATAGGGATGTGGAATCATCATGGTTTTATGTTCGTAGTATTCTCCATTCCAAGGGCAGTCTCTTCTCTGAGTATGCCCCTCTTGTCCAATAATGCTGTGGATGAGAGACGGTCTTATATCATTATCGAACGCAGCCGTTAGGTCTAGCGTGAACACGACGTTGTTAAAAACCACATTTACCCACTTCCCAAACACCGCCCGACTACACCTGACCAAGACTTCTGCTCGGTGACCTGCAAACTTATTCTGATTTCGTTATTTAGACACACAGTAGAGTCGAGATGGCGCCTATTGGTCGGTGCGTATCGAGGAATGCCTCCGACGGAATATAACCAAATCATTTTTAAAGCACCCATTCTCATCAGATCTTGGAAGCCGAGCTGGGTTGAGCCTCGTTGTTACGTGGATAGAATACCCGGCAATACCAAATGTCATAGGCCTGGGCTTAAAAGCAATCAGAATTGTACCGGATGTGGCATAAGTCAGGAATCATAGTGACTTCACACGTGGTGCTATATATACCGTTGTTTGGTGTGTGAATGAGACATCCGCACACAGGTGGAATGGGATGGCGGAGGTCTCATTGAATGGCACCCAGGTCAGCAGACGTCACGCCTCTCGCCTATTTTCTGTTGGGAGGGGGCGGGGGGGCATTTGAAGTCGGTCATTTATCAGACTCAGAATCAGAACATTAATTTATACTGGAGGAATCTGATGATCTGTGAAGCTCTTTTTCACAGATGTCCAGTATTTCACAGATGTCCAGTGTTTTCTCGATGTCCATTTACACCTCCCGTCTCTCAGAGGCATTGCAAAACCAAAGGTGAAAATACGAGCTGAGTGCACTAAGATCATTGGGAACATGTTGAGGAAATATGAGCCGAGTGGGTTAAGATCAATGTGGACGTGTTGAGGAATGTTCAAGCTTCCTGTGTGAAATGGATTGAGACGTGTGTCCAAGAGAATTGTGCATAGTTGGAGCATCTGCTATAACTTACTGTGCAGATGTATGGTTCCTGACTTTTACCGGGCCCTGTACAATGATCTATTACAGTAGAGATATAAGTCACTGAATCTATCTGTGTGGAACTTCGAGTGTTACCTCCTTGTGTGTACGTGAGATTTTTTTTTCTGAACAATCCGGTTTTCTCCCCCATGCTGCAGACATGAAAATGGCCAGACGCTCTAAAGCAGGTTCCTCCTAAAAGAGAGAAAAAAACAGCCTTGGCACTCAGTGAGGCTTTCCTGGATAGAGGACATTATTATTAGAATGAAAAGTGAGATTTGGTCCAGGTGGGTCACGGTCTAGCGAGGTATTAAGTTCAGCCCAATCATAATTGGCCATAGAAACATAGCATTCGAAAGCCACGGGGCAAAATCAGCCTCATTGTTGGCTTCAAAATGACCTGGAAAAAAATTGGTCACGGATTAGAAGCATAAAACATTGCCCGGGATTTAACTGACAACCAACCCAATTTAATTAGCCCTGGGGGTAACATGCAGATTTTATCGTCTTTTAAAAAAGCATATTTTCAGTGTAATTGTATAAATGTTGTAATTAATATGCGTCTACATGCGGACATTCCTGGGCATTGTTATAGTTATCCAATTGCGAAAGAATAAGCGCATTCATTAAAATGTAGAGCACTGTATAATCTAATTACAAAATGCAAACAAAGTTTTTTTTTTCATGTAACAGAGCACCCACTACCGTACTAACAATGTGATTTATATTTGAAAGCATAGACTTACAATGAGGATAACCTCTAAGCTTCAAAGCAACTCTTCAGGGTTGTGCTTCAGAGGCGTGTTCAGTCAGAGAGGATGCAACCGGAGTCCATTGCAAAGCACACGCAAAGCGAATCAAAGCGGCAATCATCACCGTATGGATACTGAGCTGACGTTGTACACATAGCCATCGTTGCAAGATGCTTTTCTTACTTAGTCATGGCCAAGCATGCAGCAGCAGACGACTAACTATCCATTACGGCGTGCGTTTGTTAAACCGCCAGAAGCTGTGCTTAGGAATGTCGTACAAATGATTCGGGCAATTGCTCTCATTCTGAGTTGCAGAAGGGCAATTGCCCAAGAACATTTGTGCTTTTGTCAAAAATACACTGTTTGCCAGTGCAACAATGCGATTCAATTGCAACTTTTTGCTCCCTCCACAGCCACACCTTTGAGTATAGCGCCTGTCACCATTAAATCTTGCTGTGATCCCTTCCCTCACTCTATAAAAAAAAAATACACAACAGATATTGCCCCACAAGTTTTCCAGTATTTTCACGTAGCACATTGGCAGCGTTGGCAGTGCACATGTGGCAATATATTATGGGGACCGTATGCTGTGCTGTGAAGTAGTCACCCTCGTGCACTTGCCATTGTCGCCGCCTGTCTCATTTTTCTTTGCAGCTATTCCATGGTTTTGCTAACTCATAGCGACAGGACGCTTGCAATGACGGTTTCTGAATGGCACCACTCACGATGTCGAACTCTGACAGACGGCAACGGGTCGGTGAGTGGGACATTTCCTGCATGTGCCGCGGGCACGTCCATCTTGCCCGTCTGTAAATACTTTTTGTTGTTGTGGTAATTTAGTTTTAAGGGTATGCAACCCACCACTTGTGATAGCAGCCGCGATGCAGACCGTTGTTGCTTGATCGGTGTCAGGAAGGTGGGGGGAATGAGACACGTGGGGGGAATGAGAAACGCAAACTGTAAAGTTGGGGGAAACTAAAACGTGTGCCAATGATTTGCAGTGCAAGTATCCTGCAGGCAATTTTGATGATTGTATCTAGTTTCTGGAAGAAGTGAAGCAACCAAACTACACACAGATTACTTGCAGCTCTGCTTGTGACTTGCTTACTAAAAGGCTGTACTATTTGCTTCGTACTTTTTCTTCATGTTACCGTGACCCATGTATGGATATGGAAAAGGACACAACGTAACTAGGCGAAGTTGAGTAGATTGCAGTTTCTAATTTTAACTCTATGTTTAGCTGGTGGGAACTGTGACATTCATGGAAGAGATGCTGGTGTATACCACTGAATCTGTCATGAAATGCCATCGCCACCAAATATGCAGCCAGCACATGCTGCAAACTGTAGCTAATGATAAATTTAGCTTTTAAACTTTAACAAGCCAGTATTCCACATATCACTGTGTATTGCATTTGCATAGAGATAAATTCCATATCAGCTATTTATATATTTAATGACAACTTCACAATGTTGTGAGCCCAAGTATTGCCAAGTGAATTAAGATCCAGATCATAGGATATTACTTATTTGTATCTGCTGTTATTGATTGAATAGAATTTTTAAGGTTGAAATATTCATAATATGTACACCCCTTTGTGAATCTAATGTCAGTTGAAGGCCCCCTTGCCACGTTGGCCAAGAGGATTGTTTGACCATACTTAACCATATTAGTCAGTGTGGGTTGAGAGACAATGATCTTTGACGAATTGAAACTCTCTACATTGCAACCAGCCTCATCAGGCAACGATTGTGTCTGTCGACTGATGAGGGTGGTTGTAATTACCGGCGAAACTTCGTACTCGAATTGTAAATGTTGTGGGTTAACTCTCCAACACACCAGTGTGCTGAACTAGTAACTAATTGGCATGTTTTGTTTACGTGACAAACCTTACTAATCGGCTGTGTTGGGTGATGGCTGGTTAACGGACACATTTATATTTACACGATCTAACCCAAATATAGCTCTTATGGATAATATTGTTTGCTAAAGCCTGCATGTTAAACTGACTATCTACATTACTTGTGTCTGCAAGTGGTCCCGTTGAATTTTTCTCCGGGTCCTCCATATTTTCCCTCCACATTTAGAAACAAGCGTTTAACATTATTGGTCTGCTATAAATGTCCACATAATAATCCTGTTTGTTGAGCTATCATTTGTTGCCTGGTCGCTTCTGGAAAAGAGAGCTGTATAACCCATTGGCCTTACCTGGTGAAATAAAAAAAATAGTTTATAGATGGACTGATCTTTAGTGAGACTGGCACCCTTCACGGGAATGTGGAATTCCCACGACTGATTCAGGACTGTCAATAGACACAATCCATTATTCATCACATGGCCCAATGCTGATTTGTACGGAGAGACACTGAATTCATATTCTTGGTTCTTTCGGTAAAGTCACGTAGATAGAAAATAATAAATAAATAAGTAAATTCAAAATTGAAATAAAAGCAAAACCCACTGGTGGTGGTTTTAATTTATTTTAATGTTATTTTTATTTTCTATCTACGTGACTTTACCGAAAAAACCAAGAATATGAATTCCTGCAGTCACGAAAGTTGTAAGTAAAGACACTGAATTGTTTGCAATTGCTGTAATAGCTGTATTATAACCTTACCTGACTTGGTGCAGATCCCCTCCCACAGACCACTGGAAGGTAGAGGTGGTTTCTGTCAGTCAGTCACCTGCTCTATAAATACCGTGCATCTATAACCCTCAGCGCTGGTCATACTGCGCTAATGGCATGTCACAATTTGGAGATTTAAAGTCACCCACACTTATTAAATCAACTCCTTCAGAGTCTGCATGAGCATACCTGAAGATAAACGCTAATATCTAAATACCTCTAATAATTGACGGTAGATTCAATATGTGTCATTACGTACAGCAACCGATGAATGAAATGCAAATGCCCAATCATCTATTCCAGGACTGTGACACGTACTGACATTGGTGAAGGAGCCTATACATTATTTACTTTGCCAAATTACCACGTTTGCGTATGTAAATTTGCATTAAATAATTAGCGCATGCAATTGGGAGGACATTAACCCAAGTAAGCTTTGAGATACAATAGCAATTTGAATGCATAGGTAAGTTGTGGAATATTCCTTTTAAGCCTTCAATTTTAGATTATTAAGTCATTTGCATATGCTTATTAACCCAAGTAAATTTTTGGGATCGTTACGCCACGCATGCCAGCACGATATACGGAATAAATGCGATATTGCTGGAGATTAGACCGTGTGTCGACGCATTGCTGCTCAGTCATTTCATTTTGGTTGATTAATTCATCTGCATGTGCTTCTGAAGCCTAATTATTGAGTGTGTTTCCCCCAAGCCCCCCCCCCACCCCACTCCTCCCCCCCCCCCCATGATATGTTAAAAGCTATTTGCATTGCAGGGCTGTGTTTTGAAACGTGGGTCAGTATGCATCATTGCTCAAAGCTATTAAAATTTGCAACTAATTTGAATATGGTAATTAAGGGTGTTCGATGTGTGTTTCAGCACGATAAGATGAAAACAAATTCTTTGCGAAGCCTTTTTTAACGTAAGATGTTTTTGTTTAATGTAATTTAATGTTGATTGATCGCTTAATTTGCATGCGTTAGTTAATGTCCATCACTGTATATTACAAACCGTTTTGGTAAAATCTGACATTTCTAATGTTGATTGATATGCAAAACATCAGCAAACAAGATTGTATTGACAGAACCTACGCTGACTTGTGCAGTTGTATAACCTTCATACTTTACAGTTAACAAATGCAACCATTTACCTAAGCAATATAATCCATAAAAACAGAAGGGCCAGAGATGATAGTAATAGTTGGAGACTGCACTCTACACCATGAGGCCTGATAAGAATGGATAGTTTTTAAAAAGTTTCCTGGTGAGCAGTTTTTAAATTGTTACCTATTGGTAGCTGTTGGCAAACAAAACCCTCAATAACCCAAAAAGTATTACACAATTAACTAATTTGTATTAAAAGTAAAATCATAAAATGTTGCTGGCACATTCGAGGATTTGCGTGAGTCAGGTCAGTTGAACGGTCATTAGCATAATCCACTTAGTTATACATATCTGGGCCCAGCTGTTATTTGGCATAAAATGAGAGACGCTCTCAAGAGAGGACTTACAAATGTTCTAAATTCTTGAAACCTTTGAGGACATTTATTTTATCAACTATTACCATTGTAAAAAAAAAGTCATTTTATTTGAGCATCTTTTGAGCCATTGCCGTCCAATTTTACTCAGAAATCAGATGTTGTTGTACAAACGTGTGTTCCAAGAGGAGGTATACCACATGAATACAAGAAGCGCATATTTCTGTCGAGCACTCAAACAACAAAATTTAGTTTTAAGTGAAGGTGAGCCATTCATTCAATCTTGCCGGCTGAACGGTTTTCACTTTAAATATGAGGCGACCTTCTGTCAGTTTTTTTTCTGTGGCAATTCCCACCGGAGATCAAAGACAAGGCCACGCAGCAACATCCCACTGGGGCTGTGGTCCCACCTTGCTGTTGAAGTAACGAGCCACTGGCTTGGACATGATGTCTGCCCCCACGAGATGACACAGACGACGTTGGCCAAATCTATCGGGGAGGCGTTTACCAGTTTCCCCAATTGTAGTGGAGGCTGCAACGTTTGCATGTGATACAATAAATCAGCTTTGGTGGAGATGCATGTAAAACCTACGGTGGTGTGAGTCACAAACGATGCTCCGTGTGTTTTGAGGACGTGCATCGATTGATGCAAAGACACACGCTTTGCATATTCTCCTATTACATAGGAAGGTGCCTCGTCTGCGAATGTCATTACCGGTGTTTTGCACATTATTTTTTTTTACTGTACGAGCATGAATATGCCAATTTGCGGTCAATTTAATTACTCAACATTAAAAACTAAACCTTTTTTTATTTCACCAGCTCAGGCCCACTGAGCTATATAGCTCTTTTCCAGAAGCGAGCTGGCCACAAATGATAGCTCAACGAAGTGGCTTGTCACGTGGACATTTATAGCAGCCAAATACTCTGAACGCGCGTTGATTCTAAATGTGGAGGGAAAAACCGGAGGACCCAGAGAAGAATTCACACGACCACAGGGAAAACATGCAAAGTCCAAATATAAAGGCGTCAAGGTCAGGATCGAACCTACGAGTTTCTGTATACTAGGCGAGGTAATTCACTTCTCGACACCACGGCATGAAACCAAGTTCTTTAACAAATGTGTGTAATTGTTCGCATCTAATTTACATATTCTAATTGTTACATTGTTCATTCCTGTGTGTGTGCGCACTAGACTAAGTTTGGAGTAAGAGCATGTGTGTCAGCGTGTGTCCAGCATGTGTTTGTTTAAGAACAATTGCCAACATTGTAATTTTATTTGGGCCAAACCAAGAGATTATTTTTTTTTTGTACAACACAATACCTCAACTGTTGTACTTCAAAACCCCCACCAGACTTGACCCCCTGCACATGTAGAACTGTTGACAGTGTGCGGGCTTCGTGTTATTTTTAGGATTCAGTTAAAAATTCCGAAAGCTCAGAGGTCTCAAGTAAGGGCCTACATTTAAACAAAATGACTCCACAAGAACACAACATTTTACTGTATCATGGCATTGAAATATGAAATACATAATTTGTATTGATGTTGTTATCAATATATGTATATATACACACAAACGTAAATCAGCCATGGCAATTAATTTTCAGCTATCTGAAATATCTTCGTAACTGTTTTGGGAGTAATTGACTTTGTCCAGTGATCGGCATGCCAATGAGTCAGTTCATACGTGGTCAACATTTAATACCCACAGCTGTCTGGTAATGTCTGCTGTTAAAAATAAGCAGATAGCCCTTTCTCAATCCACTGCTGCATTGAAGGCATTTGAAGCTTCGAAAGTCGTGTTTGGTGATGGGGGTTTGTTTGACTATTCTTCACCTTGTTGGTCAGTGTAAAAGTTGAACAGTTGCTGTTTTGGGGAGAACATACCCTCTTAAAGAAATGTGGTATTTAAAACAACTATTTAAACAATTTTTTTTATCAGGTAAGGCCCAACTGAGCTATGTAGCTCTGTTTTTTAGAAGAGACCTAGCCACAAATTATCACGTGGACATTTCCAGCAGCTAAATACTCTAAGCTCATGTTGATTCTAAATTTGGAGGGAACAACTGGAGGACCTGGAGAAAAATCCACACGACCACGGGGAGAGAGAACTTGCAACCTCCAAATATACAGCAGGCGTCAGGGTCGGGATCTAACCTACGAACCCTGCATACCAGGCGAGGCAGTTAACATTTCATCACATTACATCACACACCCAAAGGTGATTTGAACAAAACACACTTTTTACATTACAAAAGATATCGCCAAATAATTATTTAATCGAATGTGTTGTCCATTTGTTGTCCTTCCCCCGCACCTCCGATTAGCCGGTTGGCTACGTACTGTGCAAAAGAAGTTAGACATACAATAACAATAATAACAACAACCGCCATTCGCCGCGACGTGACGGTGACGTCACCACGGCGCCCTGACATCACAGACTTCACTGACATGGATTTGATTTCATTGTATTAACGTGAGTAGGTAACATGTATGTATTCCCCACACCTTTAAAATGCCTGTGTTTTGTGCAGCTGTTCCTTTACTATAATTAGATGGAACATTTTACACCTGAATGCAATTATCAGCAAAATACATGTTGTAAATGTGCAAAATAATAATACACTGATAGTAATCTCCAAAATTTGGCAATCTACTGCTGAATGAATGTCCGCTAACGCCATGCGGGTTGCCTCACCGTACCTCACCACGAAGGTTGGTGAAGGGGAGCCCTGAAGGACTGCTTTCGATATCACTCACCACTAATGATAGCTGTGGCGAGGAATTGAAACTCACATTTCTGGGTTCAGTGAGCTGACCACTGCATCACCGCTCTGCCATCCATACACTATATATATACCCTGATGTATGTAAGTGTGGTGCACTCATGTTGTATTACTTCATCAGCCCCACTCCCCACCGTGCCCCCACCTCGCTATTGAATGTGTATAGAGCTACATTCATGCCACGTTCCGGAGAAATACATGCTTGAAGAAAAGCAATTATTCAAGCAGTGTGAATACCATAGTCTGTAACATGAAGAATAGATGACACTCGTGATAAGTGGTGCACTTGAGGCTCGTGCATTTATTGCAGTGCACACATCAGTCGTTGAGAATGGGGCTTTTTTTTAAATCAGTGGACAGGACTGATGTATTTGCAAATGTAAGCAACCTTTTAAGATCTTGGGTCTCCAGCAGAAACCTTCTGAACACTACATCTCACACAGATGTATGCATACGTGCATACATCCTTACGCATATCCAAGTCAATACAATTTAACAATCATTTACGACTCAACCGACCACGTTCGCCCGTGCTGATGCAATTTCATTGCAAATATTGCAAATTTACCTGCATCATTCTGCAGCTCCACGATTGTTCTGCAGCTCCATGATTCTATATATGCAGCGCCACTGAGTTCAACCCGTGCAAAGAAACCAGCGGCCTCTGAACAAGGGGCAGGCAGTCGACAGCACAGATGGCTGGGGGCAGCTCTAAACATATAAGGCCAGATAAAGATGGTCTACGTATATGTTTTAGTCGGTAAACATGAAGGCAATGACATTTTCTGCCTCCGGCTTATTGTATTTTACAAATGATATATTTAAACGATAGGTCAGAGTGCAATAAATATAGTTTAGAGGTACAACCTAATCATAGATATGTTGTGGATAGATTATATAAAACATATCTCAACACATTTGAACAAAATCATGTTTGGCAGTGTTGTAGTATTTGTAATATTTTTTACTTGTACTATAAACACAAATGCAAAACCACGCTTCTTTAAGGCAACAAATGTCCTTCATGATCTCTTTCTGGCTTAACATGCTCCAGCAACAAGCAGTGAGTGGAAGACTGCTCAATGCAGATTATTCAAATAATAAACGTCAACGCGGCCAAAGGCACATGCTTTTTCCCTAGCTATGCAAACCCGTTTGTAGTATTTTTGAAACAACACATTCCAGCAGTATACAGGCAACAAAACTGACTTATTTAGAAAGATGACTGCGTGGACATTGCCTCTTTCTCCAAAGTGGAACTTACAAATTGTCTACTATTCTACTCACGATTTTCAGTCAGCAATAAAATGTACCTTTCCGAACATCAGACTGTCCATCCAAGGCGATAAATTAGCCACATTTGTTTTCACACCAACCAAAATACTAAAACTCCAACCTGCTCTGCCCATCATCGCACCCAGCCCACACCTAGAGGGCAATACCATTTTCACGTTTCTCCACCTCCATAGCTCGTGCAGCGACAATGGAGATTCCAATAACAAAAGACAATGAAACAAAGAGGTTCTTCGCCGCTTGAAAAGACCCTGAATAGGTAGTAAACAGTGCGTACCAAAGCGCTCTTTCGGTGGACTGTGAACTAAGCAACCAGTCAGGCGATCAGCACAGGATGCCATTTGTCATGACCACCCATCAAACCTAGCTACCGTTAAAGACGCCATCCTGAAGATGTGTGATAGCCTAAGGAGTGACACAAATACTGCCAGTACATTTAAGGGACCACCTCTTGCATGCGTTTTGCAGAAACACAAACCCCCAGGATCGGCTACGTGAAACAGCTCTACGCATTCTAGATTTGAAGTTTTCGTGACTGCAAGGATCCATTCTATTTGGTTCCTTCGGTAAAGTCACGTAGGTGAAAAAAATATATGTAAAAAAATAAAAAATAAACAAATCACGACGTTTCTATTGCAACACAAGCAATCATCATCAGGTGTGACAACCACAGCAAGGAATTTATTTTTACTGAAGTGGGAGAGAGACCAGGGTTAGGGCAGTTAAATAAGTCAGAGAGGCGGAGGGTAGGGGGGGGGGGTGAGCTCTACGCATACCGGGCACCTTCCCATGTAATTTGGAGAATGTGCAACGCGTGCAACTTCACGTATTTATTTATTTGTGTGCTATGAAGAAGGGCCTAAAACAATCCATTTCAGTGGACTCTCGATTATCCACGCCAATGACAAGGAGGACGGCCGTGGATGATAAAAAAAATATCGGATAATATAATCCATAAACAATCAAACTCTGCCCACTGTTGTAAATATATGCAACTGAACCTTATGGCGGGACCCCGGGGTCCCGAATAAACGGAAGTCAAAATCGTCATTAATTAATTTGTTTTTGGCGACTCCGTCCCACCGCGCAGGTAAACGCCGCGACCCACGTGGCGCGGATCGTTGTTGTGTCGTGTTGTCCATGCGCAGCAGAGAGGACGAATACGCAGAAGAGCTGAACAAGCGAATGCACTCCATGCTCGGGTATGGGCAGGATCATAACGAGTCTTATCAAAAGCTGCTCAAACTGCCTACACGACTGAAGTCCTTTATTTGTCATAACGGTATGCATAATACAGTGAAACTGCTCTTTATCTTCATTATTATTTGTGACCTACCAATGTCTGCAGCCAGGATCAATCGATGACAATTCTATTACCTGCAGATATTTAACAGATGAGATGCGTTGCACCGTTAATTCATCCTGTTTGATAATATTTCTCTTGTCCGTATGCATCTGTGCAGGTATGTTTTTGGGGGGTTCAGCCAATCCACACATACTGCTCGTATCAATGCGGATAAGAGGAGCGGCGACCCACTATTCTGTAGAGTAACATTGGTGTAAACGCTTGTTACAATATGAACAGCGCATTGAAAACGCGTACTATTTTATGTACTGTTTACAAAAGTGTGTTCACAAATCCACACTGAGAAATACGATGATTGAAAGAGGGGTGTAAATTATTTTTTCATAGTGTATTTAAATTAAATAGCGGTAATGCAGGTAATTAATTTTCAGTTTTAAAGGCATAGTTTAACAAGACAACACTTGCCACCATCCTTAAAACCCATTGGTGAAAAAGAGAAAAGTTTTTGTTTACATGATAATATAATGTTTACATTATATATAATATATACTATAATGTAAACATATTGTTTACGTTATATATAATATATACTATAATGTCTACATTATATATATAATATATACTATAATGTAAACATTATAACATAATGTTTATATTATATATAATATATAATTATATGTAATATATATAATATAATGTTTACATTGTAATATAATGTTTATGCGAGAGCCGGGGGCTTATGGGACCCCGGAGTCCCACCATAAGGTCCAACTTCGATAGTCTCGAGGCGATCACGTGGTTTTCGGATTAACCGGATAGACATTTTTGTTGGGTTTGAGCACGTGATTTGTAATACACATTTCCAAGAATAACTACGTGCAACTATTTTTCGATTATTGATTTGGGCTGAAGGGAACATGCACAAGTTATTAATTGACGTCACAATCGCAGGCGCGCGGTTAATCCGCAAATCGGAGAAACGCGCGCGGATAATCGAGAGTCGACTGTACGTACTTTTAAAGGCAGTTTTTTTTGGTGGAACCAATCCCAGCCATGGTGCATCCTCGTGCGAATAATTAACGCCGTGACACTCATCAAACTAACAAGCATTTGCACAAAGCATTAGTGTAATAGAGGAGGAGGTAGCAGGGGGCAAGGGTGAAGGAGGATTGGGGGGAGGTGTGATGTGCAAGGTGAGGGGATGAGTTAAGATTATTCAAAGCAGTGTTGGTTAAGCTGACTGCTTCCCTATTAGGCGCATTCAATTTTTCACACATTCGTTACTTCGCATTGCGCTTGCTAATTTATCCTGAAACAATAAATATATATTTGCCTGATGCTGTGTTGGCAAATGATGCACAAGCCAGGATAATAACAAACTCAACACATTTGTCAATGACAATGCCTTCAAAGGAACAAAAAAAACATCCCTTCTTCACAGCGCATAAAATAAAAACATTATGCAATTAAATGCGGGTTATGTGTAAGTTATATATTGTACTGTACCGGCAAATCATTTACAGAATGTACAATTTGCAATGTATTTTGTAGTTTTCATCCGATATATTTGAAAAGTAACCATATGTGCCCCTTTATTACTGCATGGACCAAGAAAAAAAACACTTTAAAACCCATTTTCATCATAAAATGGTCACATTTATGGGTACAGTCGTATAAATGCGGCTTGGTTTTTTTTTATGGCAAACGTTAGCGAAACTGCATATTCACGGACACATAAGTCTCGTCCCATCGAGACCTCACAACATTATTTTAGAAACAATGATGATGTGTATACAAATTTGGAATTCACTGGAAAACTGGGAGAATTTTCTTTGACTATACATGGATTTCTATTTCTTCCCACACTAGGACAACCCCACGAGACACGGGACTTCATTTATGGGTTTTCAGGAGTCGGCTTGCGCACGAAACGTAACGGAATGAGTGATATGCCAATTACACTCAAGCACAGCATGTGCTCAATACTTCATTCGCAATTAAACGCGTATGAATATTACAGTTTCAGCTTGCATATTTGGGGGCGGTGTAGATTTTGACAGCAATGTATTGAGAACTACTGCGCTCCATAAAAAAATATTACTGTAGTATATTCAGGGTTCGTCTCCACGAAATGGGGCTCTTTTTCAATGAGTGCTAGTCTGGTTATAACTATTTGAATGCAACTATGCAGTTCAGAAGAGGCAATTTGCAGATCTTAAGAGGTAGGGACAGAGTTAATTATAAAGACACAGGAGGTATCTCCTGAATAGTCTGTGATAATGTACGTTTCATGTATTCCCCCACACATTTTTCACATCAGATACAAATTTTGTAAAAACTGTAGGCCAAATGAATGTACATATCAAAGACTAGTGGTGTATCTAAAGGTTCATAGTTATCCAAATGGGTTGCAAATTACAATCGTATTGATGGACCCATAAACACGAGAGGATTTTCTAACATTCAAGGTAGTACTCCAGACTTTATTACATATGTAGTGACATAGAATTGATCACTTAGTAGCATAGCGCTTGGTCGCTGGCAGGGAAAGGGATCTGCAGTTACAGCAGCCCTGACTGATAGCAGGTCACGTGATAGACCAGAGAGATGGATGTAGGGGAAAGGTTACAGAAGGGGCACTTGGAGGAAGCCCAGGAACCCGCTAGTAGGTTCTAGAAAGGGGGCGTGGCAATGGCGGAGCGAGGCCACGCAGGGAGGATAAAAGGGGACCCCGAGCGGGAGCTCGTGGCTGTCGTTTGGAGTGGGATCCCCTCGTCGTGCTGCTGGAGTCTTCGTCTCCGTCTTCGTCTTCACCTTCTCGGCGTCGTCAGCCAGGCAGTCTGCCAGCTGTCCACACTGGGAGCTGTAGTTACCTCTTGTGTGAACTCTTGACTTAAAGCTTTCGTGACTGCAGGAATTCATATCCTTTGGGTCTTTCGGTAAAGTAACGTAGATAGAAAATTTAAACATTTTTAAAATAAAAATATCAAGACGTTTCAATCGCAACACAAACAATCGTCATCAGGTGAAATATATATTTATAAATATGTATTTATATATACTTTTTCACGACGTTTCGATGACGATTTTTTATGTTGCGATCAAAACGTCGTGATTTTGTTTCTATCTACGTGGCTTTACCGAAAGACCTAAACAATTCGTGTGAACTGTTAAGACTGTTAATAAACAGAGTGCCTACTACTCTTAGTGTCTCTGAGTCAGTCACTACGCATATAAAAGGCCTTGTTACATGACTATGCATGCTAGTTTCATTTGTTATACGAGTCACGCTTTGCAAACTGAAGTCGATTTCAGAGTTTTGTGTTATAACACCTAAGGCTTCATTTTCAGGCATATCCTAGCGATTGACCACTCATCCCCACTGATCAGATGCTCACATTTCTGAACGTGCAAGGTTTAGACCCACACATTGTTTATAAATTGAATTTGACGAAGAACGTCAATGCAATTGGATTCTCCCCCGCTGTGTTTTCAATCTACTGTTGCGTATCTCCATCCTTTGGATGTCCGCCTGTGCCACATTAAAGCAAGTTCCTGTGTTTGTCAGTGTTCTACATGCAACAAGTATTGATCTATTGAATTATGCAGACACGTTGCTAGTTTATCTCGAAAGTATTCACGCCTCTAGACTAAATTACACTGTTTCTGATGTGATTTCCTTCCAACATTTGGAACCAATTAAAACAGTGGTAATGCCCCTAATAGTATATATAGCTCTTTGAGTTTGCATTTAAAATGAAAGCTAGGCAAGACAGTTATACAATACAGCTAGAATGGCGATTACGTAGGCTATACCTTTATTTACACAAGGCTAACCCATTTAATCCAACGTACTGAAATAATAGCTTTGGCATTCTGAAGTTATGTAGTTTTCTATTAAACGATACCAAATATGCATACCAAATATGGATACCAAATATGGATGCATATAAGGTATGGGTAGATTTTCACTGATTAAAATATTATTTAAAGAGCAATATCTTGAAACCGAGAGAGGCGATTCAGGACGAATCGACATTATGTCTATGTCCGTATACAGAACCTTTATAGTTCACGCGTGTAGCTTCTGTGAATCTGTACAGTACTGTGTAAATATATAAACTGACATTGCAGCTATTCCGTACTGCACGTACGGGACATTGATCATAGCATTTACTTGCCTAGGGGGCGTGGCACAGTGGCGAGTGATGTCTGAAACGGTCCTGGCCTCCCTACCACACACCACCTTCACCATCCCATACTGACACACGAGGGGAAGCATGGTCAAACAACCCATATGAGCGACACAGCGTTGGGTGGGACCTCGGTCAGCAGTGGGTTGACAAATGGTTGCAAATAATGTATGACTGAGATGCAAACTGCGGAATGTTTCAAGTAAAATGCACATTTATTGATAATTAAATATTTTAAACTAGCCTTTTTTGCCCATCCAAGGACTGGTGTATATTGCAGTAAGTTTAAAATATTGAATAGAAAAATTGTTCAGCTCATGATTATTAATGAGGGGGGTTGCCCCATGTGGAGTGACGTCACCCGCTAATGGTTATTGGGGAGGGGTGCGGCATGTGGAGTGACGTCACCCCCTCATGGTTATTGGGGAGGGGTGCGGCATGTGGAGTGACGTCACCCGCTCATGATTATTGCGGAGGGGTGCGGCATGTGGAGTGACGTCACCCGCTCATGATTATTAATGAGGGGAGGGGTTCGGCATGTGGAGTGCGCGGCCTTCTTGTGCGTGAGTGTAAATGTCCACAGCCGCTCATGAATATTAATGACGGAGAGGGGGGCGGGGGCCTCTTTTGCAGTGACGTCACGTACGGATGTACCACTGTGCCGCGTATATATATTTTTACCGTCACTTTCTGTAAAGGAAAGTCATATTTGAAGCGACTTTGCGTATTATTTAATTCAGCTCGACCTTCCTCTGCGTTAGTGTAAAAATCCACCCACTCATGAATATTAATGAGGGGGGGGCTCATGTGGAGTGACGTCACGCGGGGGGTGGGTCTCATGTGGAGTGACGTCACGCGGGGGGGGTGGGTCTCATGTGGAGTGACGTCGCGCGCGGGACACACATTCTTGGCTCATTATAGTAGTAATAATGCACAATATGTATTGCATAGTAACTGACAGATCTGACATGAATACATATTATAAAGTGTCCATTCTGCTAGTGTTGGGCTTTTATAATGGCTTTTCGCAAAACAGTGCAACAGAGTAATTTCACAATTGATTTATGGCCAACCTAACACGTTTTCTTATATACAGAATAATTATACTGGAGGAATCCGATGAGCTATGAAGCTCTCTTTCACAGACGTTCCAGTACACCACATACCCCACCTCCAACTAGACAGCCCCTGTGATGCACAGTAATTCCATACCAAATCGCACTGCTGGATGAAGGCCTCAACTCCACCGTGTCTGTCAATGTGGCTAGTTGACCATACTTCGACACCCGTGTCAGTTGTCCTCCCTCTCCCCACCTGCGATTAGCACGGTTGGCTACGTACGGTGCAAAAGAAGTTCAACACACATACAAGTGGCGGGTTGGTTGAAGGCGGTGGGGAGTATGCAGAGGCTAAGCATGTTTCAGCCTGGTCGGTACTTGGATGGGTGGGATGCCTTGGGATACCGGGTGCCGTAGGCTTGCTTGGGTTTGCGAGGTCGTCGTGGAATCTCAGTATAGCCGTAGATTATTGACTATATATCTGCGCGGAGCTTCAAGTGTTATCAGTTGGACGTTGGTGGAAGTTTCTCCAGTCGTAGCGGTTTCCTCCCACGTGGCAATCATTAACGGGGATTGGCAAAGCGAGCGCACGCAGGAACCCTCCTACAAAAAGAACAAAAACGCCGCACCAATCGGGGGTGATTTCCACAGTAAACAAGTAGATCCACGAAGCGGGATATCAAACGTTACCATTCCTACAATTGTATCGTTTGAGTTTTGAATATAAGCCGTAATTGTTCAAAGGATGCAGCCGCTGATGTCGAAGGGGGTTCTATAGTGTCTCCAAACTGCCAATTTATTTTTTTTTGCTGCTGACTCAGAGTCCTTACCACCACAATGGGCATGCATGTTTTTTTTTTACTGAAGAAAAGGAGGGCTATTTAAACGCAAATGTAATTTTACCCACTGCCCCTCACCCAAAGTAACAACCCCACCTCCTCTCTCCACCATTATTTTCGGATAAGAAAAGCTAACGGGTGTATATATATACACACACGCCACAATGGCTCTGTGGGGTCACTCCTATTGTGGTGCATGCAGATAAGTGAGCGAGTGCCAGTGAAACGCACGGCACTAGGGAATTCCTTTCACTTGGGAAAAAGAGAAAAAAAGCGAAGGGCCAGCCGGAAATTGCTCCCGCAGTCTCGGTTCGGAATTGAGCTCCTAAACATTCGTAAACGTATACACAGCCGGCAAGCCAGGGCTAGCCTGCATACACGCAATGTGTGGGTCGTGGCAGCTGCTGCCATCCACGGAGCCAGTCCAACGCCAGCACCAGCAACCCCCACTGATCACACGCCGCGGTGGCTAGGAGATGTTAACTACCTCGCCTGGTATACAGGAGGTCGTAGGTTCGATCCCGATCCCGATCCCGACCCTGACGCCTGCTGTAAATTTTGAGTTTGCATGTTCTCTCCCCGTGGTGGCGTGGATTTTTCTCCGGGTTTTCCCTCCACGTTTAGAATCAACATGCGTTTAGAGTATTTGGTTGCTATAAATTGCCACGTGATAAGTCACATCGTTGAGCTATAATTTGTGGCCAGGACGCTTCTGAAAAAGTGGGCCTTACCTGGTAAAATAAAAGTTTTGTTTAGAAAAAAAAGTTGAGTCGCATCTGGAAGTAAGCGTCGCAAAGATTTACGGTTCGCTTGCAATGGCTGCCCTGGTTAATACACACCGGCTGCGTCAGTCACAGTTTGGACGTTTAAATGTCCCTTGCCGTTATTCGGAAAAGTATCCCATTGTGTGCCGCCCCATCTCTCTTTGGTCCACGCAGTCTCGGGTGTGTTCCCTGCTTTGGCTGGCTGGCAAGGACAAGTCTGTTGTGGATATATACATGAGACTGAAATGGTTTAACGAAAATAGAGTGCCTTATTTTATTCATAAATCGTTAAACCATCTGGCGTAGGTAGCAACAGATATATATTTTTACAGTGTACACACAGACTTAGCAATGCCATTCTGCACGTAAACCTCAAGATTGCCTGTTGATGAAATTGGAATTTGGCACTGTGCCATTTCTTAAAATATATATTTCCATCTTACGTTTCTTGGAAAGCCAATCCGTCCAGTTAATGGCGTCTTCAATGTCGTGGTTCTTCGAAGGTGGAAACAATGTTTCAGGCTGACGGCACCGCGTTGGAGGGTCGTTTAATAATACACGAATCTAACCGTGGGCACAGATTTACATCGCGTCACTTCTGGCCTGCGGGTTGCATGCAGAGCGTTGGCGAAATCTCCATTGGCGCACTGAGAATACGATGAGCCGGCCATCTGCGTTCGAGTCTCGGCCACGGATAACATTCAGTGACGTGCGAAATCTGAACCGATCCAGGGATGCCACCCACTTCACCAAACCACACTCGCAAGCGTGAAGTATGGTCGAAACAATCCCCCCCCCCCCCAAGACGTTATGGGTATAGAGATCACCAGGGACTCGTTCGCATGGAATATTTTCCGCCCCCACTCACCCCGTGCCTCCCCCCTACCAACATCCGGGGGTGTGGGAACGCAGCGATGAGATCCCGCAGCCCAGCCTCCGGGGATGGTGTGCAATGGTGGCGAGATGTTTACTACCTCGCCTGGTATAGCGGGAGTCGTGGGTTCGATCCCGACCCAAAACACTTGCTGTATATTTGGAGTCTGCATGTCTCTCTCTCCGTGGACATGCGGATATTTCTCCGGGTCCTCCGGGTTTTTCCTCCCACTTTTCTGAGCACTAATTTTTGTGGCCAGGTTGTTTTTTTTGCGTTTGGGGAGGGCCCGACTGCGCACGAGTTCAATGGTAGTTTGTGAACAATACTCAAGCGTTGTGGATTGTGACCTGCACGGTTGTTGCAGGTTGTGTAATGTAAACGCTTTACAACTTGGGTTACGTTTGAAAGCATTTATGGATTAGCTCAGTCCGCGTTTGCCCATAAAAAGCGGGGAGCAATTGAACAATAGCCCAAATTGATTAGAGGTTTTTGTCAAATTTTTTAGGTCGGCTTGTCGGCCGGCACTAAAGGGACCTAAACCTCGGCGTGCCGGTCGAGGTGGGTCCTGCCGGACACAGCCGCTATCAGAGCCCCGTTGTCTCTTCACGGTCTAAGCACTGCTTTCTGACGCAAGCCATCACTCCTTTAAGATATTTCGCAATCACCCAAACGCATGTTACACGTTATGCACGCTTGTTTTGTTGTTATAGACCGCGGTTTTTTTTTAATCTGCCCATAAAGTTATAACTTAGGCCATCGTTGTGTGTGGGCTTGGCGTACCAATGTTATCCAGCAACGTTTAACAAAACCAGTTGCCTATGAACGGTGCGAAAGTAGTTCTACATACACAAGGATAGCCAGGCTTGTGAAATAAATCCTGCTGGGTTGCAATATGTCATTGCATGGTCACTTGATACTAGAGCCTTGGTGAACGCTAAAAGCGATGCTAATAAAAACATAACGGTATGGAGCAATACAGGTCAATGTTTAATTAATGACCGATAGCGTACCTGCGATGACACAGATTAGAAACGTGGACAAATATAACGGAGTCAAACCTGAGATGCGTGAGTAAGGAAGTATAAGGAGGCACACGCTTGTAAATGCATGCATTATGGAATGTATGCAGAGGTTAGTGGTGCTTGGGCAGGAAACGTCTCGAGTAGGGTTGGTTGGTTGGTTGGTTGATGGGCCGGTAGCTTCATTCAAGGACAAGGAGAAAGACCAGCTCGAGGTAGGACGCCAACCATGGAGACGGAGCGATGAAATCAGCTCGTTTGCAAGAGCTAGATGGAGGACCTTGAGATGGAGACGGCTTGGGGAGGACCTTCATTCAGCAGTGGGTTGAACATGTCCAATGATGAACACTGAACAACCCGTTAATATACCAATGCCTTGTGACAGCACATTAAATGCATGGAGGACACGTTTTCTTGTTTATTCGGTGGCTTCAAATATTGATAAAATTACATATATCGAGATGCTGGTTTGTTTTTAAAAGATTAAAATGGTACGTTTTAATAAATCTACTGCACAGTATAGTTCATGAAACATGCATTTTTTCTATGTAAAACAGGTCAATCCTACTCCTGTGGACCTCTGCATAGATTGCACCAATGTAAATGTTATACTGTACATTGTCAATTACATTCGCCTCATTTGTTGGTAATTTGACTCACCCGTACAATTAACGGTTCGGAGTAAGAACTGCTCACACATCGGTTTGAAGACCTTGCCGTTTGATGGTGACCTTTAGACAATCCACTGCAGACTTCCCATCGAGTAATAACCGCAAGACGGTACCGATTTTCCCAGTAAGAATGATTCATTTCGATTTGAATCGATGATGCCCAAAATTTGAACTCGGGCCAGAATGGTAACAGCGGCGTTGTTTTTTTTTGCCAAGTGACCTACATTCCGGTGTTTTGTTCTGTGATCGTTCACATGAAATATTACATTATCATTACTTTATTTACATTTAAAAATGGGACGGCGAACAGATACATTATCGGCAGGAGGCCGAGTGCAGAGGGAACGCTTCCACGTTATAAAATAGAGGTCTCGAATTGATTAAGGTTTCTTGCGAGACATTTAAAATTCAGCGTTTGAAATACAAGTCCGTTTATCCCATTGCTGCAGCATTGTTCACTGCCATAGCCTTGCATAAAGGCGGCGCAAGATAAGAGTAACTGAAAAAGGTTCATTTCCACAACCTTCTTTAAAGTCGCGCAGTCGGGGGGGGCGGGCGGGCGGGTCCGGGGGAGGGGGCATATAAAAGTACACGGGACACTCACGCTAGCGAACAGAGACGCGCGTTACCAGTATGTTATGCAAAGTTTTTCAATTTTAATTGATCAAAAGTCCTTCAGGCGGAGAGAGGCTCAATGCACTCAAAATCGTGAACCCAAGTGCTCACCTTTACAGGGCTCATGTTTCAGATCCAGCTGACACTGTCTCTAACACGCTGTATAATGTACACACAGGCGTTCTGCTCGCTTACAATGCTCGCAAAATCGGGCGTATATTGCACAGGCTGGTCACAGAAACAGCTGGTGAGATCATTTATTATGAACCGTATGCGCTTGTGAGTTTTAAGTATCAAAAAAGATACACAAATGGCAATGTCAACCGTACACCACCGATAAGCATGTCAAGAACAAGCAAAAAACGGCACTATCGTCGTCTAAACTCGTACATTTCACAAACTCGTTTTTTTTTACTACCGCTAGCCACGATTTCACGTTTTTTCTCAACTAGATTGTAATCTTCATAACCATAAATACATCGTCACCGTGTAACCCTTTAAATAACAACACATTAAGCGATACAGTTTATATGCGTGGTGAGATGGAGCATTGCTTTACCATTAGCACGCATGCCTAGTATTGGCAAAAATGTAAACACGCGCCTATAAGACAATCCTCAAAAACATCGAAAAGGAAAAAAAAAGGGCGCGAGTTATGAATACGATTTTTGTTTTACTCTTTTTTTTATACAAAAATACATAGAGAAAATAAATCTTTGTACAAAGTTTTCGATCGAAATGACGTATAAGAAAAAACTCTGTACTGCAAATAGAATCAAGCCCTTTTACGTGGACGTGGTCATTTGTTGTTCCAAATGTGTTTCCGACACAGGCAGGTGCTGTTATATTGTTTATATATGTACATTTAAATCCATATAAGAAAAAAACCTCTAACCAAAATACCCCACCCCTCTCAACCGTACACTTAAAACAAGCAACAGTAACAACAAAAATCAACAGTCAGTGAGCGAATGGACGCACGCACGGACGGGGTAATTCTCAATTGTAACCACAAATGCACGTGTTGGGGAGTTTCTGTCGGTTTAGAGATAGGGCCACCTAGTGGCGGCACGTCTTGGATGGCAGCGCAGAGAGAAGACATCTGTACCAAAAGAACGCGCCTACTAAAACCCAAACACCCTCCTCCCTAAATCCATCCCCCCCCTCCGCAACCCCGACCATCGGTCTAAAGATAAAACCCGTCTCTCAACCCCACAATGGATATAATTATCTACAAGCATATATGCCGTGCATTCTCTCCCCCCCCCCCCCAACTCCTCATCCTCAAATATGTCTCGAGTCGCCATCCTAATCCCTCCTCGCCGCGGCGTTTTGCACGCTCCCATCATCATCATCCTCACAACCTTGTTCGCCTTATCCGCAAAATAATGAAACTAAATCATCATCGAGCACGGTCTGTTTTTTTTAACACAAGGCAATTTAAACACCTATAAAAACCCTCCCCCCCCCCCAACACGTCGTTAAGTTAATGTCAATGCAGTCCAGCTACAATGTAAATACAGTATAAATACACTTTTCACGGACTCGGTAGACAGACTCATGGTTAACCAACCGTTATTTTGGACTTATCGGCTATTGCGGTGTCAATATTGGTAGCATGCGGACTTGCTGAAGAAGCTCCTGGTCCAAAAAGGCAGGTAGAGGATTCCAACCGTGGACTTTAAACCTCCGGAGTGTGGCAGAGGATACCGCGGCTTTGGATGGATTCCCTTGGTGGGTCATCTTCCAGACTCCTTTAACGAGTGACGACGGTTCTCTCTCACTCACTCACTAACTCACTCGCGCTCTCTGCATCTCCCATCGGAAGAAAAAAAAACACAAAATATTGGTCACAAGGTCACATTGGGGGCCGGAGAAAGTCAGCGCGACCAATGCACATTGCTGGTAAAGCTGGGTTTTGAAATCAGTCACCTCAATTCGTATAAAAAAAAACGAAACAAAAAAATTAAGTCTCAAATACTTTGAAGTGAGCGAGTCTCGTCTTGGCTCGCACACTCACTCTTCCGAGACGATCCACACGATCATCTCCCACCCTCTTCCCCCAAACTCATCCTTGGTGAGCGCATGTCACAAGCAGACGCCGGCAAGTCCAGGGTGGCCCTCTCGCTTGCTCGGTTTAGGAGGTCAGGGTGTGTGTGTGTGGGGGGTGGGGGTCCGGTCAGTACGTGAAGACCATGTTGGTGATGCTCGATTCGAACCAGTCACCCGAGATGAGCTCGCTCACCTCCGGGGTGCAATAGTCTGGAAAGTCGAAGTGAGACGCAGAACTGCCGTCGCTCAGCGAGTCGATGTCGCGGTCGAGCGTGGAGAGGCCGATACTGCCCAGCGTCTGCAGCTCGCCTCGCTCGGACGCGCTCAGCGCAAAGTCCAGGATCGAGTCGTCCATCCCTCCCGCTGCTCCTCCGGCCCCTCCGGACGAAAGCATCGTGGCCATCGGCGTCGAGACGGAGGGCACCACGGACGGCGAGACGGAGCCGGGCTCGATCTTGATGGTCGTCACTCGCACGCCCGAGATGTCCTCGTAGAAGCTCGCGGACTCCCGGCCCTCCGCAGATCCGCTGCTCAACGTCGGGCTGGGCGGCACTGCGGCGGGGGACGTGGGCTGACTGGACGAGTGCTGGTGATGGTTGCCGAGCTGATGATGATGGTGGTGGTGCCGGGCTTGTGGAGGCGCCAGCAGGTCTCGCACCGTCTTGGTGGACACGGTCTTCAGACCGCGCCCGCCGGAGGGTGGCCGCAGGTGTGGCGGCAGCTTCTGCGCCTTGGATTTGCCACCGGAGACACCGCCGCTGCGCTTTGCCGAGTCGCCCTTCTTGCTCGACTTGGGCGGCTTCTCCTGCGGGGACGCGGGCCCCGAGCCGGCAGCAGCGCAGACTCCCGCCGCTCCCCCTCCTCCTCCTCCGCCGGGAGTCTTGGCTTTTTTGCGCGGCCGGTACTTATAGTCCGGGTAGTCGGCCATGTGCTTGAGGCGCAGGCGTTCCGCCTCCCGCATGAAGGGGACCTTCTCGCAGTCCTTGAGCTGCTTCCAACGGCGGCCCAGCCTCTTGGAGATCTCCGCGTTGTGCACGTCCGGCGACTCCATCATGATCTTGCGCCGCTCTATCTGCGACCACACCATGAAGGCGTTCATGGGCCGCTTGATGTGCCCGTTCGCCGTCTTGCACCAGTCGGGCTGGCCGCCGTTGCCGCTGCCCGAGGAGGAGGCACCGGCACCGGCACCACCACCACCACCACCCAGCGCCGAGCCAACAGCGCCGGCAGTGTCGGCGACGCGAGCCGAGAGCGCGGCCGGGGACGGCATGCAGGAGCCCGGCTCCAGGTCGCTCCCCTCCGAGTCGCTCATCTCGGCGGCGGACAGGCAGTCGTCAGCGCTGCTTGGGAGCCCAGAGGCGTGCAGCACCATGCTCGCTCAGCCGTCGGTGGCCCCCCACCCCACCCCCCACCTCGACAACCTCGCGCAGCGGTGCGGTCGCGTCTACGTGCACGGCGGCTAGTAACCTAACCCCCCCCCCCCTTCTTTCTGCTTCACGTGTCCTTAGACATATAGTTCCGATGTGGATGTATTTATCGCACGCTACGAATGTAGCTACATTTTCTTTTCACCGCGAATGAGGCATCCAGGAACGGATTTAGTTTGTCGTTGGGGTATATATATAAAACAAATAATACTGAGACTCACTTTATCTTCGGTGCGGGTGGGGGTCTGTTTAAAGCCAAGCACCGCGGTCTCTAAACAACGCCAAACACGTGGGCGCCTCTCAACTCACTGCCTCGATTGCGCTGCGCTCCGTTTTTATAGGAGGCTCAGCTCGGTGACGTCATCGCAAAACAAGTCCCTCCCCCAAGCATGTAAGCCACGCCCTCCAAGGACCCTTCAACCACGCCCCCTCCCCCCGATCGTCGAGGTCACGCCCCACTCCTATCCCATTGGTTAGAACGCCTCCCCCCGCCACTCTCCAGTCTTCGCCAATCAGCAGCTGCGAAGGGGGCAAGTGTGGGAGAGGCGGGAGGGGGTTGTTGGAGGGGCGGGGGGGGGGTACAGAAGCCGCGAGGTCAAAAGTCAGCGAATCAAAGCCACTGCGTGGTCTTAAGTCAGCTGTGGCCCCCACTTTTAACACGTAACGAGTCGGCTTTCGCAACCAATATTATGCATATTCAAGTTTGTTTTTGTTGGGTTAGATCGCGTAAATATGAATGTGTCGTTAAACACGCCACCATCTTACCTAAGTAAGCTTGTTTAAAGTTTATTTTTATTTGTGCATATGTATTTCAAATTATTTGTTTGGCTTGGCTGTACTTGGCACTCCCATCTTTTTTTTGTATTTTCTATTGTTGATGTAACGTCCTGACCTGCCCCGACTGGACACCTGTAAAAAAGAGCTTGATAGCTCATCGGATTCCCCCAATATAAATATATGTTATGATTCTGATTAATATTTTCTGTCACGTGAACAACACGTGCCATATTAGTTCCTGCTTCAGCACACTCGGTGTGTGTTGGAGAGTAAACTCACAACATTTACAATTCGAGGACCGTGACGTTTCGCTGGTGATTACGCGGGTGGTGAGCTGTGGGGAGCGGTGGTGTCGCGGTTAGCGCTACGCTGCGCTACGAACCCGGCAACCCGAGTTCGATTCCCGCTGACGGCCAATACCAGCGATGAATATCTTAACCGGTCCTGGGCCTCCCCGAGGTCGACTCAGCCTCAAATAAGTACCTGGTGTGGTGAGTAAACATTGCCACTGGAGAGACAAAGGCGGTCGGGCGGGGTGTTGGCCACGCACACCCTCATGTACCGTGCCAGTCTTCATAGGTGCCTCACTAACTGGTACTTGCCCCAACAGTCTGTTAAGGCTCCACGGGGGATCTTTGTCTTTGGTGAGCTGTGCCCCTGCAGTTTCCTGGCTGCCCACCGTCCAGTGCTGGCGGCTGCCGTGCGTTTGCGAGGTTCAATGTGTTTTTGTCTTTTACGCAGATAGACCAGGACTCCAATAATATCCGTACTCCAGTAATCCCGCACATCCATGAAATTCGCGGATTACTCGCGGTTCACAACTCCTCCCGTAATCCTGAAACCTGCAGAAAAACAGCGGATTTCGGGATCTTTTCCGGGAGTGACTACTCCCTCCCGTAATCCGCGACACATCGCGTCGGCTATGTCCGGAGATTATTATCTTATTACTTTATAATCAATTTGTTAGCTTTTTATCGCTCGTTTTTCACAGTTTTTTTTGGGAATAGGCCACCGATGTGATTTGTTGTGTAGTTAAGTATTGCTGCATTGTAATTTTATACAGTTGTATTGTAATCCTTTTATACTTGTTTTAAATGGGAGTCTTGGATGTCGTGAATAAGCGTTTCACTATTTACAGAGCGACCCATTTATAGATACCCCACTTGTTTCTAATGACCTTTCTTAAGGTGAATGAATATTGTAAACGGCAATTTGGCGCAGGAAACTACATTAAGTGAACGTAACGGTCTGAGAAACATTTTAAGTGAACATTTCAATTGGCATGTATTTTAGTCAGTGCAAGTAAACGGGAAACACCAAAGGTGTTTCGCTCAACTGCCACAGGTACACAAGTTGGAAATTAGGAAGCCACTGGAGCTATGTATTTTAAAATCTCGATTGAAAACTCATTTTTTTAGAACTGCTTTTTGTGTTTAGTTTGTTATCTTTCCCCCGCACTTCCGATTATCATGGTTGGCTACGTACAGTGAAAAAGAAGTTCAACACACATGAGAAATGTCATCCAGGTGACTTTCCACTTGTATTCAACTCTTGAACAGATATCAAGAGATTGTTAATAATTTTGAAGATACGTATATGCGCTTTAGCTTGTATATATGTTTGTCAAACTTATTTTGGTTGATGACATTAATAAAACTGAAGTTTTGTATAAGCTAGCACCTGGTCTACCACATGTCTGCTCTACAAACCGCTCGATTCTAGTGGAGCATTTCAATTACCTTGGAAGCACAGTTAAATTTGCTAACAGTTTAAATGTGCAGATAAATTATCACCGTACTGTCTGCAGCAAGCGCATTTTGTAAACTACAAAAATGAGTGGTCACAAAATGGGATAGGAATACTCATGAAATGCAAAGTATATTGGGCATTTGTGCTCACATCGTTGTTATATTCCACTCAAACATGCACACGTTACAAGTGCCATATCAGGACATTTCAAAGCCTCAACATGGTAAATCCTCAAAATGTCATGGAATACCGAGTACCAAATGTGAGCGTATTCAGCCGTGCGAACCTGCCAAGTGTCGAAGCCGTTCTTGCCACCACACAGCTCAGATGGGCTGCGCATGTTTCCCCAACGAATGGTACACAACTGCCAGGAATCGGTCCTCTATGGAGAGCCGTCCCATTGAAAACACCATCGCAGAGGACAGTGCCTACAGCTTAAGAATGTGAAATCTGAAAGCTACCGTTCGGTATTCCCGTGGACATATGGGAGGACCTAGCTCCCGATAGTCTTCACATTGGAGGAGCGCAATCTGCCAAGGGGTGTGGAGCAAATCGAGGATTTCAGGGTGGAGGCTTTCTGTATTAAGAGGGAGTGACGTCACGTGCCTGCAAACACCGATCGCCTTCCCACCGTGATCTGTGATACCTGTGGAAGAGAAATGGGCTGGTCTCACACCAGCATCCCAAGCATGCGACAAATCTTGACTTTTGTCACCATCAATACGACGGACGGCCTTTATTTGTGTTCACAATGTATAGGCACAAAATATGTCGATTTGGCTCGAGTTTTGACATTTCAATGTACTGTACTCTACCGTCAAAGTTTGTTTCGTCTTATTCTTAATACTATTTGACATCCCTTCATGTATTTAAATAAGGTAAACGCCATGATTGCACACCTCTTAAACCTCTGCAGGCAGAGAGAGGGCCTCATCTACAAAGATAAAATGTAACTAACTTGTGATGGTTAAAGGTGCTACATTTTATGCCGAATATACACAAACTCCCACCGTTTGTACGGTATGAGTAAACGTCATTTCACAACACATTATGATGGCGTGAAAATTATGATTCGTAAGCATGTAAAAAATTATATAAACAAGATGCTATAGCGTACTTATATTGAGGTCCCAACTTCACTCAAAAGGTCATAAAGATTGTATCTCTGTCTGGTGTCTACATCCCCAGGAAACAGTAATACATTCAGGTTTTTGTATTACATTTAAAGTCTCATGATGTAGATATTTGTAATGGCCTTTTACATTGACAGTACTTGATCCTACACTGTCCTGCTGCATATGTTACTTGTGTTGGCTCAGGGCAGTTTTATCCAGATGGCTTCCATCAACTTTGCACCGGGGTGTTTATCCCCGGAAATAATTAAATAAGGGACAATTGTGGGTAATTCTATATGGCCCGCCAAAGCGCAGTGGCCAACTCTTCGGAACAATGTCATGGGGTCAATGCAAAGACAGATCCCTTGTTTACTGTGACTTTTGCCACAAAACTGTCAGAGAAGCTGGGATTGTTGCATTATCCCAATGCTTTAATAAACCCCCTGTCTCTAAAAGAAAGCAAGCTGAGGTTCAAAAGATAAACGGACCTGAGTCCAATGGGCTAATATCCATCTAGTGGGAAAATACTCACTTTATCCAATTAAATGCAATGCGGTGTGCTTACAGCTCAGTAGGCAGAAATAAAGTTAAATTTTGATTTAAAGCTTTCGTGACTGCAGTAATTCATATTCTTAGTTCTTTCGGTAAATAAAGTTACCAGTAATTTTTGTTATCTTGTTTTGGGAGTTGAGCCTGCATGTTGTCATCTTTATGGGTGGCAGGTCAAATGTTCTAACATTCATAGAGTTCTAAATTCAGAAATTCTTCATCATGTATGGACGATTATAAGACTGTGCACATTTGACTAAAGATGGGGGTTTAGAGAGGCATTAGTCCTTTGTAAGTCAGAAAGCAGCTGCGAATTAATGCCGTATTATCAATATCTGGCGTTGAAAATAATCACGCATCATGTGCGACTGACACGACGCAGGGCTACACGCCGTAAATGTTCGCCTGTATTGTATGGGCGATTTGCGATCGCTCAACTGCCCAAGGGGATGGCTGTAAATGTGGGCACAGAGGCGCGCATTCAGAGCAGCGAACTCATGCTCGCCCCTAGCATTAAAAAAGCTCAATAAAATAATTCAAGCGAGCACTATAAGTGGAGTAAGGCGCTTATTTTCACAAATTGTGGATAATTGCTATGCCTGCAGGTGCTGTGGCTTTTGTAAAAAAAAAACTATTCAGGAAAGAAAAGAATAAAACACACACATACACAAAAACATGACTTTCTAAGGAATGTTGTCAAGCCTTCTGGTAGCCTATAGGCACCAGCCAGCTGACGTGAGTGCATGCACTGTATATACTGAACGACTTGACATCTGTAAAAGATAGCTGTATAGCTCATCGAATTCCTCCAATATAAATAAATATTCTGCTTCTGATATGCTGCACATATATCCAAATGAAGGCAAACAAACTGCTGGACACTCGCAGCAAATAGCTTTTTGCAAATGCAATATACTGAAACACAGCGTCGGAGACCCAACTATCCATCCCGGTGCACGCAAAGTTTTGGAAACAAAAAACACAATACATCTATTTTCCACGAATCTCTTCGCGTTCACGTCCTATTTATATGGTCTTGAGATGTGATAGCATTTCGAGGTCTTCTAAATCCAGATTTGCGAGTGCAACAGAAGTAGGTACATAGGCAAAAGCAAATTGTTCCACTTTCTGTACGTGCTGTAGCATTCGCTTCACGCGATTTGAAAAGAATATCCATGGTTTATTAACGTTGGGGCTGGAATTGAATGGCGTTGATAGAAAATAGAATCCAGATGCAGGTGTATATGCAGCAAATGTAGCATATATGTTATATATAGCCTTACTGTATAGCACTTAGTTTTGGTATATGGATCAAAAGCATGAACACTAACACGCCTCCAATTAGCACGGTTGGCTTCGTATGGTGCAAAAGAAGTTTAACATATAAGGGAAACGGAACAAAACTCGAAATACGCATTGAGATATGCAAGCTTGGAATTACACTGAGACACGGAGAGAGGAACACGTGGATTAGAGAATGTACGCAGAGTAAAGACATCATTCTAACTGTTCATAAAATAAGGGTGCTTGGGACAGGACACATTGCCAGAGGAATGATGACTGATCGTCAATAATAACGGATTGGTGGCCAAGGCATGCAATGAGTCCGAAAGTATGTCCACCGAGAATTTGTGCTGATTAAATCAGCCCGTGCGCAGGTGCGAGGTGGATTATTACATCAAAAGATCGTGAAATGGTGGTGGCTTGTACATATGTGTGTTGAACTTCATTCGCGGCGTACGTAGCCAACCGTGCTCATCGGAAACCTTCATCCAGCAGTGGATTGATCATGACTGCAGATAATGGTATCAACATTACCACGCACTGAAATTATATGCGGTCTACAAATGTATGCACACAACGCAACAATTTGAAGGTGAAACGATGTCAGCATCAAAGGGTGGCAACATCACAGAGTGACAAGTGACTGACTGGGCCAGTGGAGGAGAGACGAGAGGAGAGAACAGGAGAGGAAATGGAGTCAGCGTGGAAGGAGAGGCACAATCGAGTCAGGGAGAGAAAAAGAGATAATGGAGTCAGTGAAGGATGGAAGAGAAAATAGAGTCAGTGAGCTGGTAAGAGTGCCTTAAGTAAGAACATCAGAGGTAGGTGTTGAGAACAGCAGTTAAAGTAATTTAACTTGTGTAGGATGGGGAGAGAACACATTAACTCCGTATATACAGGGGATTATCAGGATCCGGCATCAAATCCATGGCCTTCTGTGTACTAGGCGAGGGAGCTAACATTTTTTTTCTAATGGATGGCCTGGAATATAATTTGACTGTGTAAGATGATTGTAATTTAGCATTTGGACGCTTGCCGAGTTAAAACTTTTGACTTCGTATAAACTTGCCCAGCGGTGATCTCTGACTACCAGACTGCCTAATCGCACGAACCGGTTGTCACTCTTTGTGAGGTCATTGGTGATGTGAACGCCCCGTTGATTGGGGGCAAGCAAAACGGTGTGTCTTTTTTTCAGTGGCTCACATATAAGGCTCACGCTTGGATGCATATAACAGTCGAGTAGAGAAGTCACAAATGATATCCACATAAATGGGTTGGCCTGCAGCCTGCGGGGCAAGCCAAGGGGAAGGCGGAAAATGAAAATATTTGCCAAGTTCTTTCACGACGATTGCTGCAGAAAGCTAAATAAAGACAAAACTTAGTCTATTTTTTTTAAAGACATATGGCCAACATGTTAATGCATAAACTTCACCCACTTTTGTCCGCTGTAGAGCAGTCTGTTGGCACTCTATGTCCTGAAGAAAACTGTCCAGCTAAAATGTCCACTTAGCAGTACAGCCACACTTTGGAATGTAAGAGGTGTCTCCTACGACTCACGAATGGTTCTCGGTGGTGTGATTGATTAGATTACAGAAGTACAGTGACGCGTTATTTTTAACCAGGTGAGAGTCCATACATGATGCTATGATTAAATTCTGCTGCTACGCTATATGTAGTACTAACAAATCATATTTATAATACGTTTAACTTTGCTTTTGTGAAACTAGCGCAATGTAAATCTTTGAAAACAACGAATCGAAAGAGATCATATGGTTATAAAAGAAAACCAAACTCAGAACTTGCTTGAAAACATTAAACTCCAAATCTCCCACCTTTGAATTCCCATTTAAGACACGTCTTCGATGCCTTGAACGATGTGCCGTGAAATATTGATCCTACGCCGTACATGAGCACGACGTGTGGATCTTTTATCCGCCCTAGAACACGGCGTGGGCGGCGCCGAGACGGCGCGTCAAGGGCCACCACCGTCCACTCCTCACGACACCACTCGGCTGCCCGCGTCTCCACCCCAGCTTATAAATACTTGATCGTCATTGTCAGAGTGAAGAGTGATGAGACGGTTATTTCTTCTTAAATCCTATTGTTCTGACATGACAATGAAAACAATTAAATAAAGCGTCCACAAATCCTATCCCTCTCTGCTCATAATTAAGCGGCCTCAATGGATTCGCAAAACTGCTCGTGTTTAGGGGTACAGATTACATCCTTGACGTAGCATTGACATTAACCTCGTATGCAATATTTATTCAGGAAAGCCCCATCCCGCCTACCGCTCTTACTCATGACAATGCCCCATCTACTCAATTTGCATTAACCTCATTTTCCACACTGAGAACTACTAACAGACCACTACAGTTCCGTATTCGGGGTTATCGTTGTTTTTTAATCGCTCACCATTTCACAAATTGTTTTAACGGCCATTCCTGGTGTTGTGTGATTAATGTGGTTTTTTTTTTACAGTAACTCCTCAAATATAACTAATTGGATGAAATCCAACGCATATTGTTTATTTTGACTTCAAACATCTTTGCTGCATTATAAATATAGATCTTCAGTCGTAGATGAAATATGCAACATATAAAAATATAATGTTTGCGAGTAAGGTAAGCTGCATTTTAATCCGTCGTGTAAATATCTGGGCTCACTTTTGGTGGCATAAATGGCATTTATTCAAGTAAAAAAAAGGACACTTGTAGCTTGGTAAAACTCTCTCAATCATATCGGGCAACTGTGTCAATTAACTCGCAACGCTGGCATTTAACTCCTGAGCATATTGCACACAGACACACAAGAATAGAATAGCGCCAGTGAGTTGAGGTGGTAATTTGTAGGAGTGCACTTCTTGTTCTTTCGTATGGCTGATGTCGATGCTGAGCAACGACATCAATTTCACATTCAGGTGGTCAAGCCCGGACAAAGGCGTCAGGGGTAGCGGAGTGCTATCGCTGTGATGTCCCCTTCGCATTGCGTCATCGTATGTTGTACAATCTGTTCTGGATGACCACAGTCGCCACCACTACTGGAGCGTTTTTCATTGTCCATTTGTGCATCAGGTATCCGCATCTACTGCCATGGTTTGCGCAAATGCGGTTTAGGGTGGACCATGAGCTTGGGAGTGCACTCAATATACTTTGTACCATTCGGCAGAAGACCCAAGAGCTTTTTCCTGGAATCTGATATCTATTTTTTTATCCGGATGTGCCGTTTTTGCACATCAGAGTCCAAGTATTATCTGAACATTGCCGAAACCTCAATCAGGTTAATAATTTATATATATATATGAGTACATGGAACTGTGTGTCACATCCATTATAGGATGGATTCATTAATCTGCTTATAGGGATTAAGTTAGAGCCTTCAGCCTCAAAAGGCTGCAGCTCAATGGATCAAATTTCAAATGTATTTTGTTTAACCAGGTAAGAACTCAAGAGACCAGGCTAGTCTAATTTCCGAGAGTGACCTGGGACATTAGTCTGCCAGTAGATGGTGATGATTTCTATACATAGTCCCAATCGAGATATGTGCAGGTAATTTCAAATCTTGGCAAAATTTCGACCAAGCCTACTCTTGCAAACGACGCCAGGGAATCTTGGTCATCCACTGTAAAGCATACATCCCGTAGAATGACTACAGTTAACACACAGATCACAGTATTAACCAGGGCAGCCGCTGGATCCGAACCTTGAACCTCTGCAACAAGCGGCAAACACGATACCACCAGATCGTGTCATCGATATCAATCAAACTATAGCGACAATAGCTTTTGCACATGTTACAGAGTCCATGGTATATCCTATTACGTGATACAAAAAAACACCCATATAATCATCCAGACTGTTGCGGGAAGTGCTGTTAGGGAGCACCTATTAAATCTGAAGAAACATGAGGATAACAGCGTGGTCAACACCACACCAGGTGCCTTTGTCTCGCCACTGCTGATGTTTGCACACTGACTAAGGCCACCTGTTTAAGGCCGAGCGAACATAGGAGATGCCCCATACATGTTTAGATATCACTTGTTATAGATGTTAGCCGTGGCTGGGAATCGAACTCAGATCGCTAGGTTTTGTAGCACAGTGATTAAGTCCCGCGACACACATCCAGAAGGACACACACACAATATCCCTTCTTCTCACATTCTGTAACGTGTAACATAAACTTCACTCGACAAACTCAAGCCTATCATAGACTTCCCATGCACGCGACGTGCGCATGCACATGATACAGAGAAGCTGGAGCGTGCATCACACAAGCCGCCAAAATAAAGAATTGCGTGCCGTGGCAGAGAAAAAGACCAACGAATGGCAAACAAAAACATATCTCTAAGACACGAAATGACAATGGCGTGAATGTTGAGCTCTACGTATTAGACCATTAAGCTTGGCCAATGTTGGACCAAATCTGTTGACACATTTTGACAAGCATAAGCAGTATTTACGGTACGTTTGAGTAAATAAAGTATTGTTTATCGTTGTCTCTTTCCCACTAAGAGTAAATTGTATAACGCACTCCATCATTGTTGTACTTCAACAAGTACAACATTCAAAGAAAAATGGCAGACCGTAACTAAAAAATGGTAATTTTTTTTCATGTTATGTATCTATCTTTAGAGAATTAAAAAATGTGCCTCTGACCAGATTGCCTTGGATGTTTCCTGTGTAACTAAGCGGTGCCAGGACTGGATGAGAGATCAAAAATTACCCACCACTGATGTTAGCCGTGGGCAGGAATCGAAATAAGGTCACGGGGTGCTTAGCGCAAGTATTCTAACCAATGTGCCACCACTCAACCTCTGCTACTGGGCTATCCTGAAGGTCTCTCACGGCTAACAGATCTCAACATTGGCATTTGGCTGCCGCACATATTGCCATCGTATGCAAGAATATAAAACGACGCTATCCCAACCTCACGTACGGGACCAAACTCGAGCAACATCGTAGAGCAGCGATGATGGGGCAACCCAAACGAGTCGGTGGGCCACGTGAGCAGCCCTCCTTCGCCTCAGCGAGCCGCAAGCTTGACACCGTGCTAGTGGACTCACCGCGACCCCCGTCACCCTACACCAGCGGTGGCCAACCGGCGCCTCCAGCAGCCGCATGCGGCTCTTTAATCCACCACGCGCAGCTTCATCGAAGGGGCATAACGTTGAACGTAGCAAAGAATAACGAATGTCTCCCATTCTGTGCCTACAACTGCAAATATATACACTCATATATATACACACACACTTCGCTCCTTGCATAACTGACGGCTACTTTTTGGCTCTTGGTCTGTTTTACACGATGGCCACCCCTGCCCTAGACGCACTGAGACCAGGCCACCACGAGAAGGGGCTCCGTGGGTCCGTGCCGCTCGCGTGCGTGGTGTGAGATGCGGCAATAATTATGGCGTACAAATAAATGCGCGTTGTCGAGGCGCGCCATCGCAACGCCGCGCGGGTCTACGCCGGCTTACAAGCAGTAACACACTGAAACACAATGCTGCCAAGTGCATAATAATGGGAATGTAAACCCATCCCTGGGCCGACAATGCAGGTGAAAGCCCCCCAGACCCCCCCTCCCCCCCCCCCCCCCGGGCAACGCACGCGTTATGAATCACATGCTTTCGGACAGAGGGAGCCGACCGTGAACGTGACTCACCTGACAGATGCCAGGTACATAATAATAATAAAATACAGGCGAGAGAGAGAGCAGGTGTTTAGTTGGAGCACCGCAACCTGTATTTAAACAAGAAGAAAGCACCGTCTGCTGCAGAAACACCACACGCGCATTTGTGTGTTTTTTTTTGCGAGCTACTTTGCGGACTTAGGAGTTCATCGTAAGGGGCTAAAGGGCCACACGTGACACACGTTCAGACGGGCTGCCGTCTGGCAGCCGCTATGTTCAACCACGTTTTGGACGTTGTGATTCAGCGAATGGTGCGTCACAGGTTGGTGGGTTAACCACACCAAAAGGCTCGAGGCAAATGCAGACCTTACGGACGAGATTATGTAAGTTAGGTTGTGTTTTATGCTGTGACTAAATGCAGGTGGTGGTAATGGGAAGTTCCTAAATCCTTCACCTCAATGACTTTGGTGGGGATCTTAAGACAGGGGCGTAGGGTTCTTCCATTCACCCCGGAGAAGTTTGACATTTGCCATAGAGTACACATATAGGTGGGAGTGCATACATCATATGCACACGGGTGTCTAAATTATTTAGGGATGACTCCTTTGGCTAGCGCACACTTAGGGGTCTCAGTGACTCTGGTTAGATTCCTATCCATGAACATGAGTGGCAATCAGTAACGGAAATTAGTATGGTTCTCCGTTTGGTTGACCCGACCTAAAGCACATCTTTTATCTGCCATTTATCTTTCCATTAATGACAAACGGATACTACATTGTCTCCAATTTATCAGGGGTAGAATATCGTGACGAGAATCTTTGTTTCCTCTTCTTTTTCAGCCCCGCAATCCGGAACACCATCCCACTGAAAATTCGCAGCAGCATTCAATCCACGCCGACTTTTAAGAGGCATACTCTTTGGTTCTATTCGATAAAGTCACGTAGGTAAAAAAATAAAACAACAAAAATCACGACGTTTCGGCCACAACACAAGTGGCCTTCATCAGGTGAAGGGACCAGACTGTCTCGAGGACAGCGCTGGAGTGAACACAGCCAAGCTCAGACCGCGACCTTTAAGCTGTGTGAGAGGAATTAAGGTGCCTTGACAAAGGAATTAGCATAAAAAATAGCATTTAATTGGTGGACTTAGCATGATGTCGTGATTTTTCTTGTTTTATTTTTTTACCTACGTGACTTTACCGAATAGAACCAAAGAGTATGGATCCTTGCAGTCACGAAAGCTTCAAATCTAGAATTTTAAGAGGCACTTAAAGGCCGACCTCATTCGCCTGGCTTCTGAGTGACACTGAAGTTGGTCTCCCGCACCTCAAAGTCTTGATCATCTATGTCTGGGGAATGTTGTGGACGTTATACATTTCAATAATATTTTATTCTTATCAAGGTTTTTAAATAGCTGCTCACTTAACAACACAAATCTGCCTCAGCACGTGACTGTGTGTATGGACCAGCAATACTATCGAGTTTCCTTTTCCCAGTGACATTGCCAGGGATTCATATGAAGTTGAATGTATCGAGTGGAAACCCTTTATAGCTGAGCAGTGAATGGAAGCATTCCATACGTTTAAAAAAACCGTATCTTTCACAGGAGTAGGATTATTAACATATCCAGATATCAGAGTGTTAGAATTCCAGAGAACGGTGATTTGCTTTAAGTTGCCCAGATAACATTGAGGCTGTAAATCCAGCGGACTGACAAAGGGCTGTAACAAAAAAAAAATACACTTAATATGAAATAAAATTATGTGTCATATCTTATGACTAAAGTAATATCCGATATTCTTAAAACTGCCAGAGATTCGGGAAAGTAATACGAATGTGAATTTTTTTCACAAAATGTATTTTTTTAAGATATTGCATTTTGAATGTGCAACAGGCATAGGTGTAAGTATACAAATCATTTGTTATGATGTCCCTGATCATAATTAAAGGTTGATTATAAATAATAAAAATGCAATGTATTTGGTCTAATTCTGTTTTTGGGAAATAGAGATTGGATACATGTCACACTTTCCTCAGGAATAACCCGAATGCCCATTTTTCCCAGTTAAGAGTGTCCACGTCCAATTCCACCCCACCCTTCCGACCCAAAGACCCATTCAATCTTGACTGGTTGATCCTGTTTAAACGTCTACACTTCATAAACTTTTACTTGAACGACTCCTTTCAGTTAAGACAGATCTATCCCGACAACGCATCACCGGCGATCGGCTCCAGAGTGGAATTGTTTCACTTGGGAGATTCTTTGTCTCTATCGAGTGACATAAACATTTGGAACAGCTGTTGCGTCCTTTCTCCCCCCCCCCCCCCCGTTCTCGCTACCGTGTTTGTGTGCGTTTGCCACGGTTGGAGGGGCGCGTTGCACGGTATTAATCAAAGCCTTGCATGCGGTGCCACACGCCTTGAGGCACACCGCTCGGCACGACAGAGCAGGTGTACTCCTGTGACGAGCCCTGCCCTTTGTCAAGCGCTTCACTGTTGGCTGGCTCCGGGCACGAAAACTTATACCCTGTATCTTTCACCGGGTCTGTGCCATTAATGTATTTAGAGCCGTTCTAATCCACGTACATTATTGTGGAGGGATTGTCCTGCGTGACATTTAAATAGGGCGCACTCCTTGATGCCGACACCAAAGTTGGCGTTCACGTTGAAGACGGCTTTGCGTTTCACAAACGTGGCGCACACACGCACACCACACACAGATAAAGGCCTACATTTCTAACCTGGACAGACTGTTGGGGAAATTGCTGTTGGAGAGAAGCTTTTAAAAGTTATAGTACAAAAGGGTGTGGTGGGGGAAAACTACACCTCGCGACCTTTATTTCTCTCTTTGAACGCTGAAATAAGTATTGTATAGTATATCATGCTCAGTCAACTTGTGGGAAGATGAGGCTATAAAATGATACCGGTTAGTGATGTGCTCTGTATTGTACGGAGTGAAACCGCGGGATTAGATCATCGGTCATATGTGAGTAGATTTATTTTTTCACTTAATACAGCATAACTATTCTTTGGGTCTTTAGGTATTTTTTGTTTGTTCTACGTGACTTTACCCAAAGACCCAAAGAATATGAATTCCTGCAGTCACGAAAGCTTTGAGTCAAGATACAGCATAACTATGGCAAAGACTTGATGATGACCAGCCTTGGATGCAAGGCCGGGATGATAAGGCAAGCCTGAGATCCAGCCGAAAAGCCACAGGGCCTAAGTCGAGGCCATGGGCCTTGTAGGTCAAGACAGGTGTCAAGGCCAGTCAAGGCCAGGTCCTCTAGGCTGAGGCCAGTGTCAAAGCCAGTCAAGGCCGGATTTTCTAGGCTGAGGTCGGTGTCAAGGCCAGTCAAAGCCAGGTCTTTTAGGCTGAGGCCTGTGTCAAAGGCAGTCAAGGCCAGGTCCTCTAGGATGACGCCAGTGTCAAAGCCAGTCAATGATGGAGTCTCTAGGCTGAGGCTGGTGTCAATGCCAGTCAAGGCCAGGTCCTCTAAGCTGAGGCCGGTGCCAAGGCCGTTAACTGTAGGCCAAGTCCTTGGACCGAGGCCACACACCCGAGGCTAAGGTCAAGAGCCACAGGCGAGAAAATGTCCTCGACCCAGTCTTGAGGCCGAGGATCAGTCTGCTGTACCCAGGATTGGTCGTATGCTGAGTGATGCCAAGTGCGCCACTCTTTAAACGAGGTGGCACTATCTGAAAAGACATTGTCCAGAAAATATGAAGATAACTATAGCGTTCTCCTCACATCACCTTCTACGATTTACCAAAATGGGACTACATTATTTCTTATGAATTGACTGTATAATTTTGAAGAAAAACTGCCCTTATCTGTGACGCTATTACCTGCTCTTCCTATTATCCTTGGCCATTCAACAATCTACTTAAACTCCTATTGTCTGTATTTTTTTTCACGGATAAGAGGATTCAAGTGGCAATTGTATTCCACTCTTGTTTCTCTGTCGGTAAGAGGCACACACATATGTGATTGACATGGGTACTAAATTAATACAATTATCCACCTTTGTCAGTGGATAAAAAAGCCACTACAAATTAATGCTAATATTCCTGGTTATCTGTCCGTAAGAGGCACAGCGAGTTATCCAGGGCTAACAGTCACTATGAATTGGTCTCCAAGCAGTGCTATAATCAGCTTAAGTGTACACAAATATTTGCAGATAAGTCATGTGGCAAAATCATTCAATTATTAATAGTCTTAATCCACAACTGTTTGTGTAAGGGTAACCATTTTTTTGCAGGATGAAGTGCTTTTGGGAAACTACATTTGTAAATTAAGAGCACGATACGAGGGTGTCTGAAGAGTAACGTTTTAAATCCGTGCATATCACCTGGTATGGAAACGCAAGCATAACCACTCACAGAGAAGATGGAACAGATTTTGAAAAGTAGGCAAAGTACCACGGAGAGATGCATCCGTGGAATTGCACCGAGAGGCAGAAGAAGAACGCTCATATCAGGAAACGATCACAATCACATTCACTGTTTATTTAAAAAACAAATGTATTGTCCATTGGCCACCATACCCTCCAGTGATAGAGAAGACTGGTCACGGAATTGCAGCCAAATCAGAGAACACACCTGAAGGAGACTACTGTATGTATGGTGAACTTCTTTCGCACCGTACATAGCCAACCGTGCGAATCGGAGGTGCTGCAGACACGGGAGCGTGAAGGTAAGAGCGAGAATTGTGGCAGCAGCGAATGAAACTATTAAAAACTATGAAACTATGTTTTACTTTACCAGGTAAGGCCCACTGAGCTATATAGCTCTTTTTCAGAAGTGACTTGGCCACAAATAATATCTCAACGAAGTGGCTTATCACGTGGACGTTTATAGCAGCCAAATACTCTGAACGCGTGTTTTTAAATGTGGAGGGAAAAACCAGAAGACCCAGAGAAAATCCACACCACCACGGGAAGAACATGCAAAGTTCAAATATACAGGCAGCAGGGTCGGGATCGAAACCCATGACCTGCTGCATACCAGGCGGGGGAGGTAACATCTCGCCACCGTGGATAGTTCATGGATGATAATGATGATGATGAATAGTGCCCGTCACATCACTGCAGCTAAGATGAGTTCGCGGCATAATCCCGTTGAATTTGCAAGAGCAGACCATTGTGCTCTTGAACAGAAACGCTACTTTGAGAAATAATATATAACAACCCACAACTAACTTACACAATCCTTACACGACGATTTTTACAGCTCTTTTGTCAAGTCACTGCACTGCACTATGAACCTGGCAACCCAAGTTTATTCCTGGCCATGGGTTGGCAAGTGATAATTTGCACTGGTTCTGGGTACCACACTTACCCGGCCTGCGCTGACCAGCAAGGTGAAGTACAATCAAACCGCCGTGACCGACACGACTTGAGAAGGCCTTTATCCAGTCGTGTATTTCAAAAGGTTGCACACTCTTGCACAGCAATACCATTATACTTGACGACATAAGAGATTGGTGGCAGAAAGATGTGCGCACTCCTTGAGCATAGTGGCACAAGACAGAGGAAAGTGGAAACAACTAACGAAATGTGCAGTGGAACCTACGGGCTGTCTGCCCATGGATCGTGATGATGATAATGACCATTTTTCGTGTTTAGTTTGTTGTCCTTCTCCTGCACCTCCGATTAGCACAGCTGACTACATACGGTGCGAAAGACGTTCAACATTCAGTACATACATATCCCATTCTGGCGAATTGCCCGATGATGCTGGATGTAATTACCAGCGAAACGTCGTATTCAAACTCTAAATGTTGTGGATTCACTCTTCAACACACCGGTGGGCTAAAGTAGTGAACTAATTGTCTTTTGTCAACGTGACACTTTTTTTGCTGATTGGCCGTGTCGGGTGGTGGAGGGTTACGACACATTTATAAATAACGCGATCTAACCCAAAAACCTTTATTATGAATAATATTGGTCGCGAAAGCCTACGTGTTAAACTGATACATATCCCAGCTCTTCACATACAACTCTCAGCGGACCCTCGACTGTGTAACTGTGACTCCTCTAACGTGTAACTCCTCTTATCCTTAACCCTATTACTCACGATTGCTATTATTCCATTTCTAGCATTCACAAATAACCTAATTTTATCAATGCCGGCATCCATTCAGTAATTCACAATTTTCTACGGTTTTTCCTATCTGCAACTTTTTTTTTTTACAGATTAAAGGAGTTGCACAAATCTTGACTGGTCCGGTTTACTGACAGTGTGCTTTGGGGCATTACATCACAACTGGCGAGATGTTAACTACCTCGCCTGGTATACAGGAGGTCGTGGGTTCCATCCCGGCCCTGACGCCTGCTGTATAATTGGAGTTTGCGTGTCTTTCTCCCCTTGGTCACGTGGATTTTTCCCCGGCTCCTCCGGTTTTTTTTCCCTCCACATTTAGAAACCTGCGATTAAAATATTTGGCTGCCATAAATGTCCACGTGATAAGTCACTTCTTTGAGCTTTTCATTTGTGAACAGGTCGCTTCTAAAAAGAGCTAAATAGCTCATTCGGCGTTACCTGGTAAAATAAAAAAATAGTTGAAAAAGTTTTAACATAATTACCTGTCATCTGTTCGCGCATAAGTGGAGTGAATTTTGAAAGTTTTTTTTCCACACATCGCTGCGGATAAGAGGCGGTTCTACTGCATGAAGTTAACGTTAATCAAACGCGCGCTGGCTTTTCAGGCTGTAAGTTTTATAGACTCCCGGCGTTGAGGCGGCGTGCGTGCAGAGCTCGGCCAAGATTCTGCGGTTGTCCCGCATATGGCTCCCTCGTCAAATCGTACAAACGGAGGAGGCGTCCGAGCCGCTTAGCAGCTTTTCCTCCCTCTCGCGTGGCACCTGTCAGGGAACAAAGTTTACCCAGCGCTTACGGGTGATTTTTTTTGTTTTAAAACCACCCCGACGACACAGGTGTTCAACTCAAACACAGAAGAGGTGTGCCGTACACCTGCTATGCGTGGTTTACAACTTTTTGCACCTGTTCACCGCACGCCCCAATCCGAGCAATGAGCGCGCGTGCGATTACACACAACACTCGCGTGTAAGGCTGTGTGCGCGTGTGTACGTGCGCGCGTGTGTGTGTACGTGCGCGCGTGTGTGCGTCCGGGGCTGGTTTGACGGGCCATTTGCACAGTGGACAAGGTGCGCTGTGTTTGCTCAGCTATCGTTGAGCGAGCTTTGTGATGGCCCTAAAGCCACTCGCAGGCACTCGTACACTTGCCAGGTGGTTGGTTGACTGCCTAATCTGATTTGTGATGTACATACACTTCTGCATGCAGTGACAGGCGCGCGGTTTTGGCTAATTTACCGAAATAATTTGAGGTTGAGGGTCACGTTTTATTCGAGTTGTGGCTGATTTTCCAGAGTCTGGTTAATGTTTTTTGCTGGTACATCGCCTATTATCAATCCAGATGGGGGGAAAAAAAACCCGTATCGATATCTACCCCCGATGAGCCTCTTTCATGACGGGAAGTCGCTCATTCTCCTCTGCTGCTCCTGCACCCTCTGGGGTGGATGTACACGTTCGCTGATTGGAAGTTGTTATTTTCCCCTGCGCTCGACAGATGTCGTAAACACCCTAACTTATTACCAACAAAATGCGTCAAAGAAGTGTTTCACTGTGAAACTAACGTCTTGTTTTTACTCATTCCTGTCGATAATTCATTTGATTTCCAACCCTCCGGTTGTATTCAAATACCGACTCATTCCCTATTACTAAATGTCACTTCATTTTACTTGTTTAATAATTATGTAAACAATACAATGTAATCAGACAACCCTTGTCCATTAACTGCAGTCTGAATGTCTTCTCGTGCCGTGTCCTTCATGTGGATTGTTTGGTCAGACTTCACCGTGCTGGTCCCTGGAGGCTTTGTGGAGGGGGCCAAGATTTTTTTTATCATTCTCCCTCACGATTGATGTTAGCTGTGGCCGGGAATCAAACCCAGGTTGCTGTGTTCAGTGTGGTAACCTCCATGCCACCACTGCACCCTGGGGTATTTTTGTAAATTAAAATCTACGTTGTTTGACCTCATTACCTCTTGTCACCATAAGCGTGTAACCCTCTAATTAATTGGCTTCATTGGGATAGGCATACCTTTAAATAGTACACATGCCATATAAATAGTATACATGCCATATCTATACACGTCCTCTGACATATCTGTTCAGCGTGGCACGAAGAGACCAAATGCCCTCTATTAGCCTCCTGCTCGTGGAGGCCCCTTCTGCCAACAGTGGTGTGTGAAATTGCAGGACTGCACTTTTACATGTTTATCACACACACACACACAAGAGTGTATAGGTACATGGATACATCATTAGACCTCCTTTGCCAGTACCAAAATATAATAATATGATTTTTCCCTTTTTTGCTGGCAACAAAACTGAAACCTTTTTGCAAGAATTCATGTCTGCATTAACCACAATACTTGCAGTAAAAATGCAAACGAAAAACACACTCTGATAATGCATATATTATCAGTGTTTTTTGTTGGCATTTTGACTGCAAGTATTGTGGTTAAAACATACATGAATCCTTGTAAAAAGGTTTCAGTTTTGTTGCCAGAAAAAAAGGGGAAAACCCTATTATTATATGGATACAGTATATGCGCAATTATACAAAATATGGGTATACGCTGTCGAGGAAAGGATAGGATAGCAGTAGTGCATTTTTTAATGTTGACTTGATTAAACATTGTGACCACGTCCCTTCAAGTTAGATATATCAGAAAGATAGCCATTCGTTTGAAATGTGGCTCGAAACGTGACCTTTCGCCGCAATGTCAATACTGCAGCATTAACGATCGCGTAAGGCCTGCCGATTCCTCTACGGTTAGTAAACGTATGTCAATGCCACAGTGGTTGGTTGTTTTAAACACTTCACGCATGCGTAAACATGGTTCACAAGCTTACTAAAGAAACTTGAACGATGCCAAACCCTTTCACGGGGCCTCTGGTCCATTTCTACATCATGACATTTCTGCCATTATTAAACATTGCAAAATCCTCATACCCTGAACTTCCATTTTCCACATTTTAACTTCCAGCCTGTGTATTATAATTCATGTACACCTGATACGTAACACACCTACCTATTCATACACGGACACATAAACACGTACCTCTTTTATAAAGAGAATCATTCACACCATCGTCCCATATTAAAAAAACAATTTAGAGCTTGTATGCATTTGGTTAAGGTAATGGCAAAACTACATAAAGGAGCAGGCCTGCAATTGCACTCTCTCTAGAGAGTAATTGGGCCAACTCTTCCACACTGACCGGTCGTCATGAAAGAGGTATCCACACTTGACCCCACGACACACGATCTGCATACCTGTACCGCTGGGTGGACAGAGAAAGTGGAATTCAATAAACTTGGCAATTCATTCAACTGCCACGCCTGGAGATAGAACCAACGAGCCTCTAATAACATCTAGCACAGGGATGCCCTGTTCCACATGATGTCCTGTTCTTCATGATGCCCTGTTGTACATTATGCCCTGTTCTACATGATGCCCTGTTCTACATGATGCCCTGTACTACATGATGCCCTGTTCTACATGATGCCCTGCTCTGCATGATGTCCTGTACTACATTATGCCCTGTACTACATGATGTCCTGTACTACATGATGCCCTGTACTACATGATGCCTTGTTCTACATCATGCCCTGTTCTACATCATGCCCTGTTCTACATGATGCAGACTTCACCATCGCGGCGTTTGGATTGCATTGTGTGATCCAAAACATGACAACTTCGATTAACACGTAGTAGGCTTTCGTGGCCAATATTATCCATAAGAGTTTTATTTATTTATTTGGGGTTATATTGCATACATTAAATGTTAAACCCGCCACCACCCGACACAGCCACTTTTTAAGGTCTGTCACGTAAACAAAACGTGCAAATTAGTTACTAGTTCAGCACACCAGCGTGTTAGAGAGAAAATCCCACGACATTTACAATTCGAGTAAATGAAAAAAAAAAACACTATTATGGATGACACGCTACGCTGACGTGACTGGAAGAGGTCAGCCAATGAAGGTATCAATACCTGGTTTTCCAATCCGCGATAGCGGCGGCGCGTTGTTCACGTCTTAAGTTAATTCCTGTGAGTTTATTCTGTTTAACCAGGTGAAAGAACTCAAGAGACCAGAATGAGTCTCATTTTATTATGCCTCGTACGTCGTCGTTTTTTTTGTGTGAACGGTGGCTCTCGTTGAAATGGCTTTACTCATCCACACAATCCATACTGGGAATGACAGAACATTATAACATCGGGACGCTCAAAACGCAGACCAGATTACAATAGAGCCTGGAATGACTGATAATGTAACTCGTTTGGATTTGGATCTAAATAAAAACATTGATTGTGGATTGATCTGGGTCCGGAGTCAAATTGAAGATGGTGTGCAAACTGAATATGAGCCCACTGGACCGATACTGTATTGGCACCAGAATATATCAATGATGTGTATATTGGGATTTGCAGATCAGAGCTGTCATTAATTAATGGTGTGTGCTTCACACAATGTTTCCCGTATAAGTAGTGAATCTGCTTGGTAGTTTATGAGTGCACATTTTACATCAACAATGTGCTGGCAAATGTTTTATTTTTCTTAAACTCAGAAATGCAGGCAATATTTATAAAATACCATCATAACAAAAAAATGTAAAGTCACAGTCCACCTAGGGGAAGCCCAGAACCGGTTTAGACAATCATCACCGGCGTTGACCGTGAGCAGGAATCGAACTCGGGTCGCTGGGTTTGCAGCGCACATGGCACGCTAACCGCTACACCCACCGGCGGACGCACACAAAGCACGCACGCGCCACAACACATGGCAAGCCCGTATATGACAATACTATCACGGGGTACTCTCTGTAATGTATTGAATCAACGTGCAATAAGGTACTCGATATATGGTTTAAGCACGTGCTTGCTTTCAGTTGACTACGGCCACGCAGAGAACGAAACGATTCCCCTGTCTACCCCGTTAATACTTTATATATATTAGGATTCACCACTGCACGTTCTTTCTGCCCACCCAACACGGGCAAGTGAGGGTCCAATTAGAGCCATCTGCTCTCCCGATTGTTAAATGTCAAATGTGTGTGTTCAGTTGTTCACTGAAGAGGAGCGCCCTTCCTCTGCGAGCTCGGGGAGCCGTTGCATTGGGGGTCGGAGCTCCGCTTTGCCCGCGCACCTGGACCTCGAGAAAAAATTTGTTGCGCGCTGCGGGCTACTTATAGCGAGACGCTCTCACGTCATTATTAATGCAGTGGGATGATGACGATGATGTGAAGCTCACGACAGAACGCGGTTTAATGTCCCAGCGACGTGCTTGCGCGCACGCATGTGTGTGTGTGTGTGTTTATGGTAGTGTAGCGGTTAGCGCGCTGCGCTACGAACCCGGCCACCAGAGTTCGATTCCCGCTCACGGCCAACACCGGTACCTGAACGAGTCTTGGGCGTCCGCTAGGCCGACTCAGCCTCAAATTAATACCTATTGCGGTGTGTAGTAAACATAGCCACGAGGGAGACAAAGGTGGCCGGGCGTGGTGCTGGCCTCCAAACCCCTTTTGTGCTATGCTGGCCTTCAAAGGTGATCGTTAACAGCACTTGCCCCAACAGTCTGTTAACGCTGTACGGTGGAGCTTTGTCGTTGGTATAGCACTCAGTGATACAGCACTCGGGTGATGGCTTCATGATACGAAAAATTTGAGACTCAATGCGATTGTGTTGGCTTGTGTTAATTATAAAAAGACAAAGATTCCCCGTGTAGTCATACAGACTGCTGGGCCAAGTGCCTGCGTGGTGCATGTGGGGGTGATGTGACCCACACCACACCAGGCCGTTTTTGCATCCCCAGTGCCGACACTTACACACTACACCGAGGAACTCATTTGAAAAGTCTCGTCGGCCGAGGGATGGCCCAGCACTTGTGTAGTGACATTGAATGAGTCACTGTAACGCATGGCGCTGGGAGATTGGTAGACAGTGGGATTGGGGGTAGCAGCTCGTTCTACCAGTTGGACCTGTGGGCGAAGCCCGGAGCCTTCTGGGGGATCCAGAGGGATGCGGGGCCGAGGGCGGAGCCTGGCCACGCTGGGGAGGATAAAAGGTGAGCTCCGACTCACAGTCGGGGCTGCTGCCATCTGGAGTGGAACTCGTCGTGCTGTCATCGTCGTGGTCTTCGCCTCTTCAAGCTGTGGGTCTACAAGCATGTTGGCTGTCTTGTAGTTATCCCCTATGGCTGTGAAGGCCGAAATAAACAAGAGAGAGTCCCTCCTACTAGTGTCTCTGAACTAGTACACTACAATTGGAGTCAGGAGTGTTAACAAAAACATTCTTTTTTTAATATATATTGTAGGGTTGAATTTTTTTATATTTTTTTCCTTTCGAATCCTTGAGGGGGAAATAGGCTATGTCGAAATCCGCGAAGAGGATGGTTCTCAATGGCACGTCCTTGAGCAAAGAGGACAATGGCGAGGAGGGTTCGCGCGCGGCCCCGGCAGCCGAGACCCGGGTGGGGGGGGTCCCGGAGAGGCGGTCCCGGCGGGGCAGCGGGCGAAGGACGACGATCCCGCGCCGCTGCCGGCTGATGAAAGGCTGCGGGCACTCAGCGCGCGCATCGTGGGGCTGCTCTGCGCGGTGACAGCCCTGATGGGGCAGCTGGGTAAGGAAGAACCGGAGGAGGGGGCTGCGACTTGGGGGCAGAGAGCGGGCGACTCTGCCGTCACTGCCCACCAATGGCGGGAATCGAGTCCCGCCGAATGTAACCTGCCGCCGACAGCTCATCCGGGGGTGCTTTCCCTCGCGCAGCGGCTGCTGTTTGTCAAGGAGTTTTCGGCTGCGATGTTTCGTCGCCACTTGCGAGCTCGCGGGGTGGTCCGGTGCAGAGGCACGACATGCTCTTCCCCCCGCGCTGAACGACGATGCCTTTGTGGCATTTCTTGCCATTCCCCAGGCAGGCACGGCTACGCTGTGGCAAGCATACGCACAGTTGGCGGCGATTTTTGACCCGCCGTCCAATGCGCGGCGAAAATTCGTGATGTGGAGTTGGGGGGAGACCGAGACGCTCCTCACCTTCCGCAGTGCACTAATGTCGCTTGTCCAGGCTGCGTACCCAAAGATGGAGCAGGCGGGACTGGATTCTATAGTGCTGGAGAAATTGCTGGCGCTGGCTCAGGAAATGAGCGTTTTTTGCCGGCCATGGAAGAAGACGACCTATCCTCAATTCAGGTAGCCCGATGCATCCAGGCCCAATGTAACCTGCGACAGCGTACCGGGGTGGCAGCCTGGGTTGGATTCCTGGAAGAAGGGGGCGACCAGGAGCGTCAAGGATCTACTTGGGTCTGCGTATCGGGGAGTTGGCACGGGACGGTGACGGGACCAGCAGAGGGGGACCTTCCCTCCACCATGGCAGGGGCCTCGTTACCTGCTTCAGGTGTGGCCTACCGAGTGGTGCCTTGTTTATTGGGGACTGATTTTTTAAAGAGGATGCCCCTCCGGATTTTGATTGACCAGGGATGTGTTGCGTTACTGTCGGGGCATCGGTTGAGATTTTTGGAGTCCCCTACTGGGTTGTGTATGGCTAACGCTGTGGTTCGGATCCCACTGCTTAACACTGTTAGGGTTCCCCCGGGTGCACAGATGCTCGTACCCTTGAGGTTGCGGAAGCGGCTCAACCGGAAAATCATGGGGGGTGGGGTTCTTTTAACCCCTTCGAATCTAGCGGTTCGTGGTCTCGCTTTAATAGGGGCCCAGACGATAGTGAGGGGGGATCAGGAGCCCTTCCTGCAAGTATTAAATGCGGGGCTAGGTACCACGGTGTGGATTATATTTTTTTCCGCCTGAGGACGACCGCTTGTGTTGCGATCGAAACGTCGTGATTTATTTAATTTTATACCTATGTTACTTTACCAAAAGAACCAAAGAGTATAGGTACCACGGTCAGACAGGCGGGTACGGTGTTGGCCCACGTGACGGCTGCGTGTTGTAGAGAAACGGATGATGTAACCGCTCGGGTCGTGGCCGCGGTTTAATGGGAAGCGGAGTCGGGTGACTCGTGGATGGATCCGTTGTGTGTGGGTAATCCAGATTTGTCATGGGAGCAGAGGGGCGAGTTGCGGGCATTTCTTCGGGAATTCTCCGATGTATTTAGTGAGGGTAAATTCGATGTTGGCCGCACGTCCCTGATGCATCACCATAATGATACGGGTGGCGCCGCTCCCATTCGTCAGAACTCATTTCAGTTTAGTCCTTAGGAAAAGGACCATGTTCGTCAGGTGGTCGACGAGATGTTGGCCGCCGATGTAATCTCCCCGTCAACCAGACTGTGGGGTGTTCCCATTGTCCTGGTTAAAAAGGATGGGAGTTTGCGTTTTTGTGTGGATTTTCAAAAATTAAATAAAGTCTTCGTGGCGGACGCGTATCCGCTGCCACGGATGGACGATTCGTTGGATGCCCTGTCGGGGACACGGTTTTTCTCCACCCTGGATCTCTTGTCGGGGTATTGGCAGTTGTCCCTGGATGAAAGTTACAAACGTAAAACCGTGTTCCGGATACCACAAGGACTGTTTCAATTTCACATGCTTCCAATGGGGCTTCACTCAGCTCCGGCAACGTTCCAGCAACTTATGGAGTTGGTACTGTCGGGGCTCCAATGGGAATCATGTATAAGCTATTTGGATGACGTGATTGTCTTTGGACGCATGTTCAAGGAACATCTGCAGCGTTTGCATGTGGTATTTGTTAAAATGCAGACAGCTAATTTGAAATTCAAGCCGCAGAAATGTCACCTCTTGCAAAAGTCGGTTCGCTACCTGGGTCACATTGTTAGTGAGTCCGGGATCACCACGGACCCGGCAAAGACTGCTTGTGTGCGTGAGCGGCCGACCACCACGTCGGTGGGTGAAGTCCGCAGTTTTGTTGGGTCCGTGTCGTATTACCGCCGCTTCGTGCCCGTGTTTGCGACGATCGCGAAACCGCTCCATGGTCTCACGGCGACAGGCTAGAGGTTTTGGTAGGGGAAGGAGGAGGCAGCATTTGTCACGCTGCGCAACGGCCTCGTGAACGCACCCCCCTTTGGTACCCCGATTCCTCCTTGTTGTTTAGGTTGGATACGGACGCCAGTGATACCGGGATTGGCGCCGTGTTGTCGCAGGTGGAGGACGGGGCAGACAGCGTGATCACTTATGGTACCCGAGTACTGTGCCCCGCAGAGCAGCACTATTGTGTTACACGCCGAGACTTGTTGGCTATCGTGCACTTTGTGCAGCAGTATCGCCCGCACCTCTACGGTAGGCAGTTCATGGTACGCACATTGACCAGCCGTCCGTGCAACTCTCGTCATAGTTAGAAATTCGGCAAGATTATTCGTTCGTAGTCACTTACAGGAAAGGGTTGTGCCAATGTAATGCGGACGCTCTGTCACGGTTATCGCTGAAGAGCCAGTACGCGTGTTTGATGGGCGCCGGCCGTTGTAAGCAGGTGGATGCAGGGGAGCCAGGCGCCATTGTAGCATCAGTGGTAGCACACGATAATACTATTGGTCTTGCGCACCAGGAATGGGAGCGCCTCCAGGCGGGAGACGCCTCCTTACTGAAAATACGGCACCACATTGGTGCGCCAAGTAATAGGAAGGGTCCAGGGGGTGTGACCCCCGTGGTTCTCCGAGATGGGCTACTGATGCGCTGGGATACGGAGGTATGGTGGTACTGTATCGTGGTGCCAACTGCTCTGCGGGGTAGAGTAATGAGAGCTGCCCATGAGCGATTGATGCACCTAGCGGTGCAGAAAACGTTGTCCACGTTGAAGCATGACTTATCTTGGCCCGGGATGTCAGAAGACGTTCACAACGTGCTTAAGGTATGTGTGGAATGTGCCCGCCGGAAGCCCCCGCCGAGATTGACCTGACCACCGCTGCAGCCTATTGGAGACTCCCGTGTAAATGAGCTCGTTGCCCTCGACATCCTCGGCCCATTTCCCCACCACTATGAGGGGAAATAAATTATCGCTGGTAGGGGTAGAGTACTTGTCGTGGTGGCCGGTGGCATGACCCCTGCCGGATCAGTCGGCAGCGTCCATTACGGACGCGTTTCTGCATGGTTATGTGTTGAATAAAGGGGCCCTGGAATGTCTCCTTATGAACCAGGGTAGAAATGTTTTTTAAATTGTTATGAGAGCTATCTGATTTGTTGGGTACAAAGAAAATTAGCACTTTGCCCTACCATTCCCTGACTGATGGAATGGTAGAGCATTTACATAGGACTCTTACGTCCATGTTGTGCCAACAAGTCAATGAGGCACAGACCGTTTGGGACCAATACGTTCCGGGTGTTCTTGCGGCCTGTAAGATGGCACCTCATGCCTCTATCGGATTCTCCCCGTTTTTTTTTTTACGTACGGGAGAGAATGTGGTCGTTTCATCACCACCATCTGATGAGCGGCTATTTGATGTGTCTGACGGAGCCGGACATACGATTACGCAGGTTGCGCCTCAGAGAAACTCTGTTCCTTCATCTGCAGGATCCCAGGGCTTAACGCCCATGGAACCGCCAGCGGTGCCGCCCACAAGCGGACCGGGGTGGACGGTACGACCACCACCCACTTCTTCTTTTCCTCCTGTTCAAGACGTATGAAGGTCAGCCTGGACGGCTGTTATTTTTTCATACCGGGGGGTGATGTGGTGACATTGAATGAGTCACTGTAGCGTGGGCCAAGGGGGGAGCCTGGCCATTCTGGTGAGGATAAAAGGCGAGCTCCGATTCACATTCGGGGCCGCTGCCATCTGGAGTGGAACTCGTCGTGCTGCCATCGTCGTGGTCTTCGCCTCTTCAAGCTGAGGGTCTGGCAGCATGTCGGCTGTCTTGTAGTTATCCCCTATGGCTGTGACGGCCGGAATAAACAAGAGAAAGTGCTTCCTACTAGTGTCTCTGAATGAGTACACTATACTTGTTTAAATATCACTCGCAATTGATGTCAGCTGTGACCAGGATTAAAACTTAAATTGTCGTATTATTAGCAAGGGTGCGCTGACCCACTGCGCTATCACTCCCCACAAAATAAAAGGCGCACCTGACTTTCACACACGTACGCATACAAATCATGCACACAGACATAACTGTGATGAGCCTGAGCAGCTGCATACTTTATACTGCCTTCGTGAAGTAATACCTACATACGTTGGAACACTTAAAGCTGAGATATGCATAGATAGTCATATACACATCTTGTGTGTCAATGCAATCCAATGTAGAGATGTATATATAGTACAGTATGTCAATACAGGTGTTTACATATTTTATCGACGGCATATTCCTAGGTTTATGCAGGTACATTCAAAGTCTAAACACAAGTAAGCTCATATAACGCCACGTGTGTTGGCTCATAGGCACGCGTTATGCATTCTATAAAGGTGCTCCCACAACTCGTAGGCAAGTAGACTTGCGGATACTCCGATTAACAAGCAAAAAAGGAATATTCAATTTGCCTTCTGGCAACTTGATCCAAGAGGACGTTTCATGTCTTAGGGCACATGGGGATTTTCACTCAGGGTCGATGTTTATTCACAAGGATGGGCCTCTTGCTAAAATATTTTCATTAACAAGCTTTCGCACTTCATAAGCTTTAGGCATTGGCATACACTGTGAGTAGAAGTCCAAATGCCTCTTTCAAACTAAGTAATTCAAAGAACGTGTTGCTAGTAAAGATGACATGCAGTGGGAAGTGTGTGGTACTATGAACCCAGTGAACTGTTTCATTCCTAGCCACAGAAAATATCAGTGGGTGAACGATATCAGAACCAGTGCTGGGTTTCACCCTCGCTAGCCCACATTGATCAGCGTGACACTGAACGAGGAGGCCTTCCTCCAGGACCCGAATCATCAAAGAGCTGTAAAATGATGACATTTTGTTGCGCTATTGAGCTGTGTTCTTTATTTAACCTGGCAAGGGGTCATTGAGCTGAATGCTTCCTCTTGCAAGAAAGATATTGGAAAGTAGGAATCTAACGATGCATTGATTTACTAATGAATATTTATTCCGAAGCATTAATGCTTTTCAATGCTTCGACATTAAAGGAAATGGCTTCGTGTGACCCCTACAACCAGTGGCTGCTACATTCACACTAATTTTTTTTTAAAAATTATACATTTTTGCATAGAAGAGTGACCCTAAACAAGGGCAATGCGTAGCATCCCTGGGGGTGGTGAATTCTTACACCCCTACCGCATAGAGCTGTGTCAAATAGGGACAGACTTTGCATGTTTTGGTTTACTTTACAGCGGAGAGTACGCGTTTCTAATTCTCTGTCGGCCCAGCCGGGCGGCTACGTTAATAGAATGTTGCTGCCATCGTGGAAACAAATCCGCATGTGGATGCACATGTATGTTGAACTTCTTTTGCACCGTACGTAGCCAGCCGCGCTGATCGGAGGTGCGGGGGAAGGACAAAAACGAAATAAAAGCAATGAGTTATCAATGTAGATTTAAAAGTGCGTAGCTCCCAGTGGCTTCTTAATATTGGAAGGAAGAGCGTTACCACACGGCCGCAGAAGGGCATCTGAAAGTTCACGTTACGGTGACCGTCTTTGTCCGATTCTTGGCCAAAAGCCACCGCTGTGAGGATGACCGGAGTTCGTGTAAGGTTTTATGCTCCTTGACGAGATCATCAAGATATTATGGTTCGTTTGTGTCAAGCACTTTGTGTATAATGAGTGCGACCTTATGATGTATTCGCTGGGCAACCGAAAGCCAATGCAGCTCGGCGACCACTGGACGGACACGGCCAGATCTTGCAGTACGCATGTGAGTGTTCCGGCAACCACAGTGCTAGACTGCCTCCTCACCGAGTTGTTTAATGCTTGGTATTATTTTACCTTTCTTTAAAACGAGTCTGATCAGCCAAAGTATTTTTCCTGTGAAGGAAACTAAATAGATGGTACGTATGTACATGCGCAGTCCGCATGTCAATCCACTGCTGGATGAGGGCCTCCCTATACTGTGCAGGCAGTAAGGATTATTTGACCGTAATTGACCCACGCAACTTGGTGAAGGTGAAGAGAGTGCAGAACAATTTTCCTGCATTGCCCTTTGCTAGCCCACACCGCCTAGCACGCCTGCTTTGTGCTTGGCGGTGGCCAATCAAAACACTATCCCAGGCTCTATCCTGCTTAGTCTGGGACGTCTGACGGTGCATTCTGTACGATTTGGCCAAAGGCAAATAGATAACTATCTAGGTTAGTGGTTCTTAACCCTTACTCCAGCCTTGTACCCCTTTGGTTCTCAATAGTTAAAAAATATGTCAATAAATACATAGATTTTATTTTAAAAAGTAGTTATACTTACGTGCCCGTGCTTGTTTCGATCATGCACCTTCTAAAAAAAACTAACACGTCTCGCACCCCCAAAATGGGCATTTCTAGTACCCCCAGAGAGTGCGTGATGCACCCCAGGTTAAGAAGAACCACTGCTCTCGATGTAGGTTAAGGGGGGGGGTCGATTCACAAGCTCTGCACATCTCCACGTGAGCTATTTCTGGGAGGCCTTTCTGGGTGACGCATCTATTACATCTGGCGAGGTGCCAGCGGGCGGGAAGACGAAAAAAAAAGAGGTAAATATATATATACATGCGGTAAATAACGTCAAAATGGAACCCGTCAGCGGGAGCAAACGGCGGCGATTCTGTGCCAAGTCTGCGAGGGACAGAGAAGTGTCCGCGGTGGGCTCCCCCCCTCGCCTCGGCCATTGACTGTAAATTGTGACCGTTATCAATGGGACACCGTCACACACATACACACACAAAAAGGGACGAGACCGTCCCGCGCAATGCGTGCACACGCGCGTGTAGCTGGCGCAAGTCAGCCGGGCCAATCGGAGGGCCGAGGCGAATAAGCCAGCTGGCACATAGGCACCCAGAAACAGGCATTTATCACGCGGGCCTATTGTTTGTCTCGGGGACAATTTAGTTTCACCCCCAACCACCCCACCCCACCCCCCCCCGCCTTCTTCTCAACCTCCCTCTCTCTGTCTGGCTTTCATTTCAGCCCTCCTTTGTGCATGCGTATACACGCATTTGTGTGTTACGCGTGCACGCGCATGCATTTACAAAACAACGAGCGAGAGAGAGAGAGAGAGAAAAAAAACACGCCTACCCCCTAAGTATATTGCAGTCGCTTTATTATTATTATCATCACGACGACGACGGAGTTCCAATGATAGAAATTGTAATAAGACAAAAAAAACCACACACAAAAAAATTGTGCGTACTCATCCGGAGCGAGTGGCTCAGCTTGCACGGTCCTGGGCGCGCGCCCGCTCTGAATGAGGGGGGTTGATGTGCGTGCATGAATAGCCTCCGTCTTAATTTCGGGGCTACACTCCACTTTTGGAACCCCCCCCTCCTCCTCCTCCACCACTATTCAACAGCGCCCCCCCCCACCACCACAACACAAACCAAAAGCCCAAAGCCCCCCCACCCCTCCCACCCCGCACTCTCTCCGCACCGCCTCCCACTTGCCAACGCATCCAAAACCGACAGCAAACCGATTGCTTGCGCCCCCTGTCCGTCCCCCACTGATCGCCCCGCATCACCCAATAGCGCGGCCGCGCCAATCTTTGACCCAAGAGCCCCCCCCCCCCCACCCACGCGCTAGTGGTCGCCACCAGGCCACCATTGGCTTTCCATGCAAAAAGAGGGCATCAAAAGCCACCCCCCCAAGAAGCTACACCCCAGACCCGTTGTGCTGCTTCGCTCGTTGCTAAGACGGACAGATGCAGGCTCCCGTGCACACTACGTGTCTCGCTTGTCAATGTCAAGGGATATAATTATGTTAATAGTCGACGGGTAATTTTACCCCCGGCCCAGCCCATGCCCAGCCAACACCCGCTCATTCGCCCGCTCTGAATGCACAATTGCAAGCGAGCGATTATATAGGGAGTGCGGAACACGGCAAAGAGAGATTTTATTTCGAATGTTTTTTTTTTAATCCAGGGTTCATAGTTTTGGACCACATGTGCATTCGGCTAAGGTGACTGGGGAATTATCGCAGGCCCTGCTGCATCCTTCATGCAAACATTCTCTTTTTACACAGCTACATTTTTTTACAGTTGTTTTTAACGCCGAGCGAATGAGACGTGCTGCTCTTTTCTGTTATTAAACGCAATACAGGAAGGACATTTCCATTCGGTTCACTTAAGCTTAAGTGCATTCGGTGGCTGTTGTTAAAAATAACCTAATATACACGTGTTTTAAAATGTACAGATGTACAAAATAAGTTCTTAAAATAAATAGGCGTAGTAAACAGGTTTTCAGAAACCCATTCAGGCAAAGACAGAAGGAAGCCGAGAGCTTGGTAGCCGGCTGCTGAACACAATGAGCAATGAACTAGTTTACATGGTGGTGTTGATGGTTTAATTCAGTAAAGAATTGTTCATGTGCATTCATCATCACAATAAACCAGTTAACCAGTCAACCGGTCAACCTTGCAGTGGCTGGCCATCAAACAGAAACGGTCACTGCATCGCACGGCGCTTTCAGACGCGATTCTGCGGCCGTCTGGAACGCTCTCTCTTACGATATTAGGAAGCCACTGGAGCTATGGATTGTAAAATCTGAATTGAAAACTAATTTCTTGAGAACTGCATTTTGTGTTTGGTTTTGTTGGCTACGTACGGTGCGAAAGAAGTTCAATATACATAAAACCACGATCAGTCCACTACTGGACGAAGGCCTTCAAAGAACGCTGGTATCTCTCACTATCCTGTGATGTAACAATCCACCCAGCGCCTGCACAGGAGTTGATTGGACATCTGTGAAAAAGAGCTTTAAAGCTCATCGGATTCCTCCACTATAAATACATATTCTGATTTAAATCGCTCCATCTCATCTGTGCACTTCCCCTCAGACACTTTCCATTTCCTTGGCTGCCACTCCATCGTTATTCTTGACCACTGGCCATCATTCGTCCCAATAAAACGTCACAATTGTAAAATGATTATTTACAGGGCTTGCCTCATGGCTTGTATTGCTCTGCCTGGCACAACAATCACCGGGGGTGACACGGGGCCGAGTCTAAATTTGGGCCGTGAAAGGTGTCCCTGCTTTTTTTATTATTGGTTAAAAATAGAGGGAGATTATCATTTTGTATTCACAGGCTGAGTAACTACCAGCCAGAGCCTGTAGACTTTTCCACCACCGAGCCCTCTTTATGCAGTGCCGAACAAAACCTTCAAAAACTTTTGGCACGTCAAAAGCCTTTAACAGACTGTTGGGACAAGTGCTGTTAGCGAGCACCTATGAAAGCTCTCAAGGCACACGACAGGGGTGGATGGTCAACACCACGCCCGGCCGCCTTTGTATCCCGAGTGGCAACGTTCGCACACTGCATCAGGTACTCATGTGAGGCTGAGTCGGGAGGAAGCCTGTGACCGGTTTAGATAATCGTCGCTGGTGTTGGCCGTGAGCGGGAATTGAACCCGGGTCGCCGGGTTCATAGCGCAGCGTGCTAACCGCTACACTACCGCTCCACACACACATTAACACATTAACACACACACTAACACATTAACACACACATTAACACATTAACACACGCATTAACACACACATTAACACATTAACACAACAACAACCGCCATTCGCCACTAAGTGGCGGTGACGTCACCACGCCGCTTGTACCAGGCTATGTGCACCCTGAGGCCACGTGAAGTGTCGAACGCCCGCTGGCAAAAAGGTCACGGGTCAGACCCAGGTGCCACGGGTCGACTGAGATGACTGGCTGATGCACCACCTGTGCCCCCTACTGTGCCAACCTGCTGTGCTTTAGCCACCCGGCGCTCCGCTCGTTGTTCTGAGCGTCGCTCCTCCGCCCTCCGTTGTTGTTGGAGGGCGACTACCTCCAACTGCCCAGTAGCGTCCTTAACGAGCCTCCTCCACAGAGGCCGATCTTGACACCGCTGGTACCAGTCATCGGCAAGTCTACTCAGCTCCACATCCTCCTGTACCATCTCACTCCATCTCTTTTCTAGCCCGTGCCGCGCCCGTTTAGCCCCCTCGATCCGGCCGAACAAAAGCTGTAACACACACACATTAACAGACACACACACATTGACACACACACACATTAACACACACATTAACACACACACACTAACACATTAACACGCATGAACACGCACACCTCCTTAGCATGATCCAATAATGACGCGAATAAAAACAACATGATTCACCTGCGCTTGCACTCATGCGATACCATCAAACCCTTCTCTCCCGCTCCGAGGCTGCGGTCTCACGTTGTTCACGGCTGTCTGCCCAACACACACAAATCCACGTTTTTTTTAATGTTCGTTCTAACAATTACACAGTGCTGTCTCCTCCTCAGCTGTGCAAACAGGAGAATGAGTCACACTGTGCCAAATAAGCTCTCAGGCCTGAGCGTGACCGAATCGAGTGCAAAAATTATTTCTGTGCAAATCCCGATTTTGTCTTCGCGCATTCGCTGATTTCTGGGCTGCGCACTGCAACCAGTCACGTGGATTCTTTTTTTTTGTTCACCGGGACCTCCGGGTTTTCCGTCCCCATTTGGGAACATGCGTTTAGACTGTTTCGATTATTTTGCTGCAATAAAAATGTCCAAATGATAATGCTACTTTGTTCAGCGATCATTTGTGGCCAGGCCAATTTTTTGAAAATTTAGATAATACCTCGGTGGGTTTTGTCTAGTCGGATGGGGATGGTTTCATTGTATTTGCTCGATTTGTTTACCTTCCCTGTACTGTGCACTCCTGTATCGTGTTTTTGTAATGTTTGTTGTTGTAACGTGTTTACCCGCGCCGAACTGGACATCTGTGAAAAAAGAGCTTTATCGCTCATCGGATTCCTCCTGTGTAAATATATATTCTGATTCAGATTCTCCGTCGTGGCCTCGCAGTGGAGTCGGGGTTTTAAGTCGGCGATTTGAACCCGGGATCTCAGTGGTGACATCTCAGCACTCGGACAATGGTGGCAGTCCCAACCGCGCGTCTCAGCCACCTGGCAGATGTCTGCCATTAAATCAGAAAATGGCTTGATTTTGTTTTATATAAAAAATTGTACATGTCTACTGCACGTAATGGTGAATAATTTAAAAACACACCATTTTTGATGTGGCGGGGACGGGGGCGGGAGGGGCTTTAATAATTTCATAAGACTGTCAGCACCTGACCAACATAACCCAAAAAAGCCCTCCAGGCATCGCTAGCGGTATTGACAGGGTGCACTTATAGCTAAAATAATATATATGGAGTGCATTATTAAGTTATCAATACAACTATACGTATAAGGCCATAATAATCATCCTTCAAGCGTTGTCATGCATCATTCATCATCATCTATCATTCATCATCATCTTCACGGGGGGAACATGTTTAGTGGGCACAGTGGGGGTGGGGGGGGGAGCAACTGGCCAGGCGCTCTCTCATTCGGTGATTGCATAGCACCTGAGCAGGTGGCAATTTTTCCAGTGCAACCCAGCTCCCCCCCCCCCCTGCTTTTGCTAGCAACTTTAAACCAATTTTTACTTGGCGCCACGCAGAGAAACAACCTGGGGGCAAACTAACGTCCTGGCGGGTTTTCTATATATTTTTTTTACACCAATACTTCATATTTACATCAACAGCACCGCGAAGTTACACCTGCACACACTGCCGTGTGTTCTGAGTGTCTTGTGTCGGTTGTCGTGTGTCCACATGCAATTTGTGTGTGTGTATATTTAGTTATGCAGTTACATCTTGTAACGAAGAGGAAGGAGGCAGCCGGTGGGGATTGAAAGGGAGACTTTGGGGTCAAACCGCGTGGGCCAATAACAATGACTCGGCGACATCGTGAGACTCGAGTACGAATATAACAGTGGATACACAGGGTAATACGATAACATCGGCGTCTCCAACTAGATTGCAGTTCATTGAACGGTGCGGTGGCGAGATGTTAACTCCATCGCCAAGTATGCAGGCAGTCGTGGGTTCGATCCCAACCCTGATGCCCCTATATTTGGAGTTTGCATGTTCTCCCCGTAGTCACGTGGATTTCTTCTCCAGGTCCTCCGTTTTTTCCCTGCACATTTAGAAACATGCTTTTAAAGTACATGGCTGTTATAAATGTCCACGTGATAAGCCACTTTGTTGAGCTATCATTTGTGGCCAGATTGCTTCTGCAAAAAGAGCAACATAGCTCAGTGGGCCTTACCTGTTAAAATAAAAATAGGGTAGAATAGCAAACTCTTTCCGTCTTTGTCCAGTAATTGACAATTAGGAGTCCTGGGAATTTAGCCTCCCTAATTGTACCACAATCGGAAGGTGAGTGAGATCAAATCCCAGTCAGGCATGACTCGGCCCATCATATGTCCAGGGCCAATAAAATATGTACCACTGCGTGAGAAGCCAGCAGTGCTGATGATGTGCCATTATTCTTAATTACAATGTTTTGGTATTGATGTCTGGGTATGGGTCTCTAACAGCAACAATGGATGTGGCAATTTGTAACACGACATGATGATCACAGTAGGGATCATGGAAATATGACAAATATGTTTTTATATTGCGCTGCCAAAAACATGTAATTTCTGGCTCATGAGGCCCAGCACAGAGGAACTCCTCCTATCCACTTGCGTCCAGGGCTTCTATCATCTGTACCCCGGAATTGATGCGTGCACATTTTGGAGGTTGTCTTGCGGAAGCACTGGCCGCAATCCTTTCACCTGAGCCTTGGCGCGGATGTGAGAAGTGGCTTGGAAGTGGTGGCAAATGTACCGATCCTGTTTGACTGTGTTTCTTCCTAAGCTCTGACACTCAAATAAAGTGACAAAAATGTGAAAAGATGCAGATAACGGGATCCACTCCAGTTGCCCTCCACGTGAAACTGGAAAAGGGTTGTAAATAATATTGTCCCGAGTTCTTGATAGATTTGTGTTCATTAACATTATTTGATATATAAACACCCAGGTCTGTGATTCTGTGATTCTGTCATTGTGACTAACGCGGCACGGATTGGTTGAAGTGCATCACGTGACCGGGACCAAGCAGCCAACCAACGTTTTGCGGGGCTATAGAGGGTGCGGGTGAAAGTCCGCATCGAACCAAACCCCCAGCAAGGCCATCGACTTAACGACAAGAGGAAATTCACACGAAATGTCGTTTTCAATTAAGTATTCCATATGTAAAATGATATAAGCTTTTAATGAAGAAATAAAATCATCTAATTCAAAACATAATACAATTCAAAATTTGTTTCATTTTAAAACTTCAAAACGGAGCATCGGGTGTTTGCGTGAATGTGTCGTTCGTGTGCAATTTTTTCGTGACATTCCTGGCCAAAGGCCGTAAATGGTTGTGAGGGGCTCCAAAGCCCCCCCCCCCCCCCCGAACAACCCCGAGTTATTTGATATAAACCCTGTCAATGTAAAAACTGCTTCTTACTCTGATTAACACGATTCGCTACGCATGGTGCGAAAGCAGTTCAATATAAATACATACATTAGGTGCTCCTTGTGGGTATTCCTTACACTGGGGTGGAGCGGTAGCGCAGTGATTAGTGCACCGTCACATAAGCCTGACCGCCTGAGTTAGACTCCTAGCTACAGCAAACGTCAGTGGCGAGTGATATCTGAACCGGTGCCTGGGCCCCCTTCACAAACCTCCACCGAGCAGCGTGGTGAGGCACGGGGTTAATCCCGCCGCAATGAACACGGTGCGGGGAGATCTTCATCTGGAAGTGGACGGACAAATAGCTGTCAATGATTAATTGCTACTAATCTTCCTATACACCGTGCGTATGTTTCAATTAACCTTCCTTTTATTTAGAACATGGTTACAGGCCTGTTGAGATGCACACAATTATTAAGGCTTGCAAAAAACATATATTTTTTTAGTAATTTTAGGTTTAACACGATTCATATGTTGAATGTAACGTGGATTTTAATGCAACATTTGTAAACGTGCAATTATTGGTCGCAAGCGATGCACACGGAGTGGCGTTAGTGAATCGCTACACTCTGCTATCCAACCACACAGATATAAGAACAGTGGACGAATGTTCACCCCTGCGCTACAAAAAGGTTATTTTATTCACTTTGCAGTGGGAACAACCTCTCCACTGGTACATTTATATCAATGCTCCAGGCTACACACGCGTAAATAATAAAAAAAAATATCACGTAATGCCTAATTCATGCTGCGTGCATCTGCACACGCAACCGGCACGGAGAATAAAAATCCAAACAGGATACTGCTTTTAAAAGGGAACGTGTGCCGGAGCAATGACAACGGCAACACACGGACAGCAACAACAACAACAACGGACAAAAACAACAAAAAACAAGTCAAAAAAAGGAGGATATCTCCACAACTCTGGCTATCGCCTGATGATGCTCGTTGTAATTACTGGCGAAAAGTCGTACTCGAATTGTAAATGTTGTGGGCTTACTCTCCAGCACACCGGTGTGCTGTACAAGTAATGAATTGGCACGTTTTGTTTAAGTGACGGATGGTGGTGGGTGAAACGACGCATTTATATTTTTTGCGATCTAACCCAAAAAACCTCTTATGGATAATAGTGGTCGCGAAAGCCAGCGTATTAAACAACAACGCGGGATATTCCGCCTTGTTGCTTGTTGCACAGGCCTACCCCCACCCCACCTTGGCTCAGCGGCGTCCGTGCGAGGGGCTCCCTCGCCTACCTCGCGAGGGCGTCCTTGTGGGGGCTACCATGTCTTACGTCTGAAGGTGACCACGCTCCGCCACTTTCCCCCACGGCAGGTGGCTCGCTCTGCGGAGAGGTGTCAAGTGGCCCGATGATGCAGCACCGTGCAAAAAAAAAAGGCGCTTATGCATTTTCTTTTGTGGCCGCCTGGGCAGGCTGCGAGATGATCCCACTTACAGCGGGCGGCCGGGCCCCTGTGCTAATTATTTTCTGCCGAGCTGCATTTAACAGATAAACACCCGCGGTGAACGTGTGTGTGTGTGTGTGCACCCCCTACCATTTGTGCCCTCTCCATCCCTCCCATCTTTACCGTCCCCCATTTTTTTCCAATAACCAGTCAGTCATCACCCACCACCTCGCACCACCACCCCCGAACGCTACCTCGAGCTGGAGACTTTTGATTTTCAACTTCCCGAGAGACACGCTTGCGTGTTGTGTGACAACAAATCGTTGCACTGAATCATGGCATTTCTCTGTAAATAAGATGGGTGGGAAATGTAATTTGTGATGGAGATGTTTATTTTCTTGCGTAACATTTGCCCCCGCCCCCCCCTCCCCCCTCTGTTTTGTTGCTGCTGCAGCTCCTTGCATTCATCGAGGCGATAGAGCTGGAGAGCCGAGTGTGTGTGTGTGTGTGTTCCCACACAGTCGCCCCCGGCACAAAATCAAAGGTTCCATTCCTGGAGCTGCCAGGTAATTTCAGCGGGAAATTTCAGCGGGAAATTACCAAAGTGTGCCATCTGCTTCAAGCTGGACGTTAAAAACCCCCGTGACATCACAGCGGTGGGTTAAGGGTAGACAATCTGTTCCAATCTGCACCTCTTGCTAATGACCCGAACATTGTCCTTACTTGCCACCTAATTCGCTTCTCATCTGTCCTCCGATATGTACAGCATGTCAATTTCCAAGGGCACCTTTGGTAAATGCTTGTTTCTATTTAGCGCAAATCCTCTGCCCAGCAACCAAAAACTACCAATACTGCATTCCTTACAAATAATTGGTCAATTCCAGGAGGCACTAGGGCACTTCTCTCACATTTGGCTTCGAAGCCCAATGACAATACTAAAATATATTGATGCAATCACATCAGGACGTGTCTAACTTGTTGGTGTTCATCCCAATCTAACTCTCTCGTCTTACTCTCTGGTTCTTTCGGTAAAGTCTCGTAGATAGAAAAATAATGAAAGAACACGACGTTTCGGTCGCAACACAAGCGGTGAGCTTGCCTATTCTACCAGCATGCCTGTAAATAACCGCTCTTCTCAAGTCTCTCATGTTAGTTTTACACGAAGACTTTCGCGACCAATGTTATTCATAATAAAGGTTTTTTTGGGGGGTTAGATTGCGTAAGTATAAATGTATCGTGAACCCGCCATCACCCAACACAGACAATTAGTAAGGGTTGTCACGTAAACAAAACGTGCCAAATTAGTGACTACTTCAGCCCACCGGTGTGTTGGAGGGTTAATCCACAACATCATCTGGCAAAATTTCCCAATGATGCTGGATGTAATCACCAGCGAAACCTCGTACTCAAATTGTAAATGTTGTGAATTTACTCTCCAACACACCGTTGGGCTGAAGTAATAACTGGCACGTTTTGTTTACGTGACAGACCTTACTTAATCGGCTGTGGGGGGTTAACGACACATTTATACTTCCGTGAGCCAACCCAAACAATATCTCATATTAGTTTACCAGTCTGTCGAAGAATAAAACCAAGTCACCTAGGTTCACTTTCTGATGTGGAAAACATCAGTGAGGCACGTTGTATCTGAACCTGTCCTCTCCCCCCCTCAAGTCAATTAATCCCTAAATGAGTATCTGGTGTGCTGTGGAAACAACATTGGGGAGACAATGGCAGTCCGGGCATAGTGCTGGCAACACCACCTTCTGCTGCACTGTGCTGGCATTAGTACATGCTCATGAAGACCACTTTTCTCTTGCATGTTTACAAAAGTAAATTTGGGATATGTGTCTGTATATATGGAGGATCTATATGTATACATCATTATGACAATTTTTCAGATGCATATTGCACCTTTTATCAGAGACTCACTCCAAGGAACATTAAAATCAGATTGTACATTATGCGCGAGACAAAATTACGGCGCCATGTCAATCCAGTGCTGGGTGAAGGCCTCTCCTTGCTGTGTCGCTCATGGGAGTTGACCATACTTCGCCAAGCTGGTCAGTGTGGGTTGATGAATATGGTGTTAGCGGTGGCCAGCAATCAAGCTGTGGTTACCGGGTTAATTTCACGCAGCACAAACCACTGTGCCACTAGTGCCCGTCCCCGTCGTCATACCACGCTCAAATATTAATCATGCAGTTCTGAACCATTTACCGCATATTCCTATTATAATAAGTTTTGCTCATTTTTTTTAATATTCCTTAATGGAGAACCATGCTCTGAGGCTATATATAGTAACGTGTGTCTTCATATAGGGTAGATCAGCATCTTTATGTAGCATGGAGGAATCTGATGAGCAATTAAGCTATTTGTCATAGATGTCCAATATTTCACAGAAGTCCATATCGTGCATTACACGTACAGTAGAGCTCATATCAGTGCACGAGGCTCACTTTTTCAAAGACTGTTTCTCCACCATGTCCAGGTGGGTTTGAAGCACGTAATGGGGGTTACTCACACTTTACCCTACCACAAGCTGAAAAATCACCATACTTCAGTTTCTGCATTTAATGCTGGATTGAGCAGACGCAAAGGTGGTTGAAGATACTAATGCAAGATTTCCTCCCTGGGAGAAATTAACCGAATACATTCAAATCACATGCTGGCCTCTCCGACACGCTGACGTTATTTCACAAATGTAGGGCAATTTGTGGAAGTACACTATAGCCACATTTTGCAAATTAACGCTATTAGTGAATACCATTCAAAGTTGACTTACGAAGTGAAAACCTAACTATGACATGCCATTGGACGCATAAAGGACCAAGCAGAGTGTCCACTGTGGTTTCTAATTTTCATCGCACTCATGGGAAACAAGCTGCTAGGCGATGCAAACTGATTCAGATAAAACCACTGAAATAATTAATACAAATGAAATCAGACAAAAATTGCGTGGGCACAATACACATGGGCATCAGGAAAACGCATCAAGCAAATGCTAATAGTAACATTTCACAGAGCAAAGATATGGTAATATTAAACAGTTGATAAGGCTATTTGTATATTGTTCTTGTCTTTTCATTCCACTGTTGTTTATCTTGAACTGCGGACATGCAGTGAAAGTGCAACCAACTGTATGTATGTTGATCTTCTTTGGCATCATACGTAGCCAACCTTGCTAATCAGAGGTTCGGAGGAAGGACAAGAAACTAAACACAGAAAGCAGTTATAAATAAACAAGTTTTCAATCTAGATTTAAAAGTGTTCCATTGGTTTCCTAATATCGGAAGGAAGAGCATTCCAGATGGCCGCAGCTAAGAGCGCGCGATGCAGCGACCGTCTTTCTTCGATGTCTATCCAAAAGCCGATGCGAGAATGGCCGCCGTTTGTGTGATGATTCATGCTCCTTGACGAGATCAGCAAGGTATCGTGGTTCATTTGTGGCAACCACTTTGTGTATAATGAGTGCGACCTGACAATGTGTTCGTTCAACAACCGGAAACCAATGCTACTTGGGGACCACTGGACGGACTTGGACAGATCTTGCAGTACCTGTCATGTCACGTGCCAAATATTATTTTTTGAACACGCTGCAGCTTGGTGATGTTTTTTTTTTTGCCAGAAGTCCTGTACAGTAGTGAGTTTCAATAGTCGAGCCTTGTCGATACCATGCAACACGCCACCGTGTTGGCTACGCCACGACTCAATAGTGGTAAAATGTGTCGTAGGGCCCTGATATGAACATTCTAGGACCTGACTGTTTTGTATGCGGTGGTCCAACGACCTATCGATGAGCAGAGAACTGAATCGTGGAGTCTGCAACCACCACACGTGCTCCTCCCACAAATGTTTGCACCTGAACTGGAGTGCCAACCAGCAGAACCTCCGATTTTTTTGTGGATGAAGCAGGATTTTTTGTTTCGTACAAACCACGCATGCACCGCTCGCGTGCACTCTTCAAGGTTAACGAGGCTTTCCATAGCTGTGTGAGAGTGGAGTGGACACAAACTGCATGCGATGTCACAAATCGTACATTTAAATCTGACAAAAGGCATGACCTCGAGTTTGTGACACATGGAACCACAGATTCTTCGCGAGACAAGGAAATTAAAGACATTACGACTTGTCGGGTTTTGCAATGTAATGCTATCTTGGGATTTATTCAGGGACCATGATTAATGCCACGACTCTTTTGGCTTTGCTTGAAGAAAGTCCGTTATGTGAGGGATATTAAGTCGAAGGTTGGGGTGGCACAATGCATCGTGACTCATGCACTATCCAATTACTCTGATGTCACTTCATTCATGATGGTATTTTTTTCTACCAAACAGCAGATATACATTTTGACCGTTTATATTCCAGAACATTTACCAATGTTTAACAATTTTGACCACATGCCAAAAGCACGGGATGTGCAGGACAGTACTTTCCAATGGCATACAGAAGGTATTACAGAAAACACATGATGACATTTGAAAGATGATGGGTGAATAATCGACCACTTGCATTTCCACTTGTCAGGTAAATTTGACGGAATGAGATCTTTCGAATTCAGTGGATATCCCGATCTAAGCATGCTGCACGATCAATAAGCGAAATGGTGTAAAATACCAAAACCCCCACTAAAGTACACAAAATAAATGCAACAACTATAACCGACCATTTTAAGGTTGTGCTATTAACAGCACGTATAATACTCGTAGATATTTATTTAATAATTGCAACGTATAATAATAATAAAGTAATTGCATTGTGATAATACATAGCATCGTGTATCAAATACAATTTCACTTTCACATAATATATCATTATTATTATTATCTTAAAGCTTCATATCTGATTTAGTGGTCATCAGCTCGTGGTGGAAATTTCCACATTCCGATGGTGGGGGCCAGTATGTCCATAAGATCACTGCTGTTTACGTGTCACAATACGTTGCCGAAAAAATGACTGCGTTCAGTTTGGGATTCATTTGTGTTGTAAATGAAGCTTTGAAGCTTCCGACAATCAGTGCTGATGTTATATCACTATATATTTATTCCCTACTCTTTTAAAAAGCGGTGAACGAGGGTCAACATAGTGTCGATCAGTGTGCTGGGCTTTACGTGAACGAAAACTTAGTTTTTATTACTAAACTTTTTTGTTTTATTTTACCAGGTAAGGCTTACTGAGCTTCACAGCTCTTTTTCATTTAGCGACCTGGCCACAAATCACAGCTCGACGATTAGTGGCTTGTCAAGTGGAAATGTATTGCAGCCAAATACTCTGAACGGACCATTCTAAATGTGGATTGGGGAAAACCGGAGGAAGCAGAGAAAAATCCAGCCGACCACAGGGAGAGAGAGAGATATACAAACTCCAAACATGCATGCGTCAGGGTCGGAATCGAACCCACGACCTCCTGCATACCAGGCGAGGTAGTTAACATCTCCTAGCCACCGTGGTGATGATGACAGAGAGAGACATACAAACTCCAAATATACAGCATGCGTCAGGGTCGGAATCGAACCCACGACCTCCTGCATACCAGGCGTGGTAGTTGACATCTCCTAGCCACCGTGGAGCAACTATTAAAAAACCAAGTACAGCGTTGCGATATCATTCATGGGAGAATAAGGCAAGCGGCTTCGAAGTTGAGCATAGCATGTGGCAGTAAAAGTGCTGCTGCAGCAAGTGTGTGCGGTATAGAGCAGGACACTGGCGTAGCACCAAGAGGTTGGCGACCAAAGGGAAGACCTCAAGCCACATTCTGGGATACTGGAAGAGAAGATGCTCAAAGTTGAGTTCTGACTTTGGAATGGCTTTGGAATCTGTCATTAAGAAAAAAAATGTGACAGCAAATCATGGTGGGATCAATGGTATTGACTGTAGTGACTTCTTGGATGTTTTCCCTGGGTCCTCCGGTTTTTCCGTCCACATTTAGAAACGTGCGTTTTGATGGTGTGGCAGCTATTTATTTCCACGTAAGCCACTTCGTTGAGCTATCATTTATGGCCATGTCACTTTTGAAAAGAAAGCTAATAATTTAGTGGGCTTTACCTGGTTAAACAAACGTTTATTTTCATTAGTTTTTTTTATTTTCCTACCTTTCCTATACTTTGCCATCCTTTCGTTTTTTTTACCTGCTCTGACTGGACATCTGTGAAAAAGAGCTTTGTGGCTCGTCGGATTCCTCCAGTATATAAAGATTCTGATTCTCTGGATGCTAGTTATTTTTGTTCGTGCGGTGAAGGAAGATTTGTGAGGACGCTGCCACCCGTGTTTGTCATCTTACGGGAAAACAACTTCAAGGGAAGGGCAACTACCGCCGGTGTCTCTTCGACGAGAAGGAAGCTCTCATGAGAGCTAAGAATCTGGACATTTCTTATTGATAGATACACATAAATACACCGTTTGTCGTCTGTCCGCCGTACCTCCATTAGCACGGATGTCTACATACGGTACGAAATAAGTTCAACATACATACATCTGTGAACGTGGCAAGTCTAATCCAGGTCAAGACCACCTTTAATGACTGTCTGGTACCAATAGCACTCTTGATGAAAATAAATTAAAGCAAGGTTGTAGCCATGGATTCAACATTGGGCGGGACCAAATCTTCCAGGGGGTCTGGGGTCCTCCACCCCTAGAAAAAAAAATCTAAATTTTAAAACTCATTTTCTGCCATTTCCTGCCGAAAAATATAAAAAAAATTCACCAACACAAAGGATGGACTTTTTATTTATTTTTGACAATAATGTCTAATAGTGTATTGTATTACATTGCTGTTTTTTTACCTTTTCTTGTTTCATTGTATGTAATGGCAGAGATTAGGGATTAATAAAGTACAACCATAACTACAATCATATAAACAGAAATCTATTTTATAGCAATATATTAGGGGGGGGGGGGGGACATTTTGAGCATATTTGAATGTTATAATTTACGGCCTTGAATTCAAGTACCGGAATCTCAAACGGAACGAAGAGGGGTGTCTTAGCGTGATTTCACTTATTACAGCTGTAATAAATATTATTAGAGCGAAGTTAAAAAATCTCCCACGCGCTTAGCAGCGTTCGTGAACGCGTCAAAAACTGAGGCGCTGTGCGGAGTCCGGACGCTCTTCCCCGCCGCCGTGAACGATGCCAAACAAAACTCCGCCCGTTAACGCGCCTTATTGCTCCTTAGCCTCCTTTCCTTTAAAAAAAAAACTTCTGCCTCGAAGTTCCCTCGCAGCTCGGCGGCAGAAAGCCCTCACCTTAAGGGTGGTTGTTTTTTTTGTATTTTAAGGGGCTCTCAACGAAACTGCGTTTTTTTATTTTGGCCCAGGTCACACTCGCCTACGGAATGGTGGTGTCAATTTTTTTTTTTAACTTTTAATCAAATCGCTCATACTCGACAGATCACACAAAGCTCCGATGCTATCTCGCCCATACCGTAACCACAACACAGGGAGCCGAGCACTCCCACCGCCAGCCTTTGATGTCTCTCACCACAACTTCTCCTCCTCCTCCTCCTCCCCGTGTAAAGGGGAATACCTGAGGCTACCCGGTCGAGCGACGCCCCCGCTACGGCCTTTAAAGCGACCGGGGGGCCCGGGCCGGCCTCTGTGCCAGAACATCACAAGGTAATTGCTAATTAGTGAACCCGAGCCCAGGGGAGGTTGCAGCGAAGGGAACGCGGACCGTGTGGTGGGGTGCGTTTTTGCCACCCTTGCGTAGGAGAGCAACCTCTGATGTGGCTTCGCATCCACGGCTTTACCTGCGAGCGAGTGCCAGACGCGTCAGCCCGTGCCCACTCGATCGCTCGTTCGCACTGGGGAGCCGGCCGCGTGGAAAGCCGTGCCCCCCCTTTCCTACGTTGCCTTCTTGAACTGCACCCCCATCTCCTCCCGTGCATCAGAGCCCCCCCCCCCACCCTCCTTAGTGCGACAACTCCGAAACAAATTGGCGCAACGCATTTGTGGCCGCGTTACTCGATGCTGTGTCCCATTTCCTCGTCTTTGTCGTTGTTGTACGGGCAGCAGAGCTTCATCACAGTGGGGAATAATCCCCGTGTGAGACCCCCACAAATCTATGTCTAGTGTCCCTTCAACGGGGCCCTTCCAACACAAGCAACCGAAGTGATGTCCCTTCGCGCTGTGTCCATGAGCGCAGGTCGCCTTTAAAGCCGGGCCAGGTCAAACTGAGCACGAAAGCCCAATGTGTGAAATAAGATTATTTTCACTGTCATTGGTGATCATCAACATCTGTGTATGTGTGTGTGTGTATATATATACGTGTGGTATAACTTGTTTTTTTGTCAATACAGTCTTGTGTATTAACACATTCAGGTGTATTCCAGTATTTCAGTGATGCTCGGATCTGTAGGTTTCCCTGACATGGACTCTATGCTCCTAAGCCACAATGTGATTCGTAATGCATTTGCAAATACAGCGTAGTTCTTATAAACCAAATTGGCTTGTTAATTGGTGATATACAAGCAAGAGCAAAACAAAAACCAGACCAATTGTTTTGACATTATTAGCTGGATGTCAAAATGTTGTGATCACATCACAAAGGAAGAACACATCCAACTATATTTCACCGTCGGAGTGTCACGTCATGAAACCCAGTTCCATGGATCAGAAGCTGAAGTTTCATGCCACTGATGTTGAACAAAAAGTCAACTCGCACTGCCAGGGCTTTATAGCTTGAAGTTTTGTCCTGTCACCAGAAACTACTTGTCCAAAATATTACAGCAAATCCAGTCAGGTAATAAACTCCAGATTCAAACTTTCATACCATTTTTCACTGCTAGTGTTTTCTATATATCTAGGATAGAAGATGCAATGCGTTATTTCCGTAATACCATGTCTCATTCTATTCAAATTGGGCACAACTGAGTCCCATCACTCAGTGCTGTTGAATAGGTCCAGACTCAAGACGAACCTGTGTATGTATGTATGTTGAAGTTATTTCGCACCGTACATACCCAACCGTGCTAATCGGAAATGCGGAGGTCGGACAACAAACTAAACACAAAAAGCTGTTCTGAAGAAACAAGTTTTCAATCTAGAAAATTATTTTTCAATCAAGACCTTCATTTGCCCAAGACTAACCTCGCTATTTCTCTTTATATACAGGGTATAAAGTAGACCTCATTTCCCCGGGTTGCCCGTGTTGCACCGTTTGGTGCAGCATCCTGAGATAGAATTGTAATGAGGTGCTACATCAATCCAAATTGCGCGGTATTGTCAAGTGCAAATATTAGTGGTGCGCAATCGGTTTGATGCAAGATTATAATGCACCTGATTTATTTGAAAACGTATCAGATCAGACCCATGATTTCACCAGGCAGGGACTGAATGTGATACGATTGGGATTAGATCAGAAGCCTTGATCAGCTTATAGGGTTTTAACCAATCTGTGGAGATGTAGCTTATTAAAAATGTAGCCTAATTAAAATGGACAGTCACTGGATAGTTGGGGGCCACTGGACTGCTGGGCAAATGATCAATGCAAAATGAAAACATTCTTTGTGTGTGCCTCAACAAGAAACGGCTCCTCTTTTGAAATTTTCAGAACGTGATATCATGCGCTCTGTGGGCAGTTGCAGGGCTGGGGCTTGGGGGTTAAGAGGCTGCACATGCAGCAGCAAACACAAGTTGACAATGTTTATTTCTGTATATCAAGTACAATGGGTAAAATCAAAAGTTCGAGTATTTCATTGCTCTAACAAGCAGGGTGTGGTGGCCATATCCCAAGCCAGCCGTGTAAATTCCACTTCAGACTCTACATTGCCAATTCCACATTCCTGTGGTGCGGAGCAGGAGTGCAGTGGACAGTGCACTCCGCCACGAACCCAGGGCAGCCCGAATTCGACTCTGTCACAGCTGACATGAGGAGCGAGCTATATCTGGACCCATCCCGAGTTACCCATACACAAACCCACACAGGCCAGTATGGCAAAGTGTGGTGAACAAACCAACATGATTTACATGTTTAACACGTAGTAGGGCTTTGCTATAAAGAAATCCACAGTTGCTTAGCCTCACAAAAGTAATGTTGGGTCACGTGTATGAGCAAAAATATTGAAACAGTTTAACATTTCGTTGGCTTTCTCGACCAATATTATCCATAGTAGAGTTTTTTTGTTTGTTAGATCGCGCAAACATAAATGTGTTTGATAAGCCCGCCACCACCTGCCATAGCCAAGTAGTAATGTTTGTCACATAAACAAAACATGCCAAAGAGTTACGAGTACAGCAGCACACCGCTGCGTTGGAGAGTAAGCCCACTACCTCATTTACAATTCGAGTACTGTAACATTTCGCCAGTGAAGAAATCCATATTTGTGGATTTCTTCACTGGTGATGATGCTAGTTGTAATTACTGGCGAAATGTCATGGTACTCGAATTGTAAATGTTGTAGTGGGTTTACTCTCCAACACACCTGCGTGCTGCTGTACTAGTAACGAAATGGTATGTTTTGTTTACGTGACAACCCTTACTAATCGGCTGTGTCATCGGGTGGTGGCGGGTTTAACGACACATTAACAATTTTGCGATCTAACTCATTAAACATTTATTATCGGTGCTTAACATGGCATGAGGAGGCCTTCAACAGCGGATTTACAAAAGGGGCTTAAAAAATCTTCATAGGACATTCACTGTCGACATCCCATAATGAAGTACTCATTTTACTTGAGATATGATGATGGGCTCAGTTGGTACCCACCTGGGATTTTCACTCATGGCCCCCACAACTTGTGAGTCAGATGTTCTTTTCCCAGCACTGCTTGGCCAGATAGAACGTGCAACAGGGCAACATTAAATCTTGTACAAATCTGTGTATAAGCACTGTTTTCATAATGGCTCAAATTGTATTTCTGTGCCATTGAACCTAGAATGAAAACCCCTTGCGATACAATGTTAAGGCCCTGTGTGGGGCATGTATTCACATGCGTGCGTTTATACTCATTCGTCATGGCCGTGTCAGTACGACAAGCCGGGGTTGTGCACATGGATGCGACGCTGTCACATATACTGTATATATGACTGTTCCAGAAGTCCAAGCCATTATACAATCAGTACAAAAACCACAAGCATGCTTTGGACTCATATTTCAAACGAAGAGGAGCGTGAATGAATTATTTATTTATTTACTTCCAACTATTGGCACGTGTACAATTTTATAGCTATTTTAAATAATCTGCCTAACAACACCAGTCTTAAGTGTGCAACATGAAAAAGTAAGGCAATCAGCTGCATACCGTACCAGAATTGAACACTGAGTTGGAGGGACTGTTCCCAGTGCCTCCCAGTAATTTCTTTATAAGACGAATACAACATTATTTGTTGCAAAATTCGATATGAAGTGCCAAAGCACATCAATCACAAGAAAATATTGTTGTGTACGGTACTACCACAATTCAATAACATGATTGAAAATGATCCCAGCTATAGTACAATAATGTACCAATAGTAATTGTAACATATTAACGAGGCAGAAGCCCCACAGTTGGTGCCACCTATTTGCCAATGCAGCAGTAACTGTTCTTCATATGCCATAAAATATTCTTCTTAATGCCGTAACTACTGGGAATCTGTGAAAAAGGGCTTTATCGCTGATCAAATTCCTCCGTTATAAATAAATAAATATTGAGATTCTGATATTGGAAATCTGGTTCTGTGCTACCATCTCACATGACAGCCAAAGTCCTTCATGGTTCCATGAAGTGCTTCCTTCTGCAGGTCACAAGGTGTCACACACAAATAAAACGTTACTTTAAACTACAAAAGCAAGTAGCACATGGACAATGTTGGTTGCGCCAAGTACCGTAGAAGAGGCAGTAAGTAGCTTGCAAATTGCGACACATTCACCTGGAATGTGGGAAAATGTATGAGGGCCACACTTATTTCAAAGCACGCTACTCGGCAGTAGTGAAGAGGAGGCCTCGTGACTCAGGCAGGGAGGTAATGTCCTCTTCACCTGATCTGGCACCGCTGAGATCATGGGACCGAATTACAAGTGGACACATGCGACGATTAGCAACTGCGTGCAATCAGCAAAGGATCGTATCACGTTGTTCCCCGGCGTGACGTGATCGTCTGCCGATTGTAGGCTACCAAAAATGGAATAAATGCTTCTTAACCTCGTGCCCTGGCTTTATAAGCACGGCCGAGATGTACTGTATTCTCCGGATTAAAGGCACACTGGAAATACTCTTATTTGGGTCAATTTTGAAAGAAAAAAAACACCAAATTAAATGAATCAATGCGATGTGGGTAAATGTGACGTAACAATAAACAGAATAGGGAACATATTATTTGTTCTTTTGGTAAAGTCACGTAGAAGGAAAACAATAAAATAATAAAAATATAAAAAACAATAAAATTCTCACGACGTTTCGACTGCAACACAAGCAATCATCATCAGGTGTGAAAACCACAGCAAGAAAATTTTTAAAAAATGGCGTTTTTTTTAACGTTAGCACCACGGAGAGTGATTTGGCAGTTTTGATGTAGTTTCCTTATTCACCAAAGTTCCTGTACCTGACACCATCGCAATCATTGAAGCCTTGATTCATCAAGGACTAAACACTGAGGTACCCCCCCCCCCCCCCCCCTGGTGAGACACTGCTAAACCAATACATACTTCACTTGGAATGGAACTTTCTACAAATAAACTGAGGGCACCCCAATGGGCTCCCTCCTATCTCCGGTTGTAGCCAACATTTTCATGGAGAAATTTGAGACTGATGCCATCCAGACTGCCACTCTGCGCCCAACCTTATGGAAGAGGTACGTGGATGCCACTTTTGTCATCTGGCCACATGGCCGGCCTGCTGTAGACCAATTCCTCGACCACATCAATTCCATACACCCAGCCATCAGATTTACCATGGAAGTCGAAAAAGATGGCAAGCTACCTTTTTTGGATGTCCTAATAAAAAAGAGACCTGATGGTTCAATGAGCCACTCTGTCTACAGGAAAGCTACCCATTCGGATGCTTACCTGAAACCGGATTCCCACCACCATCCATCCCAGAAGAATTCCCTCATCAAGACTCTGCACCATAGAGCCCAATGCATATCCGACCAGGAACACATAGCCAATTAACTCAAGCACGTACACCAAGCTCTTAAGGCTAATGGTTACTCCGACTACACAATCCGCAAAGCTATCACTCCAACCATGAAGAAGGACCCTCTTGAGGAGCCATTCAAAACCATCACTTTATCCTACATTGCGGGGATCACAAAAAAGATCTCCCAAATCTTGAATAAACACAAGATCCAGGTCCGATTCAACACATTACATAAAATCCGTGATCTGGTTCCGTCTGTAAAAGATGTGATTCCGGACATACAGTACCCTGGCGTCTACAAACTAAGTGGCCTCTGTGGTAGTAGTTATATTGGAGAAACCAAACGACATGTCTCGGACCGCATTCGTGAACACAAAGCAGACCTAAAACACGGTAGGACCAACACCTCGGCCGTGGCAGATCACTGTTATAATTCAGTAGGCTCACATGACATTGACTTCTCCAAGACAGAGGTTCTTTGCAAGCCATCTGGCTACCATGAAAGATTCGTTCATGAGGCTATCCACATATACAAACACAGAGACAATTTCAACCGAAAAGATGGATTCTGGCTTAGCAATCATTGGAAGGATTTGATAAACCATTTCAGGTCTTAATTAATTGTTCACGCTTACGGTGGCTTTCAGACCGCATCCATTATTTTCGTCTCCCCCCTCCTCTTTTCCGAACATAGATGGACTCGTCCATCTGAAAAACTGCCAAATCGCTCTCTGTGGTGCTAACGTTAAAAAACGCCACTTTTTTCAAATTATATTTTTGTGGTTTTCACACCTGATGATGATTGCTTGTGTTGCAGTCGAAACGTCGTGAGAATTTTATTGTTTTATATTTGTATTATTTTATTGTTTCCCTTCTACGTGACTTTACCGAAAGAACCAAGAATATGAATCCCTGCAGTCACGAAAGCTTTAAATCAGAATAGGGAACGTTAAGGTACCCGGTATGGGAAACGCAGAGCTAAAATTGCATGTCTTACAAACCGTGTGTAGCACCACCAGTCTCAATACTGTTAGAGTACCGGCAAAAGCCCAAATAACAATCAAATATATACATACTTTGTGTGTGTATGTATATATAAACAAAAAATGACAAATATTTTGAAAATGAGTTTGTGTACAGTCCCTGTAAAACTTTTTTCTCTCCAGTCACTTGCTAAAATTAATTTGGTGGAATGAGTGGCACACAGGATCAGTATCACAATCTTTACGCATCCTGGAGAAATCCGATGAGCAATCACAGATGTCCAATAGGGGCGGCTCAGAAAGTAACAACAACACACAGAACGGGTGGCATATCGCCTGGACATTGACCACAATTGTAACTTGCGTGTGCAGGTGATCACCCCCCCACTTTTGCTTTAAATAATGAACAAATACACGTGCCTCTTACAATCCGGAGAATAGGTAATTGGCTATACATGGCACTGCATTCGCATTCCACGCAGCAAGAGCCCAATGACCCCATACCCAGATGCTGTCCATTGGCCACCTCGCAGCCTTTAAGTAGTGTGCACTCTTTGCTTATTAATCGTACGAGGATTGTGTTCACACAGTCAAACAACCCTGGGCAGAAGCGTTGGGGGATTTGCGAAGGAGCCAATCAATTCCACGAGGGGTGTCTAAGACAGCCCAGCAATGCCCGTGTGTTTGCCTGCAACAGAAGTGGCATCAGCAGTAGCAGCAGCAGAAGCCACTGGTGGTAAGCACGCGATTTTGTTTTGTCTAAGTATTGTGCTTGGACGAACTGGGTACATCCAAGAGATAGAATCACTCTGCCGACCGCCGCACATTGACGGAAAGCTGTTTTGACAGCTATTGACTGAACACGAGCCACGACCATTATTAGCCTTGGAATATATTGCAGCGCGGTGCAATATAAATAATGTTGAAAATACCGCGATAAAACAAACAGGAAAACAGTACCTGGGCATTGTAGGATTGGAAATCCGTCGACGAGAGGGCTGTAAAGTTTTGCACTTGGTGCTCTTCATGCCACATGCGGGTCGGAATGATTGCCATCAAACTGGTTTTCTTATTTTTTTTTACCTGCAACACAGATGCCCTCATGTGAATATGCCCTTTGGTGTTGATGGGAGTTTTTGAATGGGTTTGAAAAAATACGTAGCATAACAAAAGTCTAGCACGGAGCAACGGTAACATGCGTGCAAGGGGGAATTCAACATCGTATAATCATTAATCGGGTTTAACCACCTCCTGTGGGTGTGAAATAAAATAAGTAAACAGACCAGTGTACGTTTGTACTGCATGTTGAACTTACATTGCACAGTACGTAGCCAACGGTGCTAATCGGAGTGTGATCCCATGGTTTTCTGTGCTTCGAGTGTTCTAGGCTATAACATCCGGGGACCCAGCTGAATTAGTTTAATCGGCAACACTCTTCTGACGTGACTCGGAGAGGGGGGAAAGCAGTCCAGAGTTTATTTTCCGAAGCAAATGCTGCTAGACCCAGAATTCCCACCGGCTGACGGACCGAATGATATTAGGTGGCGAGACAGAGCCTTGCTTGTTTATGCTTAATCATAATACCCACAATCCACCACGGCAGCGCAAAGCACATTTTGTACAATTTTCCTGTGGTTCTGTCAATGAATCAATGACATCAGGTACGGTGTCATCTGCACGAATCAATCGCTGCATGGTGTTCAGCATATGTGTACACAGAGTGACTACACGCATCCTATTGACAAAATACAGCCTGAATATTGAAGTGGAGCGTTAATGATTTTAACATTTTGGAGAGGTGCTCAGCTGGTAAAGAATGTTAAGTAACGTTTGCTCGCCAGTCAATAATCATTGCATTATTGGTAACATAATGAATAACATTTTCTTTATGTACGTGGTGGTGCAGCTTTTCCCGCAGTGTTTCGTGCATCGCATTACAAACCTGACTGCCTGAACTTGAGTAGTCTGGCCATGGATAACATTAGCGACATGGCATCTGAAACTGTCCTGGGCACTTGAGGCTTTGACTCGGCCTTAAACGAGTTCCTGCTTTGGTGCGCAAAGGCTCCGGGAAGACAAAGGTCGCTCAGTGCGGTGCTGGACGAAACTCCCCGTTCGTGTGCTGTGCCAGCTTGAAGGGCAGCTTCATATCAGTGCTCGAACTTGCAGCAGGTTGCAGTGCTTTTGTAAAACTGACCTGGGTAGTGAAAGGCAACTTATCAAGGGGCCTAAAGGAGACAGTTTTAAATCATTATGCATGAGCAACTATAAGCTATGGATCATAAATACGGACGCTGTTTTAATAAACTGGAACAAGAGCTGAAAAGTGGGCAAACAAGCGAGCAAAGGTCCATCCTGGGAATTCAAAGAGACAGAGAAACGTCGATCAGAAAAAAAAATATGCAAGGCAGTGACATATCGTGGACTGTTAAGAAATGTTGGCTTGTTTGTATTATTTTTATGTTGAACTTATTTATCACCGTAAGTAGCCAACTGTACTAATTGGAGGCTTGAGCAGGACACGCCGCTGAAGGGGATGATGCCTGTATGTGGAGACTAATGAAGGAGTGGCAGCCAAAGGCAGATAGAAAATCCACCATGGAGATTGAGCAGTGAAATGCGCTCACGTGCAGGAGCTAGCTGAATTACCGCATCGCGAGACTGGTAGCAGTAGCAGAAAGATCATAACTGTTGGTGATGATGAGTCGAAACTTGCCAATAGTCTACATGGCTGTGGAAGGGACATTTGTTTTTTGTTGTTGTGCGCATGCCTTAAACTATTTACATTGTACGAGGATTGTGTTTGGCTTTTTGTGGTGAGACGGTGGCTGCACTGGTTTGTCTGCATGTCGGGCAGCCCCAAAAAGAAACTCTCTACAGATCCACTGTCATCCGTGCAAGGAGCAGTGAAAACAAACCGACGTGGAGGAGCACTCTACATCCCGTTATCGTGAGCTGCAAGACTTTTGAGTTCTCAGAGCTGCGTTGTCTTCGTCTCCACACGCGCGCCTTAAGATTGGCGCTCAATGCATTCACCATCAAGTAGTATGGCTTCTTTTTTTTTCCCTTTACCATGCCTGCCTGCCCGACGAAAGCCATGTGGAGTAGCAGCGAAGTATGTCCGCTGTTAAATTACACCCGAATATTTGTATTAGTTCACGCAGGTATTATTTATTTACGGCATGGGAATGATGCAATTGTTTGGACGATGAATGTTTTGGTCCCCTTTTTGCTCTGTGTGCTTGCCGGCGCAATGACGCCTATGGTTCTGAGCCAGAAGGCTTTCCCCCTGGCTAAAATTAAATTACGTTCTCATACATACTTACATTTGTGGCGCTTTAAACAATTGATTTGTTCCCTTCAGACAAGCAGCGCCTGAGCTTGAAGCATCATGTAGACAATACAAATGTATCGCCAAGATTCCATAGGCAACGTTGATGAAGACAAAAAAAATATTACCCCAAACGCTAAATTCATCAGAATTGCACAGATAGTGGAAACATTTATCAACACCAAGATGCGTCTCATTCGATCGGCACTTTTTACAATGTCAAATTTCCATGAAACACGTTCGAATAAAATGCGTTCATTAAAAAGTGGCACCAGCAGCAGGACTCAGCCAATTAAAACGCGAATTCAGGGTCGGGTGGCACCATGAAGTTTGCCCTTGAAAGTTTGCGCATTTCGAGTGAACTGTGCTGGGCGTAATATTGTTTGAAGGTGACCGTTAGAGGTGATGGAAAGACAAAAAAAGAGCACATGCAGTGGTTCCCTTTCGTCGCTTCCTGTTCAACAATGCAGTGTTTTTTTTTTGCTTGAGAAAAACACAAAGTCTTACCGAGTGAAAATCAATGGGTGGTAGTGGAGGACAAAAATTTTCTATTGCCTCCACTACGGAGCTGCCACCGCGCACCTTGTGCATGGCTGAGGATGGACAATGCACGGAGCAATCGCTCCGGGGCCATAGCGCTGTTGGGTTCCTTTAGAACGAGGCAACGGAGGAGCTGTAATAACAGCAGCCAGAACTGAACGTGAAGCGGAGTGCGAACAAAAAGTGTAGACCAGCTGTTCTTTTCCTCGCTTTAACCCGTTCAGCCCTTCTCCCCCAATCGCCTCTTCTAACAGCCAGCACCTCCTGCACCACCCCCCCCCCCCCCCGCTTCCCCCACACAGAATTAGAAAGGCCATGTCATCCCATGAAATGCACAAGTCCGTAATTACTAAGTTATTGAACAAAAATATTTCGAGTTGTGTTTAGAATCCCAAAGGATTTATTAATTACCAATGTGTCTGATCATGTACCAAGGTGAATCGCATTTAAATATCCATCTCAAAGGATTATCGAGGAAAATGTATTAATAAATAGTCATTATTACACTGGCAAGGGACACCTTGGAGAACGTTATCGAACAGATGAAACATATGTTCGTTAAACCACGGAAAGCATCGCTGAGACTCGAGACTTTTCTCTGGCAGAGTCCTGCTTGGGATGTTTTAGCAGTTCCCTTGTTCGGTGCGGATCCAAAGTGCCCACACACATCTCACTCGTACACAATGTCAGAGGATCCCGTTTGCTGTACTAGTGCCAACATACACCCGTCAGGCCCATGCAGCTGAGTGTCTCAAACACACGATCCCAGCTTGATCCATCAACCCTATAAGCCTCCTCACCCGATAGATCACAAACGTGAACGACCAATTCGTCTCAGAAGCTGTGGTCATGAGGTGAGGTGCCATTATTGGCAGGCCTTGTATGCTTGGAATGCTCATCATGGGGCCATGATGCCAACACATTGATGGCCTAAACTTGCGCATTTGACCACAGGGTCTGATATGTCTACTTTCATAGCTGAAGGAGCACTTGAACGATACCCAGCAGCGTTACTTGGTAAAGGTTCAATTACTATCTTTTATCTTCTTTGGTTCTTTCGGTAAAGTCACGTAGAATGAGAATAAAATAATAAAATAATACAATAACACAATAAAATTCTCACGACGTTTCGGCCACAACACAAGTGGCCTTTATCAGGTGAAGGGTCGAGACTGTCTCGAGGACAGTCTCGATTCTCATTCTACGTGGCTTTACCGAAAGAACCAAAGAAGATGAAGCCTTGCAGTCACGAAAGCTTTAAATCGAATACTATCTTTTATTTTTATTTTACCAGGTAAGGCCCACTGAACTATTTATCTATTTTTCAGCAGCGACCTGGCCACAAGTGAGAGCTCAACGGAGTGGATTGTCACGTTGAAATTTATTGCAGCCAAATACTCATGTTTCCAAATGAGGAGGGAAAAACCGGAGAACCTGGAGAAAAATCTACGCGACCAAGTGGAGGACACGCAAACTCCAATTGTACAGGTTTCATGGTCGAGCTCGAACCCACGACCACCTCTATACCAGTCGAGGTATTTAACACCTTTCCACCGTGGCGTCCCCTTAAAGACATCACCCCCTACAATTTGACCCGAGGAACCCTTTCAATCCTCCACAACCAATGTCAGGGCAGCTGCTTTCAAGCTTCAAACACTTTAAATGTATTTTTTTAACCAAGGTAGCACAGTCGCCAAACTATTCTCTCATCAACACTGTCCTCATTAAACATGCCCTAACCCTTTGAAGTATGACCTACCCAACCAAACCAACTAATGCTATTCCAACACTGCGATCATTTCCTGTTACAAAGAGTGAATGGTTAATCCATTATTACGGAAGGCAGCGACGTTTAGGAGTTATGACACGAGGGCCAAACGTGCTCGATGACATCGCGTGTCCCGTCGTACACGCGATATGATTATAACGTGACGCCTAATGATGTCACGAAGACGTCAGCGCATTGCATTGTCCACAGTAAACGTGTCTCGCCCGTGACTTTACGCTGACAGCACAGGGTCGAGTGATGAACACAGCGAGGGGCGTCACCGAGTGCGACAAATCGGCACTCGCACGGCACGCTACGGTCTGCGTCGACGTGAACGCACCCGGTTTTTGAATTCTTTCGTCTGCAGCCAACGCGCCTTGGACAAGCCCGATCTTGTCACGTGTGAGATGCTCCGGAGGGTCAGGCTCGGTCGTGATGAGGATGGGGGACCACCAGGTTAGAGGTAGCGCTGCGCTAATGGCCATTGTGATTGTAGGAGGTGATGTCTTTAAGATAAGACTTTAAAAGGGAGATGGTTGGGTGACAAAGGGATATTGCTATGTCCTCGTGAGCACTGAAGCGGCACCAATGGGATTCTAGATTTGATAACCCAGGTGCCACGTGCTAAAAAAGACACGCGCAGAACATTTCGTGACCTTAGCCTGCCCATGAATGACGGCGCATGTTCTGAAATTGGTGAATGCATCTAGCGACTCGCTTACTACACAGAGTCGAGAGGTCATCGTGAAATGGGTTCCTTGAATGGCGTTGGGCAGCATAATGCGATGCCATTTCCAGGTCTGTTGTTGTGAAGCTTCTGGGATGCTGGTCCCATGTCAACACCACAACTGTTGTTATAGTTGGAACAATTGTGTACCCATCAGCCGATTAAGTTCCACGATGTTTAGCATCATGAGAAAACTATAGCTAAAGTTTGAACTGGAATTTAAAAAAAAACTAAATTGAAGAAAAAACGTAAACATGGATAAATACCATGCTTTCAAATACAACGGCAAGAAATAATGTTTAATCATAACAATTTCAACATGTTATAATGCACAGTATTTGCTCACTTTGGGAAAGAGATGTCCTTTTTCCGGCAGTACATATACAATAAACCCTCCATATTCGCGAGGGTTACGTTCTTGAAAACGCTCGCGAATGCAGAAACCTTGTTTGAAACAGGGACACAATGGTACGAGTGAACACAGGTGGGGAAATGGATAACGTTTAATAACAATGACTAGAATGAATACATTGTAAATAACAACGTGTGTGTTTTAATTACCTTTGATGATGATTTGACGACGATGGAGACGGCGGTGATGGTGAGGAATTAAGGAGGATGTCTCCTCGGGAGATGCAGGTGTTTGATAACAACGCCGCTCAGCTGTTCACACGAGGATACAGCGGGCAGCCGAGCGAGCGTGCCTCATCCTCGCAGCAGACAGTTTCACATGTACAGTAGTAACATGTACAGTAGTAACATGTACAGTCGTAACAATCTGCGACCATCATGCCAGTGACGGTGGTCTGTAAGGCACTATGCACGCTCGCCAATACCGGCGTCCGGAGGGGTCACGAATCGGGAATTGGCATACATTTGTCAACTCGCGAATAGTGAATTGGCATACATTTGTCAACTCGCGAATAGTGAATTGGCACACATTTGTCAACTCGCGAATAGTGAATTGGCATACATTTGTCAACTCGCGATAGTGAATTGGCATACATTTGTCAACTCGCGATAGGGAATTGGCATTCATTTGTCAACTCGCGAATAGTGAATTGGCATACATTTGTCAACTCGCGAATAGTGAATTGGCATACATTTGTCAACTCGCGAATCGGGAATTGGCATTCATTTGTCAACTCGCGAATCCAGAACTCGCGCATAAGCGACGGCTTTGCTTCACTGAGATTGGGAATGAGAGAATGACTCCGAGGTGGGAGGAGCCACTTTAGAAGCTGGAAGGCAGCAGCTACCTGGCGTGGAGCTGGTGGGTGCAAACAATTGCCCGAGCTCTGCGGTCCTCTACGCTCGGTTGTTATCGGCCAATTCCAGAGTGGTTTACATGAGTGAGACAAGTGGCGCACCTGAATAAAACCCATGCATGCCAAATGGTGGCGGGCGGGGGGGGGTTACATTCAATCCCATACGGATGGAACAAGTGGAGCCCGTGTCTTTTTTGCTGAACTGCATTGTCCTGGCGACACGTGACATATGACGCCTCGACGTGAAGTGATGAGTAGTCCCTCATGCGTGGAAATCCACAAAGCAGAGTTGGTTTAATGAGCTTATACATGCACCTCCGATTGGCACGGTTGGCTACATACGGTGCGAAAGAAGTTCAACAAACAAACAAACACACACGAGTTAAAATAAATACAATGCCAAAATGAAATCGCATCTCGTCTATTGACCAATGCACCTTCTGGAACAATGCTGCCCGCTCGCATGAACCACCACATTGTCTCAGGAACTGTGTTCGTGAGGTGAGGTGCCATTATTTCCAGGCCTTGTATGCTTGTGATAATGCTCATAATGGGGCCATGATGGGAGCACACCGATGCCCTAAACTTGTGCATTTAGTCACAGGGTCTTGCATGCCTACCTTCAGAGATGAAGGAGCAGTTGAACGATGCCCGGCAGCGTTACTCGGTAAACGTTCACTTTCACCCAAGGAACCCTCTCAATTCTAAAGCGACCAAAGCCAAGGCAGCTGGCTGCATTCAAGCATCCACACATTGCAAAAGTAATTTCTAATCAAGGTAGCACAGCAAGAACAACTATGCTCTCATCGACCATATCTTCATTAAACATACCCTGACTCTTCAATACACCCTGGACTGTTTTTTATTTCACAGGTTCTTATCAGCAGAGTGTGGCCCAGGGTTGCCTTATGTGTAAGGCAAGAGTCATCCGTGGATGTTGAAGCTCCTAATAAAGAAATAAAGTGGTTTGAATGTGTAATGAAGCACTTCTGGGAACACGTACGTATGAAAGTCTCATTGTGTTCTTTTATTTTGGTGAAGGAGAGAATGTGTAGGCTGCTTGTTTATTAATTATCCACAATGCACCAAGGCAGCACAAAATGATTACGTATTTATGCTCAATTGGCATGTATTTACACAAACCACGTGACAGCCCGTTGAAGTATAACCGTTTCATTCCAGGCGAAAGGTTCGCTTGCGATTTAATTATGGGGTTGATTTTTGTTTAAATTGGCGTGCAGTCCTTTAATTTGTGATGGGAGACAGTGGAACAACACGATGTCAGTTTAACGTGGAGGCTTTCGTGGCCAATATTATCCATGAGGTTTTCTTTGGTTAGATTCTGTTCTGGCTGTCGCCTGATGAAGCTGGTTGTAATTACCAGCAAAACGTCGTTACACGAATTGCAAATGTTGTGGGTTTACTCTCCAATCCACCGGTGTGCTGTGCCAGAATCGTTTTGGCATGTTTATTTACGTGACAAACCTTACTAATTGTGTGTGTTGGGTGGTGGCGGGTTTAACGACACATTGATATTTACGCGATCTAACCCAACAACAACAAAAAACACGAAATCCTCAACCTTCATATCGTATGGGGCAGCACTCTCTCTCTCTCTCATCACTCCTAACATTGCCCAGCAGCCCTCGCCATCGAAATCAGCCCAGCAGCGAGCGTATTAACCACTATCTCATCCTTTGCAATATATTCACGATATATTTATATCAATTATTTATACAAAAAAAATGCATGTAAATATTTCTATATAAATGTAATATAATTTCATGCATTATGCATGCGATACGAGGGATGTATCCACTTTACATTAAGCATATAAAGACATATCACGTGTGCATCAAATATACTGCATAGTCATTAAAAAATATTAGTACGATTAATCAATACAGAATGTACCAACAGGCAGATTGTAAAGGTTATGCATAACTAAGATTTTGATCTGTGATGACAGTAAGGCCCACTAAGTACATCATAAATAATACAATTGGGTCCACATTTACGGAATAATGAATACAGTAATAAGGCAACAGAGTAGGCAGTCCTTTCCCTAATTAAGGGACTGGGGGAGCATTTCACTTGAGTGTTCAGTTGTCGAAGCACGTGAGCAAGAATATTTAATTAATGAGCTTGTTTGCATTTTTCACACAACACCCGAGGATATTAGATCGACACGTTCAGGTCGTTTTGCGAACCTACGTGTGTTCTCGGTGCTCTGTCCCTCTTACAACAACGTTCAATTGGCTCCCACTTGCTTTATAGTTTGTTTTTACGCCGTGAATTACTTGTGCTATAAAGAAATCCACAGTTGTTTAGCCTCACAAAAGGTAATGTTGGGTCATGTGTATATGAGCATAAATATAAAAAAAAACTGTTTAACATTTTGTTGGCTTTCGCGACCAATATCAATAAAAAAAAGTTTTGTTTGGATTAGATAGCGTAAATACGTGTCGATGAACCTGCCACCACCTGGCACAGCCAATTAGTACGGTTTGTCACGTAAACAAATTCCAATTAGTTCGAGAGTAAACCCACAACATGTACAATTCGAGTACGACGCTTCGCTGCTGATTGCAACCAGTGTCGGGTGGTGGCAGGCTTAACGACACATTTATATTTACGCGATCTAACCCAAAAAGTATAAAACCACGTTCCCACCTCCTGAACATTGTTGGGATTATTGCACGACGTATTTATTGCGTTGATGCATCACAGTGCATGTATGTACGTTGAACTTATTTCGTGCTAATCGATCTGTGGCTGGATCGCTTTGTGGTAATACTATCCACGGGGGAAACGGTTTGCGTGGAGTCGATGGCCAGTAATATCTTGCGCGAAATTACCAAAGTATGCTCTCTGTTGTAAAATGGATGTCAAAGGCGCTGTCATTGCATTCACAAAAGTTGGCCACAGTCGATGTCGGATGCCAACGTAAATTTTTTTTTAAAAAAATGCCCACAAATGCTTCGCAAAGATATAATAATTGCTTATTTCTTTTTTTTTAAACCGCCTCAGTCTTGCTCTCCCTTGAAGAAGCACAAAAAAAGGAAGAGGCGATAATTTGTTTATGGGAAACAAACCATCGATTGATCTTGCATAAAGCTGCGTGACATCGCACCTCTAGGGATACGTCGACGGACCGGTGAGAAGAGGGGAGGGTGAAGGAGCGGAAGGGTTCGGGTGGGGGATGGGGAGAGGTGCCAAAGATGAGAGGGTTGAGGATAAAGGTGGTGGAGGATGATGGAAGTGGGTGTGGCGGGAGAGAAGAACGTGTGAGATAGGTGGGACTGGGGGGGGTGGGTGTTGGGAGAGGCGGAGCAGTCGTGCAACGGTGAGCACACTCCGCCCCGAACCCGGAGAGTCGAGTTCGATCCCCCCCCCCCCCCACCCTTACGGCCAACACCAGTGACGATTATCTGAATCGGTTCTGGGCATCCCCTAGGTAGACTCAGCATCAAATGAGTACCTGGTGCGATGTTTAAACATCAGCACTGGGGAGACAAAGGCGGCCGTGCACGGTGCTGGCCACCACCCCCCCCCCCCCACCCACCCTCGTGTGCCGTGCCAGCCTTCACAGGTGCTACTCGCTAACAGCACTTGCCCCAAGAGTCTGTTAAGGCCGCACTGGGGGGGGGGTGATCTTTGTTGGGAGAAGGAAACTGTGGAGGTAAGGGTAAGAATGGATGTGGCGAGAGGGGGATGGCATATGGGGATGCGGGGATGAACGAGTGGGAAAGAAGTGAGGAAGAGGCCACGGTGATTGGAGGGGTTAACGTGGGAAGTGGAAAAGCGATCAGGTTTTCTGAACGGTGAGAATAAGAGCCACAGTGTGCCGGAAATTGTGAACGTGTGAGATTTTCTAGTTGAGTATCACTCTGCTGGAGGGGGGTGCGGGGGTGTAGGGAGGGAGCGGTGTCGCAGTGGTTTAACACTCTGCCCTATGAACCCAGCGACGCGAGTGTGGTTCTTGGCCATCGCTAAAATCAGTGGCGGGACGATATTTGAACTGGTCCTGTCCTCCAAAGTTCACCAGCCAACATCGACCAGCATGGCGAAGTGTGCTCAAACCACCTCTGTGACCGAAATGCCTTCAACTAGCAGTGGATAGACAGAGGTCCGTAAATTATATAATTTTTACGATACCCTTCAATTTCTATTAATCCCCTTCAATGCATCCTCCAACATTATGACTTCATAGCCACACAAGTTGCTGTCATCGTCCCCCCTCCCGTCTCAATTATTTAGCTCCCAATTGCGGCTTCAGAAAGTCTAACCCTTGGCCTACGACAAGCGTACTCAAGATGTCACCAGTCCCACATCACCCCCTCGCTCGTTAGGCCTTGGTCTGCCATGGGCCGGATGCACAGTCTCACGCTGGGGCCGGTCTACATGAACAAAAAAAACCATAATTGTGGATTTACATTTATGAAGGATGGCTCTATGAACTGCGATATTTTTCCCAAGGGGGGTATGAAGTTGGTGGGTGTCAGGGGTTTAGGTCATGATGTTCGGGTTGGGGATAAGCTTTGGGGGCTTGGTCGCCATATATCCAGAGAGAGACTTAATTCGACAAACCTCTCGGATGGGAATCCCTAGCCAGGCACAACTTTTACTCATTAGCACTCGTATTCCACCCACTCCCACTTTTGACCGATTTAATTTCCATGCAATGTTAAACAGCCACGTGGATCTCTACGTATGATCTTGGCAGGTGTCTGCTCGTGCTCGGAGCGCGGCCGTGCATTTGCAAGTGATTTGCGATGCCTTTTGAAGCGCAAGAAGTCTCCTTTCATTTGCTCGACGAGTCTCCCCGCCCCAGACCTGCAGCCCTCAAGCCCCCAAGTCATCTGTTTTTTCCTCTGAAGGTTAATTTGGGGCACGTATTAAATATTAACTGAGACACCCCAAAGACAGATGACTTGGTTTTTTTCCCCCACCCACCTCCCTCCCCCTCTGATTTTCTTTTTGTTTCCCAGGTAACCCGGTCTCTTTTCCTAAGCCAGAAAGCCAAGCAAACAGGATAGTGATAAGAGATTTCCATCCGCCCATACAAACAGCTGTTTAACCATCTCACTTACAATTCCACCAACGCGGGGTGAAATTAAAGAATATTTTGGATTAAACGCGATATCCCAGCATTTGTTCATTAATCCTGGAGTGTGGTTTGTAGTTCTTACGTTCAATGCTGGGAAATGTTTTTACGATGCGTGTTTGTAAAAAAAAATATATAGCTCGTACAATGAAGTCGACTGGCTCTCGGTTGTATGGTTACAAGTTCAAATCTCGGTCAAGGCTGACTGAATTCATCATTCCTCCTGAATGGGTTAAGTGAGTACCAACTATCGAGGCTTGCACATTTTGTGGGAATTCACCAAAGTAGCTGGTCTATGGACGGAATGAGCACTGCCCATATATACATGTGGAGTTTACAACAATGCCTCAGGAATATAAGATGCATACGCTGTTTAGCCCTTCTTAAACAACAGCAATTAAGTAATTTAACGCGTAGGCTTTTTCGCTCAATGTTATCCATAATAGCTTTTTATTTGAGTTAGATCGTGTAATTATGTGTCGTTAAACCCACCACCATCGGACACAGCCAATCAGTAAGGTTTGCTTCGTCAACAAAACATGCCATTAGTTAAAAGTTCAGCACACAGGTGTGTTGGAGAGAAAAACCCACAACATTTACAAGATATTGCTGGGTGAAGGCATCACCTCACTGTCACTCATGAGGGTTGTTTTTGTCCATACTTCACCATGCTGCTCAGTTAAGGCTCGTGAAGTGGGGACCCGTGTCCAGTTGAGACATCGCTCTACACTGACGTTGCCAGTAGCTGGGAATTTAATTCAGGTCACTGCGTTCAAAGTGCAATGCACCAACCAATACGCCGCTTCTGCAGCCCACATCGCGATTATTCACATACACACACTGAACATTTTCCTGTTCATCCACTTCCCAGGAGCGCTCACTCACGCTGAGGTCGTTGGGAGCGCCGTGTTGGCAGCGCGGGTCTTGATCTGCCTCCACGCGGAGGAGCTGGTCACGGAGGAAGCCAATCTCCAGTCTGTGAGGTTCTGCACCCAAGGAATTCCCTCGGGTGCCCTGCTTTTCTCTTCTGCTCAATCGTGCCCTGTAGAATGGCTTTTGGTTTGCTGCCGGAGATATTGGTGTGGCTAAAGAACGGCAGCCTTCTTTTCCTTCGAATGGTGGCCAAAAGTGAATACTTTGTCATACACTTCACGTCTATACTGTTCTTGACTTACAACCAATTTGACGAATTATTTTGTTATGCTGTGGTGGCAGTGTGTGCGCAAAGACAACGCACAAAACACACATTCCTCAACAAGCCTGCTTTCAAAAGAAAGCATATATAATAGCCGACATTTCGGGCAATGGGCCTTCTTCATAGAAAATAAATAGAGATGCCGGAGAGCTTGGGTGGATACGGGTTGGAGAGTGGCCAAATGCGTTGAGATTTTTTTATGTAACTAATTTGGACTATTTTGAAAAATTACAAGGCCGCGTTTTTTTTACACATTTTCTTCGCTGTTATTCACGGGTGAGCGATTTTTTTTCTTATTCTAGGTTCACGCTGCAGCCTACAGGAAAACAATTGCAATCTGTTGCAGTGCTACATTACCTTGCTCATGCATTTACGGCCCTGTGCGTCAAAGAGTTAAGTCTAAGGCGACCTGAGGGAGGGCCTTCTGGGGTATAGAAGCCATTTAGAAATCAATTGAAATTGTCTGAAATGTCAGTGTGGGACAAAAGGAGTCTAAGCTTCGAGCCTTGGGACCTCAGGCATGGTACATTAAGCACTCCCGGACCACCATAAAACATCAAAGTCCATTTTATGGTGTGAAATGTGCAGATATGTAACGCTCTCTAAGATCTTGCAGCTTTCCATTTTAGCGCTGCAGTTTTATTTTTTACATGCAGCAAATGGCCAACGTCGATCTCGGTTTCACAAAAAAAAAAACTGCCAATCTGAAACTCCTTCGTATATAAAAAAAACAACAAATAAGATTAGCAAGATAAGCAATGAGCTCACGTTAATCGTAACGGATAATATGAGATTTAAATTGAGATTAATAAATAAATAGATAGATAGATTAATGCGCCGTTTAAAAATAAATTTATGCAAACCAACACACCTGAAGACGACCGTTTGAGTTATGGTCGAAACGTCGTGAGAATTTTTTATTGTTTTATATATTTTATTATTTTGTTGTTTCCCTTCAACGTGACTTTACCGAAAAAAACTAAGAATATGATGAGATTTGTTTGGTGGAATAAGTCAGACTTGGGGAAAATACGCAGGACTAAATCTTACGATGGGGGGGGGGGGAAACATTTTTAAAAACCCTCGTAAATATTGAAGAGGGTAAATTTGCAAATTGCACAAACACTGCCAATAAATATAACAATACATCGACCATATGAATAGACATAATGTAAAAAATAGGCGAGCTGTAAAGACTAACTAAATAGCTATCCTGAATTTTAAGCACAAGCAAACTTTAATTAAAAGCAAACCGCGAGCAAATATATTGATCACCGTTTCAGAGGCCATGGGAAAGCGAAAACGCGCGTTTCACAAGTTATTAGCGTCACGTTACAATGTTCCAATCGACGCTGCACGCGACTGTCAGGCTCCAGTGTGAAATGATCAGCGATGGATATCAACGTAGGGCAGTGGATCTCAGAGTGTAGGTCCCCGGTTCCAAAGGCGGTCCGCGACGGTCCTCCGGGTGGTCCCGTGGTGGCTGTGATGCAAATGCAAGTTGATCTGGACAATAATTACATTGTGTCGGGCATTAATAAAAACAAAATTCACTCATGATGTTTAATTTTTAAAGGAAGTTGGGTAAACTACCCTGATTTAAACTACCCTAACCCTGACATATAAATGCCCCCCCCCCCCCAAAAAAAAAATCCGTATTGCTGTATATATAAAATATGTTCTGGTAATATCAATACCTTTCTGTTAGTGGTATTTAGAGAGATAAGTTAATGCGTTTTATCACCAGCGGTGGGTTGGCTGGGTGGTCGGCGGAAATTTTTGCATCGGGCGAAGTGGTCCTCGTGCCCAAAAATAAAAAATAAAAAAAATGCTTTGCGAATCACTGACGTAGACACGCACACACACACACACATATATCCATAATGTCAAAATGAAACAGCGGTGTGGACGCGTGTGCGAAGCAGGTGACGCTCAGTGTTGGGCGGCTGGAAATTGCGGAGGAGGAGGAGGAGACAAAACAAATGGCGTTGGTCGTAACGAGCGGCACCACGGCTCTTGTTAAACCGAGCGCCGTCCAAGCCTGCCATGTGTCCCGGCTTGTCACCCCCCCCCCGCCCCCACCCCCCCCCCCCCCGGCTAACGCACGGTATTTTTGTCATGCCGCACGCCACGATCGTAAAAAGCTACCCCAAGGGGCCTCGCATCTTGGCACGGAGAAATCCCTTCTCTTACAACGTTCACGAGGCCGGGAACAGAGGACGGGACGCAGTAGGGGCTCCCGCACCACGGGGTTCCCGGTGGGATGGGAGGGGAGACGGGTGCGAGGCAGCGGAGGAGGGCGATCGAGATGGAGTGAAACGCGGGCGAGGTTGGGGGGCGGAGGTGATTTGACCCATCCAATTGTGTTTTAGCAAATGGAACACGCCATATATTCACGGCAACCATTCAACCAGAGGCAGCCTTGGTGAGTCTGCTCTCCCGCCGCCCCCCCCAGAGGGACTCAATGATCAGGTTCCCCCACCCCACCTCACACACACACTAACAACGCAGCCCACAGCCACCTTTCATCTGCGTTAATGCTGACTAGAGATTCGGTCAGGCGACGTAGCTACACGTGGCAGAAGGTTTTGGTTTTTTTGCCGACGGATGAGACCACCCCCACCTCCTCATCTGAGGGAAATACATTCCCAGCCGGAATGAGCACTCACAGTTGACGGACAATTGATTTCTCAAACCACAATGCCTGAAAATCAGAATGAGATCATCCCGGTTCTATGTATTCGTTTGGCTGGGCAAGAGTTGGCCCCAATGATTTGCGCACCGCAACGTGAAGCTGGCCATGGGCTAACATCAGTAGCACTGGGCGTAATAGGAATCTCTCTCTCCACCAACCCGTACTGACAAGGGTGGCGATATCCGGTCATACTACCCCCCATGACTGACACAGTGTAGGGAGGGCCTTGATCCGGCAGTGGATTGTTTGTGGCTGGAAATTATTATTAGTAGTAGTAGTAATACATTTAATGAACTATTCAACATTGGTGCTTTGCATTTTACAACCCCCTCATGTTGGTCGTTTCAGCTACAACTATTTTATTTTCTTGCCATGATATAACGCTGTAACTGTTGCTATTGTGTCTGTTTAATTATAATCTAACAGCGAATCCTTTATGGGATTTTTGGCCATTTTAAGTAAACATATAATCTCCCTTCTCAAACTAAGTTCGGGCAATGCTCCTCTTTCCAACTGGCGGTGGTCATGCTTAAAAACAGGGACCGGTTCCCAGCAAAACCGCTGTTGACTTCCCATGAATCGGAACTCACACTCGGCAAGTTTCTGGGTCTAAACAACTCCCAACTCATCCAGGATTTATACTCGCCATATTATGATCAATCATGATTAGGGCGTACAATCGCCTTGCATTTAAGAGCACGTTTTGACCAGAAATAATGAATTCTTAGTATTGCCGTCATATGGTCTCATACCTCATTGTATAAAAGCAAGGCAAACCTGTAATTGTTTCTCCTTAGGAAGGTCAGACTTTCAATGTCAAGCAAGCCAGGGCCAGAATAAAATAGCACAGTAAAACATTGCCTTCTTCTTCATCATCATCATCGCCAATGATTACAAATACTGTTCACAGTGTTAATGTACGTAAAAATAATATTGAGTTTTTTTTGTCGATCCACTGCTGGATGAAGGCCTCCCCATGCCGCGCCGGTCACGGGGGTTGTTGGATCATACTTCGTCCACGCTTTTCGGTGCGATTTGGTGAAGTGCGGTTCTCAGAATTGGTTCAGAGTTCACTCACCAATTTGCTTAGCCATTGCCGGGATTCCAAACTCATGTGGCCGGTAACACAGAGTGTATGCCACGCTAACTACTCCACTATGGCTCCACCCCCAGTCCTCTGCCAAATATAAATTCATGTTTACTGTTTATGAATGACTGCGTTGGTCCTAATGTTGCTATTATCGAGTTTAGCTATGATTCTTGCATTTTGTGATAATCGGATTAATCGGATGATTATTTGTTTTACATGATAGAGTATTTTGTTTTTTGGATACTGGCCATGAATTAACACGCTCTTATATGGTCCAATAAACATGGCTTATTTTACACGGTGGCAATGATAAACATTTTTAGCGTATCTAATGGTCAAACTATATTTTGAGGAATAAGATATATGAAAACCCTATCAGCACTGGACTTCTGTGAAAAAGAGCTTCATGGCTGATCGGATTCCTCCAGTCTAAATGAAGATTCTGATTCTGAGCATTGGCACAGTCCATTTTTAATGGGCAACACCCCCACTGATTTTGAGCATTGGCACAGTCCATATTTAATGGGCCACTCCCCCACTGATTTTGAGCATGGGCACAATCCATATTTAATGTGCCACTCCCCCACTTATTTTGAGCATGGGCACAGTCCATATTTAATGGGCCACTCCCCCACTGATTTTGAGCATGGGCACAGTCCATATTTAACGGGCCACTCCCCCACCTATTCGGAGCATTGGCACAGTCCATTTTTAATGGACAACGCCCCCACTGATTTTGAGCATTGGCACAGTCCATATTATTGGGCCACTCCCTCACTGATTTTGAGCATGGGCACAGTCCATATTTAATGGGCCACTCCCTCACTGATTTTGAGCATGGGCACAGTCCATATTTAATGGTCCACTCCCCCACTGATTTTGAGCATGGGCACAATCCATATTTAATGTGCCACTCCCCCACTTATTTTGAGCATGGGCACAGTCCATATTTAATGGGCCACTCCCCCACTGATTTTGAGCATGGGCACAGTCCATATTTAACGGGCCACTCCCCCACCTATTCGGAGCATTGGCACAGTCCATATTTAATGTGCCACTCCCCCACTTATTTTGAGCATGGGCACAGTCCATATTTAATGGGCCACTCCCCCACTGATTTTGAGCATGGGCACAGTCCATATTTAACGGGCCACTCCCCCACCTATTCGGAGCATTGGCACAGTCCATTTTTAATGGGCAACGCCCCCACTGATTTTGAGCATGGGCACAGTCCATATTTAATAGGCCACTCCCCCACCTATTCGGAGCATTGACACAGTCCATATTGAATGGGCAACGCCCCCACTGATTTTGAGCATTGGCACAGTCCATATTTAATGGGCCACTCCCCCACTGATTTTGAGCATGGGCACAGTCCATATTTAATGGTCCACTCCCCCACTGATTCGGAGCATTGGCACAGTCCATATTTAATTGGCCACTCCCCCACCCATTCTGAGCTTTGGCACAATCCACATTTAATGATTTTGAGCATGGGCACAGTCCATATTTAATTGGCCACTCCGCACCCATTCGGAGCATTGGCACAGTCCATATTTAATGGGCCACCACGACCTTCCCCCACTGTTCCGTGCAGGCTGGTTCATTGTGCACAACGTTGGGAGATAATTTCAGGAATAAACCAATTGTCTAAACAGGGCACTGAATCCTAACACCCATACAGGACCATTTGCAGTTGCATTGTAAAACTCTTCTTTTAAAATTGACCACTAATAATGTAAACTTGACATTTAATACCTCGCCGCTTGCCTAATAAACAAGTAAATATCACGAGTATGTAGATTTTCTAACCATACTTTCTGTATAATACATCACCATATTTTTACATTTATATATGTAAAGACTGTAATGTACATGTAATCGTATGTATTATGTTTTAGTGCTCCCATACATTGTACATTCCAGAAAATTTGCACGACGCCTTACTGCACTTAGACATATGGTGAATTATTTAGTTAACCACAGTATCTTGGCACCAGTGAGCGCTGTGGCTTGCAGCAGCAGCTGTGTTTTAGGAGTTACAGAAAATATGAACGCACGTTAATATTTTGGCTTACTTTTGCCACCTTAGGGTACACCGGTTTAACCCTTTACGAAGAGCTGGGTCCAGTGAAATAATAAAGTGTTCGGTTCAGTTCACTGGTATATAAATGGGATGTCGACTACTCAACACAAGATACACACTGCACACTCATCGTGTGACTGAATTACTTTCGAATAGTACGCTGAACAACTTCAAAATGTGATCATTAATATATCACATGCGTAGGACACAACTACTTTGTGTGTTTGCAGCCTTTGGGAGTCAGGCGTCCACAGTGTAAAATATAAATACATATACAACCGCCCATGTATTATACTTGCTACCCGCAATGCTCTGCAAATAATTTCGTGCTGTTGTGGAAAATTAAACAGTTAAGCACAACGGCCTGTGGTCATTAACTAATTATCCACAATTGATCATAAACACATTGATTAAGGACACGCGTCCTGAGCAATATTATACAATTATAATTAATGCTCTACAATAACACGTGACGATTTTTCCATACATTGTGCGAACCCTGCAGGTCTTCCAGATTTGTTGGTATAATTTTCAATGGACGAGGTAGCCATGTGGCGAGCTTTCAACTCACATGAGAGCACAATAATAATTTGTCATAGATTGCATAGCGGTAATAAAGCGAAACTTTGCTCAAGAACATACATATACATGAAATTAATCGATGACCACTGATGCATCTGCTACACATCTGATCATTTATATTGTTAACGCAACGTACGGCAAAACAAAAAAAAACTCTTCGAATCTGCGTTCAAACGGGACTGCGCTACTCGCCGCGGCCTCTAGAAAGTCATTGAAATCGTAGCGGAAGTTTAAAAGTTGCATCTGTTTAGCCACGCGACTCCTGAGGTATGCAATACAATATCAGGTTATTGGGAGCTTTCAGCTGCGCGCCTTAGAACTCCCCGCGAACAGAGCTCTCGCAGCAGCGCCGGGGAACCGCGAATGATAGGATTTGCAGATAAGAGTTGCGCGGATGAAAGGAGTTTCGCTGTAAATGCATCCTGTATATTATGCTCGTGTCGTGTCACCCGGAACGCGCCTGGTCGCATCAGATTGGAGAAGCTAAGCAGGATTGAGCCTGGACAGTGCAGCAGCGGGCAGTGCAACAAAACCCATAATTACACTGTACTTGTATGCTCCCCATATCCGCGATCCTCATTTTCACCAGCATGGACAAGTACTGTATGATCAAACAATCCTCGAGACCAGCTTCAAACCTCTAGTGGTTTTGACAAACGGGCTGCACTTGTGCACATGTACATCTGTCTACCCTTCGGGTGAATTATTGTGTCAAGCCTGCAATACAAACAATATCAACAGTGTAAAAATAAATGTAGTTTGATAGTACTGGTGTGGACCAATCAGTTTCAAGGACAATGCATGTATTATCAGAGTATGTTTTTGTTTGCATGGTGACTGCAAGCATTGTGGTTAATGCAGACATTATTCCTTCTAAAAGGTTTCAGTTTGGTGTTTTAACATCTTAACACGTGTTTTGTTGCCAGAAAAAAGGGGGAAAACCCTATTATCAGTACAGGATTCAACATAGAAATCGTATTTTACCAAAGCACTGTTGGTGGGCTTGTAAACGAACAGCCAAACGAAAGACCAGCGTCGAGTAAATGTCCTCTTGCTTTGTTACTCACGGACTAATCGAATATCACACCTGCCGTTACTTGGGGCTGACAGTTCCTGCACTTGATAAACGAAACAAGAACACATCTGTCTGTCGCCTGATAATGCTAGTTGTAATTGCTGACGAAACGTCGTGCTCGAATTGTAAATGTTGCGGGTTTACTCTCCCAACACCACCGGTGTGCAGTACTAGTGACGAATTGGCACGTTTTGTTTGCTTGACAAACCTTACAAATTTACTGTATTGGGTGGTGGCGGGTTTAAAGACGCATTTACGTGATCTAACCCAATTTTTTTTTTATTATGGATAATATTGGTCGTGAAAGCCAACGCAGTTTTAAACAGTTTAAACAATATTTTGGCTCATACACATGACCCAATATTACTTTTGTGAGATTAAACAAATGTGGATTTCTTTATAGCACAAGCAATTCACGGCGTTAAAACACGCAATGAAGTAAGTGGGATCCAAGTGAACGTTGTTGTAAGAGAGACAAAGCACCGAGAACCGCACGTAGGTTTGGCTGTGTCGGGTGGTGGCGGGTTTAACAACGCATTTATATTTACTCGCTGGGTGGGTGGGTAGCTACTTAATGGGTAGGTGGGTAGCTACTTGCTGTGTGAGTGGGTAGCTACTTGTTGGGTGGGTGAGTAGCTACTTGCTGGGTGGGTTGGTAGCTACTTGTTGGGTGGGTAGCTACTTGCTGGGTGGGTAGCTACTTGTTGGGTGGGTAGCTACTTGCTGGGTGGGTGGGTAGCTACTTGCTGGGTGAGTGGGTAGCTACTTGTTGGGTGGGTGGGTAGCTACTTGCTGGGTGGGTGGGTAGCTACTTGTTGGGTGGGTAGCTACTTGCTGGGTGGGTGGGTAGCTACTTGCTGGGTGAGTGGGTAGCTACTTGTTGGGTGGGTGGGTAGCTACTTGCTGGGTGGGTGGGTAGCTACTTGCTGGGTGAGTGGGTAGCTACTTGTTAGGTGAGTGGGTAGCTACTTGTTGGGTGGGTGGGTAGCTACTTGCTGGGTGAGTGGGTAGCTACTTGTTGGGTAAGTGGGTAGCTACTCGCTGGGTGGGTGGGTAGCTACTTGCTGGGTGAGTGGGTAGCTACTTGCTGAGTAGGTTGGTAGCTACTTGTTGGGTGAGTGGGTAGCTACTCGTTGGGTGGGTGGGTAGCTACTTGTTGGGTGGGTGGGTAGCTACTTGCTGAGTGGGTTGGTAGCTAATTGTTGGGTGAGTGGGTAGCTACTTGTTGGGTGGGTGGGTAGCTACTTGTTGGGTAGGTGGGTAGCTACTTGCTGGGTGAGTGGGTCACTATTCGCTGGGTGGGTGGGTAGCTACTTGTTGGGTGAGTGGATAGCTACTCGCTGGGTGGGTGGGTAGCTACTCGCTGGGTGAGTGAGTAGCTACTTGTTGGGTGAGTGGGTAGCTACTTGTTGGGTGAGTGGGTAGCTACTTGCTGGGTGAGTGGGTAGCTACTTGCTGGGTGGGTTGGTAGCTACTTGTTGGGTGGGTGGGTAGCTACTCGTTGGGTGAGTGGGTAGCTACTCGGTGGGTGAGTGGGTAGCTACTCGCTGGGTGAGTGGGTAGCTACTTGTTGGGTGGGTAGCTACTCGCTGGGTGAATGGGTAGCTACTCGCTGGGTGAGTGGGTAGCTACTCGCTGGGTGGGTTGGTAGCTACTTGTTGGGTGAGTGGGTAGCTACTTGTTGGGTGAGTGGGGTAGCTACTCGCTGGGTGAGTGGGTTACTACTTGTTGGGTGAGTGGGTTACTACTTGTTGGGTGAGTGGGTAGCTACTTGTTGGATGGGTGGGTAGCTACTTGCTGGGTGAGTGGGTAGCTACTTGTTGGGTGGGTGGGTAGCTACTTGTTGGGTGAGTGGGTAGCTACTTGTTGGGTGAGTGGGTAGCTACTTGCTGGGTGAGTGGGTAGCTACTTGCTTGGTGGGTTGGTAGCTACTCGTTGGGTGGGTGGGTAGCTACTCGCTGGGTGAGTGGGTAGCTACTCGCTGGGTGAGTGGGTAGCTACTTGTTGGGTGAGTTGGTAGCTACTTGTTGGGTGGGTGGGTAGCTACTCGCTGGGTGAGTGGGTAGCTACTCGCTGGGTGAATGGGTAGCTACTTGCTGGGTGAGTGGGTAGCTACTTGTTGTGTGGGTGGGTAGCTACTCGCTGGGTGAGTGGGTAGCTACTTGTTGGGTGGGTGGGTAGCTACTCGCTGGGTGAGTGGGTAGCTACTTGTTGGGTGAGTTGGTAGCTACTTGTTGGGTGGGTGGGTAGCTACTCGCTGGGTGAGTGGGTAGCTACTTGCTGGGTGAGTGGGTAGCTATTTGCTGGGTGGGTGGGTAGCTACTTGTTTGGTGGGTTGCTACTTGCTCGGTGGGTGGGTAGCTACTTGTTGGGTGAGTGGGTAGCTACTTGCTGGGTGGGTGGGTAGCTACTTGTTGGGTGGGTAGGTAGCTACTCGTTGGGTGAATGGGTAGCTACTCGCTGGGTGAATGGGTAGCTACTTGCTGGGTGAGTGGGTAGCTACTTGCTGGGTGGGTTGGTAGCTACTTGCTGGGTGAGTGGGCAGCTACTTGTTGGGTGGGTGGGTAGCTACTTGTTAGTTGGGTGGGTAGCTACTTGTTGGTTGGGTGGGTAGCTACTTGCTGGGTGAGTGGGTAGCTACTTGCTGGGTGAGTGGGTAGCTACTTGCTGGGTGAGTGGGTAGCTACTCGCTGGGTGGGTGGGTAGCTACTCGCTGGGTGGGTGGGTAGCTACTTGTTGGTTGGGTGGGTAGCTACTTGCTGGGTGAGTGGGTAGCTACTTGCTGGGTGAGTGAGTAGCTACTCGCTGGGTGGGTGGATAGCTACTCGCTGGGTGGGTGGGTAGCTACTCGTTAGGTGAGTGGGTAGCTACTTGTTGGGTGGGTGGCTACTTGCTGGGTGGGTAAGCTACTCGCTGGGTGGGTGGGTAAGCTACTTGCTGGGTGGGTGGATAGCTACTCGCTGGGTGGGTGGGTAGCTACTTGTTGGGTGAGTGGGTAGCTACTCGCTGGGTGAGTGGGTGGGTAAGCTACTTGTTGGGTGGGTGGATAGCTACTCGCTGGGTGGGTGGGTAGCTACTTGTTGGGTGGGTGGGTAGCTACTTGCTGGGTGGGTAGCTACTTGTTGGGTGAGTGGGTAGCTACTGGTTGGGTGGGTGGGTAGCTACTTGTTGGGTGGGTGGGTAGCTACTCGTTGGGTGAGTAGGTAGCTACTTGCTGGGTGGGTGGGTAGCTACTCGCTGGGTGGGTGGGTAGCTACTTGCTGGGTGGGTGGGTAGCTACTTGTTGGGTGAGTGGGTAGCTACTGGTTGGGTGAGTGGGTAGCTACTTGTTGGGTGGGTGGGTAGCTACTCGCTGGGTGGGTGGGTAGCTACTTGTTGGGTGGGTAGCTACTTGTTGGGTGGGTGGGTAGCTACTTGCTGGGTGGGTGGGTAGCTACTTGTTGGGTGAGTGGGTAGCTACTCGCTGGGTGGGTGGGTAGCTACTTGTTGGGTGGGTAGCTACTTGTTGGGTGGGTGGGTAGCTACTTGCTGGGTGGGTGGGTAGCTACTTGTTAGATGAGTTGGTAGCTACTCGCTGGGTGGGTAGGTAAGCTACTTGTTGGGTGGGTGGGTAGCTACTTGCTGGGTGGGTGGGTAGCTACTTGTTAGATGAGTGGGTAGCTACTCGTTGGGTGGGTGGGTAGCTACTTGTTGGTTGGGTGGGTAGCTACTTGCTGGGTGGGTGGGTAACTACTCGCTGGGTGGGTGGGTAGCTACTCGCTGGGTGGGTGGGTAGCTACTCGCTGGGTGGGTGGGTAGCTACTTGTTGGTTGGGTGGGTAGCTACTCGCTGGGTGGGTAAGCTACTTGCTAGTTGGGTGGATAGCTACTCGCTGAGCGCGTGTGTTGCCCAACTACTCCAGTCGGCAAAATAAACACGGACCGTGTATATATATAAAAAAGCCGCACCTCCAAGGCACCGGGTGGGTGGATGCGAGGGCCCAAACAAAAGTTGCCTTTCTGGTTTTTCTTTTCGTTGGCGTGTGTGCAAACAACAACAATAAACGCTAACCTCAAGGCGCCGCCGCCGCTGCTGCTGCTACCGCTACCGCCTTGCCTAACAGATGGCTTCGGCTTTACTCCGCACATTTCGGCGATAAGCTGTGCCTTTAATGGCATTATCGCGGCGCAGGGAGATAGCGATATGTAATTTTATTGTGGTCGCCGGACCACAGCCAAGGGAGTAAGTCGGTAACCTCTGGCCGTAAAAAGGCCCAGTCATTAGACTTCGCTGTAATACGTTTTCATAATGTTACTACTACTTCGATGTTTTTGTTATTTTATCAGGCAAGGCCCACTGAGCTATATAGCTCTTTTTCACAAGCGACCTGGCTATCAACAAATGATTAAGGCCTTCGAAGCTTAGGCAGTCGTATTGGTGAAGGGGGGGGGGTTGTTTGACCATACTTCACCTTCTTGGTCAGTGTTAAAGGTAATCAGTTGCTGTTTTGGAGAGAACAGACTCTCTTGATATTTGGCATAAAAAACTACTTGAACATTTTTAGTATTTTACCAGGTAAGGTCCACTCTTTTTCAGAAGCGGCCTGGTCACAAATGATTGCTCGACGAAGTGGCTTATCACGTGGACATTTAAAGCAGCAGCCAAATACTCGAAACGCGTGTTGAGTCTAAATGTGGAGGGGGTACCCGGATAAAAATCCACGCGACCACGGCGAGGGAGAGAGACACGCAAACTCCAAATATGGAACCCACGACCTCCTCTACACCAAGCGAGGTTGTTAACTTCTCCTAGCCACCGTGACGATGATGAGAGAGACGCAAACTCCAAATATACAGCAGGCGTTGGGGTCGGAATCGAACCCACGACCTCCTGTATACCAGGCGAGGGAGTTAACATCTCCTAGCCACCGTGATGATGAGAGAGAGAGACACCGCAAACTACAAATATACAGCAGGCGTTGGTGTCGGGATCGAACCCACGACCTCCTGTATACCAAGCGAGGTAGTTAACATCTCCTAGCCACCGTGATGATGATGAGAGAGACACCGCAAACTCCAAATATACAGCAGGCGTTGGGGTCGGGATCGAACCCACGACCTCCTGTACACCAGGCGAGGTAGTTAACATCTCCTAGCCACCGTGATGATGATGAGAGAGACACCGCAAACTCCAAATATACAGCAGGCGTTGGGGTCGGGACCGAACCCACGACCTCCTGTATACCAGGCGAGGTAGTTAATATCTAGCCACCGTGATGATGAGAAAGAGAGAGACACCGCAAACTACAAATATACAGCAGGCGTTGGTGTCGGGATCGAACCCACGACCTCCTGTACACCAGGCGAGGTAGTTATCATCTCACCACCGTGATGATGAGAGAGAGAGAGAGACACCGCAAACTCCAAATATACAGCAGGCGTTGGTGTCGGGATCGAACCCACGACCTCCTGTATACCAGGCGAGGTAGTTAACATCTCCTAGCCACCGTGATGATGATGAGAGAGACGCAAACTCCAAATATACAGCAGGCGTTGGTGTCGGGATCGAACCCACGACCTCCTGTATACCAGGCGAGGTAGTTAACATCTAGCCACCGTGATGATGAGAGAAAGGGACACCGCAAACTCCAAATATACAGCAGGCGTTGGTGTCGGGATCGAACCCACGACCTCCTGTATACCAGGCGAGGTAGTTAACATCTCCTAGCCATCATGGGGCCCTTGCAAGTACTACCCACAGAGCATGAATGTGCATCGCAGTGCCCAGCAATTCATAGCACGCAACTGCAAGCCAATGTCTTCAGATATAAATTGAAAGAAATATGCAGGTTTCTGCTATACTAATTATAGAGTTATCGTTATTATTGTCATCACACTGACGCCGCCTATCTGGCCGATGCGTGTGAAACTTTTCACGTTCGAGAATCGCATCGAAAGGCTCGCGCGAACACGCTTTGCGGGAAATGTCTCACCTCCAATTAACATAACGGCGTGTGTGGCACGCGAGTTTTGCTGAGTTACCGTTCATGTGGCAAAGTGACAGCGTCTCTCACGATAACTAGAAGTGTCTTTTCTTTAAAAAAAATGTGTAAAAGTAGTCAAGCATGATTTACTGTTTTGGTTTTCTTCATGAGGATGCATGACTAACCAAACACCCTCCACTCACCAACCACACACACTCCACTCACCAAACACACGCACTCCACTCACCAACCACACGCACTCCACTCACCATCCACACACCCTCACTCCCCACTCACCAACCACACGCACTCCACTCACCAACCACACGCACTCCACTCACCAACCACACGCACTCCACTCACCAACCACACGCACTCCACTCACCAACCACACACACTCCACTCACCAACCACACGCACTCCACTCACCAACCACACGCACTCCACTCACCAACCACACACCCTCACTCCCCACTCACCAACCACACGCACTCCACTCACCAACCACACGCACTCCACTCACCAACCACACGCACTCCACTCACCAACCACACACACTCCACTCACCAACCACACACACTCCACTCACCAACCACACACACTCCATTCACCAACCACACACACTCCACTCACCAACCACACACACTCCACTCACCAACCACACACACTCCACTCACCAACCACACACACTCCACTCACCAACCACACACCCTCCACTCACCAACCACACACACTCCACTCACCAACCACACACACTCCACTCACCAACCACACACTTCACTCACCAACCACACCCTCCACTCACCAACCACACGCACTCCACTCACCAACCACACACACTCCACTCACCAACCACACACACTCCACTCACCAACCACCCACACTCCACTCACCAACCACAAACACTCCACTCACCAACCACACACACTCCACTCACCAACCACACACACTCCACTCACCAACCACACACACTCCACTCACCAACCACACACCCTCCACTCACCAACCACACACACTCCACTCACCAACCACACACACTCCACTCACCAACCACACACTTCACTCACCAACCACACCCTCCACTCACCATCCACACACACTCCACTCACCAACCCCACACACTCCACTCACCAACCACACCCTCCACTCACCAACCAAACGCACTCCACTCACCAACCACACACACTCCACTCACCAACCACTCACACTCCACTCACCAACCACACACACTCCACTCACCAACCACACAGACTTCACTGACAAACCACACAAACTCCACTCACCAACCACACACCCTCCACTTACCAACCACACACACTCCACTCAAAAACCACACACACTCCACTCACCAACCACACAGACTTCACTCACAAACCACACACACTTCACTCACCAACCACACACACTCCACTCACCAACCACACACACTCCACTCACCAACCACACACACTTCACTCACGAACCACACACACTCCACTCACCAACCACACACACTCCACTCACCAACCACTCACACTCCACTCACCAACCACACACACTCCACTCACCAACCACACAGACTTCACTGACAAACCACACAAACTCCACTCACCAACCACACACCCTCCACTTACCAACCACACACACTCCACTCAAAAACCACACACACTCTACTCACCAACCACACAGACTTCACTCACAAACCACACACACTTCACTCACCAACCACACACACTCCACTCACCAACCACACACACTCCACTCACCAACCACACACACTTCACTCACGAACCACACACACTCCACTCACCAACCACACACACTCCACTCACCAACCACACACACTCCACTCACAAACCACACACATTCCACTCACCAACCACACACACTTCACTCACCAACCACCCACACTCCACTCACCAACCACCCACACTCCACTCACCAACCACCCACACTCCACTCACCAGCCACACACTCCCCACTCACCAACCACACACACTCCACTCACCAACCACACACTCTCCACTCACGAACCACACACACTCCACTCACCAACCACCCACACTCCACTCACCAACCACACACACTTCACTCACCAACCACACACACTCCACTCACCATCCACACACCCTCCACTTACCAACCACCCACACTCCACTCACCAACCACACACACTCCACTTACCAACCACACACACTCCACTCCACCAACCACACACACTCCACTCACCAACCACACACACTCCACTCACCAACCACACACACTCCACTCACCAACCACACAGACTTCACTGACAAACCACACAAACTCCACTCACCAACCACACACCCTCCACTTACCAACCACACACACTCCACTCAAAAACCACACACACTCCACTCACCAACCACACAGACTTCACTCACAAACCACACACACTTCACTCACCAACCACACACACTCCACTCACCAACCACACACACTCCACTCACCAACCACACACACTTCACTCACGAACCACACACACTCCACTCACCAACCACACACACTCCACTCACCAACCACTCACACTCCACTCACCAACCACACACACTCCACTCACCAACCACACAGACTTCACTGACAAACCACACAAACTCCACTCACCAACCACACACCCTCCACTTACCAACCACACACACTCCACTCAAAAACCACACACACTCTACTCACCAACCACACAGACTTCACTCACAAACCACACACACTTCACTCACCAACCACACACACTCCACTCACCAACCACACACACTCCACTCACCAACCACACACACTTCACTCACGAACCACACACACTCCACTCACCAACCACACACACTCCACTCACCAACCACACACACTCCACTCACAAACCACACACATTCCACTCACCAACCACACACACTTCACTCACCAACCACCCACACTCCACTCACCAACCACCCACACTCCACTCACCAACCACCCACACTCCACTCACCAGCCACACACTCCCCACTCACCAACCACACACACTCCACTCACCAACCACACACTCTCCACTCACGAACCACACACACTCCACTCACCAACCACCCACACTCCACTCACCAACCACACACACTTCACTCACCAACCACACACACTCCACTCACCATCCACACACCCTCCACTTACCAACCACCCACACTCCACTCACCAACCACACACACTCCACTTACCAACCACACACACTCCACTCCACCAACCACACACACTCCACTCACCAACCACACACACTCCACTCACCAACCACACACACTCCACTCACCAACCACACACTCCCCACTCACCAACCACACACACTCCACACTCACATACACCCTCACTCCCCACTCACCAAACACACACACTCCACTCACCAACCACACACACTCCACTCACCAACCACCCACACTCCACTCACCAACCACACACACTCCACTCACCAACCACACACTCCCCACTCACCAACCACACACACTCCACACTCATCAAACACACAGCCTACACTCCCACTCACCAAACACCCTACACTCCCCACTCACCAACCACACACACTCCACACTCACCAACCACACACACTCCACACTCACATACACCCTCACTCCCCACTCACCAAACACATACACACTCCCCACTCACCAAACACACACACTCCACACTCACATACACCCTCACTCCCCACTCACCAAACACACACACTCCCCACTCACCAACCACACACACTCCACACTCACATACACCCTCACTCCCCACTCACCAAACACACACACTCCACACTCACATACACCCTCACTCCCCACTCACCAAACACACACACTCCACTCACCAACCACACACACTCCACTCACCAACCACCCACACTCCACTCACCAACCACACACACTCCACTCACCAACCACACACTCCCCACTCACCAACCACACACACTCCACACTCATCAAACACACAGCCTACACTCCCACTCACCAAACACCCTACACTCCCCACTCACCAACCACACACACTCCACACTCACCAACCACACACACTCCACACTCACATACACCCTCACTCCCCACTCACCAAACACACACACTCCCCACTCACCAAACACACACACTCCACACTCACATACACCCTCACTCCCCACTCACCAAACACACACACTCCCCACTCACCAACCACACACACTCCACACTCACATACACCCTCACTCCCCACTCACCAACCACACACACTCCCCACTCACCAACCACACACACTCCACACTCACCAACCACACACACTCCACACTCACATACACCCTCACTCCCCACTCACCAACCACACACACTCCACACTCACAAACCACACACACTCCACTCACCAACCACACACACTCCACACTCACATACACCCTCACTCCCCACTCACCAACCACACACTCCCCACTCACCAACCACACACACTCCACACTCACATACACCCTCACTCCCCACTCACCAAACACACACTCCCCACTCACCAACCACACACACTCCACACTCACCAACCACACACACTCCACACTCACATACACCCTCACTCCCCACTCACCAACCACACACACTCCACACTCTCCGCTCCAGTCATCGCCCCCTCTCCCCCACCGCCACACCTCCTCTCAGTGGGTGGTCTCTTTCACTCCCTACAGCAGCGTTGCGCGTTTGTTTCCTAATCCCTTAGCTTCAACATTTTCGCAAAATACGTAATACTTGACCACAGTGGTTTGAAACATTTTGTTACATTTTGACAAATTTGGTTTCTGTTTACATTTGGTTGAAGTGAACTTCTGATCGCCACTATGACAAGATGTTAACTACCTCACCTGGTATACAGGAGGTCATGGGTTCCACGGGTATCCTCATTTAGAAAACATACGTTCAGAGTATTTGGTTGCTAACATTTCCACATCATAAGCCACTTCTTTGAGCTATAATTTGTGGCCAGGCCGCTTCTGAAAAATAGCTGTACAGCTCAGTGGGCCTTACCTGGTAACTTTAAAAAGAATTAATGTGTTCAACCACACATCGTACACTTCCCGCTGATAGGAAGACAAGTCAGCGCCTTGTGTGGAAACATAGACGGTTTCGCGGTCAGTGTGAAACAAGACGAGAGGTGTGCGGTTTGTGGTGTTAAACGTCGAAGATTAGTAGGAGTGAGAGTGATCCATGGGTTATGGGGAGAGTTGAAGGTCATCTACCACACGTAGCAGAGCAGTTTCGGTAGAATGAGCTTGGTGCACTGGGTCATGGAGTCGGCAGAGGGAGGGATGGGAAAAGATGAAGTAAGCGCCAAACAAGATTTGGGCTGCACTCATCGTCACAGGCAGTCCTGAGCTCGTGACGGCGATTCCACAATAATATGGCAGCAGTCAGTCTCTCCAACCGCTATTGAACTCGCTAGAAAGTGCCCCTCATTTTATTGACCCACGAGGGATAATAGGCTGAATCACCCCCCCCCCCCACCAGGATTTGAACTTACGACCTTCCAATTGTGAGCTGAATGCTCTGTCACAGCATTGACCCCCAGCCACAATCATAAAATGCCGTCGACCCACTTTCCACTCCGCGTTATATTTCATGCCAGGGCAAAATCATTCCATCCATCACTGTGACCTTTATGACTGATCTAGATTTCTCCCCCCCCCTACTCACCCCAATTTTTTTTTTGCTCTGCTCGAAAAAACATCACGTTCGTCTTTTTTTGCACGCGTTGTCGAAGTTTCAACGACAAAGTATCGCGTCTTATCTACATGCAGACCCGCTGCAATCTGAAGTAAGGGGCCTGGGAATGCATTTTGCCACCTTTGTCATTAACAATGCCGCATTGAAGCTGTGAGTAATATATCCTGTACATACGTATGAAAAATATATGTACATATATATAACATGTAATTTGAAATTGTCATTCTTCATGGCAAACGGAGAAGTGATGTATATTGTGCTTCATTAATCACCAAAACAATCATGGCCAAATTAGGCTCCGCAGATTGAAGGACTAATTGGCAGATGTAAGCGTAATTGTTTTAGAGGCTCATATTCAGGCAACCGAGCAGTTTCACTTGCATTTTATTATTATATCTCATTTGAATCCATGCAACATAATTAGTTTTATTTGTGCGTCTATTAAACAATTCATACGGAGTTTTAAATGTTCGCTATATTTTACGGTTTATCTTTAGTGCCCTGGAATGTTATTAAATGTAGACGTTTAGTCTTACGGAAAATTTTTCCTACGTATACAAAACGGTTTGGATCGTACCAAATATCTGCAAATGAAAACTATTCACACACCAATAGTTTCCACCCGCCCCGCAAATTTCATTGCCTTTGTAAGTAACCGCATTATAAAACGCTGACTCCTACAATAAATCAGTTTCCTACACACCATCCTTCACCGCTCTGAAAAACTAACGTCGCAATACTAGACTGCTTATTATACTTGTACATGTTTTACTTGCAAAGGCAGCTTTTAAAGGCAATCGTGGTGAAGTGTAATTTTTTTAATATTATTTAACATCGCTAACATTTTTTTTATTCGGACCGTGCGCTATTTAATATCAGTCAGGCAGCTCTCTAGATCCAGACAGGATCCCATTTAGAGTTAAAACGTAAAGCCAAAGGTGGAGAAATAAAGTGCAGCAGAAAATGCTAACACAAAATACGCGATGAGTAGAGTGGTACGCAAAAAACATTAGGCCGACTGTATAATAGTGCGGATGAACGTCGCATATCCACCGCCATCTCTCCACCCAGACCAGTTATCCACCCACACTCAGTTCAGTGATCGTCCAAAAAGTGTTTTTTATGCTTACGTAATGGAATGAACTCAGGGGAGATGATTGCCCATTTCTGGATGATAATGCTGGGACCCTAGTTTTTTTTTTACCCAGGCAGTCACTTGTCATAAGCTACGTCCTTCGTCACCAAAAAGCCGCGATTCCATTGACTGGATTTCATCATCCTAGTTCTGAGGGATAAAAAATGAGACACCGCGTAAGTTGACTGACACAGGGTGAACCGCTTTGTTTTACAGAGCGTGGCAGAATGCCGTCTTACGTTGAATCGCAAGAGGTTTTATTACGAATGCGAATTTGCGCAGCAGAATTTTGGAGGGAGTTGTTCCTCGCCTCGGCCCGCGATGCCCTGCCAAATGCTGGCATTCCAAAAAGGTGCATTTCTTCACATCACCGAATAGAATTCGAAACAAATTCTGGAGACTTTGGCAAACTGAAAAAAAGTGGAGAAAAGCAAATGAATGTCAACGATTCATTGAGAAGAGATGAACGCGTATGAATGTTGTGCAAAGTTCTCCAACTTAAAAAAACGTTACTTTAGTCCACACTTTAAATTTAAAAAGTCTGTAGTTATGAACTCCCCTTCGGGGGTCCACAATTCAGTGGATATCTGAGCCAGTCGCAATCGTGGATAAATAAATAAATAATATGTATTTTTTTTACACGCTTGTAAGAAATGTACTAGAAGTAATGGCAAAACTCCACGACTCCAGGAAGTGGCCCCGAAGCTTGCCATAACGTAAGGGACCGTGGCCAGTTACAGCCAACGTGAGTTGAGCGTGGACAATTAGACCCAAGCCGAAACATAACATAAACAAAATAATGTTTAAAAATATATATTTTTTATGATAGAATATAGTATTGTCATCAGTATGACATAAGTATACCAAGTTTGCAGTCGATACCACATTGGGAAGTGGGTTAAAATTGAGTTACAAGATTTGAGGATACAACAACAACAACAACAGACGGAGTGAGTTAAAAGAAAGCGTGTAAAAAAAGAGGAGGGTCAGGCGAAAGGGTTGTCCTGATACTTTCGGCCGTGAAAAAAAAAAGACCAAAGTAATCCAATGCCACATGACGACCACAGATGAAGAAGGATACCGGCTCGGACGACGACAGAGGAAAGTGGAAACAAATGACAAAATGTGCATCATCATGGTACGTGATGATGAGTATTGTCCCACTTTAGTGGCACCTCGACCAATGTGTTTCCATTCCCGAAGGTGGTGAGATGTTACCTCGCCTAGTAAGAAGGAGGTTGTGGGTTCGATCCCGACCGTGTTCTCTCTCCCCGTGGTTTCATGGATTGTTCTCCAGTTCCTTCAGTTTTTCCCTACACATTTAGAATCAACATGCGTTGAGAGTATCTGGCTGCTAAAATTTTCCACAAGATAAGCCACGCAATTGTTCATTAGGCATTCACAACGCTTAATTGCGTGTGGAATCAAACACTCGGGCATATGTTTGCAAAAGGAGCCGATTGTCTCTCAATGCTAATTGTAACGGAGGAAACGAAAACACAAATGAGTTTACGAAGCAGCCCTCTACGTAATCAATCCCCATCCCGAAATGCGCAGTGAAGAGTCATAAATTAGCGATCCCCGATGAGCGAACATTGATTATTTAATTTGCCTAAATAATGGGGGAATACACACGGTAGAGGAGTTGAGGATCTCAGTGTATTGCACTGAGATCAAACCCACGGACACACTCACACACGAGAAAACTTTCATTAGCATTTCACAATTAATTAGTTGCCAAAACTGTAATCACTGCGATGATCGCAACATATGGGATTTCATGACACAAAAATCAATCAGAAGTTCAGCACTTTAATTGCAGCCAAACGAAGGCTTGCGAAAACGGCGTGCGTGAACACTTAAATTAATGTACGAAAATAGATTATGATCCCCTGCATAGTATACATAGACTTTTGCTGCAAGTGATGCGAGTGTGTGATTAACGTATTTTTTTTAAAACATGTCTTCATCAAATGGGACAGGAAAACGTTGCCCAACGCGGCTTTATCTAACGCGTATTTTGGCTCTTCACATTTTACCCTCCGAGGTTCGTGCTTTCCGGAGCACGGGGGGCGGATGTGTCGGCTCTAAGCGGTTTGACGCTGCGAAGATCACCATCGCCGCGTCGACAAAGTAAGTGCCACATCCGTTGGATGGTGTGAACGAATCGACCGTGCGAACGATGTATCTATCTGCCACGTGTGTTTTTGCGTGTTGAGTTTTTTGTTGTTGTTGCGTGATAATGTAACACACTTCAACGCGCGCAATGGCACAACGGAAATGTGCACACATTGCCGCAAGGATCTTGCCGTGCAGTCGTTGAGGACGTGAGTCAAAAGGACGCCGATATGGCAAATCATTAACGAGTGACGGTGTCAGGGGCGAGCGTCGAGCTGACAATTCAGCGTTAGGGGCGAGCGTCGAGCTGACAATTCCGAGTTAGGGGCGAGCGTCGAGCTGACAATTCAGAGTTAGGGGCGAGCGTCGAGCTGACAATTCAGAGTTAGGGGTGAGCGTCGAGCTGACAATTCAAAGTTAGGTGTGAGCGTCGAGCTGACAATTCAGAGTTAGGGGCGAGCGTCGAGCTGACAATTCAGAGTTAGGGGCGAGCGTCGAGCTGACAATTCAGAGTTAGGGGCGAGTGTCGAGCTGACAATTCAGAGTTAGGGGCGAGTGCCGAGCTGACAATTCAGCGTTAGGGGCGAGCGTCGAGCTGACAATTCAGCGTTAGGGGCGAGTGTCGAGCTGACAATTCAGCGTTAGGGGCAAGTGTCGAGCTGACAATTCAGAGTTAGGGGCGAGTGTCGAGCTGACAATTCAGAGTTAGGGGTGAGCGTCGAGCTGACAATTCAGCGTTAGGGGCGAGTGTCGAGCTGACAATTCAGAGTTAGGGGCGAGTGTCGAGCTGACAATTCAGCGTTAGGGGCGAGTGTCGAGCTGACAATTCAGAGTTAGGGGCGAGTGTCGAGCTGACAATTCAGCGTTAGGGGCGAGCATCGAGCTGACAATTCAGAGTTAGGGGTGAGCGTCGAGCTGACAATTCAGCGTTAGGGGCGAGTGTCGACCTGACAATTCAGAGTTAGGGGCGAGTATCGAGCTGACAATTCAGCGTTAGGGGCGAGTGTCGAGCTGACAATTCAGAGTTAGGGGCGAGTGTCGAGCTGACAATTCAGCGTTAGGGGCGAGCGTCGAGCTGACAATTCCGAGTTAGGGGCGAGCGTCGAGCTGACAATTCAGAGTTAGGGGCGAGCGTCGAGCTGACAATTCAGAGTTAGGGGTGAGCGTCGAGCTGACAATTCAAAGTTAGGTGTGAGCGTCGAGCTGACAATTCAGAGTTAGGGGCGAGCGTCGAGCTGACAATTCAGAGTTAGGGGCGAGTGTCGAGCTGACAATTCAGAGTTAGGGGCGAGTGTCGAGCTGACAATTCAGAGTTAGGGGCGAGTGCCGAGCTGACAATTCAGCGTTAGGGGCGAGCGTCGAGCTGACAATTCAGCGTTAGGGGCGAGTGTCGAGCTGACAATTCAGCGTTAGGGGCAAGTGTCGAGCTGACAATTCAGAGTTAGGGGCGAGTGTCGAGCTGACAATTCAGAGTTAGGGGTGAGCGTCGAGCTGACAATTCAGCGTTAGGGGCGAGTGTCGAGCTGACAATTCAGAGTTAGGGGCGAGTGTCGAGCTGACAATTCAGCGTTAGGGGCGAGTGTCGAGCTGACAATTCAGAGTTAGGGGCGAGTGTCGAGCTGACAATTCAGCGTTAGGGGCGAGCATCGAGCTGACAATTCAGAGTTAGGGGTGAGCGTCGAGCTGACAATTCAGCGTTAGGGGCGAGTGTCGACCTGACAATTCAGAGTTAGGGGCGAGTATCGAGCTGACAATTCTGCGTTAGGGGCGAGTGTCGAGCTGACAATTCAGAGTTAGGGGCGAGTGTCGAGCTGACAATTCAGAGTTAGGGGCGAGTGTCGAGCTGACAATTCAGAGTTAGGGGCGAGTGTCGAGCTGACAATTCAGCGTTAGGGGCAAGTGTCGAGCTGACAATTCAGAGTTAGGGGCGAGTGTCGAGCTGACAATTCAGAGTTAGGGGCGGGCGTCGTGCGTGAGTGCCGCGGTACTGGAAGAGGAATGGAGACAGGGTTTTGTGTTGAGGTGAAATTGAAAAATAAAGAGTGTACAGTATGCGCACAAGAAATGGAGAGCGACTCGGCATCCTTTAGTACAATAACAGGGGCGGAAATAATGTGGGAATTAGTTCAGGAAAGAGGGAGCGGCTTATAACTATGTGCCCGGGAACGCAACCCTATGTTCCCCACAAGGTATATTGTTTGTCGAACGCGGTGTTGCCCATCACGGCATTTTCCAGGAAAGCATTTGGTGAGGTCTGCCTGTAAACATATTACTAAAAGTATTTGTCCCACTCTCAAAAACTCAAAACATTTCAACGTAACACGCAAGGGCCCTTCGTCCGCATCGGTTTTTTTTTTACAGACGCAAGTCGCAACATTAGAAGCAGCGGCATCGCAATGTATTTGTGCTTAATTCGTAAATGTTTATTTTTGTTTTAATGCCTATGTTCCTGGAACAGTGTGGGGTGCTGGGTTGCAGGCTGCGAGAAAGGTGAAGAACCACTGGCCCAGAGCTCCAGAATTGTTGGGTCATTGCCCGCGTTTCGCTAACCGAGGTGCAGGCCCGCCGTTGCCTTGTTCGGCACAGCGTCTTGACGTTTCGCTCCACGTGCCCAAATTCAGTTTCTGAAGAAGCTGCCAGCGCGTGGAGCAATAACCAGGTACATCGGACAGCACTCCGGACATCATGCATTACACGGCATAGAGCACAATCACTAGGGCAACTCTTGATTTGGCTGCTGCTATAAATTTCCACGCGATAGGCTACTTCGTTGAGCTATCAATTTTGGCCAGGTCGCTTCTGAAAGAGACGCGATGTTTGTTTTCCCATTCATTCATACCTGATGATGGTCGCTTGTGTTGTAATCGAAACGTCGTATTTCTATTACTGTTTAAATTTATTTTTCATTCTACGTGACTTTACCGAAATAACCAAAGAGTAATTCCTGCAGTCACGAAAGCTTCGAAACTAGTTAGAAGCTAATCGCTTTAGTGGACTTTACCAGTTAAATAAACATAGATTTGATTTTGCTTACCTTTCCTATGCTTTGCACTCCTGTCCTGTTTTCACTTTGTTGTTGTAACTTTCTGACCCCGTGCCCCCTACGGGACATCTGTGAAAAATGGCTTCATAGCTCATCGGATTCCCTCCAGGATAAATAAAGATTCTGATTCTGATCATTTATGTATTTGCCCCTAGAGCCTTCCTCGGTTTCCCCAACTCTGGCCTAATTGCCAGCCAAGTCTCACGGATGTGGAGTGAGACTCGGGCACTCGGGGTCTTTTTAGCACCCTCACTGTGATGTCGCCAAGTTCCAGGACGAGGAAATGATCGCGTAACTCATGTAGAACTGCCGATGTTTACTGTGCCTGAATGTATATGCATTTATGTCGAACTTCTTTCGCACCGTACGTAGCCAACCATGCTAATCGGAGGTGCGGGGGGGAAGAACAACAAACTAAACACACAAAAAGCAGTTCTAAAGATGTGAGTTCGTCAATCAAGATGATTTTAGGGTGCATGGTTCCCAGTGGCTTCCTAATATCGGAATGGAAGAGCGTTCCAGACGGCCGCAGAAGCGCATCCGAAAAAGCGCGCGCGAAGCGGCGACCTATGATTGGACGGCAAGCCTCGCGCATTTTCCAGGACGCGGGGGGGGGGGGGAAATGATTTCATCATTCATTGAGAACTGTTGATGTGTTTGCTGTGCCTGAATTGCAAGTTCGCATGCTGTGTACTAGGCCCACACCACCTCCAGCCCCTCACTTCTGTTGGCAACTGATCAATCGGTCCCCGTGAGACTATCTAACCCACCACCCCCCACCTCCCCCCCCCCCCCCCCACTGGCATCATTTCAATTGACTCTCACATAGAGTCCTAGCCAGTCTAATGACCTCCGCTAGCCATCTCTCATCTTCCAACACTTAATTGTAATTCAGCAGTCTGGACGTATGAATAAGGTGCTGTTGCTGTTTTAAAGATAAATCTGGGTAATTTCACATTAACAACTTGAGCATCAAGTGTTATGTGGATGAGCAACTAAACAAAAATAGAACTTCCTCGTTTCATACTGGGAGCTTCTTCAGTCAGTTCCTGAAGACGCTTCCAGAACTTGGACCAAAACGTCGGACACATTTCCAAAACGACATGCGACACAACCTGGTGAGGTGTTGCCACTGCAATGCGCACCGCGTGACCTCGCCTGGCCTGACCGCAAGCCTTACCCCCACGCTTCTGTAATGACAGTGTATTTCTTACCGTCGCCTATTATCGAAATCAATACTTGACTACTATCTCTTCATCTGGTCTGTTTAAAATTACTTCAGTGCCGCATTAGCGCATCGCCCCCGTGGCTTCGTCCTGAACTTTGCGGTGGTTGATGCTCCTATTCTCCCACGTTTCTTCTCCCCCACCACGTCCTCTTGCAGAGTCCCCCCCCCCCAACTTGTATAAAGTGGGCTATGTTTTTTTGCATTAGAAAAGATGTCTGTGTGTCTGTGTTGTTGCTGTCGTTGCTGTTGGAGGTGGCGGGGAGCGGCAATCCAACGGTTGTAGGGCGCTGCGCTACGAAGCCGGCGACCAGAGTTCCATTCCCGCTCACGGCCAACACCGGCGACGATTGCCTGAACCGGTCCTTGGACTCCCCGAGGTCAACTCGGCCTCAAGTGAGTACCTGGTGCGATGTGTAAACATCGCCGCTAGGGAGACAAAGGCGGCCGGGCGTGGTGTTGGCCACCCATCGCCTCGTGTGCCATACTGGCCTTCAGAGGTGCAGTCTGTTCTCCTATAATGCGGTAGTTGCTTTCCTGAAGAACGCCGCGTTGTGGAAAAATCGCGTTATAATGAATAATATCGGGTAAAGCACATTCCGCGATAACGCGCGAGACGAATACGCAGGCTGAACAAATACTGAGGTGCACGGGTAGCATCTAGAGGCATCCCACTGCCTTGCCACTGCCTTGTGTGATGCTACGCCGAGGCAGCCGTACGGCCGCTTATTCCAACTCGCGCGACGTCGTTCCGTTCACTCAACCGCGTTTTATCCAATTCGCATCCGCGTTACAAGAAATGTGTCCCCTAATACACTCACCGCGTTACATCCAATTCGCGTTATGAAGACGCGCGTTGCGAGAGAACTGGCTGCACTTGATAGCAGCACTTTCCCCAAAAGTCGGTTAAGGCTGTACAGGGGATCTTTGTCTTTGTTGTTTGAAGGTGATGGCGGTAACAATCAAACAAAAGTATTGTGCTCATTCATGTTTTTAACACAAACTCATTTGGGGGTCATTTAAATGACGGCTCCTGGGATCTATCGCAGGTGTCTGGAACGCATCTCTCGCAAAATAACGAGGGAATACTGTACTTCCAATACCTTTTTATTACTACAGTATTAATGCAGCCCACATTCGCATCCACTTTGACACCCATATGTGTGTGTTTTGTATGTGTTTGTTTCTGTGCTCCATTCAGCATTCATAAACCAAATATTGCCTTGCAGCGGTTTGGCGGTTTGCCCGCCACGCCGTTTCAGCCTACTTACTATACCTGTGCGTCACTCGGAAGCCTACACAGCCACAGATGCTGCCGAACGCTAAGGATTTTTTTTTTTGCCGAGAGGTTAATGCTACACACGCGATGTGCGAGCACGCACGTGCACACACCTAGCCACATAGATACAAAGAGTTCCTTTTATCCTGGGTACGTTCTGGGGCGGATTTCTACTGCTGAGGATCTACTGAAAGGCCGCATTTTTGGCCTGCCCCAGCGCTGGTATTGACACAGCCCACAGGCTACTCGGTTCAGGCTGAGCCAACCCAGGAGTGGCCCAGGCCGAGTTTAAATGGCACTCGCCATGAATGGTTTCTTGAATTGCAGCACCGCGCGCTGCCATCACAGCACCACTCTGCTCCTGCTGCTTCTGCACGTGGCACTGTTGTTGGTTAGCGAGGGGGCTCAACTTACATGGCAAGTTGATTTCTTTAAAATATTACAATTGCAGGGTGGGGGGGGGGTCGTCACTCATTATTAACTAACACTTATATTCATTGTACAATTATGCAATAAAATTACTGTGTGCAAAATGTATATTAACGTTGTCAATTCGTGCATCGCTTGTTGATGCTGCACACGTACACGTGTTGATATGGAGTACATGAATGACTTTGTATTTTATTACCGGCCAGGTGGCTCAGCGGTATAGCGACCGGCTCACAATCAGAAGGTTATGAGTTCAAGTCCGTGGCTGGGGGTTGACTCAGCCCATCAACCCTCTGGGTTCAATAGAATAAGTACTGCTCGCTCTATGGGAAGGTCAACAGTGATTTTCTCCACGGTTAGACTGGCCCCCGCCATAGGAAGTTGGAATTTCCACCACTGGCTCAGGGCTGTGACATGAGATTGAGCACCAATGCCTCGGTGCTCATCGTTGCAGATAATAATTTTGGTGTGGATGTTAGAACTTGAGTATTAGATAGCCGGATTGATGTATGTCCTTTAATTATGACCAGATAAGAGTCCATTGGGGAGGAGAGGTGGTGCCGTGGTGGACATTATGTAGATTATTTTGCTGCTATAAATTGCCACATGATGAGCCGCTTCGTTGAGCTATCATTTGTGTGCAGGGTCGCTTCTGAAACAGAAGCTAATAACTCAGTGGGCCTTACTTGGTGAGAAAAAAAAAACTGTTTAGTTTTATTTGTATAAATTTTTTACGTGATTTGTTTACCTTTCCTATACGTTGGACTCCTATTGTTTATTTGTATTGTCTGTTGTTGTAACGTTCTGACCTGCCCCTTCTGGACATGTGTGACAAAGAGCTTCGTAGCTCATTGGATTCCTCCAGCATAAATACATTTTCTGATTCTGACACACTTCGCTAAGATACCGGCGGCATGAATTCAACTTTGTCATGCCTAACACGAGACACAAGTAGTATGTGAACTGGTCCTAGCCTCCCTTCACTAGCCCTGACGGAACAGTGTGGTGAAGTATGGCTAAACAGCCCTGATGATTGATGCAGCGTGGAGAGGCCGTCATACAGTGGTAGCTTGACAAAAGGCTGTACATTATTATTATTATTAGCATTATTAATATATTAGAGAAGTCTCTTCTTCAAGGGACACCTGGGTTTAAAAAAAAAAACGTATGGCAAAACAGGAAATTGCAATGTGCAAACGGTAACAGTGCAGAGACACAACATGTATGGACAATTTACAACACAATTAAGAACAGTAAATAAGTAATGAATACACAATAAAGACTAAATATTCATGAATATAATATACATGAAATGGGCTTATTATTCAAGTTTTGGCATTTGGGGGGGAAAGTGGCCCAATGGCTCAGAGGTCCGATCACTGAACTGATGCTGCTGAGGGCCTGGGTTCGAATCTCGGCACCTACTTGTATCTAAACTGGGTTTTCTCAAGTGGAGGGAGTTGGTGATTTCTTTCTGGTCACCAATGACTGCACAAAAAAAAAACCCTATCACATTAAACATTTGGTTGTAAAGTTAACATTGGGTTTTCAAGTAAAAAATTAAAACATAGGTTTGACTGTCATGTGATGATATGCTGAGTACGAGGCAAGTGCGGCCCTCTGCTTTACAGACCACAAGTCAATCGAAGGGATCTCAGAGGCAGCTCTGTGATATCTGCTTCCGTGGGCCATTCTTTAGCATGAAAGGGTTGCACTGCCCTGTGAGAGATTTGAAAGGATACTTCGTCTCCTTAGGTGATGCTCATAGCAGATTTTTTTTTAATTTAAAAAATAATTTGGGAAAATTATTTTTAAAAATGAGTTATGCTGGCACAGAATGGCTTACTCATGAAAATGTCGTCTAAGGGTCTTTTCAAAGCCTACTCTATAGCAAGGCAGCATTCTTTGGTGTTTTCTCACAGAAATTACCGGGTGACTGCGTGTTCACTGGCTCATTGACAAGCATGCTGGCCACTTGGCTACACAGCTGTCTACGAAGTGCTGCATACACACCCAACAAAACATAGGACAAAGATCCCCCATGTAACCTTTACATACTGTTGGGGTAAGTGCTATTTGGGAGCGCCTATTAAAGACGCCCTGCTGCTATTGCCTCCTGAGCACTGATGTGTGTGCGCTGCAGCAGGTGCTCATTTAAGGCTAAGTTAACAGAGGGGATGTCCAGGGACAGTTCAGGTATCACTCCTGATGTCAGCCATGGCTCTGAATAAAACTCAGGTGGCTGGGTTGGTAGGCAGGTGCACTAACCACGGTGTCACCACGACAAAGATCCCCCGTTTAGCCTTAACATACTTTTGGGGCAAGTGCTGTTAGCGAGCACCTATGAAGGCCGGCACGGCACACGAAGGGGGTGGGTGGTCAGCACCACACCCGGCCGCCTTTGTCTCCCCCAGTGCTGATATTTACACACCGCTCCAACTACTCATTTGAGGCTGAGTCGACCTAGGGGAGGCCCAGGGCCAGTTCAGATAACCGTCACTGGTGTCGGTGGTCCTTAGCAGGAATCTAATTCGGGTTTGCCGGGTTCGTGGCAAGGCGCGTTTGACAACCACGCTCCCGCTGTCCAACACACACGCGCACACAATCTCACCAATGCAGTTTGCACGTAAGAGCCCACACGCGGACCGGGCGCCAATTGAAGACGTTGCAGGCAAACGCCGGCGGAGCGACACAACGAGACGTGCACGAACTCGAAAGGCGCCACGGACTCCACACGTAACACAACAATCCTCAAACAACAACAAAAAAACGTGGAGCACAGCCGCAAAGGGCTTCACTCACAGGCACACGACGTGTGCAGTTGTAAGGTGCGGTGGGGGGAAGCCACGGCGGTGAGAGAGAGAGAGGTGGAGGAATCGCTGTTGGGTTTTTTTTTTAGAAAGGCAAGCTACACCGGAGCGTCGTTCCGGATGAAAGCGCGCTTTTTGGCACCGGGGGTCAAGGCTCTCTCGCGAGCTGAGAAAGTTGCGGAGAGCCCCACGGTGTGCGGGGCAGCTGCAAAAACAGCTCGGGTTTCAGGCAGTTAAAAGTAAAGAGCCCCGGGGCTTGCCGCGTGATAAAAAGCCACAATCATTACTACCCTGCTCTCTCTCTCTCTTTCTCCCCAAGCGCTCACGCGCGCCCGCTGGTCACACGCCAGCCTCGGGGACACTCACGACAATTTGTCCCCAGTGATGGAGGTGGCAATAGACTGACCGCACGTAGGGAAAGGGCTACCGGAAGGGAAAACGAGTCAAGTCGCAAAAAAGGGTACCGGTGTATCGAAGCGTGATGCAGAGTGTTCGCCTCCCGTGCTAGCCACGTTTAGTCATCCACGACAGAAATTTAATTTGTTTGGGTTTTCAGTAACACCCCGGTTTACGTTGCGGATGCGTGCCCGAAAGGTGTGATGGATATCGAAACGACGTAAATCAAAGTATTTTTCACCCCTCTCCAAATCATCAAAATAATATATCATACCTTACAGTACAGTACATGTATCTTACGTGCTACGCTGAAAAGTGGTTCGTGTACATGGCACACGGACCACTGAGAGGCGACGGATAACGAGACACGACGTACGGTGACGTACGGTGATGCTGGGTAGCGGTGTTAACAAAGCGACGGCGTCTTTGTGAAACGACGTAAAACGGGGAGACGTAACTCGGGGTAATGGGTGTGTCATGAATGCATTAAATGAGGTTTCATGCAACGCGACATTATTTTGCCATGTGTATGGAAATGTTACAGATTAAAGGATCTTGTTTTCGAGTGTTTCGTATGACACGGTGTGAATATACATCGTTCATATGTTTTATATTTTGTTTACACATTTGTTCGTTTCTCGGTTCGCTTGTGCTGGTGAGGGTCGCGGCGGCAGCTTGTTGAGTAGTGGCGGTCCAGACCTCCCTTTCCCTGGCGACAGACTCCAGCACTACACTACTATACACTACACTACTATACATTATACACTACTATACACTACACTATACACTACTATACAATACACTATACTATACACTTCTATACACTACACTACTATACACTATACACTACACTATACACTACTATACAATACACTATACACTACACTACTATACATTACCATATACTACTACTTTTCACAGACTATAGCTCTTGCTGGGGAATTCCAAGGCGTTCCCAGGCCATCCGAGCGACACAGTCCTGCCAGCGTGTCCTGGGCTGGCCCCGGGGTCTTCGCCTGGACCTTGGCAATGGAACAAATGTAGTGGCTGGGAATGTCACTGTGTGGTGCCGGGCCTGCGAGGCCACGGCGGGATGTCTACTGTTGTGTGTACACCCCGGACACGGGGTGTACTACCAGTCCTAGTGGGGGCGTGGGTGAGCGCTGGTTAAGCGCGGTGGCACCACGCACAGCGTGCGGGCTTCCATTGAGAGAGCGAGAGAGTGTCAGCCAGCTGGGATTACGTTGGGGGCATGATACGCTGGCTGACCTGGGGACATGTGACCAGATGATACTGGAGGGGGGGCACCGGTGGAGAGGACCAATGGGTGGTCACGTGGTGCGGGAAGAACTCTCGAGAGCCTTCGGGCAAGGGCGAGAGAGATCGAGAAGGTGGGCGGGGCGAGAGGCGGAGTCAGCCCCAGCCTGGCCCGCTATAAGGGGGGCCCTGTGAGGGGCTCGGGGTTCTTACTGTTGGAGAGGCGGGAGATCCACGTCAAGCTTGAAGAAGCCTCCAGCCACGTGGTGTAGGACCCAGCTTGTGGTCCGGACCGGGATATTGGAACCGTGTCTAGTTGCGCCGTAGCGTGGTTAGTTGGGTGGTCACCACCCGAGAGTATGTTGTGTGAATAGTTAATAAACGTGTTGCTCCTAAGACAACGTCTGCGACTCAGTTGGACTCACTACACATATATGTATGGTCGTATATTAGGAAAAACAATGTATACTGTACTTCATAGATTACAGATGTGTATATATGTATATACTGGATATATATACATGGATATACACACCTACATCCCTATGGAAACTTGAAAGAAGCCATCCCAGGGAAAGAAAAGCAAACCATCAGCTTTAAATGAAAATGAACCGCATCATTACATTGTCAAATATCGATGTTTACACTCAAGATACATGCGGAACATAGCGCGTGTAAGAATCCATGTTTTTCAATTCGTGTGTTGTACTTTATGTCCTGCGATGGATTCACATACCACCATTGCAGTCACTGGAAGAGCTCACCACAGTTCTATGAAGAAAGTAATCCACAGATTGACATAATTTTGAGGATATGTGTGATAATGGTTTTGTTTTAACGTTTCAAGTTGGTGAACTCCATGCATCGGCATGCAAGCTTTTGCATTCCTCATTTATCTGACGTCAACCAAGCAATCCACTACTCTGATAACCTGGAAATGGCATTTTTTTTTGAAAGAGACCACATGTATCTTCATTCAGTGAATTATGTCGGAGTAAAATATCTAAGACGCACAAAGACACACATCTTTTGTCTAAAACGCGTTACATTGGACAGTATTATATTATAAAAAAATATACAACGTTGGCGGTAGAACAGTGATGCGAATGTTGGGCTCACTGCGCTATGAAGCCAGCAACCTGAGCTCAACTACTGGCCATGGCTGTGGTTTGGATGTCAGTGGCAAGTGATGTCCAAATCGCAACTGACATTGAACGTGCGAATGTTGAATCTCTTTCGCACCGTACGCAGCCAACCGTGCCAATCACATTATGGTGAAGTATGGGCAAATAACATGTATTACTGACACGACTGTAATCCAATAGTGGATTGCCATTTATCTTTATATAAAGTTTGAATTTACAATATATGCTAAATGGGATTGCGTTATGAATATGAATTGGGGACCTTAATCTAACAGTGGATTGAAAGAGGCCGTGGCTGCTGCTGCTGATAATATACACGGTATGCTATATACATCACAATGTCTGTTGTTTTTAATATCACTAAAGGGCTTAATGCCCCCTTGTTCCAGGCATGCAATCATGCTTGACCAAACTCTGAAAGGGAATAAGCTTAGGGAGGCCCAAGGGGTCTGCGTGGCTTTGGGTCTCAGATGTATGCTTGAAATGAGTGCAGCTGAAATATAATGACACCACTCCGTTGCCAAAATAGCACATTATTAGCAATTTCCACTATTTGTCCCAGCACATGTACGTTTCCGAAAAGCGAATGTTTTGTTTCACTTCCAATCAATACAATTAAGGATCGGAGTGTCATCCGTCAGCTGCAGTTGTAACCGTTAGTTAAATTTAAGAGTAGCATTCACGAGCGCCCTCCGTAAAACAGTTTGTGAATGGTGTGAACGTGTTTTGGGAATGACATTTAAAGCAGTGGTGAGTTTGCAAGGAAATGTTGGTGTGGGTTTAGCTGGTACATGTTCACCAACCGTGAGTAAAGAGGTCTTATTCAGAAAATGCTTTGCCTTTCATATTTTTGGGGGGTTTTGACTTTTGCAATGTAGCCAGGGTGTCTCGATATCCTTAGTCTGCACACTTAGTAGTTGCAAATGTGAAGCTTCAGCTTAGAAACGTTAATATTAGACATGCATTTTGAACATCAACAGTGAAAATACCACTGACAACTACTAACTAATAGGAATTAAATAAACGTCAATACTATTTATTGTAACACTTTAAAGTACGCATTTTGAACAATCTTGGGTGCATTTTCCAGGCATAAATCGGTGACAAAAATGAGCTTCTCAATCCATAACGAGTTTGATAACGGCTGATTGGTCACCAGCAATTGGAATGATTACATCAATACTTGCTTTACATTAGATTTGCCAAGAAGGAAACCAGCCACTCATGTGGAGAGTGGGAAGATAGCAGCCCTTGTGGATAAGTGATGATAGGCCAATGAATGATGTCGGGCTAATAAGGGAAGTGACGTCACATCCAGGTCACCATGTAATGGCGTGTGTGGATGCTGTGCTCTTGAAGGGGATTCTACATTCATAGGGTCCATGTTACGACTGCACATCTATGAAAAAAAGAGCTTCATAGCTCATCGGATTTCTCCGGTCTAAATCAATATCCTGATTCCTTTAAGCATTTTTAAACAAAAAACTAAATTATAAAGGATGAACGCTATTGTAAAGTTCAAACACGTTGCCAGACGTACAAACTGCGGGCGCTTGGGACGTATCCACGTGCAACACGAACGTAGTGACATTAACGCCGTAGGCATCCCCTAACATCTGTGGGTCATTCAGGGATTACGGAAACTTTTTTTTTACCATAAAGACCTTTTTTTAATTCAGAGGGTTGTACAGTAGCTGTTGTGCAGCCCCTGATGTCACAAGCAGCTTTGCCAGTTGCTGTGGTTCTTCCGTGAAAATCTAAAGCAGCTCGGTCACTGAAAAGCTTTGAACCTCTTAAGGCAAACACATGGGCCAAATCACCATTATCAGGAAGAGATTACAGAAGCGGCCACAACTGCATAAAACAAATAATCAGCGCTAATGAAGAATGGCAACATTTAATTTGATGACGCGAAACGATCCCGTTAAATCGATTGTCTACAAAAAAAATTACTGCAGAGGCCTCATCAAACTAGGAATGTCACACAAGTCCACGTGAAAATGACAAGTTCGACACCAGAACCACTTTGCCCACGTGTTTCATTGCAACCATACAATATTTGCCGTGTGATTAAAGACACAAGGTAAAAAAAAAACAGCTCTTAACTTGTGGCCACATACTTGCATACTATTGTGTGTCCAAGGCTGTCCAACAGTTTGAAGCGTCGTGAGTTAAGTTGTGGTATGGCATCGCATTTACAGTGCTTTTGTAGACGCATTGGAGTGACACCATTGCAGTGACATTACGAAAGTGCTCCTGACTGTAACTCGTAAGGAGATGTTTCTTATTAATGAAGCTTCAACTGCATGTCAGACAACCCAAGGCACATAGCTTAAGGTATCTACTCTTTTGATATCTTGCTACATTTGCTTTTCACTTGAGTTAACACTTAGACAAATTGTTAAAAGGGCAGGCACTATTTGGCAGGTTTTATTGGCTGTACAGCAATTTGTATTAACACATTTTGAGGGAATCAACGTCATATGAATTACAAACTAGTTAAAATGTATATGTTTGTATAGTTTATTGAGTTAAATATGTGGAGAGATTTTAGACTGACCTAAGCGAATTGTTCCCACCTCTCTAGAGAAATAATATGGTGAATAGGATGCAAAGATGATCAATAATGTAATACAATAAAGACTGGGGGGGTCAAAAAGTAAACAGAAAACAACCTATCTAAATCAATAAAAAATATGACAAAAGTAAATAAGATATATGAATAAAAAAATTCGCGGACTTAAAATGTGCAGCACTATTATGATCTGAATGAGAACACGATGAAGACAATTATATTTCATCACAAATTAGATTAAAAGTTTAATTATTCAGCTTCAAGACACAGAGAGAGATAGCCACTCCCTGGTGGCAGGGAATTACATCTCACTAAAACTAAAGCAAACTATTCTTATTTTATCAGGTAAGGCCCACTGAGCTATAGAGCTATTTTTAAGAAGCGACCTAGCCCTAAATGATAGCTCAACGAAGTGGCTTATGATGTGGAAATGTATAGCAACCAAATACTCGAAATGCATATTTCTAAATGTGGAGGGAAAACCCGCAGGACCCGGAGAAAAATCCACACGACCACGGGAAGAGAGGGAGAGAGACACGTAAACCCCAAATATGCAGCAGGCGTCAGGGTCGGGATCGAACCCACGACTATAATGTATACCAGGCGAGGTAGTTAACATCTCGCCACCATGGTGCTCACAAGATAAACGACATAACTACTTCCGCCATCTCCTTCACTCGGACCTTATTGGACAAAACCCAGACGGTGTGTTTCTGGCTGTGTATTGGCCGCTTTGCGCTTTACTCTTTGGTTCTATTCGGTAAAGTCACGTAGGTAAAAAATTGAAACAACAAAAATCACGACGTTTCGGCCACAACACAAGCGGCCTTCATCAGGTGAAGGGACCAACCTGTCCAGCGGACAGCGTTGCGCTTTGTCAATCCACCGGAATGAACACGTGTCAAATTAAATCCTTCAAGGTGCAATGGATAGCGCACTGCACTTTCCACCCTGTCACCACCCGAATAGGATTCGCGGTCCTGGCATACTATTACTGCTGATATGCTTGTTTACCCAGGAAAGCCTCACCGAGTCTCATGAAGCCTTTTTCAGGAGGCTCCTGCCAACATCACTGGTGAGTGATACAATCTGGTCGTGGGCCCCCCCCCCCCCCCCCCACCTTCACCAACGTGGTGAAATATGGTCAAACAACCCCGGTACGATGAACACGGTGTGAGAAAGCCTTTTCCCTTCATTTGGAGTGACAAAGTGTTGCAAAATATCCATATCATCAGAGCAAGGATGAACCATATAAACCACGTAGTACAAACGCACGTTTTATTTTGAAAGTGATTGGTGACCAAGCTGAGACCATCAAAGAGTGTTGAACTGGGCAAGGGTGGTGTGGGGGAATCAAATCCCCATTATGGCAGAGACTTTGGCTCAGTTTTCTGACACAGGCGTCATCCCACTGAGCTCACCAACCACTCCCTTCTCATTACCTGCACCTTTAAAGGTGTTACGGCAAGAGTGCTTGAACCGACAACCAGAAGGTTGCAAGTTCAAATCCAAGTTGGGTGGCAACTCGGCCCTTCATCCTCCTTCCTGCGTCAATAAGATGAGAAGCACTTTTAAGTGAAGCCAACGATGATGGTGCTGCATAGAGACAGGCCCCTGCCACATGAATGTGGAATACCCACCACACGCGGAGCCCCACCAACTAGGATTATGACTAACCCATTGCTTTGTTTGAGCAGGCAGACACTTTGAAACAAATTTTTTTTTATTTCTATCACTTCACAATAAAAAAAAAACTAGGGCTACTCCAATTGGGACTCTGCGGTTTTGCTTTCATTGTCTGAGCGATTGAATGAATTTCAGAATGTGGCCAATCGGCAGCCTGTGTTCCGAAGAGCTGGCGTCCCCCTGGGCGCAGCACCAGGGTGCGGGTGAGGTGAGCGGTGGGGGAAGTGAAGCGGATTTCCCACACAAGGTGAGCGGCGGCCCCATGCTCCTCACCGGCTGTGGTGGCGAGATGTTAACTACTTCGCCTGCTATGCAGTGGGCCGTTGGTTCGATCCTGACCTTGGCGCTACCTTAAAAAGTAAACTTTTTTTTTTTTTACCAGGTAACGTCCACTGAGCTATGTAGCTCTTTTTCCGAAGCAACTTTGGCCACGAATTACTTCTCAAAACAATGGCTTATCATGTTGGCATGTATAGCAGCCACATACTCCAAAAAGCACGTTTCTAAATGTGGAGGGAAAAACCGGAGGATCCACATAAAAATCCATGCCACCACGGGGAAAACATGCAAACTTCAAACATACACGTCAAAGTGATGAGAGAGAATGTTACGTTAGAAAGTAATGATATAAAGTGATGAGATACAGTAATGAGATAAAGTGATGAGAGAGAATGTGATGCGAGAAAGTGATGAGATAAAGTGATGATGACGATCCAGATGACCCCCCAGTGTATGCGGATGTGTCTATGTGGGAGCGGTAAGGACATCCCAACGATCATCGTCATCATCATTGTCGTCAGCATTGTCGTTACTGCATCCTCCTACTGCGCAGCATCATATTTAAGGTAAGTTAATTTATAAATTATTATTTAATACTCTTTGGGTCTTTCGGTAAAGTCACGTAGATAGAAAAATAAGAAAAAAATAAAAAAAATAACGACGTTTCGATCACAACACCAGCAATCGTCTTCAGGTGAAAAAATACAGCAGGCGGACTGCTGAGACAGGAAGAAATATAGCGAGAGAGCTACTGCAGCCAAAGGTTATACTGTATAGGTTTGAGATGGGTAGAACCAGAAGGTAAGTGGGCGGGGCTAGAGATGGAATTTGCAAGTAAATGTAAGATCGCAGAGCTAGGTATACCTCGGCTGAGCTAGGTATAGCTCAGCGGTATTACCTTGGTGTCGCGGCATCTCTTCAGAGAAGTGAGCGGCTCGATTAGATGAGCCTTCTTGTCTCGGAGTCCGTTAAAAGATCTAACGGTTGTGTAGAAACCCTCCCCGTAATATTTATTTTCATTTACTCTGTTTACTATAATAGATTTTTTTTGCGTGTGATTATGAAGTATGTAATAGCTTATTTACGAATTTATTTAAGGCAATTCATCTAAGTTTGCATATACCAACATCATTATCTGTGAAATTTGCTATTCATTAGCATCTCTGGAACATATACATCGCGAATAACGAGGTAAATACTGTATAAATGTCTTAGTATCTCTATCGAGTTACTTACTCCTCTTCGCTCCCTGTGGAGCATAAGGCCCCAACAAGCCCACGCCGTGCCAGACGGTCTACAGCAGCTTTCTCTGCTTCACCCCAAGGCAGGCCCATGGCATTTAGTTGGTCTAGAGCGGTGCTATCGCTAGGTGGTCTTCGTCTGCCCCGTGGCCTTTTCCCTTGTGCCGTTCCCCGTTTGGCCGTTTTCGCTATGGACTCGGGTTCCATTCTCAGGACATGTCCCAGTCACCATTGTACCGAGTTAGCAATATTTTCAGTTAGTTAGTACCTGTATTGAATAACTATTTTTACCGTCATGGGCCTCTTAAACGTGAGCCAGCCAGAAGTAGAGGATTACAGGTCTCCCTATGTTCATTACAAAAATATAATTAATCTGTGTTCTGTATTTGAAATGTGTATTCCGCGAGGGCAGGCTTTTAGCTCAAAAAAGTTCTTACTTATGGGTTATAATTAGAGAGCTGGCATTGAGGTTAGGATTAGAATTAGGTGGGAGAGAGAGGTTAGTGTTAGGTTAGGATTAGGGAATTCAGGTTAGGGTTAAGATTAGAGCGGTGGGGGGTAAGGATTAGACTTGTGCATGGCTGAGACAGATTTACTACAGCATGAGGCAATGTGAGGGTCTGTTGTTGCACCGTTTAACTCTGAATGTATTGTTGGAGAATGCAGAACAGATTCAGGTTCGAGGCATATATATATCTGAACCACAAAAAAATGACACTCAATGTTTTTTTCCAATAGCAAACAAAATGCAAAAGGTGCAGTTAAATGGTCGCGTTTGACTAGATGCCCAGTAGCGGCATGAACAGATGGTTGGGACCTGCGCGTGACAGGATTAACATTACACCTGCTCAGCGCTGATTGCACGATAGAATAACATTGTAACAAACAATCAAAAAGTCGCTTGTGTGCGTGTGTGCTTTTATATGCGTGTGTTTAAGCAAGACGCCGAATAGTAAACGAAAGTGTTGCTGGGTAATTGGGTTGTTGGGGGGGCAGGAGCATGTTTGATCAATTACACACGCGAAAAAGTTCCCCTTTTTTCGGTGGGACCCTGTTTAGTTTGGGCAGCCCGGTCCGTCCCCCAGCTTTCTGTCCCACCCCCCCTTTCTTTTACATCACCGGGTCAGTTTACGTTGACGTGTGCATGCGTGCGTCACGACGTGATGTAGCTGCAGTGACATACGACGTCACTACTTTGTTGGCTCGGTATGGGTGCTGCAGGCGGGTGTCACGGGGGTCGTGTCAGGCCGTGGCACTCTGCGTGAACCCAACAGGACACGTGACCGGACAAAGGGGGGCTAGGTGCCCCAGGTGGGACCCTGGGGGTCACGTGGTTGGGGGCCCGTACCGTCCCGAAGGATCGAGAAGGGGGGCGTGGCCTGGGGTGGAGCCAACCACGCCACGGGAGTAATAAGCGGGGTGTGAACAGAGAGCTGGGCTGTTCAACCCTGGGATGAAGATGCCATCAGCGGTCCTTTCAGTTTTCAGTTTAGTTTATTTATTTTGGTATAGCCCTGTGAGCCATTCGGCTCTTGAATTGGGTGCAACCACAACAAACAAAAAAACACGAACATGAAAAACATCTTAAAGTGACTGTGTGACTGTGCAAACAGAAAATCCATGAAAAAAAACAGCAAAAATATTCCTGAAAAAAGCACCGTACACCAACGCTGTTTGCAAAAAATCCCAGTGGGATGCAAGTCACACAACAACAACCACAAGAAAACTTAGATAAAGGCCATCAGTCTAACTCCGTACTACAACAAAACTAACATGTCCAAACCAAAAAACTTTTCCAAATCACCAAAAACTAAAGCCATAATTGCAACGTAACAGTGATCACAGGGACTGTGACCGAATTTTTACAATAAACTACGTAAATAACATGTAACACCAAATCCTAGAGCCATAGCTGGCTGCATGAGTTACTCCACAACAACAGAAGCATCAGTCGGAGTATCAAATTTTTCAATGCACCTTTAAGATCAGCACGCTAAATCAAAATACAGATAATACTTTGCAGCGTCAGCTAGAGCGAATAATTTTATTTTACGCCAATGAATAGCAGTGGCAGCTAGGAGTGTACAACTCCTCTAGAGCAGTTTTGAGAGAAGATCTCATTGGTAGCGATTCAAGTTGCAGTTTATTGGCAATAGCATTCCAGACTCTGGGGGCATCAATAGCAAAGGCCCTTCCTCCAGTTTTTGTACGGCAATAGGGAATGTGAAGCTGGTAAATGAGCGAAGACCTGAGGTCAAATTTGTTCTTTGAAACAGAGAGGAGATCCAGCAGGTAGTCTGCGGATTTTTTTGTAAGTACATCGTGAATAAATAAGATCTGGTGCACAAGCCGTCGAACATTTAGAGATGTTAAGTTTGACCCAATGTAGAGATCACAGTGGTGAGTCCTATATTGGCAGTTCAATGCAAATCTTAAGGCCGAGTGGCAGATGGAATCAAGCTTCTTCAGTACAGTACTTGGGGCTGATTTATACACAGTAGTCAAGTAGAGGCAGTATGGTAGCTTTTATCAATGCCAAACGGAACATAGGGGAGAAGCAGTGCTTGTGTCGATACAGAAAACCAATTTTTATTTTTGTCTTTTTATCAATATAATCAATGTGATCTTCAAAATTCAGTTTTTAATCCAGGATGACCCAAAGATACTTATAGATCTTGACTTGCTCTATTTGATAATTATTTAAGGAATGTAATTGGGGAAAAATAACTTCCTGCTTTAGTCCTGGTGAGAAGCATAGCACCTTGGTTTTGGAGGTATTCAGGACTATTTGTTTTTTTTCGGTAAAGTCACATACAAAGAATAAAATAACATAATAGCGTACGACGTTTCGGTTGCAACACAAGCAGCCATCATCAGGTACAGAAGAGCTAAATTTACGAGAGAGGAGAAACACATAACCCCACATGTATATACAGACACCCAAGTAGGGGGAACTAACACAGACACAACAGGCGACACAGAGAGACAAATATACCCAACAGACAGAGTTTAGCAAAATTTGGAAACCATATAAAGCAACACAGACGGTCGGTCAAAACACAATTAACGCATAGTCCGGTTTATTAAGTTATTTAAAAGATTGCTAAATTGCAAGTTAAGTATGAAATTTAAAATACAGACCGCACACACACACACATAGACATTCAAGTAGAGCGAACCAGCACAGGGACAAGTACACAGTGAAGTCGCCTTAAATAGGCAGAGAAGGATTTGTGTCTCTGTGCTGTCTCTGCCTGTGTGTAGGCTTTGGTGCTTCCGAGTGTGTGCTGCCGTGCCCCACTTTGCTCCATGCATACCTCATGCTAATTTGTCCCATTGTCTCTCAGCCTTACCTTCTCTGCCTATTTAAGGCGACTTCACTGTGTACTTGTCCCTGTGCTGGTTCGCTCTACTTGAATGTCTATGTGTGTGTGTGTGCGGTCTGTATTTTAAATTTCATACTTAACTTGCAATATAGCAATCTTTGAAATAGCTTAATCAACCGGACTATGCGTTAATTGTGTTTTGACCGACCGTCTGTGTTGCTTTATATGGTTTCCAAATTTTGCTAAACCCTGTTTGTTGGGTATATTTGTCTCTCTGTGTCCCCTGTTGTGTCTGTGTTAGTTCCCCCTACTTGGGTGTCTGTATATACATCTGGGGTTATGTGTTTCCCCTCTCTCGTAAATTTAGCTCTTCTGTACCTGATGATGGCTGCTTGTGTTGCAACCGAAACGTCGTACGCTATTATGTTATTTTATTATTTATTATTTATACGTGACTTTACCGAAAAAAACAAAGAGTAATTCCTGCAGTCACGAAAGCTTCGAACCAAGTCTATTCAGGACTAGTTTAAGAGCAACTAGCTGATGTTGTAGTTTGTTGAAATCACCCTGTAGCTTAGCAATCACATCATCCGGAGAGCGGCAAGCAGTAATCAGTATCGTGTCATCTGCAAAAAGATTTACCCTGGAATGATCCAGGTCAGTGCCCAAGTCATTGACATAAAGAGAGAACAAAAGGGGGCCGAGGATGGAACCCTGTGGAACCCCTTTTGTTATCTTAACACTGTTTGACCTCCAACCATCTGTGAATACAGTTTGGGTGCGAGAAAAGAAGTAATTTTGTAACCATTTTACTGCGTTTTTGGAAAAACGAGGCAACTTAGTTTACTAAGCAGGGTGTTGTGGTCTACTGTATCAAAAGCTTTGGACAGGTCTAGAAAAAGACAGGCACAGTACTGCTTATTATCCAGGCTACTGTAAATATGATTCAGAGAGTCTAATGCAGCAGATGTGGTGCTGTATTTTTTTTCGGAACCCAGATTGTTTTAGATGTAGTAGATTGTTGGTGGGCAAGAAACTGCTAATTTGGTAGAACAATAATTTTTCAAAAATTAGCATCAACGGGGACAAAATTGAGATAGGTCGATAGTTATTTGGATCATCTTTAGGGCCCCCTTTGTGAAGTGGACGGACATAGGAATGTTTCCATTCTAGAGGAACTGATGCTTCTTTGATGGACAGGTTGAAAATATGGGCTATAGGTTTGTATATTAGGTGACCACCAGTTAGTAGAGCAAAGACGGGAATACTATCTGCTCCGGTAGAGGAGGACCCTTTGAGGTAGGACAGTTGTTTCAGAACATTACTTTCGTGGATTGGCTGTAAACTAAATTCGTTTAATGTTTGGACAGGGGTGTAGGAATTTGCATGAGCAGGGGTGACTCCCAATACATTATCAACAAGATTACCAGCTTCAGAAAAATGAAGGTTAAAATTGTCAACTATTTTTTTGGGGATCTGAAAAAAATTTTCCCCATTTCGGTTAAGCTCAACGGGCAGATTGTCTGTTTTGGACGCCTTTTCGTCCTCGAGTCTCCGATCGTCGTCCGTGACCAGGCAGCCCGTCACCTGCCCTGGTCACGCTGTGCCGTACTCCCCAAGTGTTGGTGAGATTAGGAACGGTGGTCACCACCCTGTATACAATGTTCACGTTGGTTGCTACGCGTTAATAAATATTGTTGCCTCCAGGTTGAGTGTGCGCCTCAATTGAACCCACTACATAACGGGTCCGCAACGTTGCCTCGATAACAACACAAATACATATATATGTACGTGTATATAGCAAAAAAAAATAACGCGCAGCAACTTGGCGTCTTCCCTCTTCGTTAGAAGTTGCCTTGTAAAGTTAACGGGTTTTTTTTTTTCGTTTTGCCAGGTAGTTATCAGCGCCCCAGGGACTCACCGACATGTGCATTGACACTTCTGTTATTGGTGGAAATATCGGGCCTACAAGCAGGGCGATTTCTATAGCCCCATGTATATTCTTGGTGAATGAAAATAACCCGAACCTTTTGTCCACCTAAACTTGCCTTTCCGAAACTTTGCACTCGCATCGTGTGTTTGTATTGTTTGTTGTTGTACCTTTTTGACACCCGATCTACCCCTACTAGACATCTGTAAAACAAAGAGCTTCATAGCTCATTGGATTTGTCCATGATAAATACAGATTTTTATTCTGACACAGCCGTGGATAAGCACAGATAATAATAATAATAGGAGTGACTTTTAACTAGGTTTATTATCGGTGAAATGGCCGTGGGTAACAGGAATTGTCACGCAATTTCTGGATACCCGAACCAGGTGTCACCTGCATATTCATACTGTAGTTACCTTCTCTCTGTTTAATGTTCATTTTTTTTGTCGATGAGTTTTGTAATTTGTGTTACGTTCAATCTTCAGATCATCTGGCCGATCCGACGTTGTGCTGCAGACAATTATGTTCGCACAAATGATCAATTCCTCAGTTGTTTTTCTTCTGAATTGTATTTCCTTAGATTTTGTCACTCTGTTGACCCAGTTCACCCTCGAAAACGAAACTCATCCTGGTCTCTTGAGTTTTGGATCTTAGGAGTGATTATAAACATCACCATAATTATCATCATCGCCAACTTCACCATCCTCTAAATCACCGCATTCATCAATCAATCCATTCCTAAAGCCATTGTCAGGGCGCGACTGTGGTGAGATGTTCTACTACCTCGCCTGGTATACTGGGGGTCTTGAGTTTGATCTCGACCCTGACACCTGTTGCATATTTGGAGTTTGCGTCCTGTGGATTTTTCTCCGGGTCCTCTGGTTTTTCCCTCCACATTTAGAAACGTGCATTTCGATCAATTTCCACATGATAAGCCACTTCGTTGAGCCATATCGCTTCTGAAAACGAACTTCATAGCTGAGTGGGCCTTACCTGGTAAAATAAAATAAAAAGTTGACAAATAGTTAATATTCTTAGTTTTTTCGGTAAAGTCACGTTGAAGAGAAACAACAAAATAACAAAATATATATAAAACAATAAAAAATTATCACGACGTTTCGACCATAACTCAAACGGTCATCATCAGGTGTGTCGGTTTGATGATGATGATGACCGTTTGAGTTATGGTCGAAACGTCGTGAGAATTTTTTATTGTTTTATATATATTTTGTTATTTTGTTGTTTCTCTTCAACGTGACTTTACCGAAAAAACTAAGAATATGAATTACTGCAGTCACGAAAGCTTTAAATCAAAATAGTTAATAGTTTTAGTAAATTTCACCACCATTATCATCATTATCCCCGCCACGAAAATCTGAATAGTCTGGCTCCTGACACAGGAATGTGGAACATACAATAATGGCTTCGTGCCAGCATTACAGATGAGCACAACCTCACACTCATATGAACAGGGATATATGTTGAATTGTTCCTTTAAGCTTTGGGCTAATAAAACATCCTGGTTTTATGGGTTAGTTGTGGGTGGGATATTGGTCCCGAGAAATAAAACCCACTGGTTATTTTCATCATGTGACTGTTAGTAAAGCTCATGGACGTGACATGTTATTCCAAACTGCAATATGAAGTGTGGCAGTTGCCTATGAATTTTGTGATCTCAAAGTTAAATAAAATGCAATTTTGACTGGAAAAAAAAATCCTACAGTAAATGCTTCATTTTCTAATTCACAAACTACATGTGCTTCGTTTAAACATTGTAATATTTTCAATAAGTTCGTTAAACGTTTACAGATTTGAAGCTAACTTTGGTGGAAATGTTAAGAAAATGCCTTAAACTCTCTATGTACGTATGTTGAACTTCTTTCGCACCGTACTTATCCAACCCTGCTAATTTGAGGTAGAATCTCAATAACAAGAACCTCAGCACATGTCCTTTCTCACCGAAAGCCTGGTCTGCACAGGATTTACAGAGCTACTTTAGCAGGCGAACGCAGCCCAAATCACGTACGCCCTGGGGAAAGTGGCGCCCTTCGTGCCGGGCAAGAGGTCTGTCACTGTGGGACGTGGGACGGGATTCACGGCACAATTTGGGACAGTGTCGCAATGTAACACGTGCACTCAAATACAAAAATACCCCGTATAGCCTGCAACGACTGTTGGGGCAGGTGCTGTTAGCGACCAGCGCCGATGAAGGCACGCACGGCACGCGATGGGGTGGGAGGCCAACACCAAGCCCGGCCGCCTTTGTCTCCCCAGTGGTGATGTTTTACACGCTGCACCAGGTACTCATTTGAGGCTGAGTCGACCTAGGGTTCAGATAATCGTCACCGTTATTGGCCGTGAGCAGGAATCGTAGCGCGATGCGCTAACCACTGCACTCCCGCTCCCCAGCCTTTCACTCAAATGCAACAAACGCCATTCGCCACTAAGTGGCGGTGACCTCACCACGACGCCTGTGCCAGGCCAGGTGCACTTTAAGGCCACGTGAAGTGTCGAACGCCCGTTGTTGGCAGGTCAGGGGACAAGATCCAGGGTGCCATGGTTTTGCCTGACCGAGATGACTGGCCGAAGCACCGCCTCTTGCCCCCCTACTGTGCCAACTTGCTGTGTTTCATTCGCCCGGCGCTCCGCTCGTTGTTGGGAGCGTCGCTCACTCTGTCATCCGTTGTTGCTGGAGGGCGGACTGCCTCCCACTGCCTTAGTAGCAGCGTCCTTCACGAGTTTGCTCCTCTCAAATACAACAAAAACAACAACCGCCATTCGCCACTAAGTGGCGGTGACGTCACCACGACGCTTGTGCCAGGCCATGTGCACCTTGAGGCTACCACGTGAAGTGTCGAACGCCCGCTGGCAGGAGGTCACGGGGCAGACCCAGCAGGTGCCACGGGTCGACTGACTTAGAGATGACCGAGATGAAAAATACACACACACACACACTCGCTCGCTCGCTCACCCACACACGCAGGGGTACAAGACAAACGATGCAGTGTGTGCCCGGTGACACACGCAGGCAACCAGACTTCTCAAGTCGCGCGTGTTAGTTCGGGGGTGGGTGGTGGGGGGTCGACTCGTGCGGGGCTCTCACGGGCATCTCACCAGTCCGCGAGGTGCCCGCATGCGCTCGTGGTGTGTGTGCTCTGTGTTTCATCACCTAGCGTACGAAAGCCTGGCGGACCGAGTTCGATTCCCGCTCACGGCCAACGCCCAGTGACGATTATCTGAGCCGGTCCTGGGCTTCTCCTAGGTCGACTCGGCCTCAAAACGAGCCCGGCGCCGTGTGTTGTAAACATCGCCACTGGGGAGACAAAGGCGGCCGGGCGTGGTGCTGGTAGCCACCCGCCCCCTCGCGTGCTGTGCCGGCCTTCATAGGTGCTCGCTAACGGCACTTGCCCCAACAGTCTGCTAAAAGGCTACACGGGGGATCTTTGTCTTTGTTTTCCCATTGAAACATGCCAGTTGCCTTGTGCCCTTCCTTGGCTGTTCTCTGCAGTAGTTGGTGGTTAGCGGTGTTCATTTTGCTCGATAAAATCGGTGACACAAACGTGTTGGAGTCGATCAAGCGTGCTCTTCATTTATTTTCGTCCCTGAGTGGACGAGTGGGGACGACAGCAAGTGCGATGGTGACTCTGAAAACCACTAAATACCAGCGGGTGATGACCGATGAGGAGACGCGAACCGAGATAAGGGGCCGTCCATAAATGACGTCACGCGATTTTGGACGATTTTTGACCCCCTCCCCCCCACGTCGTCACACGGCGTCACAAAAAGTCAGACCCCCCCCCCTCTCAAATATGACGTCACAAAGCTCTGCCCCCCCTCCCCCCCCAAAAGAAAACATGCTTCAAATCGCTTTAAACTATTGTCATTGTAGTGCGTATTTAATGTGGCGCTGCACTCTGATGTTGTAGGAGAAAACATTTATTTAAAAGTAAATTTAATTAAGTAGAACGTGTTGTCTATGTTTATTTAAAGTTGTGCATTTTGATGTGACGTCAGATTTCTCACCCCCCTCCCCTCGTCACACATCGTCACAAATGCCTGACCCCCCCCCCCCCCAGGTGCGTGACGTCATTTATGGACGGCCCCCAATGTATAATACAGATTTGTTTTTGGGGTTAGATCTCGTTCTGAACCCCCCAAAAAAACCTGTATTATGGATGATATTGGTCGCAAAAGCCTACTTGTTAAACTGAGATAATATATTGATGTCGTTCGAGACCGGAGTGAGAAAGACGACCCCCCACACACCAACATGTATTAACGAGTGAACTTTACGTCCTATTGACACAGTCGCCTCGACCAGGAGAATTAAGAAATAAAATCCACAGACTTAGACCTAACTAATGCTCAAGGCTGTCATCGACCAGGCTAAGACTATGACTAATGTAATACACTAATTAAATAAATTATTAAATTCTACCGAGTGGTTTCGCGCATTGTGCTATAAACCCGGCGACCTGATTTCAATTCGTGACTACGGCTGACATTGGCGGCGACTGTATATCTGACTCCTCATCATTGCCGCACATTGACCAGCACGGTGATGGATGGTCAAACAACCCTCGTGACCGAGGCTTTCATCCAACAGTAGACTCACAAAGGGACGTGCAATGCAGTCCTGTAGAGTGTATGCGTGGTTATAGTCATCCGCTTGCCATGGGGGTTGGGGAGGGGTTTTGGGAGTGGAACTCCCCTACTGAGAGCTCAGCCCTCCTTTAAAAAAATCTTACATTTTAAAGTTGTCTTGACGGCCCTGTTTTTCCTTTGGTTTGTATGTCCCCCTTTACACAACAATGTCACAAAGCAGGGATGGTTATGTCCACAGTGCTGTAACAAGTCGGTGGCGAGAAGTGAACTACCTCGCCTGGTGGACAGGAGGTTGTGGATTCGATTCCGACGCCTGTATATTTGGAGTTTGCATGTCTGTGTCTCTCCGCATGGTCGCGTGACATTTTCTTCGGGTCCTCCGGTGTTTTTCCTCCACATTTAGAAACGTGCGTTTAAGAGTAATGGGTTGCTATAAATTTCCACATGATAAGCAACTTAGTTGAGCTATCGATTGTGGCCAGGTCGCTTCTGAAAAAGAGCTATTTAGCACAACGGGCCATACCTGGTAACATTACAAAAATATTAAGTTTTACTTTTTTTACGTTTGCATTGCCTAATCAGTTAAGATTAAATGTGAGTACGATAAACATTGAAGGTGTATAGCAGCTACAAGCGCATTGCATTTCATGCAGAGGATTCATCTCTATTGGCTTAAAAATCTAAAGATTATCTTTGAAGAGCGTTATTCATCAAAACCGAAAGCACCTAACATCCTAATCCATTGCAATAACATACACACGCATATACAGTATTACATTATATAAAGTGCATGACCACAACTTGTGTTCATTCATATCCTACCATATGGCACTCAATGACATCTGATCTATCAACAGCACAAGATAAATACGGACATTTAATATTTTGACCATGAGCGTTTGCAGAGTTACAGGGTAATATTGCATCTTCATATTACACGCCACTCTATAGTGAATAGATATGAGTGTATTTCTAACATCTTAACAAAGCATAATTAATGCGATACGGTAAGTAATAATTGTATTAAGAACCGTTTATTTATAAATCAATTAACTTCAATGCACTTTATTTACCATAACAAAGCACGTGACCTTTGTAAACGTATCTAAGCTCCTCATAGTTAGACAATATTGTTATTACTTTTACAATTCAGTTATGGGCACATTTTTGTGTTTACTTTGGAGTTGAGCTATTTATAAAGAAAATAATGAGCAACTCACGTGAAAGCTTTAACATCCTTCCCATCACAGTAAACAATACACTTTGGTCATTTCCCACTTAAATTACTGGTGGCAATAAAATCCAAAATTGACTTTCTTAAAACTGGCCCACCGGTGATTGTGCGAACCGCTGATCTATCGGCACACAAATAATTACTTAATACAGTACAGAACTGTATTTTTTCAGCAAATAAGAGGGAGAAACACGTTTCCTAAACAAATTACAAGTCCCAGCAAATGTTTTAAATCATCATTTCGCGATGACCGTGCGCCCGAGAGCTCAGGAGTTGTTCCGAATGACCAAGCTCTTTTCTGATTAAAATCCCGAGCAAGCGTGTGGGTGGAGGTCCTCAATTGTGAGGGCTTTGGGAGGGGGAGGGGATGGGCCGTGCATTGGGGATGGGTGCAGGGGAGTGGGAGGGTTGCGTGATTGTGGTGAAGGGATACACTGGGGGATGGGGGGGGGGAGCTTTAGCCCAGCACGTGGCTGCATAAGGCCTGTGGCGAGTAATTTTCTCGCTTTTATACGGCTGAGCCCTGATGGTTGCCATGGGATATGTGCCTGGCATAAGGAAAGCCACAAAGCAGGAACGGAGGCGGTATGGGGGCAAGGCAGCCCTCGGTTTGCAACACGGGAGGGGGTGCAGGGGGTGCTTTTAGTTTGGACGGATTCAGTGCCTCTCCTAAAAAAAAGGAAGAAAAATTTAACAATAGAGGGCCAGGGCTACTGTAGAGCCTTTTTCATGCAAAGGTCAGCCTGGATGACCCTAAGCCAAACTCTGGATGCTGCTGGGCTCCTTACAGACAATAGACTGCTAGACAGGGCATGCAGGGCTGTATGCCCAATACACACGGCGAGATGTAAAATGCTGCGCTTAAGAGTGATCAGCCCATAACGTGCGCATGCAAAGATCACCCGTAAAGCCTTTAACAGACTGTTGGGGCAAGTGCTGTTAGTGAGCACCTATGAAGGCCAACACGGCACACGAGGGGGTGGGTGGCCAGCACCATGCCCGACCGGCTTTGTCTTCCTCGTGGCGATGTTTTACACATCGCACTAGACACTCGTTTGAGGCTGAGGCTACGAACCTGGCGAGGTCCAGGACCAAACCAGATAATCGTCACTGGTTTTGGTCGTGAGCGGGAATCGAACTCGGGTCGCCAGGTTCGTAGCGTAGTGCGTTCACCACTACCCTACGGCATGGACACACACAGACACATATACACACACACACATAGACACACACACACACAAGTACAAGAAAGGCAAAGTTCTCCCGTACAGTCATTCACACTCTTAAAGAAAGTGCTGTTAATGAGCACCTATAAGGCCAGCCTGACACTTGAGGGGATCGTGTGGCCAGAATTGTTGGTGTTTAAATATTGCACCATGTACTCATTTAGTCGACCTAGGAGTGGCCCACAACAGCTTGTAATAACAGCTGTGTTGCCTGCAGTGTGAAAATGAATACACACAAGGACCAAAAGGACCCAAACAGATTCATAGTTTTAATTAGCAATGGGCATCTATTAACAATCACTTTTCGAAGCTTTGTTTCCATGAATTCCCATTTGTGTAAACGTAAACATTGGAAAGCAGTTTAAAACAAAATACATTCTATTGTGCAGGGCACGTCATTAAACATTAAACTACTGAATTCACCGCCACACTATTTATCTATGTGGGATGTTTTTAATGCTGGTGATAAAAAACGATTTTCAATAGCCCTTGTGGTTTTGTGAAGCCGAAAATGCATCATTGGATAAAAAGAGTTTAGGAGGACAAAGTGTTTGAACTCGGGCTGAGGGAGCTATATCCTCTCACACACTGCTTCTCATAATACGGCACTTGCTGATGAGTGAGATAACAAGATTTCACAATGCTATCAGCAAGGGGAATTGTTACCTTTCAGTCTAAAATGAGACTGAATGGTAACTATTCGTTTGGCGAGATTTTGAGCTTGCAGATGGCGCTTCTGAAAGGACTCCAACTGATGGAATCGGTTAGTGACGGAGTGGCGGGCAAGAGCAGGGTACACCCGTGAGTGGGTGAGCGAGAGGGCAAAAGAAAATTTGGGAGACACGGGGAAAAAAAAAGATGGATTGCAGATGCACGCGTCCGAAATGGTAGGGACGTCAGCACGCGGAGGCGATTGTGAAAAGGCACAGTAAAAAAAAAAACTATCATCAATAAACTTACGATTCACAATGTTCATTGAAGTAAAAAATACAAATATACAGCCCTTTCAATGCACTATTGAAACTAAAACTATAAAACGAAACAATTTTTTTTTTCATTTTACCAGGTAAGCTCCACTGAGCTATATAGTTATTTTTTTTTAAAGCGACCTGGCCACAAATGATAGCTCAACAAAGTGGCCAATCACATGGCAATTTATAACAGCCAAATACTCGAAGCGCACGTTTATTCTAAATTTTGGGGGGGAAAAAGCCAGAGGACCCGGAGAAAAGGCCACGTGACTACGGTGAGAGAGACATGCAAACTCCAAATATACAGCAGGCGTCAGGGGTCGGGATCGAACCCATGATATCCTGTATACCAGGCGATGAAGTTAACATCTCGCCACCGTGGTCCCTTGTACTAGATGAAGGCTGTGTCAGTCGTGGGGGGGGAGGTGGTCGTTTGACTCCGCCACGTTGATCGGTTGTTGAAGGGTGCAGAGGTGGTAAGGGGCGGGAGTAGTTTAGAATTAACTTTTTCTCTGTGGTCAAGAATCAAATTTGATTCGTTGGGTACAGTGCGTGGTGCGCTCTAACCACGGCACGACTGCTATCATGAATATGACAGAGCACTGAAACAAACGTCGATTCAGAGTGTGTAAAGATCGATGTAAAGAGAGGGGGGGGGGGGGGTGTTGGTTGTAGTTTATTTTCAAGATAGTTGGGTATGGTGCTATATTGTATATTGCATTTGGGGAGATCTGAAATCGGGAATATGGTCGAATAAGGAACGTGCAGAAAAAAAACCCTGGGAATATGTATTCCTTGTGATTTACAAGCGTAGTCTTATTGTGATACAGTAGAGAACCGTGAAAGACATCATTGATCAAGTTTGATAACATTTGTATTATTGCAATAAATAATGTGGGAGCACAAGCAAACATTCCATGGCTATTGTTTGCCGAGCTTGGGGAATGCAATGCAATAAGGAGGATAATCTGAATCAAATCTATAAAAAAAATCACGATCTGCCAAATAAGTTGTGAACATTTTTTTTTGTCAATAACTCACTAAACTGCTGTGATGTGCTCATAAAAGTGTACGTGTGCCCGCATGATTGGGAGAGTGTTATTTTAGTGATTGAATGCGTGCAAATGCATGTGGGTGCATGGAATGCGAGTTGTATGCATCTGTGTATATGTGGGAGCAGTAGTGTAGTGGTTAGCGTGTTCCACTACGAACCCAGCAACCCGAATTCGATTCCTGCTCATGGCCACTACCAGTGACGATTTTTTGAACTGGTCCTGGGCCTCCCTTAGGTCGACTCAGCCTCAAATGAATGCCTGGTGCGGTGTGTAAATATTGTCACTGGGAAGACAAAGGCAGTCGGGCGTGGTGCTTGCTTCTCACCCCATCGTGTGCCGTACCAGCCTTCATAGGTGCTACTCACTAACAGTACTTGCCCCAACAGTCTGGTAAGGCTATACGGGGGATCTTTGTTCAGCGTGAATGTGTGTGTGTGTGTTTATGAATGAGCCTGCGTATATTCGTACGTGAGTTTTACCAGCAGGAATATGTATGTGCATGTGTGCATTACATAGCATGGCGTTAGCACGATAGTGTACGGACAATTTAACCCGGTGCGATGAAAATTGGCATGGTTAAGACCAGAGCCATGTAGATGAAGTGATCTAATTTTTGGCTTGTCTTAGGCTCACAGTTCAGAAATTGTAAACGTACAAAAAATTACGTGGACTGTAACGCTGAATTGATAATGTCGCGTGAAGGATTGTGTTTAGCGCCCAGCGCCAGTGTGTTCTCTGATGCGGTCAGTTACATTTAGGCTTAACTTTGAATTCAAATATAAGCCATTAAACACTCAATTGACTGGATAATCCATCTTGTTTTATATATTCTTCTTTTTATTACTGCATGGATATAGCATCCATCACTAGACCGGTGCCGTGGCAACGCACGTATCCATATTTATTCGGTGTGTCAATTTCACGGCAGTGCAAAAAAAATGTACAGATGTTATTGATGAACACGTTAACTAAAAACTGACAATGAATTTGCGCTTATCAGTGCAATACCAATTCGTGTAAATAACACTGCACAATGGTAAAACAATTAACAACACTGATACTGATATATGAAATAATGAGAAATACTTTAGCCAAACATCTTCAGATTGCGTATGCAGAAGTATGTGACTACAATGTCCACTATCTCACCTTGGCTACATCAAAACCCTGACTACGTTCATCCTTGGCCAGGATGAAGCTCAGTTTGAAGACACACATTGGTTATAATCCATCCAGGTTTAACTCATCCCCATCATCTCTCCAGGGTCGATAAAATCGGTGCTGTGCAGTGAGGCTGTAACTGCTCCGTGGAAAGTGAACAGTAGACTGTTTGAACGATGAACTGGTCACTGTCACATGAATGTGGAATTCCCACCAAATGCTTGTGACGACTACACTGGCTATTGTGCTTTGACGCAGTACTATATAAAATATGATGCGCTTCATATTTGTTTATACATCTTCTGGTATATCTATATATTTTTCTCAGTTGAAAGGCCGTCAAAATATTTATGCGAACAACTCCGCTAAGATCCCCACTAAAATTCTAAAGTTTATTTTGAAGTCTCCAATTAATATCATAACGAGTGGGTTACCCGCAGCTGAGCACTTTTTAAATTAATTCTGGAAGCTTTGGGCATGAACAATGTGCCCCTAAAAATCCCAAAAATGCTTTAGTCTGGCTCTCAGAGCCTTTGAGCAGCAAGAACGAACCCTAAGAATCTTTAAAATGCCTTAGTCTGGCTGTTTGTGTTCCGTTGTGTCATTTCGTGTATGGATAGGCAGCTTGGGTGGAGTAGTGGCACAGTGATTCACACACTGTGCTCTGAACTGGCTACGTGATATTGACTCTCGGCCACAACTAGCATCGGTTGTGAGTGGTATCTGAAGCAGCTCTGAGTTTTCCCCTTCACAAACCCGCACAAGATGAAGTATAGTAATGACAACAAAGGGAGACAGTGCGGGGAGGCCTTTACCCACCAGTTATATGTTTACACATTTACTCTGCATGTTCTCTTACTCCTTTATATAGCTTTTACATTTTTTGTTGAACGTTAAGCCATTTAAAATCTTGACTTAAAGCTTTGTGACTGCAGGAATTCATATTCTTTGGGTCTTTCGGTGAAGCCATGTAGATAGAAAAATATATATTTTTAAAAAATTATCACAATATCACGATGTTTCGATCGCAACATATATTTTTTTCCTGCCTCAGCAGCTCTCACCTGATGACGATTGCTTGTGTTGCGATCGAAACGTCGTTATATTGAGATTATTTTCATTTTTTTTTATTCTATCTACGTGGCTTTACCGAAAGACCCAAAGAATATGTTAAGCCCTTTTGTTATCCATTACTGAATGAACGCCTTTTCTAGGTATGTCGGTCTAAACTAAACGATTTTTTATATTTTTTTATTTTACCAAGCAAGACCCACAGAGCTATGTACAGTATCTCTTTTGCAGAAACGACCTGGCCACAAAGTGATAGCCCAACGAAGCGGCTTGTCACGTGGAGATTTACCGCAGCATAATAAGATAACGGCATGTTTCTAAATGTCGAGCGGGGAAAACCGGAGGACCCGGAGATGAATCTACGTGACCACGGGGAGAGAGAGACCTCCTGCATACCAGGCGAGGTAGTTAACATCTCGCCACCATGGCGTGCTGGGGGTTTTCTTTTTACCCAGGACTGTTTTTTTTTAATATCACGTGCACTGATGCTAGCCGGGAATAAAAACTCGCTCAGCGTGGTCATAGTGCTGGCAACTGCGCCGCAGCTTCTCATACATACCGACACTATACAGAGATGACGATAATTGGCTCCACAAGTCATGGTTTCCACTTGAAAGCGCGTCAGACGCTGAATCTAAACAATCTCCCAGCGCTCATGAATGGACGTCGCTGACTGGGTGAGACCACGTCAGACCAATTTGGAGCTCGCCGATTGGCCGAAATTGGCGGTTGCCTGCTCCTCGTAAGCCCGTCGTTAACAGGGCAATGGTCGGTAAGCGAACACATTGAGCTCCTTGGAGGCACTACACTACTATACACTACACTATACACTACACTATACACTACTATACACTACACTATACACTACACTACTATACACTACACTATAGACTACACTACTATACACTACACTATACACTACATTACTATACACTACACTTTACACTACACTATACACTGCTATACACTACACTACTATACACTACACTATACACTACTATACACTACACTACTATACACTACACTATACACTACTATACACTACACTACTATACACTACGCTACATACTACTATACACTATTATACACTACACTATAGACTACACTACTATACACTACACTATACACTACTATACACTACACTACTATACACTACACTACTATATTCTACACTACTATACACTACACTACTATACACTACACTACTATACACTACACTACTATACACTACACTACTATACACTACACTACTATAGACTACATTACTATACACTACACTACTATACACTACACTATACACTACACTATACTATACACTACTATACACTACACTACTATACACTACTATACACTACACTACTATACACTACTATACACTACACTACTATACACTACACTACTATACACTATACTATACACTACTATACACTACACTACACACTACACTACTATACACTACACTACTATACACTACACTACTATGCACTACACTACTATACACTACACTATACACTACTTTACACTACACTTTGGGCTCTATGGAGGTCCATCGTTAAGTGATTAGTCTTTAACAGGGGCGGTCGTTAAGAGGGGTTCTTACTCTACACTACTATACACTACACTATACACTACACTGTACACTACACTGTACACTATACACTGCGCTCTATGGAGGCTCGTCGTTAAGCGATTAGTCGTTAACAGGGGCGGTCGTTAAGAGGGGTTCTACTGTAATTGTTAAACAATGATGATAATTAAAAATGTTGTCATGTCCCACGACACAGCTACTGTGCGTGTCTGTTCCATTTATCGTGTGTAACAGCAGCTTATTATAATGTGGACACATATACTTCAAGTATATATTGATTGATATTGGGGGATACCACCACAATTTTAATCTATAGGGAAGCATAGTGAGTGCACGTGAAGAAAAGCAACGAGTGCACTTTTTTCTAGAACGTTACAGAAACTTTGAACTGTCTTGTGTGTTTGTGTGCCTATATATATACATACATTAAAATGTACTACGAAGGACTGCAAAGGAAACTTGTAATAATACAGAGCTAATGATGGGCAATGCTGGCCGTCCTTAATAGTGCACGCGGTTTATCTTGGCTGGCTTGAGCGGTGAATCTGGCTGTGGAATATTCGTCGACTGCTCTCTAAATAGCAATGGCTTGACTCTCTCCATCCTCAATGCCATGTCAGGCCACGTAACGCCTCCAATGAATTATGTAAAGCGTCGTGGAATATGCTTTTATTTAATGCATAATGGATGCGCTGCAAAATGTTAGGAGGAGCCCGTTGGTCGCCAGATGAATTGGCAAAGGCCATGGCACAATCGACACCAGGTAAGGGACGTTAGTCTCCATGCGCACGCTTACACTGGAATGCGTGCCAGTGTGGGGTTAGGTCCAGGCCAAACTTGCAGCACGATGCATCACGTTACAACGTGGTCTTGTGGAGAATCAAGAAACAAAACAAAAAGACAAACCTATCTCCAGGTGCCTTCCAACCGTGGTAGGACAAAGACAATCGGGTTGAGTCTTAGAAAGAACAGCGCGACAGATATTGACTTGTATTTTTTGTTTCATGGGCTCACTGTGTGGCAACGGCACCGCTGGCTGACTTTGATTAAAAGCGAGCGTTTTGATTACGCCTATCATCCAATAATTTGCGTAAGGAATTTCCTTAGCATTGCCAAAGTCGTTATTAAAGTTCCTGTGGCGTCATTTGTGAAAGGAGAATAATTTCTGCCAGTTCAATGGCCCATCATCTTAGATATTCAAAACTACCTGCAATTAAACTAAATGGCCCTTTTTAACAATGACAAACTCAAAATCTCCCCCATTTAAAGGACATTGTCCTCTATGTTCTTTTAAGTAGCTTAAAATTACATGATTCAATTGATTTATTGATTTAAGCACTCGCATTTAGTGATGCCTTCCTTATACCCCATGAAACTATACAACCATCGGTGTATGTTTGTATCGGTACATTCCATTCACACGAAAACGCGCCAATGAAATGACTTTGTCCGTTTGTAATCGGGTAAATGAACAAAAGTTGTGAACCCCAATTCATTTTCATCAAACTTGACAAAGGTTTAAACATCAAAGCAGCCATGCATTATAAAAAAAATGTTTGCTAAATCCTTTTACGTTAATGCATAAATAAAAATCCTTCATGCGCACTGACATTTAATAATGATATTTTGCTATTATACAATACCAGTATTACGTACCAAAGAATGTGCGACACTGGGTTAGCAGTTGTGTATGAGTGCAAATGAACAAGAACTCAGGACGTTCATCAATAACACTGCCCTGAAGTGGAATATATATGATAGGTAATGTTTAAAGCAATGGCCCTTCTTCACAACAGAGATATCCTTCTGCATCATAGCATCATTATATACAGGGCATGCACATGCAAATGCATCTCAAAATGTTGCAGAGAGGGAAAGAGGCATTAGGTCGGAAAGAACATCAGGAAAGGAAATGAGCAACAGGGCTGTATAGGGTTAATTTGGAGAGCCTATGCAGTATATGTACGTATGTTGAACTTCTTTCCCACCGTATGTAGCCAACCACATTGACGGAGGTGCGGGGGAAGGACAACAAACTATACACACAGCAGTTGTAAAGAAATGTGTTTAAAATCTAGATGTAAAGTGCATAGCTCCAGTCGCTACCCAATATCGGAAGGACGAGCGTTCCAGACGGCCGCAGAAGCGCATTAGAGAGTGTGCAATGCAGTGGCCATCTTTTGTTAGATGGCTAGCCAAAAGCCACTGTGAGGATGACCCAAGTGTGCGTGATGGTTTCTGCTCCTTGACGAGATGAGCAGGGTATAGACAACGTTCAGGTGTAACATAGAGAGGGAGTCTGGACAGTGGGGTTGAACGGTGGTGCAGCGGTTTGTGCACTGCACTATTAAATCGATCATTCAGAGTATTTGGCTGTTATCAATTTCCATGTGATAAGCCACTTCGTTGAGCTGTCGTTTGTGGCCATGTCGCTTCTGGAGAATAACTAGTAGCTCAGTGGGCGTTACCTGGTAAAATACAAAATTGTTTAGTTTTAGTATATTTACATATTTATTTTTAGTTGTTTGCTTACCTTTCCTGAACGTTGCTCTCCTATCGTTTTTTGTAGCGTTTGTTGTTGTAACTTTTTGACCCACCCCAATGGGACATCTGTGAAAAAGGAGCTTCATAGCTCATCGGATTTCTTCAGGATAAATACAGATTCCGATTCTGAACACAGCATCCAGAGTCACATTTCTGAACACGGATAAGTTCAGTCGCGAGTGAATTCCGAATCAGTCCTTGGCATCGCCTTCCCCAACGTGCACTGAACCGGTGCGCTATAGTCAAACAACCGCCCCCCATATATTTATATATTTTCAGAGGGAGTAAAATGTGGGTGAGAAGAGATGAGAAACAATGCAATGAAGACAGGACTCATTGAAATTACATCAATGGGGGACAATTCAATCATAGAGGGAGTTGGAGGTAAGTTGTAAGGCCGGGCTTCAACGGGATGAGAGTGAGCAGTGAGGACAGGCACAGAGTAATCATTCCAGACTGCAGGGATGAATGAGGGAAAGGGGTGACCTGTTGAACAAAGGTTGATTGCACCTGTCAAGAAAAGACATTGTTTGCCAGGGTGCAGGACATGTGTCGGAGAGGTAAATACATGGTGATGTCTTTTAAAACAAAATATTCACCGCAGAGAGCAAAAACACGTACATTTATTCAAGCAAAGTTAGGTGTGTCTGTCGATGATATCGACGGAAATTCTACATTCCTATGGCAGCGGCAAATTCTAACATGTAAAACAACAAGAGCTGGGATGATTAGTCGTCTAAGTGTCGTTGTATTCTTGGTTCTTTCGGCAAAGTCACGTAGAAGGGGAACAATAAAATAATAAAAATATAAAACAATAAAATTCTCACGACGTTTCGACTGCAACACAAGCAATCATCATCAGGTGTGAAAACCACAGCAAGAAAATTTGCAGCAAGAAAATTTGCCGTCGAAACGTCGTGAGAATTTTATTGTTTTATATTTTTATTATTTTATTGTTTCCCTTCTACGTGACTTTACCGAAAGAACCAAGAATATGAATCCCTGCAGTCACGAAAGCTTTACATCAAAATGTAAGTGTCGTTGGTTACGTTTCTGTGGTTGATCACTCGGGTCCGTTTAAAGTTGACGACCGCCCTCACATCCTGTCTCTTAACAGCTGGAAACTCCTTACAAGTCACACCAAGTGTGACGCGCTTGATGATGCCAAGCTCCGCCCACCACCTCCCGTCCAGCAGCACACACAAGAATATACGTGAGACTTTTTTCCCCAACAATGTTTTGGCTATCCTTTAATTGAGGAGATGATCGGTAGAGTGATCAATTACCTATACAGTCGGGGATCCCAGCTGTAAAAACAACAACAACAACAACCGTTGACTTTTACCACAATGTAGTACAATGCTATTTTTTTCAACCGTCGAGGAATGATGGGCCAAGTCGACCCTTGACCAGGATTTTAACTCGCAACTTTTGTGATCTTGATTCGTGCACTCTGTCACCCAACTGATGTGCAGTGTTTTAATAAATAAAAAATCAATCAACCCGTGTCCCAGCTGAAATGAACAAAGGAGCGATACTCATGTTCTGTCGTAGGCCCTATCTCTGTGGTGGAATTCCACCTTCCCATGGCGGGAGACAGTCCATAACAAAGAAAAGTGCAGGTACATTTTGTTGAAATAAGCATGCTTGGATGGTTTATTGCCAGCTACTAGGACATGATCGCCGCATATCCATCATAATAACGTTGTTTTGGGTTGTATCGAAATGTAAATGTGTCGTAAACATACAGTAAGGGAAAACAGTATTTGATCCCCTGCTGATTTTGTACGTTTGCCCACTGACAAAGAAATGATCAGTCTAATGGTAGGTTCATTTGAACAATGAGGGAAATAAGTATTGATTGAATAAACTCTCAAGTACAAAAACAACAACAACAACGCTGTGCGGGTAATGTGGAAAGCAGAGACTTTTCTGAAGTCCTGGCAGTGCTGAGTCGGGGAGCGGAAGGCACCGGTGGGCAATCCGGATCGTTTGAGACAACAGCGACCCAGTGCAGGCTAATGGTAATGCTTCATAATCCTGGCCGGGAGATGGCTTTGTTAATGCTTCATAAATGCTTTATAAGCTCTTTTTTTTTAAGCAGTGATAATGGACTGAAAGAGATTCGTATTTATTGTTTAGCAATATTATGAATGCCTAATTACAGCTGGTGGTTTAACCTTCAGTATCCAATTAATAGCCCACATAAACAACGTGTGTGCGTCTGTGTGTGTGTCCATCACTCTTCAAATCTCTGACTGCCAAAGTGTGATGCTGTGTAATGTTAAAGGCTTTATTGTTCCAAACGTCAAGGAGAGTTTTTTTGGAACGCGAAAATGAAAGCTATGAAAATGCACTCAACAGCCTCTTTCACATGCGACAATATTCACCGAGCATGGAGGTCACATGGGCCATTACAAGTGATTGATATTAAACATATAATTGTTTCTGATTGAATATTCATCCCCATCATCCCTCTGGGAGAGTAAATGAGTATCAGCTGGAGGGCCACTTCACGAGTTGAAATCAACGCTGGCTGCCGTCCTGTAGTTCCCACCATGAACGTGTCTGCACGGTCTCAGGAATACTAATGGATGTGAATGCTGTGCAGGGCCCAAAATAGCACCCGGGACACTAAAGTCTGAGCTGATTCCCATCTTTATGAAAAGGCCCAATGACATCGTCTGTCCGGTTTGCCCCATAAGTTGCTCAAGGAGCCATTGGCCAATTTCTGCCCAAAAAAATCTGATGATAAGGACACACGACAACCTATGAATCGGAGCCTTTGACTTTACATATATTATATATAAAATATGTGGCTTTTTATACGAAATGTCCTTTGACTATTCAATATAGTGGGCATGCACGTGTACGTGTGGTTGAGAGTAAAATAATGCCCAAGCGGTGTTTCCACTCAAACGGGGGGGGGGGGGGATTTTTTATGGCACGGATCCATTGGTGGAAATTCCACATTCCTATGATGGGGGAAGGGGGCAGTCGTTGCAAAAGACAGCCCCTGTTGATTTCCTGCAAAAGTGGAATTCGTTCTTTTTTCACACCCTGGGAAAATAAAGGGCAAAGCCAACTGCCGGCTGGCATGTGAACTCCGTGACGTTCTGGTTGCGAGTTGTTGCGCTGGGTGTAGTTAATGGGCCAATATTAACCATCGTCTGGCCAACTCCTACAGCAAGTTGAGCTGAAGAATTTAACTCCAAGGTTAACTTAATACGTTAAAATAAAAATGCTTAGATATAGTATACCGTCGTGAAATCTTCACACTAGTGTCATGGATTTAAAACTTTCGTGACTGCAGGAATTCATATTCTTGGTTCTTTCGGTAAAGTCACGTAAATATAAAAAAAAGCAAAAACCCACGACGTTTCGATCGTAACACAAGTGGCCTTCGTCAGGCGTGTAAGTGACTTCATGATGAAGACCGCTTGTGTTGCGATCGAAACGCCGTGGAGTTTTTGCTTTTATTTTAGATTTTTTGTTTTCTATTTACGTGACTTTACCGAAAGAACCAAGAATATACCAGTGTAACTGTGGAAATTGTCAAACCCTGTGGGAGGCGAGTATACTCTTTGATACAAATAGCATAACCTCGAACACAGTGCTTCCAATTCTTTAGGATCGCTTCATGAGTTTAACTCGCTCAAAGGTTAATTTATATTTCCATCTTTACATAGTTCTGTTTAGTCATATGTATGCCTCTCTTTCCCCAATGATGCGTATATAGCCATCGAACAAAGACGGCCACTGCATCTAGTGCTTTCAGATGCGCTTCTGCAGCCGTCTGGAACGCTCTTCCTTCTGATGTTAGGAAGCCACTCGAGCTGTGCACTTTTAAATCTGCATTGAAAACTAATTTCTTTACAGCTCTTGTTTGTGTTTAGTTTGTTGTCCTTCCCCCACACCTCCGATAACCATGGTTGGCTGCATGCATGCACACCACTGTTCTGTATATAGTCTAAAGATGTGGTTGCATTTGAACGCTCTAAAATCCAAATTGTATTGCGTTGTTTACCAATGCACTAAAAAAAAAAACACGACGTAGCATTGCACGACTCAGTGTGGTCAACACGACTTAAAATGCCACGATTCCGTGTTGTGCGCTGTTCAATGTTAACACTCAGCATTCCGGCGCTATTGTGTTACGAAAGAAGATAAATGAGTGAATCTCACGAGAGTGACAGCCCTGAGGAAGAATATTGGTTTCCTTGAAATTGTACACTTAAATTAATGGGAGCAGTGGTGACCTAACAGAAATTGCAAGACCCAGTGGATGTATTGGTTTATGTCGCTTGTGGAATATTTTAAGGTGTGAATGAACACGCGATCAAAAATAAGGACACACTCTCGGGCATGGAATGCCGGTGAAGTTTTGCGTGCTTTATTTAATCTACAGCATGCTGCACCTGAGATATGCACATAACACATACTTGTTTTAATTTAACCGGTTGGATAGTGGGCTGGTCTTCACTGAGCCAACATGCACCTGATATGTGGTTCAATCCCCACATTGGTAAATTTTGTCAGGCATTTTCGAATAATTCCAGGTTTTGCGTGCGTCCCTTTTCAGCTGATGCAAATTGTGCACGGAATGTACTCTAGATGTTAGTGGTACACCATTTGGTGGCACTGTCACAACTAACGTCCTGCCACCTGACTGACTGCTGGTGCAACGATTTCTGCTGCTTGGTGGACGGAGGTTGGGGGGGGGGGGATTTAAGGAAACAAAATAACAACAACAACAACAACAACAAAACTTTGCCCCATTATTTTAACCGCCGCGCCGGGAGATCCGAACTGGAATGCTCAGCATTTCAGGTCCAGCGGCCTCACCGTTGCACCGGAGCAGCATCATGCAGATTAAAAGTCAAGTTCACGAATCATTCTGGGGGTCAAACAATTAGGTAAAAAAAAATTGTGGGGGCGGGGGGTGGGGGGAATCAACAGAGGTGCCATGGAATAACGGGCTCGCCCTTCACCATGACACTGTGGTGTGTCCATCATTAGCTCAGGGAAGTCAATGGAGATGGTCACCAATGTTTGTCAGAGGAGGTAGACACTTTTAACGTGAAAAAATATAGTTCAACCATCCAACCAAAACGTTCTATCCTTCCTCGCAGCAAGGAAAAATGGTCCCTTTTAACTTACATTCGTTAAATTAGCCTGTCTGCTTACTCCGGCAACAACTATATCTGAATCGCATCTCTTGGAAATATTGTTTTGCATATACAGCAACTGTTTTTTCCTTGTATGGCTGTAAGTAATGTCATTCCAGTAATAATTATGCCACGTTGAGAGAACACTTTTTTTGGCTTTATATACAATCAAAGTATTATAAGATGAGATGCCATTTACCCAACTTGTTCTGAGGTACAATCTACATCGGATGTGTATATGCTCTCTTAACGGTGGAGTGAAATATGACGAATATGCCTGTCCATGTCTTTCGCATGCATACAAATGATACTGATTTAATATTGCTTGCTATATTTGCTGTATTTTAATGGGCAATTCGATATCATGAAGGCCAAGTGATACATTATCATATGGACAATGACATATTAGTGTATTCATTTAAGTAGTCATTTGACATAACTGTTGCGGAGTGTTTTGTAAACTGCTCATAATTATAGGATGTACGCAAAATGTGTGCCTTTTACTTGACAGTCATTTAATGGTAACGTACCATTAGGAATGACATCACACTCTGCCATGAAAACACAAGCAGCAAGCACCGTGTAAAACGACAATCAGATAATTCTCTCCACGTGCGACGGGCTTGCTAGAAAAGCCTCGAGTCTCCGTGTGCATGGGAAAACTCTTAGTTTTAATGAGCGACATTGAGAATGGGCTTTTTTATATTCCGTCTGTCCATCCTGTAAATGGGCCAGCGGAAATATAATCACAATAGGAAGCTGGCTTGCTCATTGAGAGTAATGCTATACCGTGTCAGAGCAGAAGTCGCACACTGCCGTGATAAATAGCAGATTTTCACGTGCAGCGAGTTTGATGATTTCAGTGCAGTCACCAGAAAACTTTGCAAACATGATGAAAAAAGTGGTTCTTGCGTTTGTTTTGGGCCAATCTCAACTGTGATAACATGTGTGGGGAATTGGCAAACATTATGTTGCGAGAGCATGCATAAGTATTCCGAAAGATAGGCCATTGAAGGATGTGGCAATATGTCATAGTATGGTTCAGGTGGACCTTGCTGTCCAAATCTGACGTGAATTTTCATCTGTTAAGCCCTTTGTGAATATTCCATGTGGGCACAATGTTTAGAATGCTATACAGTTGTACAGGATTCTGTTCACGAATAATTACATAAGGCCGATGAATCAATTTATAGTCACGGAAAGTCATTCATTCGAGAAAAAATGCATAGAAAACACATTGAGACTGTGTTGCACAAAAATAATCTTCAAATGTCCATGGCATTCTCAGGAATTAACGTCTCAAATTTAGTTTCAGTTCAATAAAAAGTTATTGAGAAAAAAAGAGGAGTCGTTACTTTCGCAGCATCCGTCATATTTGAGACAAGACTGTTTCCCTCCTATTGCAAGATGCTATTTTTGGCGCTTACTCTAGCTGCGTTTGCAGCCTCAGACAAATTGTTCATGGATTGCAGGCTCTGAGAATCTAGAATTCATTACTTGGAGAGAAGCGGAACCATGAGCTGTTACTCAGTAATTTGTCAAGATAAAAAAAACTACTTTGGTGTGGTTGCTTATGTATGGACACAATATAATAACAATAATAAAATAATCTCCTGTCAACTTTGAATGGGGTATTAATTAATTCTGTCTCTTTAACTTTCCCATTACTGCAATATTATAGCTGTCGAACTGTTGAAATGTGTAGGTATATTTAATATCCTCAGTAGCTGAAAATTGGGCTTACTAAAAATGATTAGCTTACTTTCCCAGGGCTTCGTGCAAACATTCAGATATAAATTTCGATTTAAAGCTTTCGTGACTGCAATGATTCATCTTCTTTGGTTCTTTCGGTAAAGTCACGTAGAATGAGAATAAAATAATAAATTGATAAAATAAAATAACACAATAAAATTCTCATTCTACGTGACTTTACCGAAAGAACCAAAGAAGATCATTCAGATATACATACAGAGGGAGGTGAATGGGTTATTTAATGGACGATGGCGTCACCTCAACCAAAACCGTTGAAGGAAGGGATGGTGAAACTACCTCCGTTGTCTTTTGCCGAGCTGTGGCTGAAAACACCCGATTGTGGAGTGTGGTGTTGTGTGGTGAAAAGGGAGAGCAAGATCGTATGGCATACGGCCAGCTTGAGCTGTGGACCTGCCCTTGGGCAGAGAAGTTAAAAGAAGGATGTGACTATACATTCTCATCCCACTGATTGGTCTTCTTTAGCCAAGTGAAATATGCAGCCGGGAAAGATGTTTCTTGCTGCAAGCACGCCTACAATGCACGTCCTGAGGCCTTAACGTACGATGCTTGACAGTTGATGTTTGTATGTGGGGAACGGTGGCGCAGTGGTAAGCACTGCTCTATGGACCCGGCGAACCAAGTTCGATTCCCGCTCGCGGCCAACACCAGTGATGATTATCTGAACCGGTCCTGGGCCTCCCGTAGGTCGACTCAGCCTCAAATGAGTACCCAGTGCAATGTGTAAACTGCCGCGGAGGAGATGCTGGCCACCCACGCCCTCGTGTGCCTTGGCGGCCTTCATAGGTGCTCGCTAACGGCACTTTCTGCAACAGTTTGTTAAGGCTACACGGGGGATCTTTGCCTTTATGTATGTTGAACTTCTTTCGCACCGTACGTAGCCAACCGTGCTAATCGGAGGTGCGGGGGAAGGACAACAAACTAACACACAAAAAAGCATTTCTAAAGAAAATTTCAAAAAGTTAAATATGCCACAATGGCAAAGTTTTATGGGCAGACCTTTCTGATGAAATGTTGCATTCACTCTTTTACTGAGCAGCACTTCCTGAAAATATGATACTGCTTGCACAAACCAATAAAACTGAGGTATCGCAGCAAAGGAATTCTTCCCCTGTGAAGTAACTTCTGTGCTTTATGATATCGTTCATTATTAACGGGAGCGGTGGCTTAGCGGTTTGTGCACTGGAGATCTGAGTTTGATTCCTGGCCACAGCTATGATCAGTGGTGAGTGATATCTGAACCAGTCCTGGTCCCACACCTTCACCAATCCAGGCTGACCATCATTGGGGAATTGCGGTCCAACAACCCCCTTGACCTGCGTGGCATGAGAAAGCCATCATCGAGCAGTGCATTGACAAATGGCAGTAATTATTATTGTATTTTTTTTATAATGAGGTAAAATTGCAAGTACATGTATTTTTTACATCCTATTTTCAAAGCATATTTCCTCTGGAGGTGGAATGGTGGTGCAGCGGTTAGCGTTCTTACCTCACTGTCAAGCTGAACATCTAAGTTCAATTCCTGGCCACAGCTAACAGCAGAGGCGAGTGATGTCTGAACCAGTCCTGGGCCCTGCCTTCACCAAACTGCACTGACCACCAGCCCCAGGATCGACAGCAGTGGATAGACAAATTGGCTGTAAATGAATGTTTATTATTACATCAACAGAAGAAATAAACACTCGGAGTGGGATGTATAGCGTTGTTGCATGGGCCCAGTCCTTAAAGCTTTAGGTGTGGATTAACAGTTAGCAATAACGGCATCTGTGCAGCCGTGTATATGCCCAGTAACTTTAATGGCCTCACTCAACGCTTCTCTTGTCTAAACCCAATTGCAGATTTCATAGCCATGGTTCAAGTGAAGGCCCGCGTCAGTTGTGGGCCCTGAGTTTGGCCACGGTGGAACAGTCTCCAGTCTTTGGGTGTTGACCTACGCGGAGAGTTCTTCTTTCGTATGGCTGACGTAGATGCACATTCATGTGGAGTGGAAGATGGCAGCCTTCACGCGGCCCACTCTCTTAAGCGAGAAATCACGGCAAATCCCATCAACGCGGCGACCGAACATCGATTATCGATCGCACAGCCTCCACAGCAACAATAACACGTACACAGAGTATCGTGAACTGTGCCCTATTTGTTTTAGGCCAGATGAACAGCACATAGAAAAACGATATCTATTTTGCAAGATGGAGCAGGGACGTTTCCGTATTTAATACTTCAACCCATGCAGAGGCCAACGGAGGTAACTGAAGACCAGCCTGCACCAGCACATTCACTTAAGCTCCGATTTCCACGCTTAATGCGCAAAAAATTGTTAAAACCCATGACAGAAAGATGTTCCACGCCAAAAAACGGGATTCTGATCCAAGCCACGTTTTTTTTAATGAATTAATATATGGCTCGGTTTCCATTGATTTTTTTTTAGTTTAAAGTTTGGGCATGTTACTCGATTTCACTACTGCACTGGCTAAGGCAACCATCATATATGTGCTTAGCCGTGGAAACCACAACCTACAACAATATTGTCTCGCAGGTCATCTCGTGATTGTGGTAAGATTAGTCTCGCCAATAAATGCTGTCAGTTGTGCATTGAAATCTCCGCCAGCCATCTCCGGTGTGATGTGGTTGCCTTTGCGTCCATAGTACAATAGGTAAGTAATTGGTGAGAAAACGTAAAAATAGTCGTACAAATCGTTACTCCACGGACCACAGACAGTTCCCATCAGTGTTTAACAACACTGCAAGATTGATGAAAGATTGCTGTTATATGTGTGTGTGTATGTATTTAATTGTGAAAGCACAAAGAATGATGTTATCGTGAACTTTATTGTATAAACTTGATGAGAGTCGATCAACATGGGTACCGTGCACAGAAAGTTTGCTTTCTGAAGTTTCTGCCAAATTTGGATGTTTAATCTATATCCAGCATTCATTTGCACCATTGTACCCTCCTGTAATGTCACTGAAGCGCATGATTTATAATGGTTGGGGAAAAATAAATACGTTTTTCAAAGCGCCGCTACCGCCAGCACATGCCGATTTTCAATAAAAAAAAAACTGGGAGCTGTTTTATATTGTGGCAGACACACTGGGACAAAGAAAGATTGCACACTGACAATTCCACACATTTTCTGAGGTAAAACAGCTCCGCTTGTCGCTTATGAATTTCCCGCTATTAAATGTGATGCTGATGTAGAAAGGGGTCTGTGAGTCAACCATCAAAAGACCCCCGAAATTCCGTAATGTCCTGAGGGCTACAAATACCGATATTACTATGGTTTAGTAGACCTGAAAACACGTTTGATTAAATAACAACGACTCTGTTGATGTGAAAAATGAAAACAAAAAAAAACTTAATATAGCAGTCTAAATGATTGCAGTTAATAATAATAATTTTGTTCAAAACTAAAATAAGTTGAGTGTGGTGAACACGGTAATGATTATATATGCTACGTGCTATGGGAAATTATCTGTTTCTGTGGCAGATCCTCACGCTGAATTAAAATGCAACACTTTTTGTGAGTTCTGAACAACCCCAACGGGCATTTAATTTATTGTTGCCTGCAGGCAATGGGGCTGTCCACAGCGTTAATGTGGGACCTTCCATGTCAGGGCTCTCAGAGGCACAAGGAAGCGATGATCGGATGGCCACATTTCCAACTCTTTTGATTGGTGATCTGAACAATAGTCCAGCCACACATTTAGCTGTCTCGAGCTGGTGATCGAGACGAGGCTGAGAGCAACGTGCGTGGAATGTGTTGGGTGGGAGACGGTCGCTTTCTCACGTCCCACCTGGTACGTGTTCTGGTGTCACCTTAAACACAACTAACTCCGTCATCAGGGAACAATTTACGTTGTTAATTTGAATCCCAAATATGGCCGGTAACCCGTACAGTAAACCACTGGCAAATCTACGCGAACTCTCTCCTGAAGCCCTCTCGTGGCTAGCAGACCTTGCCATTGGCATTGGCATTTAGCTCCTGAAGCGTATTGCTGCCACACGCAAGCATAGAATAGAATGCGGCGGGTCACGCGACAATCCATGTAAAGGCTTATGGGTAGGCAGTCGTGCCTCCCTGCTGTTTGTGAGCAGCAACAGCAGCGGCAACAGCACACCTTTGCGTGTTGTTATTTTCCTCAAGCTTCTGCAAAGCACGATTCGCTGGAGGCGCCCCTGGGAAAAGACTAACGCAGCAAAATGGTCCTGGGTGGCAGCTGTTCACACTTCAGAATGTTGCAGATAAAACCAAGCCTGACAATGCAAGTGTATTGCATTTAGAGCTGAAATGGAAGAAAATGAAGAGGGGGAGGGGGGAAGAAAAGCTCAAATGTAGAGCTGTAAAAAGTTAGAAAATTAGCATGGACATGTACGGCCCTTACTGTCAATCCACAGGTTGACGAGGGCCTCCCCACCTCATGCGGTTCACGGGGGTTATTTGTCCATACTTTAGTCTGCTGGTCAGTGGGGGTTAGTGAAGGTGGGGAGCATAGAGGCATAGTTCAATAATTGATTTCACTGGACTGTCATCAGATGCTCACAACATTATAGACGCCTATAAAAAAAACTGGCATGCATGGTGGTCACCCATTCAAGCATTACCCAGGCTCAAACCTGCTTAGCTCCTTAGATCTCCGCAGAATGGGTTCATTCCAGGGTGTATGATCAACTAATTCCATTCAAAGCTTGAAGAGTTCAAAAACCCATTCAATACAAATGAATTCTATCTTTGCACATAATGCATTCACCAACCATTTGAATCAAATGAGAAAAGTGCACTACAGGATTAAACAAAAAAAAATGTGCGACAGAGACCCGAATATCTGTCGTAATAAGAAAATAACCCAACAGAACGCAGGAGTGAATTGTCACTGCAGAGGAAATGTCAAAGCGTGAGCAGAGATAATTGAAGAGGTTATTGGGGTGGCCCAGGGGCAGCAATGCCACATGTGTGTCCACACACAGTGTGCCAGCGTCATTGAGCATCTAGGCACTAAAAAGTTGAACGTCAATCAGCGGGAAAAAAAATGAGATCCTTGGTTGAAATCTTACACTCCTGTTGAGTAAAAACAACAACTTCTCATGGTATCAATTTAGTCAGTAATAATTTAGCAAAAAAATATTTGCTTAATGAAGTCTGCTCCTGCTCCAAGGGGCTTTCAACAGGATGGTCGTAGCCAAGCACTCACTCCACTGCACAGCTCAAAAGTGTCTCGTGGTTGTGTAAAATATACATTGGTTGTGCAAAATGGCCCCTGTAAAATAAACCCTGGAAGCACACTGGGTAATCCTCCAAGGTTACTTCTTAGTCAATCCTCAATTTGCTGTGCGACCCGTCTGTTGCCTGAGATTGCAGAGTAAAACGCCAAAATACCTCGCTTTAAGGCCTGGAACCCATACTGGTAGAGTATAGCTCCGGATATCTGACTCGCTGGAGACTGAGGTACAGGCGGATTTGTGAAAGGTCAGAAATGTGACAGTAAATGCACGTACAGTATTCCCTCGTTTTTCACGAACTTGCTATGCTCGATGTTGGATATTCGCGAATCGCATCGGGGACTCTGAATTAGTGCACTGAGAAAGAAAGTGATGAGATAAATCAATGAGAGACAAAGTGATGAGAGATACCTTGATGAGAGATAGAATAATAATAATGAAGGTTAGCTCATTCATAAACTATGATTTAATACTTCACATTTACTCTTTATTTACTTCATGTTTATAACCAATTTTATTTCTTTGTATTATGGTAATTGCCATGTATTTTAAAGCTTATTTACCTATTTATTTAAGGTAATTCATTCAAAAGATAGGTCTTAGTTGGCCAATATCATTTTCTGCGAAATGTTCTCTTCACGAGCGTCTCCGGAACGTGTCCCCCGTGAATACGCCTGCTGCTGTATATTTGGAATTTCGTGTGTCTCTCTCCCCGTGGTCGCATAGATTTCTCTCCGAGTCCTCCGGTTTTTACCCTCCACATTTAGAGACGTGCGTTGAGAGTATTTGGTTCCTGCTATAAATGTCCACGTGATGATGACGACAAGCCACTTCGTTGAGTTATCATTTGTGGCCAGGTCGCTTCTGAAAAAGAGCTATAAAGCTCAGTGGGCCTTACCTGGTAAAATAAAAAATTAGTTTATAGGTAAGATAAGGAGGGAATACTGTACACATAAGTAACTGGACAAATTTATAACGCAGAGTGCTTAAACAGGGGCGATGTATCACTGAGCTTTGAAAGTGAGCTAACTTACGCTTGAGTAAGAAGACAGCGCTGCATGTGATAAGGTAGGATTTGTGAACATTTTTTTTGTTTAAACGAGAGTTACAACCGTGCAGATTTACCGCAAAAGGGTTGTGGGTGTTTAATTGGGCGGTGTGTTTATGTCACGGACCGGATATGTGACGTTACTTTATGTAATTAGTAGACATTTTTTGTCGATTGGAACAGAATAAAACCGAGAGAATATGAGTATTGTAGCTACTACATTGCTATACTGTGGTTTTACAACGTAGTTTCTCGTACATTTCAAAAAGCAAGACTGTGTTTTGCACGTTTTGAGAGACAAGCACCTATGGACTTTCAATCATCTTAAACGCCCAATTCTTTGCTGCTCACAATTCAAACACCCCCCCCCCCGCGACAAAAAAAAAAACTTTCTGTCAAATCTCGACACGCTTTCTTGTTGTGCATTGCGATGGAGATTTCACTCCTGAGCCCCCAATTACTCGGACCACATCGGCCGCCCTTGATAGGATGTGATGGACGGACAGGGCGACCTTATGCCTGGTCTGCTGGTGCGAGCTGAACATGAGATATATTTTCTCTCCCGTGCTTTCTGGTAAAAAAAGGAAATAAACCAACGGCTATTGCGTATGCACGTGTGTATGTGTGTATGTGAGCAAGTGCCTATTCAATACTATTTGAAGGCGTACTATTTCTCGGTGAAGTCGATACGTTGACACATGCACCAATATGATGTATAGACACATTCACTAATGCACTCTATACAGTAGCATATCGGCACAAATACAACGATGCCCCGTATAACCTTAGACTGTTGTTTGCATCAACGATTAGCACGGTTGGACACGTACGGTGCGAAAGAAGTTCAACATACATACGGTGCGAGTTGTGTTAGATAAGACAAAACGATCCTCCGTATCGTCTGAACAGACTATGGGACAAGTGTTGTTAGCGAGCACCTATGAAGGCCGGTACGGCACACGAGGGGGTGGGTGGCCAACACCACGTCCGGCCGCCTTTGTCTCCCTAGTGGCGATGTTTACACACCGCACCAGGTACTCATTTGAGGCTGAGTCGACCTAGGGGAGGCCCCGGACCCGTTCAAATAATCGTAAATCGTCACTGATGTTGGCCGTGAGCTGGAATCGAACACACACTTATATTGACTTTATATATAAAAAAAAACATTAAAAAAATAAGCAAACATCACGTGTTCAATAGCCACATGTAGGTTGGCAATACCATGGCATGCAACATAATTCCATCACTTGGCAAGACGGCTGGAAGCACCGCGTTCTAAGTCCAGAGTGCATGTGGGTCATGCCTTGCTGTATGAGCTGTATGTAGCGATGCATGACGTGCCAGTCTTCCTTGAAAACAAGTCCAGTATATGTTAGTGGTGATAGACCGTATAGAGAACACATACGCAGCTTAGTGGCACCGTCGACGCTATAAAGCAAAGTGAGTGAGCGGACTTGGACAGGAAGCGGCAACGGAAGGGACAATGGCCGATGGTCAAGGTTAATAGCCGAGTGGCAGCCAAGGAATGGAACGCATTGGATAAAATGTCCACCAAGGAGATGGGAGCAATGAAAGTAGTTGAAGTGCAGAAGCTGTATGGGGATTGTCGCATTGCAGGATGGTGGGTGGGTGGTGGTGGCTGTGGAAAGCATTCATCCGGCAGTGGATTGATCATGGCTGATGATGACATAGCAGAATAAAGACGCATTTACGTTTCTCAGCATTCATCGTCCATGGCTTCAGATAAATGAGAAGGCACATTTACGATTGGCAGGGTCATTTGTTAGTGCCTGAGATTGAGAGATTATAACGTCACCATCAGCTAGGGTACAACAAACAGAGAAAACGTATATAGTGTGATTGTATTCTTACATTGTAGTGAGAAAACTACTCCATTACATAACCACAATCTCTGCGATGAATTGGGTCGAAGATAAGTAAGTCGACGTATAAACCAGCATTAGAGGGGATAGAGTTTGCAACCACAGTACATATATGTGCAAGCTTGCATGTTTTTTTTTGCGCGCACATATTTGATTGTAAATTGTGCGTTTAAACAAACTAGAGTATCACATGTCTTGTTACATAATCGTTAAATGTGTTACAGATGATATATATACACACACGCGCACATATACACTGCAGTGGGTGTAGAGAATGGAGATTAAAGTAGAGTCCTGCCCGAGTGTTTATTTAAAGGGCCCCTATCAACGGCAGCATCAGTAAATACACATTAAACTCTGCCTCAGCCCCGACGAAACTATTACTTCCCTGCTCTCCCAAGAACCAATCGAGAGACCGTAGAGAGCAGTGTTCCAGAAACAATGAGCAACACTGCACTGTTACTACTGACTTAAGGATACCTGAGAGTTCCTAGAAGGGGAGGATTTTAGTCTCCTCTCTGTCTGACCACCGTGGGCGCGACAGTCCCCAGGAGGTTTTGGGTTTCGATCCCGACCCTGACGCCTGCTGTATATTTGGAGTTTGCGTGTTCTCCAGATTGTCGCGTGGATTTTTCTCCGTGCCCTCAGGTTTTCCCCTCCACATTTAGAAAACATGCGTTTTGAGTATTTGGCTGCTATACATTTCCACATGATAAACCACTTTGTTACGCTGCCATCTGTGACCAAGTCACTCCTGAAAAAGAGCTACATAGCTCAACACCGCACTGTTACTACTGACTTAAGGATACTTTAAGGATGCTATCTCGCCACCGTGGATGCCACTGTATACAGGAGGTCGTCGGTTCGATCCCGATTCTGACGCCTGCTGTATATTTGGGGTGTGCATGTTCTCCCCGTGGTCGCGCGAATTTTCCTCCCGAGTCCTCTGGGTTTTCCTTTTCCATATTTAGAATGAACAATGGTTTATAGTATTTGGCTGCTATGCGTTTGCACATGGTAAGCCACTTAGTTGAGCTATCATCTATGGCCAGGTCGCTTCTGAAAATAAGCTACATAGCTCAGTGGGACTTATCTCGTAAAACATTTTTTTTTTTAAAGTTTAGTTTAAAGTCTGCTGACAAGTTATGGAAAGAAGGATGTAGCATGGACAGTCGAGATTCAAGTATGTTATAGAGGGTTTTTTGTTTACAATTAGTCATGCATTTTATAGAGCAGTGGTGCAGTGGTTTGCGCACTGCGTTATGAACCCGGCGAACTGAGTTCAATTTCTGGCCACTACCCACAGTGCACTTCACCAAATTGCATCAACCAGCATGGTGAACTGGAGTCAAACAACCCCCATGATGCATGGGGAGGCCTTCATCCATCAGTGGATTGACTAGGACATGTACGTATATACATATAATCTCTCACACAAACCAGTGATTAATCAGAGGTTTGAGTTAAAGTATTCGGTTATGTTTTGTAACAGATCTGAACAAATGATGTCTGCAGTTTTGCATTTGATTCTGCTTTATTATTACAATAAATTCATTCAAATTACAGCAAGATGACTGTTAAACATTTAGCTCATGCAAAAATTAAAATCAGAGACCGTCGTGCAGTTGAGTACTGTAATAGTTCCCATTTGCATCCATACATATGTACTTATATACAGGACATCTGTGAAAATAAGCCTTATAGCTCATTGGATTGCTCCAGTCTAAATATATTTTCTTATTCTGATTCTGATATTTGTTTAGGGTGTGCGTTTGTGTGACACCAGGCAGCAGCTTCATTATTTTCAAAATGAAATGTTGTCCTCAGCGGACAATCATATAAATACATAAACACGCTCCCAATTATTGTATGCACCAATGTTGGGATGAGATATTGCTTTGTTTCCTCACAACACCTGATACCTTTTCCGCTGACCAATCACTTTCGCAAAGATGAATTTTGCTAGATGAGTGCTTTTGCTCGCTGGATAGAGAATTCCATCTGCAATATGATTGTGTTGTTTAAAATCGCGAATTTCCTCCAATTCTTTTCCTCAATTGTAAGAATTACTGTAGTCAGCTGGACAGTATGCAGTAGTTGTCAGCAGACTTGCCAATGATCCATTAGGTGAAGAATTTATGGTTTGGCGGTTCAATTTATAGGATTATGACGTTACGGAGACATGACATTTTAGCAAAAAAATTATTCTTGAGAGACATTTTGGGAGTTCAGTCCTATCGAACTGTCAGCAACGTATCAACCTGCAACTCCTCCATCAACTGCATCACACACACTATATATGTAAACCACGTGAGAGCCTATTGTGTCACTTTTTAAAGGGAGACAGTCACAAAATATTATAAGACACAAAGGTGTACGTTTGAACAGTTTAACATGGAATAACTCTGAATTGTCTCTTAATGATTACATCTTAGATACGGTGCCACATCGCTTTAACTATATTTTTACAATTGCAAAAGTTAAATAATAAATACTATAGTTACATTTTGACGTTATAATTTATATCTGCATTATACTCTCTGGTTCTTTCGGTAAAGTCACGTAGATAGAAAAAAATGAAAGGAAATCACGACGTTTCGGTCGCAACACAAGCGTCCATCTTCAGGTGAGACAAGTATCTGCTGTTGTGGCTTTATATAGGCACGGGAGGGGGGGAAAGGGTGGGGGAGTTTTGTCGAGTCGTGGCAGCAGGAGTTCACGGGGGAGAAGGGGGAGGGTTTGTGACGTGCAGGAACGAGTGGGGCTGGAGGAATTAGCATGTCAATGAGCTTGAGTTAGTAACCGGAAACCAAGACGAACGGGTGGGTGATTGAAAATTATAGCAGTTAAAACTTGACGTGGGTAATCACGTCCTTCCAATGATTGCTTAATCTGAATCCATCTTCTCGATTAAAGTTTTGTCTGTGTTTGTATATCTGGATGACTACATGAACAAATCTCTGATGGTAGCCCGGGGGATTGTTAAGCACCTTGGTCTCGGAGAAATCAATTTCATGTGTGCCCACAGCGTTGAAACAATGATCCGCCACTGCCGAGGTGTTGGTTCTGCCGTGTTTCAAATCCGCTTTGTGTTCGCGAACCCGGTCTGAGACATGTCGCTTCGTTTTACCAATGTAACTGCTGCCGCAGACACAACTCAGCTTATAGACACCAGGGCATTGCATGTCAAGAATCGCATCCTTCACCGATGGGATCAAATCACGGATTTTGTGTACTGTATTGAACCGAACTTGGATCTTGTGTTTGTTCAAGATTTTGGAATGTGATTAAGCCACAACAGCAGATCATTTTCTCACCTGAAGACGGATGCTTGTGTTGCGACCGAAACGTCATGTTTTCTTTTGTTATTTTTTCTATCTACGTGACTTTACCGAAAGAGCAAGAGAGTATGGATTCCTGCAGTCATGAAAGCTTAAAATCAAGACTATATCTGCATTACTTAAGCGGAACTATTTATATTTTACCAGTAAAGACCCCACTGAGCTATGCAGCTCTTTATCAGACGCGACCGGGCCACAAACGATAGCCCAACGAAGTGGCTTGTCACGTGGACATTTATAGCAGCCATAAACGCAAGTTTCTAAATGTGGTGGGAAAAACTGGGGGGCCCGGAGAAAAATCCATGAGACCACGGGGAGAGAGACATGAAAACTCCAAATATACAGGTTATTGTCAGGGTCTGGATCGAACCCATAACCTCCTTGCATACAGGGCGATGGAGTTAACATCTCACCACCGCGGCGTTGGAAAATTAAAGTTAAAGACTGTTTGACATATTCCATGAAATGGCGAATGAGTTACAGCTTAAAATAAAATGAATAACTAAACTGTAAAAATAACTGCTGTAATTAGATATAGAAACTACATGCAGTTAATTCCTCAATATAAAAATAAATGCATATAAATTGACTGACACATTATAAAATACATTAAATGAATACATATAGGAAATACCTTGAACATGGTTACACACTTTAAAAAAAAAAGACCACCATGTTTTGTGTTGCCTATGACTCAAACCATACGGAGTGCACCCTATCTCGTCAAATCAAGCGAAGCAAGTTTGGACCTGGGTAGTGTTTAGATGGGTGGCCACCATGCATAGCAGGTTGTTATAGGCTGCTGCAGAGGCCAGAGCAGCAAAAGCCACTGTTGTACCGTACTGCTATACTCCCCACATTCACCAACCCACACTGATCAACGTGGCGAAATAGTATCCAAGACTGAGAGTAGAGGCCCTTTTTCAGAGTGGACCAACAAAGGAAGGGCTGTATAAGCACAGTACATTGCTTTAAGTTGATGTCCCACATAGCCACGTAGATTAGAGTTGATCGTGAAAAACTAAAAAAAATATTTGACCAGGTAAGGGTCACTAAGCTATATAAATCTTATTCAGAAGTGACATGACCACGGGTAATGATAGCTCAACGAAGTGGCTTATCATGTGGACATTCATAGCAGCCAAATACTCTAAACGCACATTTCTAAATGTGGAGGGAACAACCGGAGAAAAATCTATGCGATCACGGGGAGAACATGCAAACTCCAAAAATACAGGTGGAGGGCTCGGGTTCGTACCCACAGCCATCTGTATACCAGGTGAGGTAGTTAACATCTCGCCACCTAAAGATTGCAGAAGTTAAGGACAGATGAGACAGCATAAGATGTCATCAAACTTGCAAACATTGACCACGGGTAAAAGTTAATAACTTGGTGACATGGACCTTTCCCCCCATCACCTTGTTCATTACCCACATTCTACTGGACCCCAGACACTTCGTTTTTTTCCCTTCTTCTCCCAATTTCTTCTTGTTATTCTGCGCACATGGGGTTGGGGGGGGGGGGTGTCGGTGCATAGACATCAGCAGCTCATAAACCAGGTGCAGCCTCGGTGCGGGCCGTGCGTGGAGTTTGCAGGGGAGTTATGGATTAGGGCTATCGGGCACGCGCAGCTTGCCTTACCCGTGCCCTAATCCTGTTTCTCCAGCTCCAAACATGCTGGCTTAGTAAGGCTCGGCGCGGTGCCCAGATTAGCCGGGATTAATAATTTGTTTTAAACATGAGCCCGAGACGGTCGCCCGGCAAAACACAGACTCATAAGACAAGATTAATGCGGCATATTAGCAGTGCGGAGGGCAGATTACTGTGGTGGGGACTGTGCACTGTACGGTTAGGCCTAAGCCTGTCTACATATTTTTGGTGCCAGTACCTGTCTCTGAGCTTTATCTTGCCGTAACGCCCCCATCCATGTGTTTTATGTTCTTATTTCCGTATTTATCACCTCCTCGCCTCTGTCTAGATGGCGTGTCTCTCTCCTAAAACAAATCTTTATTGTTCTGACTCCGTATGTCTGTCCTAGGGGCCAAAGTTGCTGTCAGAACACTGAGCCAGAACCAAATTCGATGCTTGATTTGAGTTCTATAGGCAGAAATAAAAACTAGGTTCTAAAGTTCAGTGAGTTGGTGTTTCTCAGGCCAGCCCAATAAACATCGTCGTGGAACAAAAGGGCAGGGTTTGTTTTGCAACCAACTTAGCATTTTCAAACTCGTGAGAGTATATATATATGTCTTTCTATATAAGTAACACAGTGATACAATGTGTAGAAAAGCATAAAGGAGACCATGAGGGGATTGCTCGTGAAGGGGCATAGTTAAAATTATGAAGTATCTTTTTGGGTCATTCCCTAATCGGATGTTAAACATTTTTTTTTCTTGTAGAGAGAGGGTTACGAGAGTGGTACGGACAGGCAGGTTCGCAGATCGCAAGAATACGGTATCATTTCTGATCAAAATAAAATCGGTTAAACAACGTTTTTGGACAATACACATCAAATTAGGTTCCAGGCCTCAAGCGACGGCAACAACAAATGCAATGCTGTATGCTACTTGAAGTGAAAATAATGTCAATCTGAGGAAGTGTATATCATTTGAATGTGTTTAGTAATTGTATAGCACAGATTTATAAAAAAAAATTGCTCGTAAAAATAATTGCTTTATTGCGCATAGGCACTGCATGAAGGCATGCATCTAGCCTCAGGTTATGCCGTCAACTCTTCTACAAAAAGCGCCATACTGTAGACTTATCTCTCTTTTTACTCGGCTATATTTCTACGTCAACGTTAATAACTGCATAACACATTCATAATCGTGTAGATGAGGTGAGGTAAAATAAACGGACGCAAGATTAAACAAAAGGGTCCAGGGCAAAGGTTAATTGGCAGAGGATGAGATGCTTAACGTTAATGGTGTGTTTATCCGTGCAATTGATTTGACTCGTCTTCACCGGAATATCCTGAAAACAGACGCGACTGTTCTGAACAGCATTAATGGTGGGGGGTCACACGTTTCTGTGTTTGGGGTTGCGCATCTCCCCACGCACACTCGCACGTATTTATAGCAAATATCTACGATAGACCGCTTGCAGGTCTGCGCGGATAATTTGTTTCACGTATTGAGGCAGCTGTGGCATTGTTGGTCTGTACCGTGCCCTGAAAACTATGCATCGTACATCACAAACATGGGATTTAATGTTAAAGCATCAAAAAATGGAACACATTGTTTTGCTACTTGGTCACATCTATCATATGCATTTATTGTGGCATATATATCAGCAAATAGATGGAAAGTGTTTACAATGTGACACATTTTTAAGATGATAGTGTCACCTAGAGAGGACCACTGCAAGAAGTCAAAGGGAAGCCACAAATATGGCCACCACAGCAGCTGACCGAACTTGAACCATTTACCCCACATGGTGGAATGGCACACAAGAGAGCGGGAAGAGAACCCAACTTTTTTTTTCCACTTGTCCTCCTGGAGATCCGTAGAAAAAAAAGAGCTTTGTAGCTCATCGGATTCTTCCAGTCTAAATAAAGATTCTGATTCTGAAATGTGCAATTCAGCATGCAGGGGACTGCACGGTGGAGTGGGTGAGGAAAGGTGTCGAGGGAAATTCCAAGATATCCATTGCGCAATCATGCATGTTCAGCTTACTGACAAAAGTTGTTAAAATTCCACAAGGCACCTCTGCCTCATTTGATATTGCCGAGGTATAATGGTTAGCGCACCGGTAAAGTGTGAGTACTCCCACCTCTTCTAGGACATCTGGCCAGTGTGAAAGAGTAGGCCAAAATACCCTCTAAAGGGGCTATCTAGATCTCTCTAGCGGAGGCCCTTCCACCAGCAGTGGCATGCGTAAGTAATTGCAGCGCTGCACCTTTGCCTTTTTGAAATACCACAAAAAAAAGTGCTTAAACATTTCACTACTGCTCAAGACACACTAGAATAAATGGGCCCGTATTTTGGATATCTGTCAAACTCCTCACCTTGTGTTGTTATTCTGTTTCAAATATTTCAATTGCAAGGAAAACCTTGCCCAACGCGGCTTCAATCCAACACATGTTTCGGCTCCTCATGGTGTTCCGAATGAGACCTCTTTTCCAGAACATGAGGGGCGACGCTGCTAATATTCTCATCTCCTGGTCGATATAGTATTGCCGTGAGAGTGCTGGATCCGTTGGAAGGCGGTGAATGAATTGACCGTGAGAGCGAATAATTTACCATACGTTTTTTGGTGTGTGATAATGTAACATTCAACACGTGCGCAACAGGCACATTCACATATTGCCGCACGCATCTAGCCGTCCAATCGCTGAGGACGTTAGTCACACGGACGCCTAAATGGCACAATCATTAATGTTCAATTGACAGCGAGGGGTGAGCGTTGGGCTTGAGAATTCAGTGTTAGGGGGTGAGCATTGGGTGTGAGTGCCGTGGTGTGGGAACGGTAATGGGTTTTTTGTGTTGAGGTGAAATTGAAAAATAAAGATTGTACAGTACACACACAAGACATGGAGACGCGAATCAGAATAATTTAGTGCAATAACAAGGGGCGGAAATCTCGTGGAATTTGTTAAACAAATAGGGCCGGTGTGACGATGTCGGACCCCAGGAACGCAACCCTATTTTCCCTATAGGGTATATTATTTGTCTAACGCGGTCTTGCCTGACACGGCATTTTCCAGGAACGTAACCTCCGCGTTCGGCCTGGTCTGCCTGTAATGTAGTTAGATAAGCAGATAACGGTATGTTTTAACAAGTAAAAATAACATTAAAAAATTAGATTCATTATCCTATGAGCCTTGTTGACCAACGATTCCCAGCACCATTTTGTTGAGCCTGAAAATGTTGGATCGGTTTTGCCTTCCACGTCTCATCAGCAGTCAAGCTTGTTGTGCAAGTGATGCTGCATTGCTTGCAGGCCAGACTCGACTGATGAGACATATATGGTCCAGATGTTGGTTGTTTAAAATTGCTACGGGGAAATATTCCTACACAAGTTCCAATTGTTGAAGAAATAAAATTACATTTCCTTTTATTGGTGCTCGCTGAAACTAAATGTTGCATGCTTGGGATATGATTACCTCAAATCCACGATTACACTACACGGAATCAAATAGTTTACTTTCTTTACAGCATAGTTCTGCCTAAACTCAGTCTGACAGTTATTTAATTTCAACATATTAATAGGAAAGCACAGATGCATCACTGTTTAAATTAATTAAACACCCCACGGTGCCTGTTACGTAACTTTTACATTATAAAGTTATGCAAATCACACAAAAAGTCACAATTAACTCTGCTGTAATTGCCGCCTTCATGCAGGCTGATGCCAATCACATGGCCCTCCGTTTAACCATGCAGAGGCATATTGAGGTCAAGCACGTGTTTTTTTTTGCCATAGAGATTTGGCAGTTGGTATTTACGCAGGGATGTGTTACAATTTAGCTGTGGATCATTTTCATATTTGTGGTTTAGGCTATGACAACAGCACACACAGCGGTCTATTTGTGTGACATGTCGCAAAGTCTTTAATGTTGACTTGCAGATAGCGTTGCATTTGCATTTTTTTTTCTTCAGACACTACCGTGTCAATGCAATGTATAATTCCGCCGTTGAACTGACGACTGTCAACACAGCTTCCCTTCATGATATGATTGCGTTCACGTGTGCTCGCGCTTTAACTTTTTACAGCCAATTTGTAATACTGCTACCTCACTTCCAGCTGACATGTATGGTACATTTTGCAATGTGAACTGCAAGAATCTAATCCAAGCGGGCAAATACAGCCAAACTTTAGCTAGGTTGAGTTGTTTTTTTTTTGCTTGACGATTGCAGAGAACAACCCAGCGCACTTTCCTGAAAGCAACGATGTGGCTTTCATTATGCACACAGATAAAGATGTCCCGTATAGCTTTAACAGACTGTTGGGGCAAGTGCTGTTCGCGAGCACATATGAAGGCCGAAACGGCACACGAGGGGGCGGGTGGCCAGTAACACGCCCGGTCACCTTTGTCTCCCTAGTGGCGATGTTTACACACCGTACTAGATTCTCATTTGAAGCCGAGCCGACCTAGGGGAGGCCCGGGACCGTTACAGGTAATCGTCACTGATGTTGGCCGTGAGTGGGAATCGAACTCGGGCCGTTGCGCAGCGAGCTAACCGCCACGCCACCGCTCCCCACTCACACACGCACGCACGCGCAGACACATCTGTAATCATCGTTTTTTTCATTGGCAAACAAAGAATACTAATTAAGTGTAAAGATAAAGGATATGCAATTAGAGGGCACTTAAATGACACACTTGCAGCCGTAATGACGGAAAGGGTTGCAGCTGTGCACGCTGGCATCAATCGGTTCAATGCTCAAGGAGAGAGTGGGGGTTACCAACCTTCCATTGCATCCGAGCTAAAGTATCACCAACCACACACGTAGACTTTATTTAAAAAGCAAGGTGAGAAGCTCATTCAGACAAATGTCTCGCTTGCAAAGGGAGTCCTATGTTCTAACCTCAAGGCGGACCGCACAAAACCCATCCCAGTGTGGGGGAAATGAGCAAATGAAAATAAAAAGGCAAAACTGTGTCTTTTTAAAAAAAATGAAATTAAACAATTGAAATAATTTCGATTTAAAGCTTTCGTGACTGCAGGGATTCATATTCTTGGTTCTTTCGGTAAAGTCACGTAGAAGGGAAATAATAAAATAATGAAAATAAAACATAATAAAATTAAATTCTCACGACGTTTCGGCCACAACACAAGCAGCCGTCCTCAGGTGAAGAACAGAGCCGTTCTGCTTGGGTTGTGGCCGAAACGTCGTGGGAATTTTATTTTATTATGTTTTATTTTCACTATTTCCTTTCTACGTGACTTTACCGAAAGAACCAAAAATTTAAATATGTGCAAGGAACTACTATATTACAAACAAAATTCTATCACCCCACGTCCGACGCGAATATATTTCAAACGGTTCATGATCTCATCTCACACCGGCCCTCCAAGCCACTTTAAAGAGTCCATTGGCAATAGACAGCACAGACAGCATGTTGAAGACTGTAAAAACAAGTGCGTCGTTGTACTCAAAATTAACCAGACCTATTTTTGGTTTCCAACAGAAGTAACAGGCATGCACTCCTCCCCATCCCCATTCACGTGACACTTTTATTAATTGGCTGTGTTGGGTGGAGGAGGGTTCGTGACACACACCACCTTAAACCAATTATGAATCCTATTATAATCATGTTTTAAATAGTATGACGCTGATTTAAAATGGACATGGGATTCGCTCAAACATGCGTGGTCTTGGAGGGGTGGGAAAACAGAATAAGGATAATATTGAGGTAACGATGTGCCATTGGGTTTTAACAACGGCCTTATAAATATCGATTACTCTTTGGTTCGTTCGGTAACTCACACAGAGACAGAGAGAGACACACACATAGGCACACAGAAAGACAACGTCTCTGTGTCGAGGCCTTAAGTCTCTCTCTGCTTGTGTGTCTATCTCTGTGTCTCCGTGTCTATGTTTTGTCTCTCTCTCAAATTTAGCAATGTAATCAACCAGGTGGGGTGTTGACTGTCGTGTTGGCCGACTCTCTGTGTTGTATTGCATTATATTTCCAAGCTTACTATGTTTATTTTCTCATTCATTTGTACCTGATGATGGTTGCTTGGGTTGCAATCGAAACGTCGTATTCTATTAGTATTTAATTTACTTTCTTTCGACGTGACTTGACCAAAAGAACCAAAGAGTAATTCTTGCAGTCACGAAAGCTTCGAAAATATCAATTATTCCGTTGGTTTTGCTGGGTCTGATGGGGGTTAGGTGGAGGGGAAAGTGGTTTCGTCGACCTGGTCTGGTTAATGAACAGTTTAATCCGTGGCCTAACTTCTGAGGCTTGTCTCTGAAATGCGCGCACTGCGATTTACAATCAAATGTGCGATCACAGTCGTTGGCTGCTGCTGCTGCTGCTATACATTTCCACACGGCGATAAGCCACTACGTTGAGCTGTCATTTGTGATAGCCAGGTGGTCGCTTCTGAAAAAAGTAATATTTAATTTTACAATAAAATAATAATCATATTTAATATAATAATGAAATAATAATCATTTTTTATTATAATAAAATAATACGTCATATTTAATATTATAATAAAATAATATTCATGTTTAATATTGTAATAAAATAATAAGTAATATTTAAAACAACTTTTTTTTACAAACACGCTTTAATGAAACGTCTCGTACTAGTAATGGCAGAACTCCACGACTCCAGTAAGTGGCCCCAAAGCTTGCCACAACGTAAGGGGGCCGTGGTGATTTACAGCCAACGTCAGTTGAGCGTGGACAATTAGACCCAAGCCGAAACATAACATATACAAAATAATGTTTTAAAATATATTATTTTATTTTTAATGATAGAATATAGTAATTGTCATCAGTATGACATACGTATACCAAGTTTGCAGTCGATACGACATTGGGAAGTGGGTTACAATTGAGTTACAAGATTTGAGGGTACCACAACAGACAGAGTTAAGAATGTAACAGAGTGAGTTAAATAAAAGTGTGTAATAATAAAAATAGGAACAATGGGGACTTTACGAACCACACCCACATTGTGACCTGTGCAGTTATGTGTCGTGCTAGATTAATAAGACTTTCTAATTTTAAAACTAATTCCTTGATAACTGATGTTTGTGTTTAGTCTGTTGCCCTTTCCCCACGCCTCCGATTAGCACGGTTGGCTATGTACGGTGCAAAAGAAGTTCAACATGCATACACACAACTCTGCAACAGTAAATTATTACCCTCAGTTTAGCTAGGTGAGCGCTCGGCATTCTGTCATTTTGAAGGAAAATATGGTAATCTTGGTTTATCATGTTATCATGCAAAAAAAATATCCAATAAATATTATCATGAGCAGTCATGCCATCTGCGATATTGATCGTCGTAGTCGCAGTAGATTTAGTAAAATATATTGATGGGGGAAGTATCATATATGGTCGTGATGTCAATAGTGTATTGCAGATACATAACGTTTTTATCATTTGAATACATGGACATACAATTAGAGAATACATATAGACTATCTGTATTACTGTCGTGTATATATGTGTAAAAATGTAACTTATAAGTTTAAGAATATTCCGCAGCGTTATGCATATCAATGATAGAATAAAACGGTTATGACGCTGCTCTGCTACGTTCTCGTGAATTGACTAATCTTCCACGTTGACGCCAAAAAAACATCTGCTTTGCTGTTTGCTCCGCAGTTGTATTGGCAAGCTTGCTAAATCTGGCCACAATTGAATTATGTTAATCACGTATGCAGGGAAAGTAGGGCAATAATGCAACTGGCAGCAGAAATTGCTTTGGGGCACATTGTGAACTTGCCTTCATCACTGTCTTAAGGCGAAGCAAATCAAGTCATAATGGACTTACTGTGTGTTACATCAGCCGTTCTCTAGTTCTCATTAAGTGACGGCACTAAAGTAAGCGGGCCAAGATTACTTATGAAGAGGAGCATTGTGAGTTAGGGGCCCTCCATAAATGACGTCACGCACCTAGGTGGGGGTGGGGGGTCAGACATTTGTGACGATGTGTGACGAAGGAGGGGGGGGGTTGAGAAATGTGACGTCACATCACATCAAAATGCGCAACTTTAAATAAATATAGACAACACGTTCTACTTAATTAAATAGACTTTTTAATTAATGTTTTCTCCTACAACATCAGAGTGCAGCGCCACATTAAATACGCACTACAATGACAATAGTTTAAAGCGATTTGAAGCATGTTTTATATTTTTTTAGCTTTGTGACGTCATATTTGAGGGGGGGGGCGTCTGACTTTTTGTGACGTCGTGTGACGAAGGGTGGTGGGGGGGGGTCAAAAATCGTCCAAAATAGCGTGACGTCATTTATGAACGGCCCCTAACCAATGAGGAGGCGAACAGAAGGAGGTGCGAGCGGGTTGACAGTCAAGGGCGACGTGACGTCACAGGGCGGGGCACGGGGCACCTTCGGGAACAAAGGCGGGCCCGAGCTGGGGGGAGGAGCCGCCCAAGGGGTTCTTAAACGGGACCCCGTGACGAAGGCGTCACCGTCGTGGGGGGCCAGGGTAAGGATCAGCTGCAAGAGGTCTCTCCCTCCTCGTCACCGAGCGGTGTTGGTTGAACCCCCGCTCCGGGCAGACGAGTGAGAGAGCCCAAAGGGTAGCCGAGGGTCGGAATACAAATCGTGTTCGGTGTCCGGGGGTAAAGGATTGAGATGGAGTGCACCTACACTGGTGTGAGCGTAGGATGTGGAGTGTGACAGTGATTTAATAAACGGCGACAGCCCTTATGGTACTCCGCGTCTCCGCGTGGTTCTACTGCACAACACTTACATCAGTTCTTCACTGCTGCTACATTGTGCCAACGCCATAATGTATTCATTGTCACTTTAACATGTTTACATTGGAGAGAAAATTCGGGAATCATATTTTACAACGCCATGGAAAGAGCTCTTGTAACAATTCACAAAGTTTGCATTCCAGCCAGTGCTGGACAAATGATGAGCGTGCAGTCTAATGATGTTTAAGATAGACCCTGAAGAATATATGACAAAGTCCTTTTAAGTCACTTCTGGGCAATTCCACAATGTGAAATGTTGTAGGGAAGTTCTGGAATTGTAAATATGTGTCTAATGTGTGTCTAAACACTGCTCGATATAACTCATGAAATATGGCAACAGTAACTGACTTACGAACATTGAGGATGGAAGTATTACTTTGCATTTGCCTAGATTATTGAGTAAGAAATGCACAGCTTACACTTCATTTCAGACTAAGGCAAGGGCTCAATCCGTCCTCACATCTTACCGTCCGGAAAATGTGCACTGCGTGTACATAATAAATCATGGTTGAGAATGTTATGATAATGTCAGTTGTCTATTGTTTCAGTCCCACTTCATATGAAGTCAGTGACAATGTAATGGATTTATTGCACAGCACTGTGGCGGATGAATTACAGTGATGCTCACGCTGTGGTAACACGATGCCCTTCTGTGATGATACAGAGCCCAGCAGAGACTTTGTCCGATCACGATGATGGTGATGAGGATGATGTTGCCGACTCTGATGATGAATTACACCCATGTATTTGTTTTGAGTTCGTCGGACAAGTTTCATAAACATACGTGACCTGCTGGCTGCATTCCACATTTGTGTCAACAAGCATCAACTTGGCGGCATTGTGTATATTATGTATGTATGTATGTTGAACTTCTTTTGCACCGCACGTAGCCAGCGGTGCTCATCGGAGGTGCGGGAAAGTGTGACAGCCAGTGGCAAGTTAATTAGCGATTCGCATGGGTTGTGGACAAACGTAATTGCTTGACGGACAGCAGATCGACAGATGCGGTGGCTGGGCTGGGCTGGGTTGAGGTTGGTAGTGTTCGAAGGACGTTGGTACGTAAACAAATTAAACATAAAAAGGAAGCTATATCACGGGACCTTTTTGCCAGTGTAAAAGTATGAAAAATAAGAATAGGTTATACCCTCTCTGGCCCAATATATGCATTGTCCTTAACACCGTTTGAGAGGAGGCTCAAAAGAAAGCTGTCTCTGGTGTGGACCAATCAGTTTCAAGGACAATGCATATATTATCAGAGTATGTTTTTTGTTTGCATTCGGACCACAAGCATTGTGGTTAATGCAGACATGATTCCTTGTAAAAGGTTTCAGTTTGGTGTTTTAACATCTTAACACACCTGTTTTGTTGCAAGAAAAAAAGGGGAAAACATGATCAAATTAGATACCCTTTGCAACGAATCTGCATTAACCACTTGTGATGAACATGCAAACAAACATGCTGGTGTAAGTCAATCAGTTTTTAAGACAATGCATATATAATTATCAGAGCTGTTTGTTTGCATGTTCACCACAAGTGGTTAATCCAGACCTGATTCCTTTCAAAAGGTATCTATTTAGTGTTTGAACATCTTAACACCTGTTTTATAGACAGAAAGAGTAACACCCATTACTATTTATGTTTTATTGCCAGAAAGGGTAAAACCTATTCTTATTTCTCATAAAAAAACATAAGTTCTTAAGAAATTAGTTTTCAATCTAGATTTAAAAGTCCATAGCTGTACCATGAAAAGGAAAATTGTCATTCCTTTACACGTTTTTTTTTCTCTCCAATTTTCCCTATTCATTACGACTACACAATGGAACTTGGCAATTCCTACAATTTCTACCCTCGATTCACCATTGAATTCCTAGAATCGATACCAATTCCTAGAATTCCCACCACTGCCTAAGCGCTGTGAACTCGAGATGCACTTCGACTAATAGCAATGCCATTTGAGCAGGACATCAACTTTGACTGTTTTAATTTACCAAGATAAAATTAAAAGCGATGTAACGTCGAGTGCGATGTCACAGCACCACGCGCACTGAGACGTACGCACGGCCACCTGCGCGTGCCGATCGCCTTTCTTGCCAACCAACTTGCCAGAAATATGTGAGAGATGATTTATTAGTTATGTTGCTTCTTCCTCTCGCCCCATCTCTCCCTTCCACGTCACCCATTCGTAATCCGGTCGTAACCTCGCCATTTTAACCGGTAGCCCATTTTGAGGTGAATAATATTCCGTTTAGATGCTCTACAAATACACATTTATGTTGTATGTAAATAACTAAAAAATCCATAACAATACAGCATGGGATATGCACTCTGACTCGGGCACCTAATAGCTTTCCTCGTGATTTATGCCACAAAGTGTTTGTATGTATGTATGTGTAGTGACATTGATTGAGTCACTGTAGCACGTGTCGCTGGGAGATTGGTAGACAGTGGGATTGGGGGTAGCAGCCCGCTCTACCAGTTGGACCCGTGGGCGAAGCCCGGAGCCTTCTGGGGGATCCAGAGGGGGGCGTGGCCGAGGGCGGAGCCTGGCCACGCTGGGGAGGATAAAAGGTGAGCTCCGACTCACAGTCGGGGCCGCTGCCATCTGGAGTGGAACTCGTCGTGCTGTCATCGTCGTGGTTTTCGCCTCTTCAAGCTGTGGGTCTACAAGCATGTTGGCTGTCCTGACCCGGTATGTGGTTATCCCCTATGGCTGTGAAGGCCGGAATAAACCAGAGAGAGTGCCTCCTACTAGTGTCTCTGAATTGGTACACTACATTCATATGTTGAACTTCTTTTGCACCGTACATCGCCAACTGTGATAATTGGAGGTGTGGGGGTGGGGGGACATCAAACTAAACACAAAAAGCAGTCCTAATGAAATTCGTTTTCAATCTGGATATAAAAGTGCATAGGTCCAGTGCCTTCCTAATAAATGTAATGTACACTTTACCACAGCAGCGCAGCTTTGAATTCCCCATAGAAGTTGCATGGACATTGAACCGCGGATACCAGGCAAGCTGGCTCTGTGGGCGAGCATGCTGCCCACCCACTCACTATCCACCCCCCTCTCATTCCTCTTGTAAACAATGGCTATAACCGTGTTCTTCGCTGCTCTGCGCTCTTTTAATGAAATGTCGAGCGTCGATGACGGCAATGTCCACAACGGCACTGTCGCGCCCAACGAGAGGAGTCGCAGTTGTACGGTCTGCGAGTTCAAATCCCTCTGTTAGTGGACAGCTGAGCCCATCATCTCTCCAGGGTTGGTACATGAAGTACCACTGAGTGAAAAGTGAACAGCGGTTGCCGTACGAATGGACTGGCACGTGTCATATGAATGTGACATTTTCAGTACTGGCTCGGGGCTGCCAATGGTGAAGAGTGTCACGGCATTGCTCGATTGAGTAATCTACAGCTAGCATTCAGATGCAAAGGTTTCTGTGATTGATGCACAGTTATAATAAAGCATGGCTAAAAAAGGAAATAAGTGTACCCTAACATAAGTGTTTAAAGAGTTACTCCAGCAGTGGTTGCATCGATAGATATCCAACGACGGTACCTTTCCCTTTGTCCAAATATTGAAAGACATTTTGGTGTTCGTTCCAATATCTGTGCGTCTCATGCCTTCACGCACATGGTATTCTCCGGTAACTCTGATTTCCTCCAATATGCCAAAGCGATCGTTCGTGATATTACCCAACATCCCGATGGTGCCTCTCCTGGACAGTCTCACGGCTCATTGCAGCTTTGCTGGATAGATAATTGGCATTGCTATTATTATACTCTTTGGTTCTTTCGGTAAAGCCACGTAGGTAGAAAATTTGAAAATAAATATATTTTATTTTTTATACCTATGTGACTTCATCGAAAGAACCAAGGAGTATGGATTCCTGCAGTCACGAAAGCTTCAAATCAAGATTATTATTATAGCCACCTAGCTGAGTGTGATCAACATTTATTGGCCAGTAGGATCGTGTTTACCATTAGTAAAACACGCATTGGATGATCTGGTGAAATGCTTATGTTGGTGAGTGAACTGAAAATGGAATGATGATGATTAAGTAAACATTTAGTACTTGGATAAACCCACTCATATAAGGGGTTAGCCTTCAGATTTGGCAGTAGAACCCCTGTTCACGACCACCGCTGTTAACGACTAATCGCTTAACGACGGGTCTCCATACAGCCCAATGTGTAGTGTGTAGTGTAGTGTATAGTAGTGTATAGTGTAGTGTAAAGTGGTGTAGTGCCTCCATAGAGCCCAATTAGTTCGCTAACCGACCATTCCCCTGTTAATGACGGGCTGTTGTAGGTACAGTAAATATTAATTCATGCATTGATTAGCCATGTTTCTTTTAATATCATGTATTTATAATGTTGTTAGCATCTGTATGTATTAATATACATTGTTTAAATATTATAAAGTACGTTTTTTCGGCGAGAAAGGGTAACTTGCAATGCTATCAGAACTAATTAAGCCTTTAACGCTTAACGACCGGATTCGTTGCACCAATTTCGGTCGCTAAGAGGGGTTCTAAAAACCTACTTGCTGTGCTGTACCGTTAATAAATTATAATTACTGGGTGCCTCGTGCAATGGTGTTCCACCGACCCTGCTTGTACTGCGCGATATTCCACTACACACAAGCGCCGTTTAATTCGCACATCATTTTTTTCGTTTTCGAATGTGAACGCCTGACTTGAATTCGGTGCGATAGATGCATCGCGTTCACGGTGATGCAGAGGAGCGCTCTTCCAACACATGAGCCTGCCATCATGACACCGTGTGACGTTTTTTTTCCAGCCTTTTGAGCTTTAAGTGGCTCTTGTTTTGCCGTCGCGCAGACATATGACAAACGGTAGTTTTATTATATGCACACTGTATTTAATATTAATGATCTCAATATACATGGAATGCATACAAAATTAGACCGGCAGTCGTAAACCATAGAGTTGTCTCCTTTTATGATGCTAAACCAGCCTTCTATGCAATGACCTTTACCGAAAATAAATAATTGTCTTTTTATCGCCCCCTATTTGCATCACGTACCCCTCCCCGTAATCATTTACAATGTGTTATTATTTTTTTACGAATGAAAATAGAATGAGATGCAAAGCTGTGCAGCAATAACCGTATCCTCTTGAACATTTTTAATAAGACATTTTTGTTTGTCGTTCTTGAGAGCGTGGGTGCTTTAAGGAAAACATTGCAGAAATAACAGCAACGCCCAATAAAAGCAAGCCACAATATCCACACTGCTGCAAAGCCCATGTAGACATGTGTGGGTAAAATTGCTCGGAGATGCTTTTGTGGCAGTGTGTTCTGGTGGTCAAAATACACACACGGCACACACACACACTCTCTCTCTCTCCCTCTACTCCTCTCCAGTTTGGATGGTGTTGATAGCTTTGCGCCTGTTATTGCACGGATCTCGGGGAATTCGACAACGGTACAGCCTGCAAGTAAAGCGGACGTTAACAAATATGTCGGCAATAAATATATATAACACACAAACAAAATATTGCGTACAATTATCATCACAAAATCATACAATTTCAAGTTTCACTCGCAATTAAAATAATGTCATACTATAGACATAACTGCCGTAACCTGTATCTCGTACACACATTGCCATTCTCAGTGCGCTTTGACCGGATAAAAAAAAAATACGTTCAGTTCAACGGAACGGACATTTACATGTTAAAGATATCTTAAAATGTCGCCTTATATTAAAGTAAAGAATAAAAAGTATATATATATATTTTTTTGCAACCGTATTCGGGGTTAAGTAAAGCAGGCAGCTTCATTGCACAGACGCTGCGCATTTCCGCTGGAAACTCAATTTAAATGAGCAGCTTTACAAGCACAGATGTCTGGGGCATCCCCAGAGGAGAGTTATGCTTGGATGAGATGGCAGCAAAGAGAGAAGGGATGGGGGACAAGAGGGGTAGACGGGGAGGGGGGGGTCTGTATGCCAGCTTCATGAAAGACAGGAGAAATGGAGCTTCATGCAAAATATGCACTTGATAGTTGAAGGCTGACTTCTTCGAGTAAGGTCGGCAGACTTCAGCTGAATTGGAGTGAAGCGAGTGTACCGGCGCGCGTCTAGGATGCAGCGGATGCTTTAGTGGCGGGGGCATGGGCTGGGAGAGGAGAGAGAAAGGAGAGCGATGCACAGAACACAGAACAATATTTTGAGCGACAATCAGCCGAAAATCGATGGCCATATCGGACAAGGGAGAAGGCTTATAACGACTCGAGGGGCATTCGTTATGATTTCTGCTGAAACAAAAACAACATACCCCTTAGATTAATTCTTCAAAATCCTGCGTTTTGTGTGTAATCGAAAGTAAAATATATATACACGAATAACCGTATTAAAATCATGAAGGCGAGAGTGGTGAATTTTTTTTATAAATAATGAATGATGTTTATGCCATGACAGAGAGGCTGGCTCGATGCTGCCTTTACCATTGGCACATTTCACCGGGGTTTTTTTTTTCGTGCCACAGTTTGGGGGCAATCAGTAGGAGGCAGGCGGCCTGACCTCATGCCCGTCGTGTGGGTACGCGGCTGAAAGCCTCATTATGCCCGTGGCAACTGTCTTAGCCTCCCCGCATCCCCGGCATTCGTCCGCTTCGCCGCCGCCGCCGCTACCCCAGCCCCGCCGCTTCTCCCCTATTGTCGCCCCATAATGTACCCTTTCATTTCATTAACTCTGGCCGGTGATGGATGACAAGTGTGCGGAGTGGCTCCTCCTGACTGCCCCGGCCGTGACAGCCCACAGCAGATGGTAGATTAATGCTCCACTCGCTCACGCAGGCTCCCTCTCCCAAACCCACACCACCCCCCCCCTCCTCCCCAAGCGCTGCTTCTTTTCGTCCGCGGCATCTCCTCGCACTCCCCGGTTCTCTAAGCGTCCCCCCTCTCTCTTTCTCCATCGTAAGCCCGCCCCAACCAATGGCACAAAAAAAAAACCCCACACTCACCGGGGCTGCAGCTTTTTAATATGGAAATGAAGTGTTAATATGCTTCTATTGATGGAAAATGAGCTGCCGTCCAGAATGCGGGATGATGGGCATGCAGTGCGGAGTAAATTAGATCCCGTGGCAACATCCAGCGAAGGGGAGGACGACTTTTGACGGTCAACCCCTTGCAGAGGCTGCGTCTGCGCTCTTGCTCACAATGCTAACCTGCATATCCCTGACAAGAGGAGTTCCTCGGTCGGATGAAACGTTGACGACTCTTCAATTCAGCTCAGCCTCTGGTAATATAAACCGTTTGGTAAATTGCACGCTTGTAGATTCAACTATAGTATTGTATGTATTGTGTTATTTTAGGGGGGGGGGGGTGGGAGTGTGTAAGGTAGTGCGCATTTTATACAAAGCAAATATAAATGACGCTGCTAACAAATGAGCAGATGAGCATGTAATGTTGCGGACGCCCTGCATACCTCCCTGCCAAGAATGTCTTTTGGTTGTGGTTGGTTACTTTTATAATGCACATTTCAATTTTCCAGTAATTTGCTTTTTCTTATGCAGTATGCAGGCCAAATTCTAGGATATAAATATATATTGCACGTCACTCACTGAACTGCTCACCCCAGGCACATGTCCAGTTTGCATGTCTGCATGTGAGCGTTCCCAGACGAGTAAATATCCATCTGTGCCCACATCTACAGCCTGGGCATTGGGTGACAAACAGCATATTTCATCGAGGTGTTCTGAGTCCACACCTTTAGCTGCAGAAGCAATCATTTCACTCCGTCCCTGTGCATTCTCCGAACATTCTGGCATTCTGGGAGTAGAATGTAACCAATTTAAAAACAGCAGTTTTAAAAAGCATTCCTTTTTATAGCCCATTGATTTTGTGCAGGGCCCATGCATTCACAAGTCAAAGAGTCTCTCGCCTCAGAGGAGCGCGGTGTAGTGGTCGCTTATCTCTGTTGGTGACCACGGGCCAATTAATGGAAATTCCACATTCTTGTGTTGGGGGCTTGAATATTTGATAGGCTAAATTGACTCTTGACCAGAATGTGAGTTCGCAACCCTGAATTCTGGTTAAACCAAATTATAATTGCCTAAATATCTTAAATGTGGTATCGCCGGAGTACTCTCAGCACATTTATTTGGACGTAAACCCATTGAGCCACAAAGCAACGTCTGCACAAACATACGTCGATCAACTCAGATGATGCAAAACGAGGGCTTTATTTATTTAAAATATTTATATAAAATAAATATAATTTTTTTATTAATGATACTGTGTGACATGTCATTACATTCTCACTGTGTCTCCACTGGTCTCAGCTGCTCTGACTATGTGTTTAGTTAAACTGTAACAAATTGAGTCATTTGAAAGAGCCTTCTCTGTCACGTGTCAAAAAGAAAAGTCGCATCATTCCCAGTGTTCTGACCATGAAGACAAATTTACTGATCCACTCAGAAAAATAACCCACGGGGTGAGACAGCTCCAGATGCAGACCCTCAGGCTATCAGCCTTCCCCAAGGGATTTGTGGCTATAGCATTTCTTGACACCCTTGGCCTTCGGAAACATTGGAACCCATGGTTATAGCTATGGAAATATCATTCTGCACACGGCGATGCATAAACCCGTACCTGTGCGAACGCAAATTAAATCAGCAGCTCCTTAAAACAACAGTTATACATTTACAAACAATTACGCGATGAAAATGCTGCTGGCAGCCACTGTGCCAGGTACACATTGTAATCGAAACACGTGCCAGGAGTTTACAAAGCCCCGTGTGCGATAATGTAAGACAGTCGATGCCAGACCTGAAAATAATGGGCGCTCGCGTGAAAATCTGGGTCAGTTGCAGGCCAACTCAACATTTATAGCGGCTTTTCCAATGCACTCTTTTCCAAGAATTGAAAGCAAGCACGGAGCCAAACTTGTTAGTATCTATTACCGTTTGAAACTGTGCTTGGATTCCTTATTTATTTTACTAATTATGCCCCCCACCCCCCCCCCAAGTGTTGTAATGTATTCGCAATGCATTCCCGGGGCCGTCACGTCAATCCCACCATCCATGCGACCACGAACGAGGAATAGACTGCACCCGACACAAAGAATGACAGACTCCCTGCCCAGGTGAGGTGTCTCCAGCTGTAATTGTGACAACTGAGCGGTGGTGAATTAAATACGTGTATACAGAAGATGTATACACGGTGTACGTATATACATACCGGAATGAATATGTGCCTACAGAAAATCAAAGCGTGTCTTCAAAAGGGGCACGGTCAAGATTCTCCTTAAGTAAAAACAAAAGCAGGCAATGGCAGCCCAGATTTCACAGGGTCCTCACAACACGTTTGCTCATTCTGGCGATCTTCCACAGCAGGCAGCATTGTTGGAAGTTCAGGAGCGACCCACCGCGCAAACACACCTGGGAAATGAAGCCGAACACAACTAATAACGGCGAGTGAACGGCATCACGTGACCAGTGAAGAAATAACCCTTGTGCCGCTCCATTTCGGTGTCAGAGGTCGTGACTTGTCATGTGAGGCCACTGGCTTATAGTGACTGGATAGCATTTACCCGTGCAATCTTTTCATCTGTTATGCCCAGGGGCGATCTTGAATATATATGTTGTACTGTATGTATAGGGAAGAATGAATGTAGTCGTACAAATACAAGGCCGCAGTTACCTTGCTTTGTCACGTGCCATCAGGGTAAGAAGCCGGAGTCTGTGAAAGTCAAGGGCATTTAAACCCCGTTTCCCAGGTGCCACGCAACCAGCAATAATGCTTCACAGAGACATGCGGACCCTTACAGGAATGCTTACGTCCTTGCAAAGTCATTTCTGAAAAATACTAAGCCATTTTAATATCCCATTGATCGATTGATCAGCTTACGCGCAGAATCATAATCTTTATTTAGATTGAAGGAGGAATATGATGAGCTATGAAGCTATTTTTTTTCCACAAATGGAGAGTAGGGACAGGGCAACGAATTACATCGACAAAAGCACAAACTTGCACACGATCAAAATGAGTGTTTTTGTAAATGTTGTACATGCGTGTATATGTAAGTGCTTTTACGTGCTAAATGCCTTTGGGATAGGAAGTCCAAAACGTCTACTCGTCATGTTTTACATTACTTCGTATAGTCTGTGGGATACATCATATGATGATACAGCAACTGTAGCAGTTTTTTTTTACAATAACCATACATGGCATTAGGCTGTCCCCTATTACATATACATTCTGAGTGTTTACAAAAATCAAAAGAAAAAAACGTATTGTGATTTTTTAGCCAATCGTGGATAAGTCTACAATGTATGTCGCCTCCCCCTGTATTTGGCCTGAGAAAATTAGGTGATTTTTTTTAATGCATATTTATGGGGCTCAGTGGCGACATAAATCCCCAAACCCAGAGTCTCGTGATCATGCGTTTGAAATTTTTGAAAATGTCCTCCGGGTCTCCCGCATGTGTCCATGAGGATGAATTCAAATTCTAAAAAGTGTTTCTTTTGTTTTGACGAAAGTACTCCACCAGATCAGATATGTGAAATAACGGTCGGATATGCGACCTTGTACTCTACAGGAATGTGTGGATCCAGTATATTTATGCACTGATTGTTTTTTTCTTGCCCACCATCTAATTCAATACAAATTGTTTTCTCTCTACGTGACTTTACCAAAAGAAGCAAAGAATATTACCCACGTTTGCTTTATGTTGTGCACGTGTCTGTCTGTGCACGTGTGTCCACTTGGTCAATATAAAACAAAATGGCGGCGAATCTTAGGATTGAAATGCCCAGTACACACTTCGTGATCAAGAATTAACGACACCCTGTGCGTTATCTTTTCATGAAGGTCTTATGAAACAAATATTGACCGCATCTGTTTGTGCAACGGGCGATAAGTCTCTTGCCTTCGGGTTACCAAAAAAAAAAACCGTGACCTCATTTGTGTAATAATTTCCTCATCCTTCAGCTTCGGGCATTAAATCATAATCTCTGCAACATCTGTAACCCTTAGGCAGTAACCTCACTCGTGCTGGCTCCACAGTCAGACAGCGCCCTGCTATCCACACACACACACCGTGTGGACATCAGGGCGTCCTCCTTTTTAAAGAGAGAGGTTGGCCTTCTTCTCCGCCATGACCACCCCCCCCACCCGCCCGCCATGAGATGGAAGAGGTGGAAGCGCGCCCACACTTTACCACCCAGCAATCTGCTGTACTCTACTCATTTTATTGCTGGCCATGAAGTCAATGACTGGTTAAACACTTGCTCAAGGATTGGACTGCCTCGGAAGAATATACGTATGCAGATGCGTGTGTAAAACTACTGTACATAAGTAACATGTTCGGCTTTATTAACTGCACATCAAATTTCCGTATAAATAGAACACTGGACAGAGTGTTTATCCAGACAATGTTACGTTTGCATGAGAGTGCATGTGAACGTCTGGGGCTGAGGTGCAGTGGTCAGCGTTCTGCGCTACGAGCCTCTCGGAGTAATTGAACACAAGCAAACCGAGTTCAATTACCGTCAGTGGAGGGGTCATATCTGAACTGCCCCTGAGCCATCTCAGGGCGAGCCCTGGGGTGGCCCAGGGGAGAGGAAGGTGGCCACACCTTCCCTTCGTGCGTAATGCCCTGTAGTGTCGGGGTGGCGAGATGTTAACGACCTCGCCGGGTGTACAGGAGGTCGTAGATTCGACCCTGACGCCTGCTGTATATTTGGAGTTTGCATGGTTCTTCCCGTGGTTACTTGGATTTGTCTCCAGGTCCTCCGGTTTTTCCGTCCACATTTAGAATCAGCATGCGTTCAGAGTATTTTGGCTGCTATATATTTCCACGCGATAAGCCACTTCGTTGAGCTATCATTTGTGGCCAGATCGCTTCTGAAAACGAGCCATATATGTAGCTCGGGAGGCTTTACCTGGTAAAATTAAAAAAACATGCCTTAATATGTGCTCAGTTAAATCTTGACATAAAGCTTTCGTGACTGCAGGAATTCATATTCTTTGGGTCCTTCGGTAAAGTCACGTAGATAAGTTATCTACTTGACTTTACCGAAAGACCCAAAGAATAGGTGCTCAGTTACAACAATTTTGCCTCGGCAAGTCTACTAGGCTATATGTGAGATATTTGTTGTCGTTTGTGTCTGGTGTGTATGTTTAAGAACTGTTTTGTGAGATGATGATGATGGATAACGTACAATAAAAACTAATTCATTCATCTACCAATCAACAAATCCAACCTAGCATCTCATCCTTTAGGTAATACAAACAAACGCTGACAAGTGGCACTCGCATTGTAGAGGTGAGGCTGTACGCAGCACCCACAGTTAAACTGGCCCTGAATGTTTTTTTTCCTGCACATTTTATGGTCCAAACGAGTGTTTACACTTTACTTGAGGCTAATGGCCATTTTAGTGGCATTCCATGCCGAGCGTATATTTTGCTTTCGCGTTTGGATCAACATTGCATCCATGCTTTGCGAGGGGGGGGGGGTATTGCTCCAAAACTTGTCTTTGCGTATTTACAGCATATCTCTCATAATGCATGCCACCTATTGTGTGAACGAGCGCGCATTTTGACCATCGTGGTGTGTGTACTCTACACAGTCTACAGCACAGTACGTTAAACTGAATTGTCTCAATGCAAGAGAGGCACATGAGTGTAATACCAACGTTTGCATACGTTGACAAAAGATGAATCTTGTGCAAAGTGAATAGGCGTAATGGAATATAAATAGTGATTCTTAAATTACTACAGCACTGTCGTTACATTACATGATCCCCGTGTGCGCCACGCTACCCTTAAAAGGAGGTGCTCGCTAACGGCTCGGCAGTTGAATCTGTACGGTCAGATGGAGGACATTCATGTTGTCTTCATGGGGCAGGAGTAGCCAGCTGATGGGGGCAGTTGGGCATTGTACGTAGGCAGGGAGGCAATGAATCCTGAAAGCACTTTGACTTTGTCACAATTATAATTTTCATTTTTTTTTAGCGGGGGTGGGGGGGGGGGTGTCAGTGGGTTTTAGCAGGGAGACAGTGACCCCCTGGGCCTCTACATGGCTACAGGCCCGATAAGGAGTATTACAATAACAGTGAGCAATACCGCATTATGTGCGCATTTGCCTTCGCGCACACACACACACGAGCGCGTTTAATCCATCGCCAGCTGCTTCATCAACAATGTGCCAAATAGTAAGGCGCGGGATTAGGGCGATTTAATATTTAATGAAAGTAACTGAAACAATGCGAAATGTGTGTCGTGTCGCTAAACAGCATTTCACCCCTCCAAAAAGAACGATGGTTTATTGTTAACGCTTTGTATCCTCTTACAGTAAATGCATGCATGGTCCATCCGGTTGTCTCCTGAACGCAAGAGCTGCCATTGCTTTGGATCTGTGCTTTCGACGGTTCTTCCACGGGCAAATATTTAACAACAGCTGAACTCAGCCTATTTAAACGATTACACTAAACATTTTTTTTTTATTTTACCAGGTAAGGCCCACTGAACCATATAGCTCTTTGTCAGAAGCGAGCTGGCCACATATGATGGCTCAACGAAGTGGCTCATCACGTGCAAATTCAAAGCAGCCAAATACTCGAAACGCGTGATGTTCATTATAAAAGTGGAGGGGGAAAAATCCACGCGACCACGGAGAGAACATTCAGACTCGAAATATACAGGCGTCAGGTTCTGGAATTGAACCCACAACCTCCTGTATACCGGACGAGGGAGTTAACATCTCGCCTCATGTTTAACCGTGCTAACCGATCGTTCTAAAAAACCCGTCAGAACACGACACCAAATTGAATGTAAAGGACAAAAGTTGAACATTTTCCCCTCGTGGTATTACTGTATTGTAAATCAGCCGCCGATGTTTGCTCTGGGGATTACAATGCAGACGCAGAGATATGTAATGACCACATAATGAGGAAAGTTGTGGGGGATGGGTAAGCACCGAGCACGAGTGTGAGGTGGGTGCAGGATCTGGTAGGGGGACTGGGAGAGACAGGGAGGGCAGACGGAGGGAGAGGGGTGGGGGTACAGGCTGGGGGTTACAGGAGGGAGTAGTGCATGGGGGTGGGGAGTATGTCTGGGTCTGTAAACCCAAATATGTGACGTCAGCCATGGCCCTTGGGTTACCTTGATAAAAGCAGAGAGATATGGTGCTATTTCTGTGCTGGCCAATAAGCTGTCTTTGGGTGTACGGTTCCCACCCACCCACCCACCACTTCTCTCTCCAGCGCCTCTCCCTCTCTCTGCCTTGCCTGCTCGCGAGATCGATTCCCCAAGGCTGTCTGCCCGTGGCGGTTGTGCGAAGCGGTGAGCCGTTGTGGATTGAAAGGGGAGGGGAGGTGTCGTGACATTACAAGGGTTAGCACGCCGATAACCCAACGACGCTGACGAGCCTGAGTTCGATTTACAGCCGTGGAGAGTATCAGTGGCGCGAGTCGTCTGAGCCTGTCCTGTGCCTCCCCTCGGTTGACTCAGCCTGAAATACAGAAGTGTCCGAACATCATCACTGGGTTCGATAGGGCAACAGGCATGGTGCTGGTCACACGACGACCTTTGTGTGTGTGTGTGTGTCACGTGTCTTGAACTTCCTTCGCACCGTGCGTAGCCAACCGTGCGGATTCATTTGCTGTGCTCGCCATGCAGAGAAGCTCGCTTTGCGGAGCTCCCACTCGAACAGGGGGGATCTTTGTCTCTGCAGCGGGGAAGATGGAGGGGGGCTTCAGTGGCCGCGTCTGATTGACAGGTCACGGACAGGGAGCGTGGCAGATGGAGCCGGTGATGAGGCAGAGAGAGGAGCCACACACACACACAAAACGTGGAAATGCTAAAGAAGTGACAATGAGCTCAGACAGGGCATTTAGAGTCGAATAACACAGACTCTTCGGTTGAAACGCTGCGGAGCGGAGCCTACAGTACGGCGCAAAAACTAAAAACATTAGGAAAAACATGCCAAAATGTTGGAATAATTAAAAGACCCAACACACATTTCAGCATTCGTGTTCCTTGGGAGTCTTTCAAGGGAAGGATCAGAAAGCACGGCGCTCGTTTAAATTGCATTCTCACAGAAGTACTGCGGAATATAACACAAAAGAGTGAATGTTTATTGCAGCCGTACTCAATTAGATTCACCGATGGTCCATGTAATAACAAAATGTATTCAGCCTAGGCTCCAAGAAATGTGTACATTATAAACGCGCGCACGCATAACACACACACACACACGTATACACAAGCCGGTGTATTTACTCCATTCACGTGCACAGATGCAGACGAACGGACATTCATCAACACACACACGGCAAAATGCGTGCAGTCACACACACTAATAACCCACACACACACTGCACACACGCACACACACTGCACACACGCACACACACATATATAGGGCACAATTTTGATTGATAACGCATCTAAATACAACGCCGCGTCCTCTCGATGATGTAGAGTGCAGGGAGTGGGGGCCACGTGCAGTGGATGTGAAAAGAAGGGTTGGGAGAAGGAGGAGAGAAGGAGGGCTGTAATGGAGTACAGATGCCACAGAAACACTGCATGGTGTGTGTGGGGGGGGTGTAGCAGTCAGTCATAGGCGGAGCACAAGACGAAGGTCATTGAGCTCTTCTTGAACGGGATGACAGTTGGCCGGGGCGGAGGGGGGGCACGTCCAGACAGACTTAAGAGCAGCAGAAGGCAAGGAGTGACCACCCATTAAGCCGAGTAGGGCGTCTTCAGATGCAGCAGCGTTTAGATGCTGCTCGGAAATGAATCGTATCGTATAGAGCGTGACTCGGGGTATCAACGGAGCCAAATGCAGTAGAACCTACACACAGCAACAGCCAAATCGGTGGACGCGTCATTCGCTTAGAGCAGTGGTTTTTAACCTTCACTGCAGGCTTGCCTTGGTTCTCAATCATTAAAAATATATAATGTTAATAAAAACACAGAGGGCTCGATGAAACAAAGTAGTTGTACTTACGCGCCCGTGCTTAATTTGTCTTTCGATAATTTACGTTCTAAAAAAATATATACGGCCGTGTACCGCACGCCCAGAAAGGGCAAAATACACCCCAGCTGATGAAGAGCCACTGGCTTAGAGAATCGACGTGCCGCCACTAATACCGTAACGAGGCATGGAATGTAGTGCTCCAGATTTCTGTTACGCCTTGTATGTATGTTCAACTTCTTTCGCACCGTACGTAGCCAACCGTGCTATTCGGAGGTGCAGTGTTGAGTCTATGGGCAGTGTTAGCCAATGGGGTAGTGCTAGTCTATGGGCAGTATGTATGCATGTTGAACTTCTTTCGCACCGTGCGTAGCCAACCGTGCTAAATCAGAGGCGTAGCGGGAAGGACGACAAACTAAACGTACAAAAGAGCAGTCCTAAAGAAATTAGTTTTCAAACTAGATTTAAAACAATGGCGATGGCAGAGCTTCACACGCATGTTGTGGAACAAGTTCATGGGATGATGCTCAGTGACACGTGTAGCGTATGGAGCCGGTGCCAAGCAAGTCCTGCGTTAAAGCCTATGGCTCACTGCTAAAAAAAAAAGCCAAAGCTTGATTTTACACATAATTTGGTTAACTTTAGTTGCCTGGTGCAGTGTTTATAGCGCAATGATTGCAAATCATAAATGTATTAATTCAAATCCAGGTTGGGAGAAAATTACACAGTCGAAAATACCACGTTGTTGGAAACGGATTGTTGTCTTAGAGATGCATGACACCTCCACCATAAGAAGGTGGAATTTTCACCACAGTCTCACGGCCTGCAGGCAGAATGATACTGCATCCCCACGCTCGCTATATCAGTGACACACCACTTTGATATGTTGGTGGCCACTATCTGTGGGGGCTTATTCAGCAAATCAACACGGAACCATGTGTTTGTCTGTGCATATGAAAAGGATGCAGTCGACTGTTTGTGCGAAGAAAGATCGGTGCACGATTTTTTGAAGCAGTTATGTGATGTCTTCTTCAGCTCGCTCGACAAGGAGGTGTTAACATTTGGCTTACTCGAGGGAGTAAAATATAATAATATGCCTGGGTACCTGTAGAGTAAAACATTAAGGAAACAAATAGTTTAAAACATTCTAAACAAAACTTTTTTGATGTGACCCTAGATCCTATAAAAGTAACTGTTAATTTTCAATACTGGACAAAATTAACAAGATCCGTTTCAACCATTTTGACTGTTGGGTAATTGTGAGCTGCTGTTGGAGCTGCAATAACATTCTGCGGAAAGTCTGTCCATGTGACACATGTGCTCGGGTGAATGGGAAAATCTGTGGCTGTAGGGAATAGCTTGGCATGAAATGAACACAGTGTGATTTAGAAATGATTTAGAAATTAGCAGTTGCATTGCCGTGGTAAGGGCATGTGAAAAGAGTGGGTGTGCAAAGACTGCTTGGGGTATATTACAGATGCTGTGAGACGGAAATAGAATAAGCACAAATGCATTGTGTTCCATCCACTCCGACAGCGGAGCCTTCGCAATATCTTGTGGGAAAAATTCCCTCACTCTGGAGAAGTGAAAAAAAACAAATGCGAGTTGAGAGAACCGGGAAACTATTTCTCGTCCAAAGATTCGTTTCACGAGATCAGCCTTCAGCCTGCGGTACGAACACAGGAACAGAGACGTCTTTCATTATCCCAGACATTAAATAAACATATTATTCTATACTTTAAAATCCTTCCATATAATGTCAGTGAAGAGCAGTGGCAGCGTGCAGCAAGGCCGTAATTGTAATATATATTGGGGGGGACACATATTTGAATAATGGGGACACATCCCCCCCCAATATTCAAATATGCTCAAAATGTTCCCCCCAAATATATTTTGCTATAAAATAGATTTCTGTTTATATGATTGTGGTCATGGTTGTACTTTATTAATCCCTAATCTCTGCCATTACATGCAATGAAACAAGAAAATACAAAACTGAGCAATGTAATACAATATACACTATTAGACATTATTGTAAAAATAAAAAGTCCATCCTTTGTGTTAGTGAATTTTTTAATATATTTTAGGCAGGAAATTAGATTTCAAATTTAGATTTTTTTTTTCTAGGGAGGGACCCCCAGACCCCCTGGAAGATTTGGTCCCCCCCAATGTTGACTCCATAGCCTCAGCCTTGGCGTGCAGTGTTTGAGTTCCAGCTACAATGTGTCTTTGAATATGTCAACGTAACGATTAAAAATATATTAACTAAAGAGGAATAACGCCTGAACAGAATGTTAATTGCTAAAAGATTTTAAGAGTTCATGTCTATCGAACCTTCAGAATCTCCTTCATTAATCTATGGTTCACAGTCGAATGTGTTTCATTTACAAACAGTATAAACTCCACCCCTAAAAAATATTTGCACATTCATCATCAACTGCTCCATGACTGGAACTGCCGGATGATCTGAAGTAAAAATTCAATTTAACTGTTTTTTTATAGAATTCTTGAAAAGTATTTTCTCCTCATCCATCTACATTTTAATTGACACAGCCCACAGGTCTCCACAACCTACGGTCAAGGAGATGGTAACAAACAAACAAAAACCATTTCTAATAAAAAAACTAAGCTTCTGATGAACAGCAAGAGGAGACTTGAGGGGATTTGTGCTGTTGTGGTACAGGAGGAGGAATTGGCGCTGAGTGGGACGACCGATGCCAACGTTGCCAAAATCGTTTTCTGTTGTTTCTGCGGAGGGGGCTGGTGAGAGACGTCAGTGGGCAGCTGGAGGCAGCCGTGGGCTTTGGTTAAGGAAGTGAAGCGAATGTGACTGGGAACCCTGGACTGATAAAGGACTTGCTGACAGTTTGTTGGGGCGAATACCGGAATGTCTTCTCAAAATTCATTTTCAGTTGGAGCGTTATTCATCCTTTTTCCATTTCACAAACACAAACGTTTCAAGAAAAACAAATATACATAAGTTTGAAATTTCTCCCCTGTTTCCACTTGCGTTGATGTAGTGTTTTTTAAAAAAAAATGGCCTGTTCGAACCATTATTGTACACAATTGAGTTGAAGATCAAATTAATTGTATGGTACCACTCTGGACACGCATGACAAATTTAAAGTGATTCAATCCTGCAATCCCAATCATACCCGAGCCTTCCTTGTCAATTTATAAAGTCACTACGCATCTCAATACAATATATGTATTATTTTACCCCTGAAAAGTGGCTTTCAAACCAGTGTGCTGGTCTCTTTGGAAAATGTTTCCAGTCAGAAATCATAAAGCGTGCTTTCCAGAACATTTAACGTATTAAGGTAAGTTGCAAAATGACCTCGCTACTGTATTTCATGATATGGGTTGGATCGCAGGGACACATCTGCACTTTTCCCCTAAATAGAAATGAGTGCAGTGGTCAAATGTAATGAGCAACAATTTACACAGGTCCCAGACATGACCTGTCATCTCCATTTCTAAAGCTTTGAATTCAAATTTTGGAAAATAGTCTCAATGCACACAGAAACAACTATTGCAATATTTTCGACACGGCCATGAAGCCTTTTCATTATTTGCACGGCTAAAAAAATGTATGTAGGCTTTCGCCACCAATAATATCCATAATAGAGGTTTGTGGGTCAGATCACGTAAATATAAATGCATCGTTAAACCCACCACCACCAGGCAATTGGCTGTGTCGGGTGGTGGCAGGTTTCACGACAGATTTATATTTACGAGATCTAACCCCCCAAAAAAACCTTACGGATGAGACATTCACCTTTGCTTTTAGGCCTAGCAATGGCCATGCGGGTCACTTGCATGGAATGATGCTGCTACATGCTCATTCTGCCTAATGATCTGTGGCCTTAAAATATTTCACAGTTCTGCAGGGAGGTTAAAATGAAACCTTGCTTGCAGATTCAGTGTTGCACAGCAATACACCTCGCAGAACCTTTTTGAAATTGTTTATTTCTTTAAATAGTAATTACTTAAAGTCCATACTCTGTTCACTTGATCACCACGATGGATGCAGTGAGCGAGCATGGCCTTAAAAATGCTCGGTGTCCGATTGCAATTGGGGCAGGTTGGAGGGCTTCGATCGGGAACCTCCTGCACCTAGACTGCGTCGCGGGCAGAGGAGCGGCTCTATGAATGCTGTGGCTGTTCGTAGGTTTACACAGGAGGCCTGCGTCAATTGTGTGATAGTGGTAAGTGCAGGCCCTTGGTCACAGCAGCTACATCCTGGCCTGAAGCCCGCCTGTTCCGGCGGGACTGCTGTCTCCAGGTAAGGTTAATAGAGGTGTTTTTTCTTCTGGGTTAGATAAAACCCGCCACCACCCAACACAGCCAACTAGTAAGGGTTGTCACGTAAACAGAACGTGGCCAATTCGTCACTAGTACAGCACACCGGTGTGTTGGAGAGCCAAGCCACAACATTTATAATCTGAGTACGACGTTTCGCCAGTAATTACAACTAGCTTCATCAGGCGACAGACAGATTTGTGGAGAAGTCCACCCGTTTAATTCCTTATATAGAGCCGTAGATATCGTAACCACACTTCTGCGCTAGTTGTCTGTGTCGGGTGGTGGCAGGTATTAACGACACATTTATATATTTATGCGATCTAACCCCAAACCTATTATGGATGATATTGGTCGCGTGTTCAACTGAAGGTGTTACCCTGGCTAGCAGGGTCTGGTGCTGCAGGTTGTGTTTTGTATGGGACGGGGCGACATCCATGTGGCAGTGGTCCTTTGGATCATCAGTCGGGTTTTCTTGTTCTAGGGTGGCTTTGATCTGTGCTCGTCTCCAGACTTATGGAGTTATTTTACCCGAAGGGATGATGATGATGATGATACTTTATATTTAACGTTCAATTAAGTTGAATACTGCACCGCACGTAAGGCAAAGAGGGACTTAAATTTAAGTACGTACACTTACACCTTTTTTTTTTTACCAGGTAAGGCCCACTGAGCTACACAGCTCTTTTTTAGAAGCGACCAGGCCACAAATGACAGCTCAACGAAGTGGCTTATCATGTGGAAATGTATAGCAGCCAAATCCCGTAAATGCATCTTTCTAAATGTCGATGGGAAACCGGAGGACCCAGAGAAAAATCTAAGTGACCACGGGAAGACCACGACCTCCAGCATACCAGGCGAAGTAGTTAACATCTCGCCACCATGGCACCCTACTTAGCACTGCTAAGGGGCATACATATGGACAATGAACAAATATTCCCCATTTAGCCTCAAACACTGTGGGGGTAACTGCTTTTGACAAGCTCTTTATTAAGATGCCTTCGACTCCCTAGTGCTGATGTTCACACACTGCACCTTCGACTCCCTAGTGCTGATGTTCACACACTGCACCTTCGACTCCCTAGTGCTGATGTTCACACACTGCACCTTCGACTCCCTAGTGCTGATGTTCACACACTGCACCTTCGTCTCCCTAGTGCTGATGTTCACACACTGCACCTTCGACTCCCTAGTGCTGATGTTCACACACTGCACCTTCGTCTCCCTAGTGCTGATGTTCAAACACTCCACCGGGTGCTCATTTTGGGCCGATGAAATCTTTTGCGAGGGCCAGGATAGGTTCTAATTTTCGAATTTCCCAAATTTGGACCATGAAGCCGGCACACATTGGCCTCCTACCCGTTGCGAATGACGTAATGGGATATTTCACGCCCACTGTGAATCACATGGCACGTAGTCGGAGGGAGGAGGAGGATCGTGACAGCAGCTGGATTCGAATCGTGAAGCTTTGCAGCAAGCGGCGAATAATGGCCCAACCCAATAACGTCACACTTAAAGCATATTTATGTAGGATATGAAACAATGTCAGAATTATAATCTTTATTCAGAGGTATACAATGTGAGCACACTGTATACCTCTGAACACAATACATAGAGGGCATTTGTACATACGCACAGGAAGTCAGTTCTGTAGGGGTAATGCTATAAAATTGGCAGTAATCACTATAATTCAGAATAATTATAATAAAAAAATACTATTTGCATCTGTGGAGACAGAAAATTATCAGTGGGTGTCGGTCCCATGGTTGAGACATTGCGTTTGATTTAACGGCGAATTTTTTCTCGCTAATACCGCATTTTGCCCTGGAGGAAATTAATCAAGGAGGACAAAAATAGTTGTTGATTGTCCTTGCAGCACATTTTAATCCTCAGTCTGAAATCCCTGAACACTATCTGGCGCGAACACACGTGATTCGCCGCTTATGCCGACAAACAAGGAAAAAATATAAACCATGATGTCATTTCACACGACAAAAGATGGAAAGATTTGGCTACGATACACGAGCATTTTTTTTTAGATATGAGCATGTACAATGGATTATTTTTTTTATATAAAACCGGAACAAATTGGACACAATGTTCTGTCAGCTACATAACTATTGGGAGATAAAAGTCTTCAGAATTGGAAACATTTTTTTAAGTGTTATAAATTTACAATGAAACACCATTTCGCATTATGATGAAGAATATCTCCAGGCGTAACATTGTATCAAATGAGACACTTTGTCCAGGCACGTCATGATTGATTTTAGACAGGGTGGACCATTGGCATAATGATTAGCGGCATTGTCTTATGAGCCCTACAAGATGAGTTAAATTTCTAGCCACGGGTTAACAACACAGATCACGAGTGACATTTGAACTGCTCTTGTATCCCCTCCTCCCCATCACCACACTTAACTGGCCAGAACGGAGAAGTATGGGGAATCAAAACCTTTATGACTGACACGGTGTGTGGAGGTCTACGTCCAGCGGTTGACTGTCAAAGGGCTAGACAATATTGTCAGCTGAGCCATTAATGTACATTGGAGAGCATGGCCTACAGAAACATTTGCAATTGTCTGTTTTTCAATGAGATGAAAACCATTGTTATGCTATTGATAACACTGTTCAAATGAACAATGATATTATAACCAATGATGCAATGCTAATGCTGAATATATAACTGTGTGAATGCTTTCCAAAGCAACATTTGTACAATTTAATTTGTGTTCATGGCTGTATACTTCTTGTATCCCTGATGTTTTCAGTTTCAGTGCTTTCAGAGAGGTGTTTTATGCAAACATTTAAGGTCTCAATGGGCCTTCACCCGCTTCTCAATTTAGAAATTAATTTGTGATTCCAAATTGGCTATGATGCCTATTATTAATGGTTTTATAACTCACGATTGTTGTGTCGGTATTAATGATGATGTTTTTCTCACGTTCAGCTTCAAAGGCACTGAACCCTGGGCATCACTCTTCTCTCCACCATTAACAACGCAGCCGTCATTCATCATTGATTATTTTATTGGAACATCCCAATTTTTGTGAATTTTAAGAATAATCTTGTACTGAACAGTTGAGTGTTAGAAACGAGTGTAAGAGCAAATATAATAACTCAAATATGTAAACAAAACATTTTTAAAACACTTCCATCTATACAATGATAAAATCAGATTTTATCCAAAGATGGAATTATTTTTGTTTTGTTTTTGTAGAAAATAGCCATTGCAGCCCAGGTCGAGTTGCCATGGGGATCATCACACGATAGACCGCAACCCCAAGTGTCAAGAAGTTGCGTGGGCAGCTGTCTCCCAGATCCCCTCTGTCTCAACATCCATGGATGATGATGCCCTCCGTGCATGGGACCTTGCCACCCGACATTGTACAATACAATCAAAAGTAAAATTTAGTCATCTAGTCACTTACTTTGGAATCAATTGTGCCTTGAAAACCCGCAGCAAGATACACTCTACCTTAATTCTTAAAAGATTTTTGCTCCGCGTTATAAAGGTATATACAGTGTATTTGTAACTTCGGTTTATATCTTCATCACCTAAGGACATAAGTAAAAAGTTGCAAGAACTTGCATGCAAACATTTTTAATGGGTGAAATTCTTTAAAAAAATGAATATAAATAATCGAATATTATCGATAAAAAATACCTATTGACTACACACTCTTAGCTCTTCGTTAAAAACTCTGCGCATGAGAATTCCCAAGCCACGCAGACCTCAAGCTGTTTTTCTAAATCACTTGTTGATGACAAAGTGAGGGGACACGGCGACAAGTCACGATGCAGGATAATCTGAACCTCACGATGCTCTCAAACCCCCCTCCTGGTGCCAAAGCTGTTGTGTGCTCCGAAATTACAATTTTTTTGGACAATGTTTGCACGCAAAAAACCTGTCCCTCTCTGAACACTCGCACGAAAATTTGCTTCGGAAAACTGGGCCACAGCGACCAGTGCCAAGTGAATAGGCAAGACCAACCAGACATTGCACCATTGATGAATAGTCATTATCAGGACAAGGCATTTCAATGTTGTATTCTACAACTAAATATTGCAGACTTGAAGACAAAAATCGTCTACGGTTGGGCAAAATACCGGAAGGTGGGCTCCACTGTAATTGTGACAGATTGTGATGGCTTTCGGAGGCCTTCATCCAGCAGTGGATTGTCCATGCTTGATGATGATGTTGACGACAACTCGCTCACATTTATCTATGGAACTTTACTTGTGATGATGACGATAGGTAAGGGAAATTGAGAACTCGTTGACATACGATATCCAGTTTACACAGCAGACCTTGCTTGCAAGTAATGCAACGTTTAATGTGCATACAAGCCAATTAATATGTTCACCATGACAGCATGGGCAGACTGGTGCACTGATATAAATGGAGTAGCGATATAATTTCTAAAAAATCATCGAAACATATTTACTCTTCATAGCCATGCAAGGGAAGTAACCGGGCAGTGTAGTGATACGACCTTTAGATGAATACGTGAAAGAATCAAGTACTCGGAGAATGTCAAGCAACCGTTGTATTCTACAGCTGGAGAGAGCATCATGCGTTGCTCAGATGAATTGTCTATGGTTGACTAATACCCTAGAAGGTGGACTATTGGACATTGTGTCATACTAAGTAACTTCGAGTTTGTTGGCACTGCAGGAGAAAATAAAACTCCCGTGGGGCTGGCACCGCTGTGCTACTGGTTTATGCTGCATTGCCATGGAGTGGGGCTTAACTGCCCCACTCCATGGCAATGAAGTGGAAGACATGCTGTGCATCTGCTCTCAATGCAACTCATGCAAACGACGAAATGTGGAAACGGCACAAATAATGCAATTCCACTCGTGGCATGTTCACTTTATGTTACATTTGCGTGTCTTGCAACACAGCAATTGTGTTCGCGGGGCACACCAAAGGACACTCTTGCAAGGGCGATGTTATAGAGACAACGTTACCATATTTGAAAGGATAAGTCACGACTCAGCGTGCTGCTATAATTGTCCAAAGTTCAGTGTGTTATGAATTTCAAAACTGCCAGCTGCCAATCCTGACTCTCGAATCCAAATATGATGGTCGACTCTGATTATTTTTGTTTGACTCTAAAGAACCACAAAAAACGAATTTCCATTTAATGGATTAACATTCAATTGCAGCCGGAACAAAATCCAAACTGAGCAGCAGGGCATGATGCGACATACGTTTCCATTAGTTGGTTATGTAGGACAAGCTACCACTTTTGTAGAAACACATTTATTCATGTCAGAAGGGATGAATAATTTGTTGGATTGTATGATCCTGAGGGATGAGAGATACTCTTAAACTATACAGTATATATATATTTATTTTACCAGGTAAGGCCAACTGAGCGAAATAGCTCTTTTTCAGAAGCGACCTGGCCACAAATGATAGCTCAACGAAATGTCTTATCATGCGGAAATTTATAGCAGCCAAATACTCTAAGTGCATGATTTTAAATGTGGAGGGGAAAATCGGAGGACCCGGACAAAAATTGACGTGACCACGGGGAGCGAGAAAGACACCCACACTCCAAATATACAGCAGGCGTCAGGGTCGGGATCGAATCCACGACCTCCTGCATACCACGCGAGGTAGTTAACATCTCGCCACCATAGCACCCGTGTGGCCTCGCTATTGCTCGTCCCAAAGGAGGTGGCATTTTAAATGAGGAAGTCCACTGTGATCACACATTGGGAAATACCTCCGTATCGTCACCATCTCCCCAGCAGTCGATGTTCAAGTGCTGTTTTCAATGCAGGCTTTATGCCAGAGACAAAGGTAAAGGGTCCATAACGTGGAAAATAATGTTCTTTGATATTGCATTGAGTTATAGCGCAGCAACCTGTATTTATATTCTTTGGGTCTTTCGGTAAAGTCACGTAGATAGGTTGAAAGAAAATAACATAACACGGGCATCTTGTTATTTTCTAATGAACCCATCTATGTGACTTTACCGAAAGACCCAAAGAATATGAATTCCTGCAGTCACGAAAGCTTCAAATCAAGATTTAACGTTTATTCACTTTTTTTTCAACATGACAGCCGTGCAGGACATTTTGTGATAGCTATAGAAGACACGGATAGAATGTGACTTGTGTAAAAAAAAAGTCAAGCAGCTATCGGGTTGGCTACCAACGCCATTTTGCGTGGCTGTGACAGTGTGAATCCCACTGGCAGGTAAAACTCTCGAGCATTTACCAAAGTGCACCATCTGTCCCACGGTGCACGCTGAAAAACCACGGACATCATTCGCAAGAATAGACAATTTGGGTGCTCTTGCTTTTACGAAAGAAAAAAATACATAATTTTCAAAGCTGCACCGAGGTCATATCACCTAAGTGGGAAAACCACATTTTTCTGCACGAGATTTGTATTCGTTGCAGTCATCGGTGACTCGACTAAGACCGTAAACTTGCTATACTTGAGTACCTGGTGTAAATCTGAAAGAGAGAGCACAGCGTTTGAACCCGTGGGTCTCAGGGCTGCTGACTCGGTTCTCTGACACGGGCCATTAGCTCCGTGAGTCACCCGGCCACCTCAGTGGCGTTTGGTTGGGCGCAGCATTCATTAAGTGGGCTCATGACTGGACCCCAAAACGGCACTTGTTAAAATTGTGCATAAACATCACAGTCAAGTTTTTTTTTTACTGCATGCTGACCTCAGAGCTATATTACAAATGGAATTATGATGTCGGCGATGACTCATGGTTAACTTGAACATTATCACCGAAACCACTTTACATCACCGCACCTCCGATTAGCACGAGTGGCTACGTGTGGTGTGAAAGAAGTTCAACATACATACGTCACAATTAAATACATTTCTGATGGCATTGGAAAGGTCTTAATTCAGCAGTGGATAGAAAAGGGCTTTGATAGTAGTAGTAGTAGTCACTAAGCCATCAATGGGCTATTCCGAATGTTTGTCCAGGTGTCGTGGTCCATCATTCCTAGCCAGGCCTCGTGGATAGGGACGGGTCCGCGTCATCGAGCGCGACGATGATCCATGAGCAGCACCAGGCTGAGCGTGGGCATCCCCCCAGGTGGTGAGCCCACGTATGGTCGGCTTTTGTTCCAGATCCGATTTCAAGGCTCGACCGCAGGGCATGGTGATCCGGAACGTCTGGTCGAAGACGAGCTACGCGCCCGAGCAGGCCCAGGCGGTGGTGTCGGATGAGGTCCCCGATGTTGGGGAGAAAAAGCATGGTACTGTATGTCACGGTGACATTTGTGATACAGTCAGACCACCTGATCCCAGATGCTTGATTTAGAACGGGAGCAGTGTCCAGGTCCTTGAGCAACAGCATCGCAAATGGCAGGATGCGAGCATTGTAGACGCACGGCTTTGATTAAAGGCCCATTCTTTCCCTGTCGCCAGATGTTGTTTTGAGAGGCAAAGCAGCAGGAGGAGGCCATGGGGATCTTTCACCGGATCTCCACGTCGCATCGACTGGAGGAGCACAGGTGTACCGCCAAGGTCGATGAATGTGTCGACCTCCTCCATAGTTTGCTGCCCACTGTGCTGGAGTTTGGTGGTGGCTCCTGGACCCACCAACTGGTTCTGTACCTTTGTCTTGGCCATCACCAGATGCAGCCCCGAAGGCCTCTGCCTCCATGTGGTCGATATGAGGCTGGAGGGACGAGGGGTGAGTCACTGACGGGTAGCACGACATCGTCGATGAAGTCCCAAGTCCGTGAATCGTACGCTGCCGGCAGGGCTGTCCATATTGGACTGCAACTCTACCCATGAAACCAATCGATAGCCAGGCAAGAATAACGATGGTGTCAACACGCATCCTTGCTGGACTCCAGACCGAGTGTGAAATGGTTCAGACAGTTCTTGACTGACCCTCACCCTGGTGGATGTATTTCCGGAATAGGTGAGTTTGTAGCACATTCGCATTTGCTTTTCCCGGGACAGATAGAAGGGTGATCCGACGGTAGCTGCTACAGTCAGCTGGTGAACCTTTGCACCTTACAAAAATAGACAATTGCACCATCTCTCCAGTCCTCCGGGGCTCACCACAGGTTCCAGGCGAGGCTATGACGATACGTTTGAAAACATGAAATGTTTCGACCAATAACGAGGCACAATTTTAGCGTTTAAGTACCTTGTTCACATTTAGACAGCTGGCACTTCAAATAGAAGTCAACGGTCAAGACTATCCAATAATACTGTTCAGCGTCAATAAATTAAGTTACTGTACCCCTTTATTGGAAAGTCAATCGTGGGAAAGTAGAATGTCCACTGTTGGCTCAGACAGTTGCAGAAATGAGTGCTGCCCTGATGTTCATTTTAGCAAGAAGCACCATACTATTCTTTTTTTAGCAAGTCTTGGGTGACAGATTTCCTAATGTTCGTGGGAACGTCACTGTGGACTGCTCAGCAAGTGCCGACATAGGATACAAAAATATAAAAAAAACGAAGTGGGTGTAGATAACTACACCCACTTCAGAAAAAATATGAACGTGTTGTTTTTTTTACTTAAATAATCCCGTTTTCCTGAGCAGGTTTTCTTCAAAAATATAAAAAAAAACTATCCGAGCCGGTAAGCGTGACCTGCTGTTGAGGCACGACTCGGGAGAAGTAGGTGGTGGTGGGTGCGGGAGGTCTGTGAATGACGCACCGGACACCTTGAGACTGCACGGCACCAACTGGCCCGTCCCAGAATAGCAACTGCACAGCAGCGCCGGTGCGGTCGCGACGCGGTGGCAAGCGGCACCGGATGACTGGACTCATGTTCCCGAAAGGAGGAGCTAGGTTCAATCGCCGGTGGGCCAATAGTTGACAAATTGTATTCCTCGACCGTTGTCTCGGGCAATCCGAGAATAAATGACGTCGTGGTGTGCGCGTTAAGGTGCGAGAACATCTGCTAACGCCAGGCATTGAAGGCGAGGGCTAAATGGTGCACAGGAGATAGCAGTAGGGCGATGGATTACTGAATCTATCTGTGAGGACTTTTGGGTGTTATCCCCTGTGTTTGCATTTTTAAGTACAGCACTTTGATTTTCTCCCACGTATTGAAAGCTCTTTAACGAAATTAGCCAAAAAATGATGTTCTCAGGCAGTTTTCCCATCCAAGTACCACAAGTAGCGCCTGAAAAACCGTGTCTCAAGTCTCAGTGAGACTGTCCTAGCTCAGGGGCATTGTTTGTTCTCGTGGGCACCCTCTCCTAATGACCCAGAGTAAAATACTTGCAATTTTATACTTGGAAAGTCTCCTGAGATGGGGCAGTGACTGCACGAAAGACAGAAATGCGAGGATCGCAAACGCAAAAAGAGTAATGGCAGGATTCAAAAACATATGAGGAAGCGAGCGAATCAGCTACAAGACCAAACTGAACATGTTAAGAACATTGGTGTTCAGTACAGCTTTGTATGCCTGCGAGACTTGGTCATTGAAAAAGACTGACAGAGATCAGATATTGCACTTGAACTGTATTACTACAGAAGGATGCTGCATCTAAGCTGGACCCAAAGAGGGAGCAACGTAGAAGTAAGAAAACAGTTGCACATCGAAGATGGGCTGATGAGAAGGAAACTGACACTATTTGGACACGTGCAGGATGGACAAAAACAGAAAAATGTAAAGCATGGTGTTCGGAAAAATGGAAGGAACCGGAAAGAGAGGAAGACCTCACAGAGAGTGGCTTGACGATGACGACATCAAGAGATTGGTGCCAGAAGGATGAGGCGCTACTTGTGCAAAGTGGCACAAGACAGAGAAAAGTGGAAAGAAATAACGAAATGTGCAGTGGACACCTACGGGCTATCTGCCCATGGATCGTGATGATGATGATGATGAAAATGCATTATTTCAAAAGTGGCAGGCCACCTGCCTGCCATGGTATTAGTGTTAAATGCATGGCTAGATATTTTTTTTTAAATCTCTAATGCTCCAAAGACCTTGCAAATTAGCTGATTGTATCTCAAGTACATTAAGCTTATCTTTGCCGTAAACATTCTAAATTAATGAAATCAATCAAAGAGCATACTTAAGCTGCAAACAATATAAAAGGACCATTTATTGAACGGCAAAACGTAGTCCAAGTCATCACATTCACGATTAATACCGTATCCTTTGTATTATAATAATGTTAATTTATTGGTGTTTTGCCCCAATGCGAATCGTATAATTGAAAAACGGCACATTAGTAAGGGTCGCTAAAGGCCCTTGAATACATAAATAACGATGCAACGTCATGGCACAGCTGACAGAGGAAGCACTGATTGGTTTGAGGGAATCAGGAAGGGAAGAGAGCAGGGAAAATTGATAAGGAGGAAGGGCACGGTTACGGGCGCCATGGTGGTGAGATGGTCTACCGGAGGTCGTGGGTTCAATCCCGACCCTGACGCCTGCTGTATATTTAGAGTTTGCATGTCTCTCTCTCCGTCGTCAGGTGGATTTTTCTTCGTGTCCTATGAGTTTTCCCTCCACATTTAGAATCATGCGATAAATTTCCACAAGATCAGCCACTTCGATGAGCTATCGTTTGTGGCCAGTTCGCTTCTGAAAAATGGAGCTATTGGTAAATAAACAAATCGTTTAAGGTTGGAGAGGGAGCGAGAGACAGGATTGGTGAGGAGGAAGAAAAGGGGGTGGACGTTCGAGAATCTTCGAGAAGGAACAGGAGAGGAATATACAGAATGGAACACGATGTGAGCATGGGGTAGTTGGTAGGAAGGGCTCCCTATGAGTGTAGCGTATGCGTTGTTGGAACCATGAAGCTCCCTTACCAACGACGACACGTGTGGACTCCCTTTCACATTCATGAAAGAGACGAGATATAATGCAACTTGGAAGAAGGGCCTCTAACCGATGAACGAAGCTCGCGGTGAAATGGCATTTACACGAAGGGAGCACACACGTGGGCTAACCTGACCCGCATATCTCAACTCTGCAGGAGTTCGTACTTCCATCAGCACGACATCTTCCGCATCTGCCATTTCCCTACCCCAGCTGACTCTATCTTCTGTGGCTTTCCAACATCCCTCACCTTCGGATTCCAGATGTTCCCCCTGCACGTATACATAAGATGGCGTCATACCAATATTCCAACCCCTACACCTGCTCCCAATCCAATCCCAGATCAAGTTTACAATCATATTGTCTTCAACATCCTCGCTTGACTTGGCCCTGCCTCCCATCCCCTGTTCACTCTTACTCCTCTCGGTGTGCTCCTTACTCCAGCAGCCAAGGCTTCTGTCAAGGCCCCTGATCAACCTTCATTCACTGTGAGTTTGCACATTTTTTTCCATTTTTGTGTTTAGCTTGTTGTCCTTCGCCAGCACCTCCGAATATCACAGTTGGCTATGTACAGTGCGAAAGAAGTTCAACATAGGATGCCTTCTGGATTTGAACACCCGTTACCCAGCCATACATGCTGTCGACTGCCTGACCTTGCTCAAATCCAGGCTTAAGATTTTCCTTTTTCCTCTACCTATGACTGACTGCCTCTATAAAAATAGATATGTCCACTGTTTTAATATATATACGAGATATAAACACAAATAGTATTGTAATGGAGGAATGTGGGCCTTTGCAGATATATATACAGTGTGCTCCCTTTATAGATTCCCCACTGCAATGAAAGTGAATAAAACATTTTATTTCGAAGCCTCTGCAGTATTTTGCCTATATTAATATGATACATATATTCCATATTCTTGGGTCTTTCGGTAAAGTCATGTAGATAGGTTCAAAGAAAATAACAAAATTATTGCTCAGTTAGAAGGACGTTATTAACCAGTTTAAGTCATAACTGGCTGTGATGTTACCATCCTACCTTCCGATGTTAGTAGTTATTTTCGACTCTCTGGTTTTACATTAACAGGTTAAATGTCTCACACTAACACCAGCCACCGTCGCTCGTATCCTCGATGTGGCGGTGGCTCTGCGATCTTACATTGACATGCTAATCTCTCACAATACAATGGCCACCTCCGCCCCTTCGTCGTAGTGGAGGTAGCTCTCTGATCTTACATTCACATGCAAATTTCTCACTTTAACATAACTAGCCCCGCCCACTTCGTTTATGACCCTTGGGCTACGCCCATTTCAAACTTTTAAAACAGCTTGCTTCAGCAGCTTTCCCGCTCTTTTTTCTCCTGATGATGATCGCTTGTGTTGCGATCGAAACGTCGTAGTTTTTTGTTATTTTGTTATTTTCTTTCAACCTATCTACGTGACTTTACCGAAAGACCCAATAATATGAATTCCTGCAGTCATGAAAGCTTTAAGTTAACACTTGTATCCCATGTCTTAAGTCTCCTCTGTAAGATGCGGATCCGCCATTGCTTTCACGACATTCGGTCACCTGTTCAGAAGAAAGCTCTCGGGTCTTTAGAAACCAGCGGGGTATCTGTACAGAGATCACCCGGTATTTTTCTGTTAGTATGATTTACTGGAACGAGATGAGGGTTTGTAACTTAACAGGACGGCATGCTGTTGTGTCAGTATTGGTCCTTATTCGGTAGTGTTAACGACGCTGCTGACAGTGAAGATCTAGCTGCCTCATTAATACGTAAACTAATTTATGCTCAAGCATGTTAGCGCTCCTTGCATCTCTATATATCACACCCGTCTGTTATCATTGGCGCAATCTCTCGCATGGCAAATGGTTTGTCATTAACTAGAAAAGGTGAAATTACACGAATCACATTGCATGTTGTTTGCCAAATTCTCGACAACATTGTATTAATAAACAAACAAACGAAGAAATATATAACTGGCCATACATAACTGCATTGAGTAGATGGCCCCCTTAAAAAAATAACGTTTTTTTTAAATAATGGATTCATCATTTCGTTACACATGCAATGTTTTGGTTGAGCGTGCTCTGGGGGAGGGTGGGGGCAGTTTATTTGCCACACATTTCCGCAACAAATCAAACTCTGTAAACGAACGAACGGATTGAAGGGGACTTTGAAGAGGCGAACGGAGGAGGCGCTCCATTTGCGTCTCTCGGGCAGAATGCAAATGGAGTTTCAAGAGACGTGGCCGTGGGGCACCGACGAGTTCGTCCTGACTGCGCGCTGTTCAACAGGAAACAACGAGACGCTATGTTTTAAATCGTTGCGTGTTTGTTTTGTACGCGCGCCACGAGGGAATGTCTCTGCCAAGGCCGGGGGAAGTGGGTGGGTGGGTGTGGGGCCGGGGACGCAAACACGCGCGGCGTCTGCGCCAATTAGCGCCGCGTCGCAAATTCGTACGAGGCGCGCGGAATGACACCATCACGGCAAAGCAGGCCGAGAAGAAAGTCGATTTCAGAATGTTGTTATTTCATTATTTGCATGCTTTAAAAAAAATGTATAGCATTTATATAAGGTCATTGGTGTCCCTTGGGAGAGAGTGCCTGATGGACCTTGCTCACCACTCGTCTGATGCGCTGAGACCGGCTGCATATTCCACGGGGTTGTGGCAGAGCCAGTTCATCCTTAGGAGGGGACCCAATCTCACTTGAAGCAAGAAGAAATCGGCATTGGGCCCTGTTCATCTGTAAAAATCCGCCTTGGCAAATCTGCACTATACGAAGATAATTCACTTTCCCCATGTAAAAATCCAAGAAACCCAAGGCGTCCGTCCATCTTATTGACTTTTAAATATCCCTAGAACAGGTTTTGGAATAGGTGACAAAGCCTTTCCCGTTTGTAGCACCAACGTTTTGAAACATCCTTGTTTCCTCCCTTAACATCGTAAAATCTTCCTTCAAAACATATCCTGATGCATAAAATTAATGGTGGATACAGCAGCCACATTTCCCAATGTGATGTGTAACTTTGATCCTTACCTGTGCATCGATAGTTCATTTTTTTACGTGGCATTTTACTAAAGAACCGTGTGTTGGTTTCGTGTGGTCTGGGACTGTTTTTGTTCTTTTTGCTGCCTTGCCCAAGCTTGCATTTAGTGTAAAAAAAAAAAATCCGACTTGTGCAATTACATATTACATTTAGTGACTTGCTTACCGTTTTCTTTCATTTGCACTCCTATCGTTTTTTTATTGACCCTCTTCATAACTCATCGGATTCCTCCTCCAGTCTAAATAAAAATACTTATCCTGATGTTGACACCCATTACCGTATTATGCTTTGCCATTGGTGCCCGATGGATGAAGGGCATATAACACTGGTGAACAGGATTTGGAACTCGCAACATTTGAATTGTCAGTTGAGGACTCTGCTACAGGGCCACCTGGCTGAACAATACATGGTGGCTGCTGATGTCGATGCAGAGCATCAAGTACAATTTCACATTCGGGTGGTCAAGCTAGACAACCGCGTCAGACTGATTCACTTTTTTGTATTTCACCCCAGTTGCTGCAAAAGTAATTCTGCCTAATTTATGCCACCGTTTTGGATGATGTTTCCCAATATTTAACGTGTGGAGCCCCATTGCTCAAAAGAAGCGTTACAACCACGGGAGATTCCGACAGGAATTGGGGATCTATGTGTACTGATGTGACCGCACTCGCCAAACCATCGGGACCGAACCGACGAACCAGACTCCATCTGTCTCTCTTTCACAAAGACAAATAACCCCCATATAGCCTCAACAGACTGTTGGGGCAAGTGCTGTTAGCGAGCAGCACCTATGAAAGCTGGCATAGCACACGGGGGGGGGGGGGGGGGTGGTGGCTGTGGCGATGTTTACACACCGCACCAGGTACTCATTTGAGGCTGAGTCGACCTAGGGGAAGCCCAGGACCGGTTCAAATAATCGTCACTGGGTTTTGGCCATGAGTGGGAATCGAACTCGGGTCGCCGGGTTCGTATCGCAGCGCGCTAACCGCTACACTATCGATGTGGTGACACAGAGACACACACACATGTTTGATGTACGTGTGAGAGTTGCTCCACTCTTCTTTTTAAGGTTGTTACATGTTTCCAATTTCTGTAAGAAATTAGACACTTGTCCTGCAAAAGGTGGCACGTTGATGGCTAAAAATGGCGACGTGAATTCAGGCCAAACTGTCTTCCTGCTCAAACGACTATTTCAAACATCTGACCCACAGCCAGCTGTGGAAATTCTACATTCCTATGACAGGGGCTAACGAAGGTCGTCTATTGTTGATGTTCCACATAGTGGTACTTATTTTTATCGACTCCAGGGGGATGATGGAACGAGTGGATTCCAGACGAGGACACCCTGGTCACTCATAAATAAAACTATCCTGGCCTCTTGAGTTCTTACCTGGTTACACGAATAAACTTGAGTTGAACTTGCAACCTTACGATTGTAATTTGGTCCTTCTAAGCGAAATTATTTGTATACAATGGACATTCAAAACATATCCTGGCCTAAATATATAAAGCGCACAAACACTCACAAAGTACATTTTTAACTTGTCAACCCTAATAATAATAATTGCTCCGCACTCAGGAAAGCCTTACTCGAGTCTCATGGTGTTCACAGGGGAGTTATGCTTTGAGATATTTTAAACGTTCCTGTTTTTGGGGGTATTTTGAGTGTGGGAGGAAACCAGATTGCCCATATATAACCAGTTCCAGGACGGGATAACGCTGTAACTCAACACAGAGAGGCTAGCAACTTACTCACCATACTGCATCCTACAGGCACCTAATTTCCCTGCAGGTGAATGCGTCTTGGAGGCTCCGTCTCTGGTGAACTCACGACCTTGCTTTCCAAGCTCCTAGACGAGATGAACATCACCCCCAGTCGTGGTGCTGACCTATTGGGGCCCTAAGAAGACAAAAACAAATGTGTGGCCCTCATCCTTCAATGTATATAAACTCCCAGTGAGATGGCAGAAGAGATATATATGTTTACTGAGATGATGCATAACTCGACAAATTATATATAGATGTAGTGAATAACAGAACAGAGATGCAGACATGATATATAATATGACATTAATTTGCTTTTGTATGTTGATTAGCTTGTTACGTTTACTTGGACTAGAATTTGAGCTGATGTTTGCACCCACATTTATTCACGAATCAGGCGGCCTCTTGAGCAACTTGGAGCCCTGCGCTTTTGCTTGGTTTGCTTTTGCCCTGCAGCACAAACCCCCAATCACCAAACCTTTGGTTGAGAATCGATGGTTGTGGGCAACGCATTGAGTGCCGTGTTTCCATGACAAACTCGGAAGAGAGGTGGCTTAGTTCACCGACTGGCTCACCGCGGGTTCGCACGGCAGCCTTATCAGGCCAAGGTGACGTCCAAGCGGGTTCCGGGAGGTTGACACAGCGTGGGCTTGCTTGGCAGCTTTGCTTTCCATTCTGAGCCACGTGCTTTTTTTTGTTGTTACCACGAGCTGCCCTTTGGAACCAATGCTCTATGTCATGAGATCAACATGGAAACGGGGTATGCAGTCAATGTAAAAATCTCACTTTGGTCAATTTTTGGGGGTGGCTGTTTTTTTGTAAAAGGATAACGGACGCTAGCTTAGTGGAGCCTAACCTAACACGTCTACATATATATTGGTTCCCTTTGGCAGCGGAAGGAGTGGTGGGTATGGAGGGGAGGGGGGAGGGAATGGAAGGGAGGGGGTGGCGGGTATGGAGGGGAGGGGGTGGAGGGGAGGGGGGAGGGAATGGAGGGGAGGGGGTGGCGGGTATGGAGGGGAGGGGGGAGGGGAGGGGTGGTGGGTATGGAGGGGAGTTGCGTGGGACGCAGTCCCATGCCACGGTGCTGATCCTTGAACGGCACGAGGGTCATTCCTTGGCCACTGAGCCCGCTCGCCACTGGCCGTGGAAACCTCGCACCAGGCCTGCAGACTGCGGCGCTCTGCAGCCCACAAGGCCCTTGTAGCCCTGCAGGCCACAGCTCTGACGCTGCACGCCACATGACGCCAACGCCTGCAGGATGCCTCGCAATGAATAGTTGCGGCTGTAAATGATAAATAATATATTATTGGCTGGGGTGAGGTGGGGGGGGTTGGAGTACCTGCCTTGCTCCCCGTATATGCTCCACCACCTCTGCTGACAATGCAAGATTAATTGATGTGTACTTCAATCTGGAACTCCAATGTAGTCCTCGTGTTAGCTCAGCATGACTTCCGTATGCATCTTTGGACGTATCTGCAAATTGAGCCCTCAGTCCTTTGTACGGCTTGGATAAAAACAAAATGCATTGCAAGTCGTCCATCCTCTGTTGATCATCTGTCTGTAACTGTGACACTTCACTTGACACATTTTGATTGTTTGCATCGTTTTCATTTTCATTTTGAAATTGCTTCATTACACTATCCGCATGGCCTCCACGTAATGTAAATGTGTCTATTGGCTCGGGACGACGATGAAGAGACTGGATTGTGAAATTTCATGGGCAGGATATAGTTTAGGTAAACATGCACACGCACAGAGGAGATGAAAAGACACTGCACATGCACAAAGACAAATATCCCCCGTTTAAGCTAAACATACTTCTTGGGGCGAGTGCTGCTAGCGAGCGCCTACGGAGGCCGACACTGTGGCACACCGTACCCGGCCACCGTTGTCTCCCCAGGTGCGACGTGTAAACAGGTACTCGTTTGAGGTTGAGTTAACCTAGGGGAGGCCTAGGACCAGTTCAGATGTAATCGTCACTGGTGTTGACCGTGAGCGAGAATCGTGCTCGGGTCGCTGGATGCATAGCGCAGTGCGCTCACCGCTAAATTACCAATCCCCCCAACACACACACACACCCCATAGCGTAGCCATTATTACCTGTCATTTTGTGCGTGTTACAATCGTCCCGTACGGTATATAGGATAGCATTGCACTCCAACAATTACCTATAATAGTCTCGATTGGAAGCTTTCGTGACTGCAGGAATCCATACTCTGGTTCTTTCGGTAAAGTCACGCTCAGCAGTTTCACTGCTGGATTGTATTTTTTCCACCTGAGGACGACCGCTTGTGTTGCGATCGAAACATCGTGATATATTATTTTATATATTATTTTATTTTTTTCTACCTACGTAACTTTACCGAAAGAACCAAAGAGTATACCTATCACAGCTTCATTATTCGTACTATAGAGTCGTTTGTTAATGCTCATGTGGATGAATGCCTCCCCGTGTTATTAAGAGTGGTGGCTTGTTTTTAGCACCTTGCTTCATTTACGCCGGTCGGCGTGGGTGGGTGAAAGGGGAGAGCTTGGCCAGTTTAAATATCATTCACTGTGGTGGTCCCCAAAAAATTTAGCTCAGGTGGACGGTGCAAGAACGACTGGTGCCACCCGCTCCACCCCGTGAATGTAGCATGTATGAAGTGTTTTATAATTGGATTACAGAGTGACCGGGGATTATGGTGAAAGGTTAGATCGGGGTCTCTGAGTTAGACTTTACTTACTTTTGATCAGTGATGGAGACGACCTTTTAATTTATTTTACGCGTCCAGAACAAACTCTGCAATGGTTTAGAAAACGAGGGCTGTTGATTTAAGGGGATGTTTTGGGGGGTATTTAGGACTTTCAGCCTTCAGGCGGTTCAGCAGTCAAAACGAGACTGCTCACGTCGGCCTCTGTAAAGCGTGGGCGCTGTAAATGAGTTACCCGTTATTGTTTGACTGGCATCCCTTGCATCCCACTGGGATTTTTTGCACTCAGCGTTGTTATGCGGTGGGTTTTTTTTTCTGGAAGACTTTGCTGGGTTTTTTTCCTGGAGTTTTCTGTTGCGCGTAGTCACTTTAAGATGTTTCTTTGTTCATGTTTTTGTTTGTTGCGGTTGCACCCGAGTCAAGAGCCACATGGCTCACAGGGCTATGCCTAATAAATGAAACTGAAAAGCCCGTGACATCGTGCACCCATGCTGGCAGTGGAGGAGGGGAGGACGGTGAAGTCACATGCCCCCCGTTTCAGCTTCAGCAAGGCAAAAAAGGGAATGTGTTGCACCTTTTCGGGGATAAACAACGTCCAAGAGTTGTAGATCTCATGCCATCTGACGGCTCTGAGGTCTTTGAGAACGCCAGGGAGTTGAGTGGACTCCAAAGCATTTGCTGCAATGCACTACAATCTCCTTTTGTATCTGTACGGAAAAATAAAATAAACCATTGATTCTCAGCGTTTATGGAGGCATCCGATTGAATTAAAGACGTACATTTTTTACTGAAAAGAACTCAAGAGAATCGTGCTTTTTATGAGCCAGTGCAGAGAACCTTATTTAGAAATCCAGATAATGGAAATGATTTAAAAGTCATCGAATAATCATTCCGCGCCATGCTGTAACACCGGCGCAGGCGACTACTTGGCCCGCGAGACACAATGCACTCCCGAAAACTATCGCAAATCATTATCAGGACAGTATGTCACCTCGACCCTCGTGTGCTGATATAAGAATCAAAATCGGAAGCTAGAAAGCGCACGACCTATGATGTATATACTATATTTCCTTATCTATGAAAATGTGGTTCGCGATCTTCTTTGGTAACAAAAAAGTGTTCACTTATTAATGGGCTTTTAACCGGTTACATTAATTGAATAAAATTAAGCTGAGATAAGACTATATACATTTCAGCAAAGACACTCAAAATGTCCCATTCATCCAGCATAAGAACTGGGTATCAGGCCATGAGAAGCAGCACACAGACGCACGATTGTGGGAAAGCTTCACCACGAACCCACGCAACAATTTATATTTATCGATGTAACACAATGACAGAGGCTTGCTCTGTGGGTGTAGATACTTCAAGTGCATTATTTAGGGCCCCATTTGTATACCACCCGTGGTCTATTCCAGATCTTTTCAGCCCGCCACCCACACTGACCTGCCACACACCTCCTGCTCCATACTATGCAGGCCAGACTCCAGTCTCAGGCCTTGTGAACTGAGTCCTAGAGCGTGCCATGCCATTGACTCCCCCCCCCGTTCCCTTCTCACTTTTTCTTGCCAAATAAACTCCATCTTGTTTCACCTCCTGTCATCCTCTCCTGAACATTATCTTGTGATGTCCATTGCATTTAGGGGTTGAACAAAAAAATATATATACAAATGTAAGAACGCTGCCTGCCTTGGTATAAGACTTAAAAAAATACCACTTGACCTCATTAATGAAGCTTGTAGGGGAATTGTGAAAACTATGGACATTTTGTTGAATTTTGATCTCAACATAAATAAGCAGACACTTTGTTGCAACCATTAATATTATATTGGACGGTGAAACTACACGTTAATAGTGTGCACAACTCACGTTTAAACAAACAAAATAATCTCTGCTGACCAAATGTTATTTTTTTTCCTTTCACAGGAAGCAGGACAGCGTTTACATTTCCAGGATGCCATTTGTTGAGCATCCGCTGATAATGTCCTTCTCATTGTGCAGAAGCCTTACGCGGGGGGCCCTCACATGTTAACGCTAAGCGAAATGGACCGCAGAGCATCTAACGCCTGCACGCTACGCCGACCATGTAACAACGGTGAGTCTGGCCGTCAGGAGACAGGTTTGGGTGGCTGGCCACCAGTTCGGGGCCTGGTGCCAGAATGCGTCAACTTCAGCGTCCGGCGCTGTGCGGGATAAGACGCCTGTCTGCTTTCATGCGCTTCCAGAGCCCGCATGCACACAGACGGTGCCCCCCACGCCAAACACTCGTAGGTCAAAGTCACTCGTGGGTTTTCGCCTATGGCCAGGATCACAGGAGGTTTACGTTTCTTCACATTTATTACGTGTCTGTGTTTAGACGCGTCCCTCCGCATCTGCATTTATGACGCGTGTCTGTTTACGTGCGTCTGAAAATCCACGTCCGCGTGGCTACTGGTAACCAGTGCGATGTCAAGATCGACCTTTTGTGGAGGAGGCTCGTGAAGGATGCCACCGAAAAATAAACAGTGCCTGCCCCGAGGCGAACAACAGGATCCGGAGGAGTGACACTCTGCAACGAGTCACAGTGCCAGGAAGTGCACACAGAGAGAGAGATAGAAAAGGGGAATGGTGTAGATCTCAAGTTGATAACTTGGAATAGATATCTGTCAATCCAGCCTGTAAACGCGTAATTCCCAAAATACGTTGCATAACTTCTTATTTTTGCCACTCATTGTGGCCTCATGCAGGCACATTGGCTTGTGCAGGCATCTCAGTAACACCGCTGTATCTTACTTATTGTTTTCTAACGTACACCATGCCTGTACCACACACACACACGTATGGCCAAATGTGATGCTGTATACTGCACACAGTCCCATATCCATGGTGGCTTGAATGCGGATATAAAGGGAACTTACTCTAAATCATCAATTACATAATCCAAGGTGCACAATTGTTTGCAAGCCAACAGCAGCAGCCAACAGCAGCATGGTGTGGTCCATACGTAGTCACAGACTGCTGCTGGTCCATCCAGCGGTTTGGTATTATACCTCCACTGTGAGATTCATATTCCAGTTCGAAGCCGAGGCGCAGAATTCTTTTGTTCATGAGCCGACCCCTTGAGATCCCCCTTTCTACCAGGATCACGCAGGCGTACTCGTCATGACGTCACCTCCATCCAGGTTCAATCTGTTGTGTGGACTGAGGTGCAGTGACACACGCCGGTGTCTGCGGGGGAAGAGATTCTCTCGTGTGATTCAAACGATGGACTCAAGCCAACTTTGTCGAAAGTTAGCCGCCGCTCTTTGAAAACGGGGTATGACGATGGTCATAAACGCTCACGAATAACGCATCGAACCCGAAGGGTACAATAATCGATGCACTTGGTTATGCTTTGTTACGTCCCCATTCAAAGAATTATGTACTCCTCTCAGGGCTCTAAGAGCAAACGTATGAGCCATCGTAGCATCGTGGTGTCGAGAGAATTCCCTGGGCCTGGCGACCACAGCAGCGCGGGGACCCTCGTGATACTTGCCACTGGTACCGTCCTGATGCGAGACTCTCCCAGGACTCTCTTACCGTCCTGATGATCTCGTCAAGGAGCTGAAACCATCGCGAAAACTCCGGTCATCCTCGCAGCGGCTTTTGGTTGGCCATCGAACAAAGACGGTCACCGCATCGTGCGCTTTCAGATGCGCTTTTGCGGCCGTCTGGAACGCTCCCTCTTACAATATTAGGAAGCCACTGGAGCTGTGCACTTTTAAATAATCTAGATTGACAACACATTTCTTTAGAATTGTCGTTTGTGTTTAGTTTGTAGTCCTTCCCCAGCACCTGCGATTATTATCATGGTTGGCTACGTACGGTGCGAAAGAAGTCCAACATGTTTCGTGTGGCAGAGTCGGTTGTTGTTGGTGATGGTGGGTGATGGTAGTTGGGTGGGTTGTGGTTAGTGGCGGTGGATGGCTGATGATTGGGTGGGTTGTGGTTGGTAGCAGTAGATGGGGAGGTGGTTGGTTGGATTGTTATTTTGTAACGGTGGGTGGCTGGGGATGGTTGGCCTGTGGTTGGCAGCGCTAGGTGCTGATGGCGATGGTGGTTTTTATTATTACACGCTTTTTATTAACTCACTGTCTGTTGTCTTCGTTGTATTCTCAAATCTTGTAACTCAATTTTAACCCACTTCCCAATGTGGTATCGACTGCAAACTTGGTATACTTATGTCATACTGATGACAATACTATATTCTATAATAAAAAATATATATATTTTTTTAAACGTAATTTTGTATGTTATGTTTCGGCTTGGTTCTAATTGGCCACGCTCAACTGACATTGGCTGTAATTGGCCCACGGTCCCCTTACGTTATGGCAAGCTTCGGGGCCACTTCCTGGAGTCGTGCAGTTCTGCCATTACTAGTACATTTCATAAAAGCGTGTTTTTTTTTAGTTTTTTTAAATATAATTATTGTCTCGTGCTTTTGGGACTTCCCTGGGCGCTTCGGAGGGTTGCTGGGACTCTCGGTGGCTTTCTTTTGCCCGGCAGTGCGTGCGCTGGTCACCGTTTGTGCCCTCCCTTGCGCCAGTCATATCCCTCTGCCACGGACTTTTTATTTATTATCTTTTTACTTTCTTTTTTCCTCCCCTCTGTGTCTTGCCCTATATTTTATTTTGTCTATTTGTAAGTCACTTTGAGATTGTTGTTGCATTTAAGCAATTGATGAATACAAATTTTTGTTCTTATTTACTCCTAGGTTCAATTAAACTATAAATCGCAATAGTTCTTTATTTGTCCATGAATTCCGTATGGAGTCTCCAGATGCTTGTTCAATTGGGTCTTGCATCAGGATTATTGGCCAATACCATTTTTAACGAGTATTTTGAAGACCTTTTAAAATGCCTAATGTTCATTTTGGACCTGGATCATACACATGAACACTATTTCATGTAACCAATGTGCAGTGCTGTGTACATAATACAGCCTATTTCACTGTTCTCAATCTCATATGTAAAATCCCAAACACTAGCTCAACAGTGTCCTGAAATACTAACATATTTAGATGCTATATAAATTCAAATTTTATTGCAATGCAATATATTTTCACAATTGGTGGGTGATTGGTTCATTGGTTCCCGAAATGTGGGGCTTATATTTATCGAGTCAAGGCAAATCGTAGAATTCGCAGAAAGTGAGCGCATTGCAATTCTGAGCAGTTCGAAAACTGAAATTGCAAAAAGGGAAGCAATTTTAAACGGTGGTGCATTCTAATATTAGCACCAGCATTTGCGTACATGGCCATCGTTAGCCGGTGTGCACGATATCGCACAGGATATGCTCAGCTGTGAACCCTCCAGCAAAATAGCAATGGCACTGGAAGGCACCAGCAGAGGTATTTCACAGAGGTACCGGATTCCTTCTTGGTCTGTTTAGTCACACCTCATAATTCAACCTAACTATAATCTGACACTTTGTCTCAACGATATGACAGCGCCACGATTAGATTAAGTCCGTCTATATTTACCTAAATTTTATATTAAATTACCTTAAATCAACACATTCTCTAAACACAAGGGAGCTCTGATGGATAATGATTATTCATATTAAAATTGCTTATGCATTTTCCCATAGTCTTTAATCTGCCTGGAATCCAACGGGATGGATGGAATCGCAAAAATAAGGTTGTGAATGTCAGTGGGAGACCCATTCTTCCCATCCTGTCTCTGGGCTCAGTAAAACAAGTACCACTTTGTGTCAATTCTGTGGTGGCTTTCCGGCATGCAAGATTGGCCTGCAGCGTGGAAATGTGGAGTTTACACCGCTGGTTAAGGGCTCTCAATGACGATTAATACTGCTACGAAAGCCACTTTTTGACCCGTGAATCTACCTGGGGTATTTGACCTAACGGGGCACCACGGTGGCGAGATGTTAACTACCTCACCTGGTATACAGGAGTCTGCGAGTTAAATCCCGACCCTGATGCCAGTACATTTGGAATTTGCATGTTCTCCCCCGTGGTCGCGTGGATTTTTCTCCGGGTCCTCTGCTTTTTCCCTCCGCATTTAGAATCAACGTGCAATTGGAGTATTTGACTGCAATGGATGAGCTACTTCGTTGAACTATCATTTGTCACCAGGTCGCTTCTGAAAAAAGAGACACATAGCTCTGTGGGCCTTGACTGGTAAGAAAAAAGAAAACCATCAGATTTGTTGAAATTCCACAGTGCCAAATGGCCTATATTGCATTGCTTTTTACACAATTCAGTACATTGCCTTTATCCTCCAGTCTTCTCAGACCCCTCTTGCAAATGAAACATGCTGTCTCAATGGGCTCTCAGTTACGAACAAAGACTTTTGTTTATTCACTTGCACTGTGTAGTGCTTTTGCAGCGCCGGAGAACTGTGATCTCAGCAGACAAGTGTCACGCGTGATATCAGCACTGGAGCATGCGTGTAGCCTCCACCAGATTAAAATCCAATAGCTCAATTACTAACTAGTCACCTGACCTTTACCCAACATTAGATACGAAATGGCTGATAATGATAATTGATGATGCAGTAATCAGTATATGCAGTGTGTATAAGTGATCTGATCTATTCAATATTAGGCCTAATTTGAAATGGCTAATTCAACATATAAATAACTAGCATGCCTCTCCGCATAATGAACAGCGGCATTTTGGGGACACAGCTACAGTGCTGTATAAGCAAAGAGTCTCGATTACTTTTGACAAACTCAGCGTTGGACATTTTTGCTGGAATGCTCTCGCCAAATTTCGGTCGTAAGACCCCCTCCCCATCACCAGACAAAAATTGGCAAAACCCAAAAATCAATTATGAGTCACAACATTGGCAAAACCTACATGCTACGTATACTTGAACAAGCCGGTTAGAGTGGATTGGTGAAGCATCCAACCAGGAGCGCAGCGGGCGAAGGACAACAATCTGATTTTTGGGTTTAGTTTGTTGTCATTGCACCACAATGACAACAAACTCCGTACGGTGCGAATAAAGTTCAACATACGTACAGTAACAATTCAGATATCGCTCCCCATCTATGTTAGCCGATGGCCGTGAATCAAAGTCAGGTTGGCTGCGTTCGTAGTGCCACGTGCTGAAGCACATAATGCATCCCGACTGACATGAAGGAAAGCTATTTCCAAACTACTTCTGATTGATGGGGATGCCTGTTGGGTGCAAAGGCCATCGTGAATGGGGAACATCTGCATTGAAACTGATGTTGCCTTACGTGTGCTAATTTCATGATTTAGGTTGAACTATTTAACCAGATAAGAGATTATTGCAATTATTAATGCTCATTCGGATGAGACGTGTGAAGCCATTTTACCAACTGGATTTTCACTATGTAGTGACAGGGATTCAACACGTGGTCATCGTAGATAGCGGGGGGGGGGGATAGGGGTGCTATTGGCCGATCATATTCATATTAATTATTCAAACCTAGCGATAATAACTCACAGCTCTGCGTGACGACTCGGATTTGAGATGGGTTTGCTGCCACTTCTGCTCACTCCTCTTATCTGCAATAAATTCAGATGAGAGGAGAAATGCATGCATGGATAATAGGATAATAGGCTGTCCAGTAGATGCACTGAATCCATGGATAATTGGAGTAACTGGTAAAAGGACCACATCTAAGGTGAGTTTCACTCTGCGACACAGCTATACACGGCCCCACTTTGGAAAATGACGTCAAGGGGTCTTTAACATCCATCCTGAAGAGAATAGGCCTTGCTAATTCCCCATTTAATAAACAGTAACACATTATCACCCTCTCTATATATAGTATGCTGTGTGCGTGCAAATGTATTCAGAGAATATACATGTTTCGCACGATGTTTTTTTAGCACAGTTGGCTACGTACGGTGCAAAATAAGTTCAACATACATAATACATACATATACAGTATCCACGCAATATATGCACTGTATATTTATGCCGGATGGTATATGGACGATGATCACCTGAGCCATTACTGCTTCAGAGATGGGGGTGGCTGTCAGCAGCAGCAGCAGCATTACCGGGCCACACTCTCCCACGGGGGTTTGTTTGGCCGTTCGGCCCTCCACGGCTGCAGGACAAATCAGGCAGCCCGTCCATCAGGAGCGGACGGACTGGGGGAGGGAGGTGGAGGAGTGGTGGGGGGGGGGCAGAGCTGGGAGAGGGAGGTGGAGGAGTGGTGGGGGGGGCAGAGCTGGGAGAGGGTGGTGAAGGAGTGGGGGGCAGAGCTGGGAGAGGAAGGAGTTGGGGGCAGAGCTGGGAGAGGGAGGTGGGGGAGTGGGTGGCAGAGCTGGGAGAGGGAGGAGTTGGGGGCAGAGCTGGGAGAGGGAGGTGGGGGAGTGGGTGGCAGAGCTGGGAGAGGGAGGTGGGGGAGTGGGTGGCAGAGCTGGGAGAGGGAGGAGTTGGGGGCAGAGCTGGGAGAGGGAGGTGGGGGAGTGGGTGGCAGAGCTGGGAGAGGGAGGTGGGGGAGTGGGTGGCAGAGCTGGGAGAGGGAGGAGTGGGGGGCCGAGCCTGGAGAGGGAGGTTGAGGAGTGGGGGGCCGAGCTGGGGGAGGGAGGTGGAGACGTGGGGGGGAGCAGGGCTGGGAGAGGAGGCGTGGGGGAACATGGCTTGGTGTCGCCACGGCTGCACTCATTTGTCAGAGGATGGGGCGGCATGGGGATTAAGGACACAGGGGTGGTTCCCGATGTGAACAATCGGAAGGGTGCTCGTGTGCACAACTAATTGAACATGCCTTGGGGGTAGTGGTGGGGTCAGATTCGTACAGAGAAGGGTAGTGGTTATTCTACAGCTGCACTATTGCTCTACTAATAATAATTAGTAATGTGTTACTCATGAAGTATGGCACAGCGGTTATGCATTTTGTGAACCCGGGGACCGGGATCCGATTCCTGGCCGTGATTGGCACGAGTGGCGAGTGTCATCGGGTCCCCCCCCCCCCCCCTTTCACTCACCTGCACTGCACTGGTCATCGTGGTGAAGTATTATCAAACAACTCCCACTGCCGACACGATCTGGCGAGGCTTTCATTCAGCTGTGGCTTTACAAATGGGTTGAATCAAATTTTATCGGTTCATTCCAAACCAATTGCGCGGTTTTTTTTTAACCGTTCCTGGCAGTTCATAAAGATATTGACATTTCGGCAGACTGGGCAACAATAAATATTAAGCCTTGGGGCTTTACGGAAAGATGGTCTCAAACATAGAGAAAACAATCAGTCTGGTTGAGTTGAAGCCGTTGGTAAAGCACCTATTGTTAGTAGATGGCAGCGGCTGTTAGCGGGTTTAATGGAAATGATATCCATCTCATTGAGGTGTATTAAGTCTGAAAATACGAATGCCTTTAAAAGCCATTATACTCTGAAGACTCATTAAACTTCGGTGACTGATTTAAACGCAACTTTAGCTGCCAGCAGCCACTGCCGTCTATAGCATCAACCCAACAAACCTATAATTTCCAAGCATTTTTAAACTGCCTAACTACACAGCTTAATATTTCCTGAAGACCAGACAGCCAAATTGCCAATATGTTTGTCTCTCTTCTGAAGGACGGTAAAAAAAAATCCCCTGTTATTATTTTTAATTAACCTCTTACCCATTGCATAAATTCACCGAAGCAGCTACTTTGTAACTTCTATGAATAATTGCTTTGTTTACTCAGGAAAGCCTCACTGAGTCTAATGACTTTTTCACATGATTGCTTTGGGTTGTTTCGAGAATTTATCCTTTAAAAAATATATAAATGTGGGTGAAAAATCGAGTGTCTATATAACATCATCCCACATAGAGATGGAAAATATGCTTACAGATGGACTTGAAACCTACTTTCTGTACTGTCCCGAAAATACCTTGTCAGAAGATGATTTTGGTGTGCTGCGGTGATGTTTCAGGTTTATTTTCAGTTTCATTTATTTGGTATAGCCCTGCGAGCCATTCGGCTCTTGAATCGGGTACAACCGCAACAAACAAAAACATGAACAAGAAAATCTTAAAGTGACTACAGAAAAATCCAGGAAAAAACAGCAAAGTCTTCCAGAAAAAGCACCGTGTATCAACGTTGTGTGAAAAACTCCCAGTGGGATGCAAGTCAAACAATAACAACCATTAGACAATTTAGATTAAAGTTATCGGTCTAACTCTGTACTACAACAAACAAATATGGTTAAACCAAAACGTTTTCGAAATCACCAAAATGTTGACTGCCTTTCGCGGTATACATGGGGTCGTGGGTTCGATCCTGACGCCTTTTGGGGTTCTATCACGTAAATATAAATGTGTCGAAACCCTCCACCACCCGACACAGCCAATTAGTAAGGGATTTGTCAAGTAAACAAAACGCCAAATGGTTACTACTTCAGCCCACGGGTGTGTTGTAGAGTAAATCCACAACATTTACAATTTTAGTGGATTTACTCTCCAACACACTGGTGGGCTGAAGTAGTAACCATTTGGCGTTTTTTTTACGAGACAAATCCCTTACTGATTGGCTGTGTCGGGTGGTGGAGGTGTTCGACGCATTAATACTTACGCGATATAACCGAAAAACCTTTATTATGAATACTATTGGTCGCGAAAGCCTACGTGTTAAACTGACTCTCTTTTGCAAGGGAGAGCTGAATTGAATTATATTATCACCACATACTAATTCATTTTGGCATCGAGTGGCACAGTTGTTAGTGCGCTGTGCTGCATTAGCTTCCGGTTGCCAAACGAATACATTGTAAGGTCGCACTCATTACACACACAAAGTGATTGCCATAAATGAACCACCAATACCTTGCTGATCTCGGCAAGGAGCATAAACCATCTCGCAATCTTGGGTCATCCTCGCAGCAGCTTTAGGCTATAGCCACCCAACAAAGACGGTCACTGCATCGCACGCTTTCCATGTGAGCTTCTGCGGCCGTCTGGAATGCTCGTTCTTCCGATATTAGGAAGCCACTTGAGCGATGCACTTTTAAATCATCTCCATTGACAACTCATTTCTTTAGAATCGCTTTTTGTGTTTAGTTTGTAGTCCTTCCACCGCACCTCCGATTTGCACGGTTGGCTACGTATGGTGCGAAAGAACTTCAACATACATACATACATACTATCCGGAAACCTGCATTCAAGTCCTGGCCATGGTTAACATCAGTGGCGTGTGATATCGTACTGGTGCGGTCCCCCACAACCTTCCCACTTCACCAATCCACACGAAGTACAGTCAAACGACCCCCATATCTGACAGCATGGAGAGAAATTCATCCAGCAGTGGAGTGACAAAGGACCTTAAATTAGTATTATAATTACACATTCAGTTGAGGGTGGACAGAGGCAATGCCACGTTTCAGACCACGTTTCAAACCTAGCCAGTCTGAACTGTAGAATTAACCTGCCAGTCCCTGCAAAGTTGTGGCACTATGCGAGCATATACACTGTCCCCATTTGTTTCGATGAAGTTTACTAGTTTTTTTGTATATTTCCCGTGGCTTAATTGCCAAAAGTATGCTTTTTTTAAACGAGCTGTCCACGTGACTGAAAATAAAGTAGCCTAGGTCTGCAGACGTACATTGCTGTGTAATGTTCGATGTAAACGATAAAATGTTGTACGTTGCAAAAGAGCAATGAACAGAAAAAACACCATTACGTGAGCGTATAAGTACATCACCGAAACATTTGTGCGCAAATCATGTTGATGCAAACTACGACACTTTTTTTATATACTTGTTGTGTTCAAACAACATGTTTACCGGACGGAGTGTGAGCAACTTTGGGAATATTTCCTTAAAAGACCGTGGCTTTAAAGAACCTGACGGAGCAGCGAATGGATTGACAAGAACCACCGTGAATGCGCGGTCCCGTTGGTTGGTACGAGCTGATAGTCACAAAGATGCCCATCAGGCGGGGGTCTTCCGTGCACAAACACGTCCATTCAATCGCGTTCGCACTGCATCGTTTTCATCTTAGGTGCAAACACTTTAACCAGGTTCATTTTAAAAGGCGACACTGAGGTGGCGACTACTGTGTGTCATCTTTGTGCGTCCAGATAAAGACCTACCCATCACTCAACATACGGTACCGCCATTTCAGGTTTCTACCCAAGGTATAATCACGGGGCATTATCAAGGCAGATTGGAAAACGGCAATCCTGTGACGCTGTTGTGCTCAGCGCCAAAACTGTGACAGAGGCCCAGAAACCCGGGGCAGCACGATCACATGCGACTGTCAGACAGATTCTCCACAGAAGCACACACACACATGCGTATTTATTTCTTCACTTACGTAAAAGATATAAAAATGAGCGAGCCTAGCAGTAGTCGCATGGCCTTTTATTAAGAATTAACGACGCCACTCGTGCGTAAGTGCTCATGTTAGATAGGATTCGAAATGCAGTGTTTACAATGCAGTCAAACGTCGCGTACACACACAAAATCCACCTCGAGCGCCAGGGAGCTCCTTTGCAGAAATTATTAAAGGAATATGACCCCATTTTTTAAATATATAAAGGGTGCATTTTGTCTTGTTTATCATTGCATTTGCCTGCACAATAGGCATAAGAAGATCGTAACTGACAGACCAAAGCTAACAATGTCTGCATTTTATTTAAAAAAAAATACGAAACGTAACATTACATCATTTTTAAAATGCAGTACAAGGGAACATTCCCACAAGAGGAGATTTCTTAAACTCGGTATTTCTCAAGCAATAACGGGACACTCTGTTGCAGCACAATGTGAAAGAAGAGAGTGAACGTGTGAACAGCTCACGCGAGGCATGGCTGTATTAATCTATTATATACCATACACTCATACCTGCAAACACATGCGCGTGTACTGATACTTACATACATACATATTATACCGCGACAGCTTGCGTCTGCATTGGGGTGGGGTCAATCGTGGTCATTAATTGCCTACAGATTTATGCAGGCGTGGGTGTCTGATTCGGAACCGGGCTTCCATTAGCATGTAAATGTGCCTTGCCCTGGCTGCCCATGCGGTCTGCCAAATGGGTCACGACGCTCACAATCAGAACGTGGCCGCCCCTGCCGCCCGTTTTCTCTCGCCCACTCGATCGCAAGATAAACTGCATGATTGATCGCCCTTTCGGCCCTGACAGTCGCAGTGGAAGCGGATTTTTATCACGGCTAATAATTACACCGTTGGCTTTCAACCTGGGAGGGGGGGCGGATGTTAAGGTGTGCAGATGCAAACACAAGACAGATTTCCCTCATAGCCTCAACAGGCTGTGGGGGGCAAGTGCTGTTAGCGAGCACCTATGAAGGCCGAGGGGGAAGGGTTGGCCAGCGTCACGCCTGGCCGCCTTTGTCTCCCCAGTGGCGATGTTTTACACGCTGCACCAGTTACTCATTTGAGGCTGAGTCGACCTAGGGGAGGCCCAGGACCGGTTCAGATAATCGTCAACGGTGTTGGCCGTGAGCGGGAATCGTAACTTGGGTTTGCCAGGTTCGCAGCGCAGCGTAGTGCTAACCGCTGCGCCGCCGCTCCCCACGATCATAACGCACAGAGTGAGTGACACACACACAGACATGCAGAGATATAAAAGCATTTACAATAGACATACACGTATAATGGCAAAGACAACGATACACACACACACACACTCTATAATCATTCACACAAACACATGTAAAAAAAAAACACGCATAGATTAACACTGATCATTATAATTAATGCCTAGACATAGAATCCATGCTGCGGAAAACGAAGCGTTACAAGGTAACTGATAAGCCGAAATATTCAATAGTGCATTTTGAGAAAAATTCACGTGCCCACAAAAAACGAAGATCCACCCGAAATCCTTAACAGCCTGTTAGGGCAAGGGCTGTAAACAAGGCAGTTTCGGGCCAGCACCACGCCCGGCCACCTTTGTATCCCTAGTGGCGATGTTTACACTCCACACCAGGTGCTCATTTGAGGCTGAATCGACCTAGGGGAGGCATATGACGGGTTCAGATAATCGTCACTGATGTTGGCTGTGACCGGCAATCGAACCGTTACACTACCGCTCCCCATGCACAGAATTAGCACGGTTGGCTACGTACGGTGCGAAGGAAGTTCAACATACGTATGTATGTTGAGCTTCTTTCTACATCCATATGGACTTTGAACTTCGTTCGCAACATACATAGCCAACCGTACTAATTGTGTGCACGGGGCGCGTTAGTGCAGCGCCTCACCAACTGTGCTAATCGGAGGTGTGGAGGAAGTCCAACAAATGTATACATTTGTTGTTGTTGCACAAATGCGCTCGCAAACAAATACTCGTTTTCCTCCCAGCATGGACCATTGTCATGGTGCTCTCTGTGGGCACGTGTGTGAAGAAATGACGTATGCCTGAGCTCCACTGCCTCCCCAGCGCTGATGTCAGACTTTTATTTTAGGCCAAGTTCAGACTAAAATTCTGAAAGCAATTTCCGTGTTGTACATGGTATGGAATTGGAATCAACGTCACTAATCACTGCGGTGGATATATGTGCACGCGTGCACAGTTACGAGAATGATGGATGGTTGCGACGGAGATTTTATTGTATTCTGATGCATCGCCCTCCTTGAACAAAAGTCAGGTAAAATTCTCGAGCTATTGTGCGTCACTTCAAATGGCTAAAAATGGCACTGCGGATTGCTCAGCGTAGGTTTGATCCCGCGTAAAAATCAGGACGCTTGACACCACCGCTTTGTAGGAATCTCGGGCAGGCACCCACATTGTATGTGAATTTTCAAGCTGTCACAGCTGCCAGATGTGGAGTTCACTATATTCCACGCAGTTGAGGTGTGCATTTGCAGACGATGAAACAGCATTTGACACCGTAGAAATTGACTTGACACAATCATCTGAGCTCTCAAAAACCGAGGACTAAAATAAAACTAATGATCAATAATACCAAAATCTATTGGCAAAAACGGAACTGCCATACTAAAACTAGATCATGAAAGTGCCAAATGACAAATTAACAGGCGAATCAGACAATATACGTACGTTGCATTTCTTTTGCACCGTACGTAGCCAACCGTGCTAATCGGAGGCGCGGGGTAAGGATGACAATCTAAATACAATGAGCAGTTAAAAAGAAAGACACGATTTTGCCAAATGTATTCACGGCATCATTATAATACGTACTTTTTTTTTACGAGATCGGACAAATGAAGGCACAAATATGAATGGGTCTAAACATTGACCATCTTAATATTAGCTGACAACACAATGTCATCATGAACACCAATGGGAAGTTTCATAGTTTCATTCCATTTATTTAACAACAAAAAAAACACGAACAAGAAAACATCTTAAAGTGACTATGTGCAAACAGAAAATCCAGGGACAAAAAAAACATCAAAATATTCCTGAAATAGGAAGGAATGGCGGGGAATGTTAAGAAGAGCTTCGTGAAGAAGACGGCAGAGTTGGAGCTGCGAATAAAAACGAGAAAAAACACGCGTCGGTTATAACGATTTCGCGCGATGATCAGAGCGGTTACGGGAGAAGGACACAACTGGAAAAACACAGCGAGGTTTACGCGTGCCTGGCACAGCTATTAGAGGCGGACCGGAAACTAAATATATGGAATGAAGACGGTGGACGTGAGGTAGACTGAATAACTCTCTGGGTATCTGAGATTAGTAACGAACCTAATTAACCAATGTGTCCCAGGGAATAAGAACATTCACTACCTGCGTATGAAACACGGTTCAGCAGCAATGGGGTAATTAACAACAAACTGAAATGCTGTGCAAAAAAGCACGAGGAGATGCCATACTTGGCATTACATTGAGAGACAGAGAGAGGAGCACATGCATTCGAGAACATCAAACCTATTAAGGAAAGAAAGTGCACTTGGGTGGGACATGTTGGGATGGATGTTTGGCGATGGTCAGGAATACTGTAGTGGTGGATTGGCAGCCAAGGACTGCCACACAACTGAGTGGACGCACACTGGAGAAAGAACATGAATTTGTGTGCAAGTGCTGGATGGATTGTTGCATCGCAGGATTGTGAGAAGTGATGATGGCTTGAGGTGGGATTTCATCCAGATGTGGATTAATCACGGCTGATGATGATCAGCCAAGCAAGTGGTTTTCGATGCCTTCAAAACATCATGGATATCTAAAAATAAAATATGCCCTACATTGTGAAATCACGTGGCCATTCAAAGTGCTCTCAACCTCAATCATATGGGATGACTGAACATATCAAATACAATGCACACGTACAATGTCACCCCTGGGTGCCTGCGAGTACAGGATGTGCTTCTACTTCACGGTTATACAATCAGCTTGCAGCCCATAACACTCGCTCTCAGCTTAACAGTGGCTTCCTAGTAACAAAACAATCTATGCCATCATCGCTGTTCGTCGTTTTAAACGCACACATTGCTTGTATTTATTTTCTTTTATTTTTTAATGCCATGATAGTAGTTAAAACAACATTTTTTAAGTATTATGAATGTGAAAAAAACGCACTCCTACTGAGATCCATTGCCTTTTTAAGCCACACAAAGACAACCTTTCTCCTCGAGGATTAACCCATAACACCTGGGTCTGTCCCGTGACCTCCTGCCAGTGAGTCTTCGACACCTCGCCTGGCCTCAAAGTGCACCCAGCCTGGCACACGTGCTGTGGTGCCGCCTCCGTCAATTAGTGGTGAACGGTGGTTGTTGTTGATACTTCGTTAACAATTTAACCTAAACACAGTGCATATAAAGGGTATGCAGTGATTGATGGTCAGAAAGGCAAATTGAAGAGACCTGGGGAAAAGTTCTGCCGTGTCTCTATTATAGCTGTTCCCCAGCGTGCCGTGAAGGTATGCAGTGTATCAAGAGTTCCAGAAAGGGCATCACTTCACTTCATGCCTTCATGCCAAGAGCACAGGTGGGACGTACAGCACTTAAATTAGTCTCGAAATCCAAATACTATTCACAGCGTGAGCAGGTAGCCACAACACTTCTTTATATCCTGGAGTTCAGCGAACTGGTATTATACAGGGATATAGGGGCTTCCCAATACGGTAAGGGGACTTGCAAATATATTTTTACAAAATTGTATTTTGTATGTTGAACTTATTTCACACCGTACGTAGCCAACCATGCTAATCAGATGTGTGGGGGAAGGACAAGAAAGTACAGTAAATAAAAAGAGCAGTTTTCAATTTAGAAAGTTTTTTTTTTTTAATCTAAGGAAAGTTAAGCGGGCTTGGGCCGGACGCGACATGGCTCGAGAGGATGGCGATCGCTGGATGAGACTGCAGGAGCTGACACGCCCGAGAGGACGACTAGCACGGAGACGGAATTGTCGAGATCATCTCACGTGCAGGAGCGAGATGAATTGTGCCATCGAGTGACCATGCCTTCACCCAGCAGTTGGGCAGAGCATTGCTGTTGATGATGATCGACCAAGCGTTATCACGAGCGGTCGTGTTTGCATGAGCTCCACTGAATGTTCTGACTTTATCTTTTCCTGCTCCACAAACCTAGGAACTAACCCACGCAATGTGCACATTCCTTGGCTAGGATCTACGTGACTTGGTCAAGGCCTTTAAAACAAAGTAACGTTAATTTAAAACCCCCCAAAAAAACTTGTTTTAGGAGGGGCAAAAGCGTAAACATTCTAGAACTTTCATGACGTGCACACCATTCATACAAACGATTACGATAACCTGTTGGGTGTTGGTGATGTTTGTGTTGGCTGTGTTTTCAGAACTATTGTGGAAGATAGATTGGTGCGAGGGGAGGGGAAGGCAATGGCCGGGAATAGGCGCAGTGGAGTGTGAAGCGAGGCAAATTGGGAGGACAGCGATGGACTGGGGGAGAAAATGCTGCAATGTCCAGTTGGTTATCGCCTTCCAATCTTTACCAGCGGCCAGAAGAGTCAGGCAACCTCAAGAGAATACCTTATCAGTTACTTCCCGCATTTTTTTTTTACTTACCCTGTGCCAATCACCAATAATTGAATGTCCATCCCTTATTAAAACAGAATTACCTTATGGGCTTATCAGCCATGTGGCGTGTTTATCCACGGTCCACCTAAACCCCAGATAGAGGAATGCAGCCAGAAGGCAATGAATGGAGTGAGATTTGGGCTGTGGGTGCGTGCACACAGGCACAATTGTGCGCAGAGTATTACCGGTTGCAGGAGAAATCCGCGGAAGGCGTTTAGTTGGGGGGGGGGGGGGAAACACTAAGTGTACGTTTTTAAAAAAGAATAGCGTCTGTACAAATAACGGTGTGATCAAAGTCATCTTGAATGATATGTTTAAATAAAAAAACTGTTATCTGAAGTTTGCTTTTGTTCACTTCAAAACTGCATTTCATTTGTGAAATGTCATTTCTGAATACACGGATTTCTACACTGTTAATATTAATGCGCTTGGTTATCTAATGCAATGAAAAGAGTAAACCTTATCTTCATACAACCAAGTAACATGTCTGTTTATCTTAATAAGGTATAGTTTTACAACTGGAATTGACAAAAATGCTTAAATTATATATACTGACCAAATAATTATCTTGGGTAATGTTCTGGATTGGGAGCACGCTCGACTGACTAAAATAAGGCTGCAGTCTCCATCCATAAGGCTCGGGGTCTGTGTGCTCCAATTTTTCTCCAGATTCATGAAGTTAGAATTGTCAATAACTGCGTTCTCTGGATGCTCTCTCTCTCTCAATTCCTGAAGAGTGAAACCTCAACTCCACTGAGTCCGACAGCCAGAATGTTTGAAAGGTTTGCCATTACTGGCCCACTTATGAACATAAATAATTAATAAGATAAATGTGCTCGCATGAAGGCCTCCCCATATTCTTTGGGTCTTTCGGTAAAACCACGATGTTTCGATCACAACACAAGCGATCGCCATCAGGAGGACGATAGCTTGTGTTGTGAGCGAAACGTCGTGTTTTTTTTTAATATTCTTGGTTCTTTCGGTAAAGTCACGTAGAAGGGAAACAATAAATAATAAAAATATAAAACAGTGAGAATTGTATTGTTTTTTATTTTTATTTTATTGTTTCCCTTCTACGTGACTTTACCGAAAGAACCAAGAATATGAATCCCTGCAGTCACGAAAGCTTTAAGTCGTGGTTTTTGTTTCTTTTATTTTCACTAATTTGAACCTATTTGCGTGACTTTACCGAAAGACCCAAATAATATGAATTACTGCAGTCGCGAAAGCTTTAAGTCAAGATTTAAGGCCTCCCCATGTTGTGTCAAGGAAGCGGTTTGGCCATACTTTGTCACGGCGGTCAGTGCCAGTTGCTGAAGGAGGAAACCCAAGACCGATTCAGATATCACTCTCTGACTGAAGTTTAGCTTACGGCTGGGAATCAAACTCAGGTAACCAGAATATTTGCCCAATACGCTAACCACCATCCCAACGCTCACTTATTTATGCCAAATGCCTTATTCATTACGCGTGAGATAAAAATGTTGATTATCTGTTTAAATTTAAACGAAACGTGTAGTTTCAATATCAGTCCAATTCAGTTGTCTCTTGCATTTTTGATTTCCAGTGACACTCACAAAAGGACTGCGATTTGCTTCAGAGTGTCCGTTTCAGGTTAATTCCATAAACCGCAATTGAGACGCGAAACTTCGTTCGGCGAGTTTGCAGACTCGCCTTGTGACACACAACAACAGCAGCAACAAGGACCATTACGGCAAGAGAGCGTCAGACCTCCAATGCGCAGTAATTTCCGATGAGTAAGCGCTTCGCTCACCAGCCAGCCTCCGTCACGCTCCCATGGCAAAGCGTGTCCGACTTAGCTGCTGGTTTGGCGTCACTGCGACGGAGTATTTGCAATCGGCCGTAATCTCGAGAGCTCGTAACGCGTGGATACATTTCCAGCGAGAAAGGCGTTTTTTTGTGCTGCGTTCCCGTTGCAACAAAAAAAAAGCCCACACATGATTGTAGATTACAATGTAATAAAATAATAATGGATAGCACGGTCTTCCCTCTGCTTGAATCCTCTATCGGGGACAGGCCGCTGTCTCAAGCTGCCTCCGACCTTACCTGGTCCAACATTCCCTCTGTACCTCTCAACATCGCACCGCACACGAGGGCTCTTGAGTCACGAAAGAAAGTTAACGTTGAATTCCAGGTGGTTTCCCGTTGCCCTAATCAACGGTGCCATGAGGTGACACCAAAACCGGATGATGCCGCACTCTCATTTTGGCGACGAATGAAACAACTTCTGGGCTTCTAAAAGAGTGCCCACCGTGGGAGAGTGCTTTTGCTTCCCTGTAGGCGCGGAAAGCAAATCTCTCCGACGAGTTTCCAGGCCGTAGCGCATGCTCCCTCCGTGGGTATAATGTACGCGGGTTGAACTTCTTTCGCACCGCTACGTAGCCAAAGCCTGCCAATCGGGAGGAGGTGCGGTAAACGCGCCGGGAGCTTGACCCTCGTGTGCATAGGAAGCGGCTCCCAGCGCACGGAGGGGCATTGTCGGCGTTTTGCCTAAACAGCACGTGGCGTGTGGCGTGGCGTATGCACTCGGTATGATATTACAGCAATTCCCCCGTTATTCGTGGGGGATACGTTCCGGAGATGCTCGTGAATAGCACATCTCACGGATAATGATATTGGCCGTCGAGAACCTATCTGTTAATTGCATTACCTTAAATACATCTCCATATATATTTAAAAGGCAAAGTTGTGAATGTGTGTGTCTGTTGAAAATGTTTAGCGTACTTCCCGACATGCAACAAACTTGGAATTTGTCATGTGGGTACTTTCCAGACTGAACACGATGCAAAAATTATTAAAATACAATTTTTTTGGGGGGGGGGGGGGCTCAATAATGCATTTATTTTTTGCACGGCAAGTGACCTGTGACGTCAAATCTGTCATGTGACCCGCACACGTGGAAGTGTAACGCAGTGTAGTGTAGTGGTTAGCGAGCTGCGCTATGAACCCGGCGACCCGAGTTCGATTCCCGCTCACGGCCACCACCGGTGACGATTATTTTAACCGGTCCTGGGCCTCCCCTAGGTCGGCTCTGCCTCAAACGAGTAACTGGTGTGGTGTGTGAACATCGCCAAAGGCGGCCGGGCGTGGTGAATCCAAGTCCCGGGCGAAGCCGGTCAGTATAAAGCTAGTATGTAAATAAACTATTCTATACGTAACCATTTTCATAATAACGCAACAATACAAATTGGTTATAATAAACATAAAGTAAATACACATACAAGAATGGAATAATAGTTTATCAATGAACTTACCTTAAATTATGATATTGATGTGCATTCTCTCTCATCACTTTATCTCTCATCACATTCTCTCCCGTCACTTTATCTCTCATCACTTTAGCTCTCATCACTTTATCTCTCATCACGTTATCTCTCACCACTTTATCTCTCGTCACTTTATCTCTCGTCACTTTATCTCTCACCACTTTATATCTCATCACTTTATCTCTCATCACATTCTCTCCCGTCACTTTATCTCTCGTCACTTTATCTCTCATCACTTTATCTCTCATCACTTATCTCTCATCACTTTATCTCTCGTCACTTTATCTCTCATCACGTTATCTCTCATCACTTATCTCTCATCACTTTATCTCTCATCACTTTATCTCTCATCACTTTATCTCTCATCACTCATCTCTCACCACTTTATCTCTAATCACTTTATCTCTTATCACTTTATCTCTCATCACTTTATCTCTCATCACTTATCTCTCATCACTTTATCTCTCATCACTCATCTCTCACCACTTTATCTCGAATCACTTTATCTCTCATCACTTTATCTCTCATCACTTTATCTCTCACCACTTTATCTCTCGTCACTTTATCTCTCATCACTTTATCTCTAATCACTTTATCTCTCATCACTTTATCTCTCATCACTTTATCTCTCGTCACTTTATCTCTCATCACTTTATCTCTCATCACTTATCTCTCACCACTTTATCTCTCGTCACTTTATCTCTCATCACTTATCTCTCACCACTTTATCTCTCATCACTTTATCTCTCATCACTTTATCTCTCATCACATTCTTCCTCTCTCTCTCTTTCTCTCTCTCCCGATGCAGTCGTGTAGAGTTCCAGATGCGATTCGCGGGGGAATACCGTACTAACTACATCTTGGTATAAGAAGATATATGACAGTGGTCGTGTCAGTAATATGGGCCGTGCGATCCACACGTGTTAGCTATGAGGTTGATGTTCAGCTGGAGGTGTTTCTTAATTTGCGATGTTCATAATTCGGGTATATCCTAAACGCTCCTGAGAGGAAATAATACATTATATTGGGAGGTGGTTGGGCTGCTCAGGGAACTACCACTGAGCCATCACCATTGAGATCCTGGATGTGATTCTAGGCAGCCACCTATGATGAAACAATATTCTCACGTGTGGCAAGTTAATGGCGGCACACACACAAAAAAATATATCTTCTTGAATGTGGCACGTCACTTTAAGTGGCAGTTAAAAAAAAAACAATTTGATTTGCTTGGCATGCCGCAAACCTTATCTACAGAGCACAGACATGTTGTTGCCCCTCGTGTGGATAAGGAGGCCTCTTTTGAAGTGATCTTGGAAGTAGTTCTGCAGTGACATCTTCTGGGGCCACTGCCTGACACAATGCTCGCGGCGAGAGTTTTCAATTGCATTGTTGTTCTTCTCACGATGTGCCGATAGCGCACGTGTGATGAAATTGTATGAAAACATAAAAAAAAAAACTTTACGAAAACAGTGATGAGAATAATTCGAATTAACAGTCTGTAGCGGGGAACACACAATTCCTGCCACAAAAGCGCTCGCATGCCCTGAGTTCATTGGTGACTACAGAACACTCCACAGCAGCAAACGCTTTTGGAATCGTGTTACCCTCACACATGGCAGGGTAGCTTTTGCATTGATCTGCAGAACACAGAGACGGCCAGATGGCAGCACAATGGCCCACTGCAGGCCCTAAAGGCGAAGGTCGTTGCTTAGATTACAACCCAGCTAAAGGCCATAAGGCCCCACGGAAAGTATAATCAAATAGGTTTGCAGTAAGCCTAATGAATCCTTTTTTTTCATTTTATTTAAAGTTTACGAATTAACCGCACATGCGGGTTTAAAAGGTCTGTTCACAGTAATGAAGTAAAATCGTTGTGTGTTTTGCATAAGGACGCACCACAGTCGCGTACGTATGCTTACAAACGCGAAGTGTATTCTTGAAGGCGGAGAATAGAGCTGGATCATTAGAATGAGGTCACAACTGACCAAGGTCATCAGATCGAGGTCACTGCACGTACAGAATATTTTAACGGGAATGGTTGTTGACAAAGAAAATGTGGGGAATACAGCGAGTCCCTTGGAGGAAATGTGTATTTATGATCTGGAGGGATGTCAGTGGAACGGTGGCAAGGCAACACGTGAAACGACGTGATTGATTAAAGGAGAGGTTTTCTTTGATTTTTAATCCCCGACGGGGAATATCTTGGGGGTTTCGGTGACAGAAATCATGAATTATTAAGAGTAACGGATGAGACGACAATTAGCATCCTCTGCTGGGGCTGGGCACCTGCATCAAGCGTGTGCCTTCTATTCACTGTGCACTGCGCTGATTAGCAGCGTGCTTCAAAAGCACCTCCTCTTCTCACAAAGACACAGACCCCCCCCCCCCCGCATAGCCTTTACCAGACTGTTAGGGGCAAGTGCTGTTAGTGAGCACCGATGAAGGCTGGCCCGGTACACGATGGGGGTGGGATGGCCAGCATCACGCCCGACCGCCTTTGTCTCCCCGGTAGCGACGGTTTTTTTTTACACATTGCACCAGGTCCTCATTTGAGACTGAGTAGACCTAGGGGAGGCCCAGCACCGGTTCGGATAATCATCACTGATATTGGCCGTGATCGGAAATCCAACTCGCTACGCTACTGCTCCTCTCACACACACACACGGACACAGACACGGACGCATAGAGACACAGAGATAAATATGCACACTAAAAGACACGAACACAATGTACTGCATATGCATAGATATAACAAAAAACCTCAAAGATCCCGAGTACAGCATTGAACAGACTGTTGGGGCAATGCTGTTAGCAAGCGCCGATGACGTCCAGCACGCCACACGAGGGGGGGCAACACCTTGCCCGACCGTCTTTGTTTCTCCAGTGCTGATGTTCACAGAGCGCAGCAGGTACTCAACTATTTAATGCTGAGTCGACCTAGAGGAGGATATTCGCCAATGTTATTGGCCGTGATCAAGAATCGAACTGGGGGCTGCTGAGTTTGTGGCGCAACGCGCTGAACCACGACACCGCGACTCTCCACACAAAGATACACGCACGCACGCACACGTACAAATACACACGGCACTGACACACAATTGTGCAAAGATTCGAAGTGTAGCCTCCACTGGGCTGTTGGGTTAATTGCTGTTGGCGAGCATCTCCGATGGCTGGCTGGCTTTCTCCCCATTCTTGACATGGACACGGAACACCTGCTACTCATTTCAAGCTGAGTTCATCTACCATTCTAATATCAATAGCTGACGATATTAGCTGTGAGCGGCACGCTTAACATGCACGCATGCAAGACAAAGATAAAAATCTCCCGTATAGGCTGAATCGGCTGTAGGGGCAAGTGCTGTAAGCGAACACCGAATGTAGGCCGGCACGGCCAAGACCACGCCGGGCCGCCTTTGTCTCCCCAGTGGCGATGTTTACACACCACACCAGGTACTCATTTGAAGCTGAGTCGACCTCGGTGAGACCCAGGACCGGTTCAGATAATCGTCACTGCTGTTGCCCGTGAGCAGGAATCTAACTCGGGTCGCTCCTAGCGCAGCGAAGCGCTAACCACTACACAACCGCTCCCCACCACTACCGCTCCCCACCACTACCACTCCCTGCATGCACGCACAGAGACTGACGCATGCAGAAATACACGCAAGAAAACACAAGGGGCCTGATCCATGCAGCTATTTTGTCCATCATTCCCTAAAAAAGTGTTAGAATGACGAATGTTTCATAGAAGATTGGGTAACATTTCACATGTGTAGTCTTTCACAAGCCGTCTCAGTTGAAATACTCTGCGCATGACAGAGATAAGCAGAAATAACACCGCATGGAGATACCAGTCAAGGAAACGGTCATGCCCAGTGGCCCAAAAAACAAACGGACTCGAAGAATAAGACGGAATTAGTCTCACACACATTTGCGCACCCGCGAATAGGAATGTGTGCGTCTTCCTCTGCCTCTGATTGTCTCTTTCTTTCGGTACATATACCCACACCTCTGTGAAGCATCCTGAGATGTAGTTGCACTTACATTCTACATACATACAAATTATACGGTGAGACGCGTCGTTGCGAAAGTCACTGTTGGAATAATCTAGGTACCCTATATATTTATCGATGGGACATTTTTTTTTACAAGTGTCCAAATGATGAATAAGGAGAATAGGCTTTAGACTTTCTGGCAATAATTGGGTGTCTGAACATTTTCACATCTGTGTTATTATCATATATTTACTCTTTTTAAATGTACTTTAAAATATGCAAACACCTCAATACATTGACAATATTGATTAGTACAATACGTCTAACCAAATGGTCATGCGTGCGGAGTACCTCATACGCAATTAAAAGTGTTTGATAAAGTTCAAATGCCAGTCAGAGGTAAATCTCTCCAGTTGGTCTTTTTGTGTAAATGCTGTCCCCCCCCATCATCATAGGAATGTGGAATGTGGAATGTGCACTGATGGGGGCAAGGCCGTCAACAGAGGAGAGCATCTGCCCCCTCGGGGAGCCACGGTGCCTAGGAGATGTTAACTACCTCACCTGGTATACAGGTGGTCGTGGGCTCAATCCCGACCCTGACGCCTGCTGCTGTATATTTGGAGTTTGCGTGTCTCTCTCTCTCTGTGGTGAGATGTTAACTACCTCACCTGGTATACAGGAGGTCGTGGGCTCAATCCCGACCCTGACGCCGGCTGCTGTATATTTGGAGTTTGCGTGTCTCTCTCTCTCTGGTGAGATGTTAACTATCTCACCGGGTATACAGGTGGTCGTGGGCTCAATCCCGACCCTGACGCCGGCTGCTGTATATTTGGAGTTTGCGTGTCTCTCTCCCTGTGGCGAGATGTTAACTACCTCACCTGGTATACAGGTGGTCGTGGGCTCAATCCCGACCCTGATGCCTGCTGCTGTATATTTGGAGGTTGCGTGTCTCTCTCTCTCTCTGTGGTGAGATGTTAACTACCTCACCTGGTATACAGGTGGTCGTGGGCTCAATCCCGACCCTGACGCCTGCTGCTGTATATTTGGAGTTTGCGTGTCTCTCTCCCTGTGGTGAGATGTTAACTACCTCACCTGGTATACAGGAGGTCGTGGGCTCAATCCCGACCCTGACGCCTGCTGCTGTATATTTGGAGTTTGCGTGTCTCTCTCTCTCTCTCTGGTGAGATGTTAACTATCTCACCGGGTATACAGGTGGTCGTGGGCTCAATCCCGACCCTGACGCCGGCTGCTGTATATTTGGAGTTTGCGTGTCTCTCTCCCTGTGGCGAGATGTTAACTACCTCACCTGGTATACAGGTGGTCGTGGGTTCAATCCCGACCCTGATGCCTGCTGCTGTATATTTGGAGGTTGCGTGTCTCTCTGTGGTGAGATGTTAACTACCTCACCTGGTATACAGGTGGTCGTGGGCTCAATCCCGACCCTGACGCCTGCTGCTGTATATTTGGAGTTTGCGTGTCTCTCTCCCTGTGGTGAGATGTTAACTACCTCACCTGGTATACAGGAGGTCGTGGGCTCAATCCCGACCCTGACGCCTGCTGCTGTATATTTGGAGTTTGCGTGTCTCTCTCTCTCTCTCTGGTGAGATGTTAACTATCTCACCGGGTATACAGGTGGTCGTGGGCTCAATCCCGACCCTGACGCCTGCTGCTGTATATTTGGAGTTTGCGTGTCTCTCTCCCTGTGGCGAGATGTTAACTACCTCACCTGGTATACAGGTGGTCGTGGGCTCAATCCCGACCCTGACGCCTGCTGCTGTATATTTGGAGTTTGCGTGTCTCTCTCCCTGTGGTGAGATGTTAACTACCTCACCTGGTATACAGGAGGTCGTGGGCTCAATCCCGACCCTGACGCCTGCTGCTGTATATTTGGAGTTTGCGTGTCTCTCTCTCTCTCTGGTGAGATGTTAACTATCTTACCGGGTATACAGGTGGTCGTGGGCTCAATCCCGACCCTGACGCCTGCTGCTGTATATTTGGAGTTTGCGTGTCTCTCTCCCTGTGGCGAGATGTTAACTATCTCACCTGGTATACAGGTGGTCGTGGGCTCAATCCCGACTTTGACGCCTGCTGCTGTATATTTGGAGTTTGCGTGTCTCTCTCTCTCTCTGTGGTGAGATGTTAACTACCTCACCTGGTATACAGGTGGTCGTGGGCTCAATCCGGACCCTGACACCTGCTGCTGTATATTTGGAGTTTGCGTGTCTCTCTCTCTCCCTGTGGCGAGATGTTAACTACCTGACCTGGTATACAGGTGGTCGTGGGCTCAATCCCGACCCTGATGCCTGCTGCTGTATATTTGGAGTTTGCGTGTCTATCTCTCTCATCATCATCATCACGGTGGCTAGGAGATGTTAACTACCTCACCCGGTATACAGGTGGTCGTGGGCTCAATCCCGACCCTGACACCTGCTGCTGTATATTTGGAGTTTGCGTGTCTCTCTCTCTCTCTCTGGCCGCATGAAATCTTCTCCGGGTCCTCCGGTTTGTCCCTCCACATTTAGAAACATGCGTTGAGAGTATTTGGCTGCGATTAATTTCCACGCAATAAGCCACTTTGTTGAGCTGTCATTTGTGGCCAGGTCGCTTCTGAAAAAAATAACTATATAGCTTAGTGGGCCTTACCTGGTAATATATAAAAAAAGGTTTTGTTCTAACTGTAGAGATTTGCTCCTGAACGGCCAGTTTTATATTTTACATTACTTTATATGTGATTAACATGTTTAGATTGGGATTCCAAACAAACGTAACAACGAGGATGCCATGACATTACAAATTCTCAGAACACTTTGGCAAACGCATGGTGGGTTCCCGTGCATGTTTTTCCCATTCAGTATAAAATTACCGTTTTCCTACATGTATCCAAATACATATCTTCAGCTACACTCCATGTAGATACTGTAAGTTGTTCATTTTCTCTTTCACAATGTAGCCAGTGTAAGGGTACGAACGCAACGAACACTTTAATCTACGCACTGAGCGTCAGCTGAAATTCATTTCTTGATTGTGATTTTGTAGGGTTTTTTTGTTGATGTTCTATCACCACCATCACCATCATCATCATCTTTATTGTTGTTGTTGTATAAGTGGTGGAGCCTCAAAGCGCGCGCGCGACGATCGGCTACGGGATGGACTGTCACTCTGACTGGAGCGTGCTCGCACTGAGGACATTAATATCCGTGTAAAGCTCTTCGGGTGGCTCCCAATTTATGCAGATGTGCTCCGGTGCGATTCGCAGGTCTCGCTCGCTGTATTATCACTTACTTTACGGAGCCTATTGTGTTTCTCCCATTAGCCTGTAATTGCATGTAAATGGCTGATGTGAAAAGCTCTTTCAGACCCACCTGCTTGGTCCAAATCATACCCTTGCCTTTTAAATCGCGGTGCACTCTGGGACCAACCTTTTACAACATTTTTTTCCTCCATCAAACGCTGAAAAGGTCCTTGTCTTGGTAATGTTTTCATTCAGGACAAGTGGCAAGAAGCTTTGCAATTAGCAGCAGCCGAGACTTATTAGGATTTAGAGCGCTGTAAAACATTTGGAAATAAAGAAAGAATAAAAAGGTAGACCAAAAAAAAGCCCCTATGAAAAACAAGAAAAGATCTAAAATTGCTCTTCTTAAAAAAAACTAAGAGGTTCGTTCACATTATAAAGCGGTTCATAGAGGAATGGTAAGAAGCAGCCTTTTGTGAGTAAGTTGTAAATTGCCGTCTATGGAGGTTTAACAGCCATTATGTTCCACTGCCTTTTTTTTAATGAAAGAGCCGTGTCCCCGATTGTATTGCCATTGTTCACCTCGCCATCTTCTCCATCCCTTGCCCATTCATTGAGGCTTTCTTTCAAACTCTTATAGAGGTCCAGGTGAGAGTTTATTGAGACCCAACATTTTTTTTCACAAGACTTCACAAACCCATTTAAATTATAATATGAGAGGCCAGTTAATTATAACTCACCCTGATTTGATTTTTCCAATACGTACACTTACAACCTGTTAATATTACTTTGTATAATTATCAAATTCTTAGTACATTATGCACTTGCAAGTAAATTACTTTATTACTGTGTATGCACTTTTGAATCTACCCACATAAGTTATCAAAACAGGCTGGATCAATGGTTGCAATGCTGGCTGAACCTTCTCAATAATGGCTTTTAATTGCACAGCATTATTTTCAATGTTGCATGCTTACAAATGTATACGTATACATACAGATGCACACAATATGATCGTATTTAGGGTTGGCACTTCAGCACTTGTGCCACGTCTCTATGCGCGTGGCCTATAATCCAGCGATGCGGAGCCGAGGGATGGTGGATCACGCAGATGTTGTGAAACTCCCTTCCCGTGGGCGTCAGAGGAGGTGCGAGACCCTGGCTCGCCAGGAGAAGGCAGTGCAGCAAGTGGACTAATCGCCATCTGTTTCCATCTGTATGGGGATGTCGTATTTCCCGCTCGCGCAAGGTGTGGGTTTTCAATGGGTGCGCCGGTTTCCTCCGACTTGTATAATAATTATTATTAATCTTTCATTGGATGAGAACGTTTAAATAAAAAAAACAACAACAACCCAAGACTCTGCAAAAAAAAAGAGTCGTATGACTGAATGTGACTTTCCTGGATATGTGAGGAAACTGTAATTTGTATAAAGTGTGGTCGACTACAGCTGGACTGCAGTGACGCTGGGGCTATCACGTGACCAAGATACATGCCCGTATGGTAAGAGGCTGCCTATCGGGGCAGAACAGCAAGTAGGTTTCAGTCGTATCTGTGTGGGTTTTGATTTTTTATCGTCATCTTATTATTATTATCATTACAATTGTTTGCCCAGGAATACCTCGCTGAGCCTCGTGAGTCTTTTCAAGAGGGTCCCGCACAGATTTTCGCAGCACGGGGCGAAGCTCATCGTCTATATTCCAATTTAGTCATTTGCGGTGTTATTTTTTTCAAATGTGGCAAATTTGTACCGTGACGTCAGCACACGATGGCCTCCTCTTCGCGGCCACTTTGAGGCAGACGGCGCGGATAGTTTTTCTTTATATATACATAACGGTTCATGCATCCACAGCATTAATCGAGGGAGTGTGAGGGTTTAGGGGATTTTTCTCTATTAGACTGATTAAGGGACGACACCTTTAGGAAGACGTGATCAAAACGTACTCGGTGAGGTCTTTCCTTGGTAAAGGTTTCATTATATATGTACTTAAAACATTCTAATACACATATTATACTTGAAAGTATGCACGGATTGTATGTAGGGCACATTTGAATCAAAATATTTAATTTAATGAAATCACTTCTCGTAGTTAAAAATCATAGCCGTTTAAATAAACACGGGCAATTCTTTACTCTCATTAGAAACATATGTTGTGTGTTACAATTTGTAGTGTCTGATTATGACACAAGGCACGGAAATCTACCGAAATTGATATGCAAATGCGCTGACACACGTTCATTTTCGTTAAAGCGCCGAGATATCGTGATGTTTAATGGGAAGCAGGAACGGCAAATGGAGCTTCCATTGACCGTAGACGTCAGCCTGCTCCTCAAAGCAGGGCAGATGGCAGCGCATGTGCGCTTCTATATGGCGGTCATGTGTGTATGCGCTTGCGTGTGCGTCTGCGCCTGCATGCTGCATGCGTTTGTGCATGCTTGATAAGCTCACAATAAGTTGACGTATTCATGAGTTTACTTTTGGCAAAAGGGAGACGGGCGAGCGGGAGGGGGGATGTCCCTTATTTAGGCTCGGCAGAGCTGGTCTCATGCCTCATTTCCATGAGCAGCCTTTTTTTTTTTCAAACTTTAGCTGGAACAGGGCTGGTCTGGATTAGTAACTGAACTGGCCCACTTCCATGAATTTGTAAACAAGTCCAGGCTACCGAAAATGCTTAATTTCCAGACTTGTACCCGAACCAGTCTGGGGTTGTAGATATTGACAGAGTTTCTCCTTCCTTGCTTCCTTTCCACGAACACTTTGCAAATGTGCTCTGCTCTGCTCTACGTCCGGGTTGTCAGCACCCGCAGTCCTCATGCAAATTAGGCTCCAAAGACTCAGTTCTTAAGCTTCATCGTTCCCACTCGATCCTCTCTCCACCCTGCAAGCTGGTTGCCAACTGTCCTTCCGATATAATATGAAATGTAAAAAAAAAAATTCTTTCACATCCACATCAGCCACACGACCTCTCTGGCAGTGCTACCAGGATCCTCCTTTTCCTGGGAAATCTTTGTCTTCCCCAGGACATTAACAGCTTGTGGAGTATACATCACTCAGGGAGTGAATGTTACACGTCGTCCTTCCCTCTTCTGGCACAGGCAGATATGCTTCTTCACGTGATAATTCTCTTTTTGCTGTGCCCCAAGAATTGGCCACAATGCCCATGCAACCCAACTGCGAACCACTGCAGCCCTGTCGACCAAGCCCAGGAAGGCACACACCTGGGTGGTGAAGTGACATAAAAAATAAAAGTACGTACATAGAAGACCAGATCTCCAACCGTTGTAGCTTTAAGACTACCAATGCCAGACGGCTGAACCAAGAGGCGAGTTGATGTGAACCGTGACGGGGATTGTTTTGCCTGCCTGCTTTAGTTTCGGGAAATGCGTGAGACTTGAACAGATGACGCCCCTAGTGGCAGCAGCTGGTAAGCCTCGCAAGCGAATCGTACAAACCCAACACGGGGTGGGAGGTGATATAGGCGAGCAAGCTGTGGGCAAGTGGAGAAAAAAAAAACATCGATATATCCAACACTCGTATGTTTCTAATGAGAGCTTCGATGAGCACTATAAAAAATATATCGGAATTCAACCATTGATGACTTTTTAATGCTTATGATGTTTTTTTTTTAAATCAACTATATACAAGAAAGATATATGTTCATATATTGGATCAATGTTGTTTATCAACTACATTTAATAATCATAAAAAATAGCAACGACAATAAAAAAACGAATCATCAAATGGCAGAAGGCTTTCGTTGCAGAGTCAAATGCTCAGCACAAACTCAAGTTACATCACACAATTTGTCCAAACTGAACGATGTGTAATACATAAACTATAAGTACTTCATGTGTGTATATATATACAAAAACAACAGGGCACTTTGTGGTATGAGCAACGGTCAGTCAACAGCAAACTAACGTCTACTTCCACCATATTAACTTCAAATCTACCGGCAGTTCGGGACGGTTGGAGAGGGATCCGTTGTTTTTTGTTGTTTCCATCAAAGAGATTTGAAAAACAAAACATCAGCCCCTTTTTTTGTCAGCGTGAAAAAAACACCACGTCAAAAATCTGAACATCGGAAATCAACGCCGTCCCGATGTTACTGGAGGGATCAACGTCAATGTCAAAGACATCGATGAGTCCCGACCTAAAAATCATCGATGTCACCGATGTATCGATAGGTTCACGTTGTCCATCGCTCGAGGCGAGCGAGGCGGCGAGAAGCGAATCATCGGATCGGTGGTTGCACGAGAATGAGGTTGTGTTTGCGTGCGTGCGAGCGGGGATCTCTGAGAACTGCGTGTCTGAGCGGGGCTGGTTTCACCTAATGGACTTCGGTGAAAAAAAAAATTGCTTCTCGGCTCATCGGATTTCCCCAGGAGAAGTAAAGATTCGGATTATTCTAAAAGTTGAGCGAGTTTTAGTGTGAGCATTAGATGTCTCCAATACTGTACACGTGTGTGTGTGTGTGTCACGCACCCAGCGTGATATGTGATTGCAGTGAGAATGCCTCACGAACAATGCGATCCCGTGATGTCACAGCTGCTGTTGAGGTCGACCCAGGTCTAGAAGGGGGGGGGGGGGGTAAAATAGAGTCGAAATGAGGCCCCGAGTGAACTGATTTGTGTGGTTGCACGGTTCGCAAAAGTGTCCTGCTGTGTGGCTCCCTCCGCCCCAGGCCAGCCACAGCACGGCTCGATCTGGTGGTGGAAACGATCCATTTGTCTCCCACAGTAAGCCCCCATTCTGTGCGCAACCGTGCCGTTAGCGTGCTCACGGCGGTGTCAAAACAACACGGAGTGGATACACGATCATCCGGTTCCACACGTAGGCGTCAGGCTTTCGCGATCAATATCCGGAAAGGAGGGGGGTTAGATCGTGTAAATATAAATGTGTCGTAAGACCCGCCACCACTCGGCCCAGCCAATTAGTAAGGTTTGTCACGTGAACAGAACATGGCAAAACCCTCATCCAGCAGTGAGTGGGTGGACAATAAAAAAAAAAACACGTGAAAACTATACTGTAAAAAAAGTCTACAAATAGATTTGTTTTGGCCTGTCTCTGACCTTTATAGATTTTAACAGAGAAATTACCGTCTGACCAGGTTCAGTCACTGGCCCTCATGGGGTTGGCAACGGAAGTCGTCTAAAATGGCTGCAGGGCTCATGGAGATGAAGTTACAGATAAAGGTGCCGCCCTGCAATTTCCTGCTCATGCCGCTGTCGGCCTGCCATGTTGGCCAGATGTGTTTTTGAAGACGTGGCAGTACTCACACTTTAAACCACCACGTGTTGGATTGTCGATTGACTAACTGTGGCAGACTCATTTCAACCGCTGGGTGAACAGAGGGGGCATTTAAGAAACGTGCTCGCGACAGAAGATCAAATCGGTGATCTCTGGATTGCAAGGTAAGTGTATTAAGCATTTCACAAGAGTAACATCCGATGGAGACAGAAACAACTAGTCGATCTTATATTTAATGGTAACGTGGGCTTTACTAAGTGCTGTGGCATAAACTGTGCTCAATGTATTTTTCTTTAATATCCCCTTACGAATGCTCAACGACCTGCTCCGACGCGCTGGTCAAAGAAAAGTGCGGCACTCTTCCACAGGTGTAAATCACGTTCTGCTCAAGTGCATCAGAATTTATGTTGTGGCGGGGTGGGAGCGGTGGGGGTGGAAAAAAAACATATAACCTGTTCACAAATCTTTCATTTCAAAGGTGTTTCTGCCATGTGAGGGACATATAAACTAAACTATTTTTTTTATTTTTCCAGGAAAGACCCACCTAGCTATATAGCTATTTTTCGGAAACGACCTGGCCACAAATGATAGCTCAATAAAGTGGCTCATCACGTGTCAACTTATAGCAGCCAAATACTCGAAACGCACGTTTCTAAATGTGGAGGTAAAAACCCGGAAGACCCAGAGAAATATAAATTAACGCGACCACGGCGAGAACATACAAACTCCGAATATACAGGCGTCATGGTGGAGATCGAATCCACGACCGTTCTGTAGACAAGGCGAGGGAGATAGCATCTCGCCACCGTGGCACCCCACGCTGGTGAGGACACTGGACGACTGTCCCCAGCACAAAATTATAGGGGGTGGGGGTCAGTGCAAGGGAAATGGCAAGGGAAGAAGGGCGATTCCTCCCTTCATTACATGCCCCCAACTCCTCAAAACAGCCTGGTGTGTTGTGATTTCGATTAGTGGGGCAGCTGTGGGGGCAGGCCTCGTTTTGGGGTCGAAGGACACTTTTGAAATCTGTCAGGGCTAGATTAGCATCTCTCTCTCGCTCTCCCTCTCTGTCTGTCTTTCTCTCCGTCTCTCTCACCCCCCTTCCACTCTTCACTCTGTCCTCTCTCTCTCTCTCTACAGCTCTCTCGCTGTTTGTAACTTCATTTCTTGGTTCCTGTTTCTTAGTTTACCTCCATTTGCCTGTGGACTCTCTATGCGTCTCGTTAAGCTGACCTCCCGGCTAATGGTGACGTGCCAAAGTTAGCACTTTTGCTCCCTTTCGTACAAAGTGGCCATATGTCAATTTTCAAAAACACATATATGAGCGTTAAATGTATTCATTCATTCAGTCAATGGGAGAGAATACAAATGTATGCGCATAATTGTGCTATCCGCGGGGTGACTTCGCAAAAGAGCATGGACACAGGGCCACATTACTCTCAACACCTGGTCCCACACAGATTATCGTGCTCAAAGCGGTGGTTCCACACGTAATTATTTTGCCACTAAACACCATCGTTTTTTTAGCTAGTTAATCAGTTACCAGTACTCGTGGGGGGCGGGGGGGGAGTCCTATCATACAGGCCATAGCTTTTCTAAAAACTAAAAATCCCTAGCCACTCTCCAGGCCAAATGAATCACTACTTTTTGTTTGTCCACGAGATAATGCTCCTCTGTAAGCCTCGTCAACGCGTCCGCTTAACCGGTGAACATGCCGAGTGCTAAGCAGCTGACTGTTGTCTTCGTGCATTGTTTTACCAGTGTCCATTCAGGGAATACCAATACGTTAACAATGTAAACCTGAAACAATAATCATGAAAATATATTTATTTATTTATAGCCTGAAATAGAATAACAATGTTTAATGTGTTGCTTTAAAAAAAATCCCTCTTTTTATTCTTGTAAATAATCTACTCTCTTCAATACACCACCAATTCAACCCTGACCCGGGTCTCCCTTGAATAGAGCACACACACACACACGCGCGCGCGCGCCGTATCCATTGAAGCTCACCTGGTTATAAATGTGCGCCTATTATTGCGGTGCCTCTTAACCTGGCTGCATAATATAGCTCCTCTTTACCAGCCAACAGCTGCTGTGCGGTTTTAATAGGCGTGGCGCGGTGAACATGTGCATGTGCACGCGTGGGTGCGCGTGCGCGTGTGTGTGTGCTCGCATGTGCATGCAAGCCCAGGCCAATGCCGGGTTTAACAGCCGGTTTATTGCCTTGCGCCTGCGGAGATTAGCTCACTGTTTGCTGGAGAGCAGATGGTTTGATTGAGAATGTGATGAGGAAAGTGATTGATCTGGGCTTGAGCCTCCTGGGTTCCATCCAGAGCAGGCAAGGGGCCGAGTCCAAGTGCAGGAGCAGCATTCGAATGCTTGAGATGGGGAGGAAATAAAATACAAACTCTTGAAGTTTACTATTCCCCGTTTCCCTGTAACTTGACCCAAATGTAGATGTTGTCTTCCCTCTCCACTTATTGGCAGAATATATTGCTGTGAACAGCAGGGGTGCAGTCATCGTGGCTGTTGGGGGTGTTCGGACACCTCCAATATTTTTAGATATGTCTAAGAGACACCCACAACATTGTAAAACAAAAATTACAGCATCTGAGTCTGCAATCCGGGACATCTGTGAAAAAAGAGCTTTATAGCTCATCGGATTCCTCCAGTGTCAATAAATATTCGGATTCGTCTTTCCTTTAACATAATGACATAAATGCTGATCATGCTGATGACAAGCTATTAATACACAACTGAACACAAAGCGTCGTCTCAGTACTGTTTCAACCTTGGAAATATACAACAGCACTGTGCTGTGGCTGTAGACGTGACAGAGTGGTCGATGTACATTGGCTGGTGGTGTCCTCTCATTCGCCAAAGCCACTAGTTTGATAATTCTCCCTTATTATTGTTTTCTGTGGAATAATTTTGAATCATGAAAAATATAGATTACTGTTCTGCTAAATATAGCCATTACTGTACATACTAATGGATATATGAAGCAATTGGCGGGACCCCGGGCTCCCATCAGTGCCCCGGGGTGGGAAAAACCTCGTAGCGACACGAGTCTTGCTGCCTTACCGACAACAAAACTAGTGGTCAATCGATTGGCCCTCGTCGAGAGCTACTCGGGGACACTAAGTTTCGTACAAAGTTGAAAAATTACATGAACACGTTAAATTCACCGCCTGGGGGTGGCGGCGGGGCTCGCCTTGGCAAAGAAGCTGAGGATCGACGGCTGACCGGAGGGCGTCGTCGCCCCCCCCAGGGCTCGCGTTTGGCCGGTGGGGGTGGCGCCCATCGTGTCGATCGCCACCTGCTGCTGCTGCTGGCGCTTGTTGGTGCGAGTCTGGGCGGGCGGCGCGTTGCTGTCGGGGTCACGAGTGGGGGGGGACTGAAAAATAATAATAATAATTATTATTATTATTATTGACCTGATTTTTGCGGGACCCCGGGGTCCCGCCAAATGATTCATATGATTTTACACTGTGAGTATTAGTGCAAGATTACAGAACCTATCGTTGGCACTCTGATTACACGAATGCATCGCTTACAAAACATTACAAGTGTATGTGATATATTATAAACCAGGACCCTTCGGGAATTTATTTATTTTTCAAATCTAAACTGTATAGATTATATTTGACCGAACCAGATGTTTTCTCAAGCTTACGCGCATACTCTGTAGCTACTCAACACTGCCAGAGCCGCGGTGTCACAATGACGATTGTTGCTTCACGTGTCACGCCAAAAGCATTCACGTCTCACAATTTAAGTGGTGCATTGAGTCAACATTCATATTTACATTTCGAATGTTTATCCGATATATGTATCCGCTCAACCGAAGTGCCGTTACAAGTGCTGTCGCGGTGTGATGGTGAGCACACCGGGCATGCAATCCAGAGGTCACCAATTTCAATCTCCAGGCGCGGCACTAGAGACAAAGGACAAGCTTCATAAACACGCCCCGCCTCTGTCTGCCCGGCAGTATCACAGTTCGTCGATCGGCAGGTCACGTTTGGTGGGATAAAGTGTGGCTCCTCTCCATTGCTTCCAGGATGTCTGGCCAGCGTGTAAGAGGAGGCCAAAGTTCCCTCGATGCGTTGGTGGGGGGGGGGGGGGGCTTGCCAGAGCTCACGCCAGCGCTGGTGTCAGAGGGACATTGAGGGGGGCTGCGTGGTTTTATTGTGTCTCCCGTCTACTGGAAATCTGTGAAAAGAGCTTAATAGCTCATCAGATTCCTTCAATAGCATTACTTATTCTAATTCTGATGGATGAGCGCTCGGCTATCGTTGGCGTGCATTCTGCTGTTACTTTATTTTTTTTGTTAGTGTGTTTTATGGCTTCTCGCACGGGAGACTAGGAGTCCGATCCCAGACCCACAAATGTGGTTACGTAATCTTGCAAGTGCAGTCATCGTTGTGGGGGGCGCACGGGCGGGCTGGCGTGCGTGGGGGGGGGCAGAGTTTAAAGCGGCCGCCTCGCGACACCGCTCTTCCCTCCTGCAGAGGTCTCACGCACGGCCACTCCTCAAGAGTTTGGCACATCCTCCGATGAGCACGGTCGGCTACGTACGGTGCGAAATAAGTTCAGCGGACTGTGGTGCAGCATGAGGGCACAGGTCTCTTCAAATCGGGTCTGTCCAGTGCGACGAGTACGCAGGTGTGGATGTTTATCGCGCATGCCTTGGGGTTCTTGCTTTCGACGTGCCTCGATGTCTGATGGGGATGCGTCGACCCTTGCCACAGGTTCCTGTGCTCAGCCGTAAACAAAGTGTGGTCAAAAGTGTAGCGATTGCAATGGCAATAGCCCTTAATTGCAGCCATTGTTCTTTTATCGAAATCTTAGAAACATATTTCCACATTTTTGTATACTTTGATTTACTACTAATTGGCATAGGCAACCACGTGACACGTAGCTGTTGTTCAGTTTTAGGTGTGCCCAACCCCATATTTTATTTGCTATTTCAAAGGAAGCGTGGCTCTTGTATGATTTGTTTATTGGCTCAGCATAATATATATGTGCACCAGTTAAGCCACGTAAAATATGATTAATTGGATGCAAGCAAGTGGGATTCAGCCAACTGCCTACGACTAACATGCAGTAATTGCTTGTAATAAACATCCAGCCAATCACCAGCTTAGTGCTGCTCTCTGAAACATTAGCAATTTTTTTGCGCAGTTGATGTTGCTTAATTACAACAGCAGAGAGATCAGCACATTGTTTTCCGTGTCGATGGTGGCCCTCCGTGCCCCTGGCACAGCCCAGCCAGACCGCTCACGAATACTGGCAAGGCGCTGCTGCACGTCCGTTGACTTGTGTTGAAACCGCGGATAGCCACTCGTGATTGAACCTGACTCTCAAGGTGAGCGAGTTGATGATCTCAGCCCAGTAGCCAATGACTACACACAATCACCCCCTCCCCCCGCCTCACCCCCACCCAAACTCTCCATGACATTACATTTTCTTGTCTATGGTTCTTGCGGTAAAGTCATGTAGATAGGAAATAAAATAATAAAAGTAGAAAAAAACAACAACAAAAACTCACGACGTTTCGATTGCAACACAAGCGGTCGTCATCAGGCGCCTGATGACGACCACTTGTGATTACGATTGTCCATATGTTATTAGAAGATGCATTTGTGAGTGCATTTGTGTTTGACCCAGGTTTCATTACTCTTTGGTTATTTCGGTAAAGTCACGTAGGTAGAAAAAATAAATAATAAATCACGCCGTTTCGATCAGAAACACAAGCAATCGTCATCAGGTAGAAAGATTCAGCGGTAGAACTGCTGAAAAAGAAGGGGCTGTTGCAACAAGAGGTTTTATGTATATAGGTTTGAGGTGGGCGTCACCCAAGGGTAAGTAGGCGGGGTCAGAGATGGAAAGGAGTCCCGTTGCCGCACGCACGCACAACAGCTGCGTTAACCCCGCCTACTTACCCTTGGGTAACGCCCACCTCAAACCTATATACATAAAACCTCTTGTTGCAATAGCCCTTTCTTGTTCAGCAGTTCTACCGCTGAATCTTTCTACCTGATGACGATTGCTTCTGTTGCGATCGAAACGGCGTGATTTATTATTTATTTTTCTACCCACGTGACCTTACCGAAAGAACCAACGAGTATGGATTCCTTGCAGTCACGAAAACTTCAAATCAAGATTATTCCAGGTTGCATTCTCTGTGATGCACACAACACGGCCTGCAAATTGAAATATAATTCCGGTTTGGGTCTCCTCAAAGTCAGCTCAAGCTACAATAAATGTCTCGTGTGGGGATGGGACAGCATCGTAGAAATGGAGAGACAAAGGTGGCGAAATATTCTGCCTGAGCACGCCACCTCCTTGTATTCCATGGTAGCCGTATAGGCGCTTGCAAACACCCCCCACCCAAAAACAAATCTACAGCATACAAGTAAATTTCGTGTGTATGTACGTGTACCATATACACTTGTCCGTGTTTATGTATTCTGTACATGTACAACATTATATATCTTAAAATTCATGCAATTTCAAACACGCTCGTGTTTATGTCTGCATACTCCTTACCACACCCTGACCTATCTTCCTGTGTACTGCTCTGTCACGACTGCACTGTATATATATCACCTTAGGCATACCTTCATGCTTGACTCTTCATGAAACCAAATTGTTTTGTGTGCAGTAAGCTGCCGGGGTGGTGCGAGTATTATTAGATGCACTTTGAGAAGATCCGCAGGGATATCAATACGGAAGCCCTCAATTCTGTCTGGCACCACCTTTGTAATCGTAATATTCCTGAAATGTTTACTCCCTCCCCCTCCCCACGCCTCTTGCACAGGCAATATGCAGTATTGCATCTCGATGGATTTTCACCTAATTCTAGGGATATGATTTATTGATTGTATGAACCCCTACGCAGTGCATCAACGGTTCTAAGTGCCACCACCTTGCATAGGGGAGGGGGAGTGGGATGGATAAGTCGCCTCTCTGCTACCAAACGCTGCCTCTAATTCTTGGCAATTTCCCAGATTTTAGTCACTCATGTCTGAGCGGGCACTGCGAGGCTTCTGTTTTCAAACAATCGGTGTGAAATATGCGTGGGATCTATGAACTGCACAGGTGTAGACATATGTTTTCTCATCTCGTGTCTTTGCCAAATAAGACGTGCTCACGTTGCCGAGGCAATTGACATGAAATGGTTTTACAATTAGAGATGAATCCGTGTTTTTTTTTGCTTATGGGCCAGATTTCTGTATTCTGCAAAGCCTACTAATCTCTTTTAATTAGAGTATAAAAAAACACGAATACGAATGTGGACAGTACTTGTGAATATGGCTATTGAATAGATGCTAATGGATAGCTAATGAATATAATGGTACCCAGATAATGGATTATATCAGTACTCAACATTGTCAACTCAGAGTCAGTTAGACACCTGTTGCCTAATTGTATTCCTGCAGCACAGCAGCGTTGCTTAGCACATCGGTTTGAATCGAGGTCCTGAACCGAGACTGGACGAGGCTGTAATGCAGATAATGTTCCGCTCACATCTCGGTTACCAAATGACTAAACATGGAACCGCATTCAAATTTGGGCTCGTAGTTTAACTTTGTGCAATGAGGGTCCGAGGACTAATGTCATAGGCAGGGAGAAGCTCTCACTGGCTTGCACAGCTAGTGAGAGTGGAAACGCATGCAAATAAGGCACCACGGTTGCAGAATGCAGTACATTTATTCTTTCAGATAGGCCCGAGGAGGACATCAAGATGTCATTACTGTACACACAAGATTATAGCAGCTACACCAAACTGTTTAACATTGCATGATATTTTGGCAAGTTTTTTTTTTTCTTCTTTATAATAGAACTTGGTAGGACTGTCCATACCAAGAGCCTCGAGAATCAGCTGGGCTTTCCTAGGAATATTATAATAAATAAAAATAAGTGTTACACTAGTGCCGGCTGTTGGTTCACAAATCCTGAACGACTGCCCAATCAGATCATTCAACGGCGATCTGAAACAAATCCACGTGGCTCCTCCTGCAGCAGTCGAATGGATATCAAATCTCGACATCAATTTGAAATCTGTTGCAATCCCCAAAATGGCAAACGAAATAATACATTATAAATATTGACATCGTCTCAATTGCAATGTATTTCCTGTTGTTGAACATCGTAACATAATACCTCTCTAATGTGTTACTTTGTCTAGAATTATATTGTTTGCTCAATTTTGGCAAACTTTTATTTTAGATTAGAATGCCCCCCCCCCACCCCCGCAATGAACGTTCCCTCTCTCTGTTTGTGCCTCAGATCTCCCTCGCAAGAGAGACTTGTGCCTCGCTGGGTCTCACGTGACTGAACAAAGTTGAGTCATTTTTAGTGATTTATGTCCGTGTTTTGCAACGGTGAAATGCGTTTTCTGCCATTTGTGAAGGGTTCCGAGATAACGGTGGTCAGCCTTTGTGTGCCAAAGTGTCGTTTGCACGATTGTCCCGTAATCAATTCTGTGTTTTTAAGGAAACAAAAATCAACTTGTGAATTGCCCTTGCAAATAGTCGATATTTTAATTAAACACGAATAAGGGAAAACATGATCCATTGCCCCACTGCGTGTTGGGGTGCACGGCTTCTTAATGCCAAGCAAACTTCGTTCCCGTGATAGTGCTTGGTCCATGTGCGGCTGGCGGTGGTGCGAAAAGTTGATCGTGTGGCCTCTGGTTTCGCGGGTGTAGTGCGGGGAATGTTAAGAGGCTAAGAGAGGGAAAGTGGGGTTGTGGAGAGTTAAGAGCGAGATGCCGAACGTTAGCAATGGTGAGTGAAAGAGAGAAAACACACAGCGGGTGATGGTGGGGGGTAGCAGTGGCGTGGCATCGTGAGAGATAAAGCAAGAGAACGGAGTGTATGGAGGAAGAGAAGACCAAATTCCGCGCCTCCGATTAGCATGGTTGGCAACGTACGGTGCAAAAGAAGTTTAACATACACACAAATTGAGTTGGAACAACAGGACGAATGGATGAAAAAGGTCGATATAAGGATACTAAAGTACAGAGACACCGAAAGTGGTTGGAACACCGACATACCTTTGCTCATGTTTTGTTTGCTCTTGTATAAATGAACGGGCAAAAGCTGACGGCTCTTTCTATGCACATCCGTAAATAAACAGCGAAAGCGCAGCATTGATAGATAACACAACCATGCCAATATAAGAGAGGGAGAGTGGGACGAGAGATGGGGGGGGGTGGGTGCTGCTATGAAAGGCGAGAGAGTTGGAGAGTGGGAGAGAGGGCGAGGAGGAGCCGTGATGAGGGTTTTGAAGACGTTGTGGGGGCAGGGAGCGGCATGAATGAGCAAACGCAGGAATGACAGAAAGCCAGAAAGGGCTACAGGACAGGCACACACACACAAAGTTAAAGAAGTGGCAGGATCCTATCCAGGCCAGTTAGCAGAATGCATTGTAATGCAGCGCAAATACGTTTTTTGGGGGGGAAAAAGCTGCGCAGAGTTGTTGGCCGTGGGCGATAAGACAGGCTGGCAGATATGGCTAGCTGTGTTCTGGCTGCCGTGGCAAGTCAGATAGACTTAGGCTGTAGCCATGGAGACCGGGCCTGGGGGATGGCTGATAATGCGTTTTGTACAGCGAGACGGACTAATCTGTGCTCCCAAGTGCCAGCCACCCCCCGGGCCCCCTACCCACCACCCCCCTCCGTGTCGGGCTAAGAGCCGGCTCCCCAAAGCACGGTGGCTTCTGTCTGAAGCCACACACGTATTTTTATTTTCATTCACATTGCCCGGGCAGAAAAAAAAATAGACAGGTTAAATTTTAATTTCCCGTCGCCAGCTCAGCGCGCAGATTACATTCGGTAATGCGGTTTTCCCATTTGCACATGTGAAGGGATCAATACGCTTTGAGACTGAGTTGATGGAAAACAAATTCTGACAAAGGCAAAATGCATCTTTTGCGTACCCATTTTCACGTATGTACGTTGAACTTCTTTCGCACCATACGTAGCCAACCGTGCTAATCGGAGGCGTGGGGGAAGGACAACAAACTATGGGTCTCTGTGTGAATCTATGATTGTATGTATGTTGAACTTCTTTCGCACCATACGTAGCCAACCGTGCTAATCGGAGGCGTGGGGGAATAACATTTAAAGGGCCGACAACATAAGCATAATGGCCTACTCTTTAACGTCCGCTGTGAAGCAGACAGTGCGTTTATTAAAACCGCAGTATTAATGAGGGTGGCCGCCAGATTCGAATCGACGAAAGCTCTGCCACAAGTGAAAGATGCTGACACTTGCACAGGCAGGAAGCGTGAATGGTCGGGCTGACAGCTTTTATTTAAAAAAAATAATTTAATTTTTTTTTAGAAAGCTGAATACCTATCAGAATTAGCATACTTATACAATAGTACTTTGTTCACACACATAGTCTTTTTTTCTGCCTTCATAATGCTGCACGTAAAATATGGCGAAATGTTAATTACCTCGCCTGGTATACAAGAGGTGGTGGGTTCGATCCCGACCCTGACGCCTGTATATTTGGAGTTCCCATGTTTTATCCATGGTTGTGAGGGTTTTTCTCCAGGTCCTCCAGTTTTTCCCTCCAAATTTAGAATCATGCGTTTTAAGTATTTGGCCCCTTATACATTTCCATGATAAGCCACTTCTTTGAGATATAATTTGTGGCCAGGTTGCTTCTGAAAAAGAGCTACAGTACATAGCTCAGTGGGCCTTATCTGGTAAAAAAAAGGTTTAGTTTTAGTTTAAATCTAATTGCAATGTGTATGCTACACACAGTATAAATGTGCCACGGCAAAAGCACTGGACATATGGGGGAAGTTACAAGTTCGGATCTCGGTTGGGAGTCAATGCTACCCGTGATGCCTTTGGGTTTGACAAACTGAGTGGTACTTTGTGGTACTGTAATTGTCTTTTGGGATACACTGTCATTCCCACCACTGGCTTAAAGCTGCCAACACAGATCCAATGCTGCTCCAATTCTCACTTGAGCATGGCCCTTTATGGACATGATTGTAAATGTTTAAAAGTACAGTTTGACTTAAAAAATAATATTGGGGCAAATCGTCATTCAAATGTGAGTGCAAATACAACATAATTGTGTATAATTAACAGTAGAATCTGGTTGTACATGTGTGGATAAAACACATGTTTATATCAAACACACACACACACATTGCGAATAAACATCGCCAGTATCAAAGTAATATGCTAAATTATTGACAAGATTGAAATGACAGTAATGTATAATTTCAGCTGTCATTGTGCTCCGAACGAAACTTCTGAAGCGTCACGAGGAAAGCCAGGCTACACACCACCCCATGGCCCAGAGCTTACCGTGACACACACGGGACATTTGACATGAAAAAGCAATACCACAGTCACGAATAAAGCAGAAGGCGCCACCCAGACCAATCCGACATCTCGGCCACGGAACATTTAGATCATTTGGACTATTTAGATTATTTTGACTATTTAGATTATTTTGACTATTTAGCTTAGTTTTACTGTTTAGATTATCTTGACAATTCAGATAATTTTGCTGCTATAAATGTCCAAATGATAAGCCACTTTGTTGACCTATCATTTGAAAGCCAGGTCGCTTTTGAAAACGAAGTGTATAGCTCAGCAGGCTTTGTCTGGTAGGACCAGGATGGTTTAGCTTTATATTTGTATGTGTTTGAGTGATGAAGCTAGTTGTAATTACTGGCGAAACGTCGTACTCAGATTGTAAATGTTGTGGCTTGGCTCTCCAACACACCGGTGTGCTGTACTAGTGACGAATTGGCCACGTTCTGTTCACGTGACAACCCTTACTCGTTGGCTGTGTCGGGTGGTGGAGGGTTTTAACGACACATTTATATTTACGCGATCTAACTAAAAAATATATATTGTGGATGATATTGGTCGTGAAAGCCCCCTACGTGTTAACCTGGGTGATTTGTTGACCTTCTTTGTACTTTGCACTCCGATGGTGTTTGTTTATTGTTTGTTGTTTACGTTCTTACCCGCCGCTACTGGACATCTGTGAAGAAGAGCTTCATAGCTCATCGGATTCCTGCAGTAGAATTCAATATTATTCTGATGTGATTCTGTGCTCAGTGCGGGCCGCCTTATTTTTACTTCGGGCACAGAGAGTCCCTGTCTCCGTCACATGTGGCACGCACCACCAAGTCTGTGTCTGAGCCACGAGAGCAAAGCAACGAACCGGAGGCCCTTTGGAGAAAAGTGCAAATCTTTGTATCTTTATTCTTCATTTAACATTCTTTTTTTTTTACAAACGTGACTAGGATATGATTAAAACAAACTATTATTGTATTTAGTAGAGCTTTGACACTGAATTTAATTTACAAAAAGCAACAAACGATTACGCAAAAAAGGAATGCTTTTAATCATTGCAAATTCCCTTCTATGACTTATGGATCAGGAATATGGACACTTGACAAAGAAGATAAAACAATCTGAAAATACTTTAAAATAGCACGGAGAGATGCTTATTGGGCATCACACTGAGAGACAGAAATAGGAGCATGGATCAGAGAACAAATGTAAATTATGGACATCATGGTGACTCTTAAGGAAGAAGTGGTATTGGGCATGACACATCGATAGATAGGGAGATGTCCAATCCGTGAGACCGAAGGTGCAATGGTTAATCAAAGGAGTAAATGTATCTGGGAGGATGATAACCGTGGAGGTGAAGTGATGAGGTCAGCTGGTGTGCATGACGGGATCGTGATCATGAGGGATGGCTATATCCAGCAGTTGACAGATCATGGTTGTTTATGATGATGCTCACAATGAAATGAGGCCGAATAGTTGTTATTTCTTAAGTGTATTGTGTGAACAAAAACACCGTGAAACAGCAGCATTTTGCGAAGGCCGAAATTTACCCCGAAAATATTTGTTTGCTCACACTTAGACTTTGAGCACAATCCGGAGCAGACAGTTGACTCTGAAAAGTGAAAATTATTTATCTTGAGCCTGCAAGGGTACATTGCTAGACACGCAAAATGAGGCTGTGCCAAACGTCTGCGTGAAAACACAAAAACAAATTCCTCTCAAGACTTTGCAAATTTCAACTCACTTGACCTTTATGAGGCTGCACGTGACTTTTAACTCGTATTTACTTTGCAACAAAGATTGACCAGATGTATTTTAAACATCTTATAACTCCCCCCCCCTCCCGGAGGAAACATGTACGCGTTAAATACCCCCACCCACATCTGCTTCAGCTACCTCGTTGTTTACTGTCCAGGTGAGGGCTATTTGCACCCGGAAGTACCATTCTTTGCAGAGGGGTCATTCAAAAACAACAACAACAACACACAGCTCAAGACCACCCTCACTCCACACCCCTTTGGTTCCCTCTCCTCACGGTCCCTTCATCCAAACCCTCAACAACATCGGCCTTGCATTTTCAGCTGATTTCACTGATGAGTAATAAAAGCATGTTTGCTTATTTTCAATTACAATAATTGTAGGCAATTGGGGTAATTTAGGCTCAAAATTGTCTTTGGACTTAATTTATACCCTATGTTCTTAATGTGCAATTACTGATAATGAAGGTAAAAATTTAAATATAATTTGTCAAGTTTTACACAAAGAGATTACATTGTATTGCCAAAATTGTACTATTATCTCGGTATGCGTGCTATTGTAATGCTGTCACTTAAACATAATTTAACGAAAATTATTTCCAGGATGTCAAATCTCGATGTTGCCTCAGGGTTATCATTTGTGTTTAGAGAAGTGGGTTTAAAGGTGCATTGTCTACGCTTTCACAAGTTACGAGGAAACCAGAACTTGCCCAGAACCTAATGCTCTGGGCCATTCAATGCCGATCATTACTGCACAACTCTAGAATGAGTTACACATTTCTGAGTTGGTATGCAAATATTACTCATGATATAAAAAATGGTTCTCGAGTGAAGTGAATTGATATTCTCAGCCCGGTCACCAATGATTGCACAAAAATAACATCGCATTCTATTCTTTGCATATGGCAAACTGCCAATGTCGAGGTCTGATAGCCACGAGAGAGCTTCAGGAGAGAGTTGGTGTGGTTTTACTATTCCTCCTTCGTTGAAGGATCGCAGACTACAGTGGTGTACTTTATGGTCCATAATTCGTGTTGCTTGGCCACAGTGGCGCTGTGGCTTGTATATAATTTTTCATTTTTGAAGAAGATATGAGCATCGGCCTGCTGGTGATATGTAGAACATTGCATTAAATGTGTTTCTGTAGTTGATTTGGCAACATTTCAGCTTCGAGAATCAAAAACATCGGTTTGACTGTCGTGTGGAGAACGGTATTTTTTTTGTGGCAGGACACCCAGGAAGGAGATGCCCCCTGTGATGTGGGCTTTAGGTCACTTGGAGGGATCTTGGAGGTAGCTCTATGTGACACCACCTTCCGTGGGCCATACACTGACACGGAGGGTTGCACTTATCTGTGAGAAATCAGAATAAATTAATTGTCTCGTGGCGATTGGGGGAAAAGTCACAGCAGCTTGGTGACCTTTGACGGCAAATCCAACCCTAAGGTTTACAGATTTTGGTGTCATTGCCACGAGGCAATCATTTTCACGCAGCATGAAAAATAAAAAAAAACTCTCCGCTGTTTGGCGCGATGCCGACATCAGTTGTATTATAATTGTCGGTGGAAACACAAGTCTGCCAATAATCACTCTGACTGGATTAGGTTACGCTTAAGTTCTTTCATAATCAAAGGTTGTAAAATCAGACGGTTGATTGACAGCACTGACATTTAGACTAGAAAAAAAACATTTCTTATATTTGCATGTTTTGCTCAAAGCACGAAGCATAAACTTCGCACATGGATGTAATTACAGCAGGAAAAAATAAAACGTGCTTTACTCCATGTGTACACAGCATATTCATAGAAAAACAACGTTAGCGGCTGAGACTCTTGCAAGACAGATAATGACGGAGTCACATGCCGCATGCAATCAAAACCACTATGCATAGAATGATGACACAATAAATAATAATAAACAGCTGGAAAAATAAAATAAAAACTTCGAATAACTTTCGAGGCATACTGCCCGGTGAGACTTTTTTTTATTATTATGCTTACCCCTATATTTGACTTGGCAAGTGCCAGCTGTCCAACATATCGAAGCAATAAATGCATTGTTCTCATCAGTTATGATCCCCGTTTCCTCGCTCAGACGTAGTTTAAGGTGCACGCAGTCGGTCCCACTTCTCATTTCCTAATGTGTAGGCAGCAGATGTTTCCAAAAAAAAAACAACGCACATAAAACGACAAACACGTGAAGAAGATGACGAACAGCAACGCCGTTTTCCGTGCATTCAACCACCGGTTTGTCTTCGTGTTTACGCTTGGTAGACAATTTTTTTAGTTTTGCTGTGTCCAACGTGCCTGGGTGCATTAATTTATTTTTTTTCCTTCAATGCGGTAGCGACTCAGTTGACAGAGTGCCACTCGCGTTGCGTGGCATTAGGAACCGTTCTGAGAAGTAGCAGTGCGTCGTTTCACGTGTCAGCGTGGTGTACCGGCGTATGCTGGCACATTTACACCGCTGCATGTGCGTAAATATCATCGTCGTCGTCGTCATCTCCAGCGTCGGCAATGCATGACACACGTCTAATTGCACAACGTCTGGTACACGTTTAAAGGCACACTGCGCTGTGTATACGCTTCAATTCCTGATTACCAACATCATGAAATTTAAGCCACTTGGAGTAATTATGAGAAAATTAATCCAAAAGGCGCACTGCTAAATATGAATGTATAAATTAAATCATTAGACCTCCTTAGCCAGTACCAAAATGTAATAATAGGGTTTTTCCCGTTTTTTTCTGGCAACAAAACTGAAACCTTTTTACAAGGATTCATGTCTGCATTAACCACAATACCTGCAGTCAAAATGCCTTTTGGCGTCATCTGGTTGAGCACCAATTGGGTCGAGGCTCAAAAGAAAGCCGTCCATTGGTGTGGACTAATCCGTTTCAAGGACAATGCCACATATATTATCATAGTATGTTTTTTTTAAATTTTGACTGCAGGCATTGTGGTTAATGTAGACATGAATCCTTGTAAAAAGGTTTCAGTTTTGTTGCCAGAAAAAAGGGAAAAAACCTTATTATTATAAATTAAATATTTATGTATTTGAACAGAAAACAACTACGCTGATTATATTATTGTACGTTATGTATTGTATACTATTCCTTTGAATTAATCACCCAGTCAGAAAGGGTCCTTGTCTATAATAATCTGGCAGTTCACCAGCACAGATTCAAGAAAACCGGACTGCTAGTGAGCCACTGGATATCAAACAAATGTCCAGAGGTTGCTTGTGTTGAATCAATGCTGATGGAATTACATGCTTGCAGAAGGCCGCATGGCTGAAGCCATGTGTTGAATGTGCCTTTATTTTTGTGTGACGGGACAGACATGGAAAGGGGGAGTATTGTCCTGCTTGTTTATTTATTTTGAATGCATTATAGACATGCCACGATGCAATGATTCATTGCTAAACATTGATCCTGATGCTCATGATATGCGCATGGGCTCGTGTGTATTAGTATGTATTATTTATACAATATGGAAATCATATTCGAATGCTAACGCGAAGAATGAAGCAAACACAATCATACAAACTTGAGAGAGAAAAAAATTAAGAAAACCAAATACAAGTGAGATGGGGGAAAAAATGAGACGAAAAAACATCAATACTTGAGTCGAATTGTAATCCAGAATCTTTACAAATAATTATCTTGCTGAGAGTGTGAATCATCGCGTGCCTCGATAAAAAAAACAATAACATACGATACCATTCTAACTGGATGCCGTTTTCGGCTCGCCATCGAACAAAGACGGTCACTACATCGCGGGTGCTTTCTGATGTGTCTTTGCGGCCGTCTGGAACGCTCTTCCTTCCCATATTAGGAAGCCAATGGAGCTCTGCACTTTTAATTCATTGAGATTGAAAACTCATTTCTTTAGAACTGCTTTTTTGTGTTTAGTATGTTGTCCTTCTCCCCACACCCCCGATTAGCACGGTTGGCTACGTATGGTGTGAGAGATGTTCAACACACGTATATATATAAAATGTAAGAGCAGGGGCGGAGCCACAGGGGGGGCTGGGGGTGGCTCAGCCCCCCTCAAATTTTGGGAAAGTCGGTAATCGGGATAACCGGATATCTGGCTGCTGCAAAATGCTGCAGGCTGCCAACTCGTACTGCCCTGCAGGCTGCCACCTCGTGTGCTGCCCTGCAGGCTGCCACCTTGTGTGCTGCCCTGCAGGCTGTCACCTCGTGCTGCCCTGCAGGCTGCTACCTTGTGTGCTGCCCTGCAGGCTGCCACCTTGTGCTGCCCTGCAGGCTGTCACCTCGTGCTGCCCTGCAGGCTACCACCTTGTGCTGCCCTGCAGGCTGTCACCTTGTGTGCTGCCCTGCAGGCTGCCACCTTGTGTGCTGCCCTGCAGGCTACCACCTTGTGTGCTGCCCTGCAGGCTGCTTGAGCGGCAGCCTTTTGAACTTATCGAACTTATTAGCCACATCAGCGGCTCCGACCTATTAATAAACTCCGCGTTCAAATCCAATAAAATTTGTTTTATACATTTGTGGCGCCCACTGGAAAACATTCACTGGATATCTCAGAATATTGAAGTCAGCCCCCCCAAAGTCGAGATCCTGGCTCCGCTCTTGTGTAAGAGCCCTTTGTTCACACAGCTGGATGAAGGCCTCTGCATGCTGTGTCAGCCAGGTGCGTTGTTTGACCATACTTCACCAAGCTGGTCAGTGTGGCTTGTTGGAGGTGAGGAAGGAGGAGGACCGGTTCATATTTCGGTCACCACTGATGTTAGCCATGGCCAGGAATCAAACTCGGCTCACCAGGTTCAAAGTACAGGGCGTAAACCGCTGCACCACCGCTCACTCTCACGTGCCTATCCCCGTGCACACATTAACAGTGTGGTCTTCCTATGTGTGTATCTTCGCTTGAACGTTGGAGTGGTGGCATATCGATAGTTTTCAGCCTTGTCTCCTCCAACGCTGCGTGTTTTCATAATGCTAATTGGATACAACGTGATGAATGTATTAGGCAACACATTCTTTATAACGCGGATGCGAATTGGATTATAACGCGATCGAGTGAACAGAAGTACGTCGCGCGAGTAGGAGTAAGCGGTCGTACGGCTGCCTCGGCGTGGCATCGCACAAGGCAGTGGCAAGGCAGTGGGATGCTGCTGGATGCTTCAAGACGCTACCGACACGCTTCAGTATTTGTTCAGCCTGCGTACGCATCTCGCAGTGTTATCGCGGACTGTGCTTTACCCCTACATTATATATTATTTATTAAAACGCGATTTTTCCATAACGCGGTGTTTTCAAGGAACGCAACTGCCGCCGCGTTCTAGGAGAAGAAACCGCCCACGCTTGACGGAGGAGATGGATGAATCGGCGCTGCAGTTACGGTACATTGGGTCCTGATCTTCGTCGTAATTTTGCAGGGTTTTTTTGTGTTGTAACCGCACAGCACAGTGAGGGGAAGTGGGGCTGGCATCGTAAAGCGCCGTCACCGTGCCGTTCTCCCGGCCATCCTCAGGCCTCTCCCCCCCCCACCCTGTCAACGGGACAGGAAGGGCAGTCGAGGACTTCGCCTTAACATTATTTTTTTGACGTGTTGTTCGTTTGCTCGTTTCTCAGTCCGCTAGTCCTGGCGAGGGCCGTGGCGTCAGCAGCGTGTTGAGCAGGGCGGTACAGACACTGCCTGGATGGCAGGGAGAGAGGGATGGTCTCAGTGTTGGTGGGTGCCAATTTTCTTTTTTTTTACTTTACACTTTTGTTTGGCTTGACAGAGAGCAGAGGGCAAAGGCTGGAGGTCGGTAGGGGGATTGGAAAGGGTCGGGAGAGGTCGCGAGTGCTAGTCGTGGGACGGTTCCAGCTGGTGGGCATGGAGCCCTAACTGTTGTCAACGGCGCGCACTTACTACAATCCTCGCCGTGGCTCTCAGGATGGGCTGAATTTGCCTCCATGGTCATAAGAAGAGGGGGCTCTCAACACAAAGTCTCTCGGGCACCAATGGCAGCAATGGGCAATGATGGCCATGGCACGACTGATGAGTCCCATCGAGAATCGAACTAGCATATGGTTGCTTATTTGTCATTGTGCTCTTTAAATAAGAATATGCAGCATTATCAGCTCCTTGACGAGGCTACGTGTAGAATGGGTACATGAGTGTCATCTCACCATGCAATGCATGGAGGGATTCATGCTACAGTATGTTCTGCAGTTAAGACATCTGTTTTGCATTAATATTATCACTTACATTAAAACGCGCTGGTGTACACCCAACAAAAGACAAAGATCCCCATATAGTCTTAAGAGACTGTCGGGGTGAGCGCTGTTAGCAAGCACCTATGAAGGCCGGCACAGTGGCACATGAGGGCGTTGGGTGGCCAACACACACGTGCTTACGCACATGCCTACAAACGCGCTACATCCCATTATTGAGTGACATTCATTCGGCATGATAGCCGGTGGTCAAGACTGATGATAGAGTAGCAGCCATGCTGCTCCATAATGGTAACAAGTACCCGTCTCTTCCCCTGGCTCACTCGGTGCACCTCAGAGGATTACAACAGCATCAAGACCTTGTTGGACGCCTTGATGTATGATGAGTGGCTGCGAGGTCATCGGAGACTTAAAAATGGTGGCATTCCTGATGGGTCTCCAAGGCGGTTTTACCAAGTTGCCCTGCTATCTTTGCCTTTGGGACAGCAGGGACACCAAGGCGCACTACCACAGGCGGGACTGGCCACAGCGGACCGAGTTCTCTGTGGGGAGGAACAACGTCAAGTGGGAGCCACTGGTGGACCCCCGGAAGGTGCTGATGCCACCACTGCACATCAAATTGGGCCTTATGAAACAATGTGTCAGAGATGTAGATAAGGAGTCTTCAAGTACTGTACCTTCAAAACTACTTCCCTAAGCTTTCTGAGGCAAAGGTCAAAGCCGGTGTCTTCGTTGGACCACATGTAAAGAAGATCCTGGTGTGCAATCAATTCCCCAAGAAGCTCACTAGTAAGGAGAAAGCGGCTTGGAACAGCTTTGTCGCAGTGGTTCGTGGCTTCCTGGGCAATCACAAGGCCGAAAACTATGTGGAGCTGGTTGAGACTCTTGTGAAGAACTACGGCACATTGGGCTGTAGGATGTCCCTCAAAGTCCATATCCTTGGTGCTCATCTTGATAAATTCAAGGAGAACATGGGAGCGTACTAGGAGGAGCAAGGCGAGTGCTTCCACCAGGATATACTGAGACTTTGAACGCCCGCTACCAAGGACGGTATAACGAGAACATGATGGGAGACTACATTTGGGGGCTTATTCGTGAAAGTGATTTACAGATAATATTAAATCTCGAAAAACTACTCACTTCTAAATCTTTTGTAGTCATTTTTGTATTACTTTAGTATAAATACATGCTAATTTCGATTAATATGTTGTTTTTTTACTTTATATGAACGAAAAGACACAAATACGCCCGTTTCTCATTGCAAATGGGTAAATTTTAAAATATCACTGTCCTCTTCTTTGGTTCTTTCGGTAAAGTCACGTAGAATGAGACTAAATAACAAATTGATAAAATAAAATAACAATAATATTCTCACGACGTTTCGGCCACAACACAAGCGGCCTTCATCAGGTGAAGGGACGAGACTGTCTGGTAGGACAGTGCTGGAGTGAAAAAGCCATGCTCAGATCACGACCTTTAAGCTGTGTGAGAAGAAACAAAGCGCCTTGACAAAGGAATTAGCATATAATTTAGCATTGAAATGGCTGAGTGATTAGCTTGTGACTGGTCACAGAAATGGCTATGTTAAAGTTAAAGCATACACATCCACAGAGGCACCCCTTGACAAAGGAATTAGCATAAAATTTAGCATTGAAATAGCTAAATTAAAGCATACACATCCGCACAGGCACCCCTTGACAAAGGAATCAGCATAGAATTTAGCACTGAAATAGCTGAGTGATTAGCTTGTAACTGGTCACAGAAATAGCTATGTTAAAGTCAGAGCATACACATTCACCGAGGCACCTAGTACAAATCAAACAGGATAATTTAGCATTGAAATAATTAGGCGAATTTAGCATCGAAATAACTGAGTGATTAGCTAGTGACTGGTCACAGAAATGGCTATGTTGAAGTCAAGGCCTACACATCTGAGCTATTCACAGTAACTGGGTATACAATACAATATATAATGAATACTATATTGTGAACCAATAAAAAACTAAAATATAAATTACCTTAATGTTATCAATAAACTCTATATTCTCCAATCAGCTAAGCTACCAACAATAAGTCGTTATATATCACAATGCTATATGGCGAAAAAATGGGTGGATTCTTACCCTCAACTTTAGCAACACGGATAGCTACGGGCCCCGTTCAGACGGACGACTTCATCCATGGTCGGAACAGAGGAGGGGGAGAGAGACAGCTGCGAGGCGCTATTATACTCCATGTTGTAAACCATACTATTAACCGTGGTGTGAGAAGTATTAAGAGTCAATGCTGGCGAAAGAGCTGCGGTCTGAAGGTCATCGTAAAATACAATTAATTAAGAACGGAAATGGTTTAAAACATCTTTCCAATGGTTACTAAGCCAGAATCCATCTTCTCGGTTGAAATTGTCTCTGTGCTTGTATATGTGAATGGCCTCATGAACGAATCTCTCATGGTAGCCGGTTGGTTTGCAAAGAACCTCCGTCTTGGAGAAGTCAATGTCATGTGAGCCCACTGAATTATAACAGTGATCTGCCACGGCAGAGGAGTTCGTTCTACCGTGTTTCAAGTCTGCTTTATGTTCGCGGATGCGGTCCGAGATATGTCGTTTGGTTTCTTCAATGTAGCTACTACCACAGAGGCACTTTAGTTTGTAAACGCCCGGGTACTGTATGTCTGGAACAGCATCTTTTACAGATGGAACTAAATCACGGATTTTATGTACTGTGTTGAATCGGACCTGTATCTTGTGTTTATTCAGGATTTTGGAGATCGTTTTAGTGACCCCTGCAATGTAGGGTAAGGTGATGGTTTTGAGTGGCTCCACAAGAGGATCCTTCTTCATGACTGGAGTGATGGCTTTGCGGATTGTGTAGTCGGAGTAACCATTAGCCCTGAGAGCCTGGTGTACGTGCTTGAGTTCACTGGTAATGTGTTCCTGGTCGGAAATGCATTGGGCTCTATGGTATAGAGTCTTAATGAGGGAGTTCTTCTGGAATGGATGGTGGTGGGAATCCGGTTTCAAGTAAGCATCTGTATGGGTAGCTTCCTGTAGACAGAGTGGCTCATTGAACCATCATGTCTCCTTTTAATTAAGACATCCAAAAAGGGTAGTTTGCCATCTTTTTCGACCTCCATGGTAAATCTGATGGCTAGGTGTATGGAATTGATGTGGTCGCGGAAATGGTCTAGAGCAGGCTGGCCATGTGGCTAGATGACAAAGGTGTCATCCACATACCTCTTCCATAAAGTCGGGCGTAGAGTGGCAGTCTGGATGGCGTCAGTTTCAGATTTTTCCATGAATACGTTGGCTACAACCGGAGATAGGGGGGAGCCCATTGGGGTGCCCTCAGTTTGTTTGTAGAAAGTTCCATTCCAGGTGAAGTATGTGTTGGTTAAACAATGTCTCACCAGGGGGAGTACATCAGTATGCAGTCCTTGATGAACCAGATCTTCAATGATAGCGATGGTGTCAGGTACCGGGACTTTGGTGAACAAGGACACCACATCAAAACTGACAAGCAGGTCGTCTGGGGACAGGGAAATGCCTTTGATTGTCAATACCAGGTGAGTAGAATTTAGTACCGCAGAGGTGGTTTTTCCAGTGAAAGGTCGCAGTATATCAGCAAGAAAACGTGCCAGTTTATAGGTGGGGGAGTTGATAGTAGAAACGATGGGACGAAGGGGTGTATCTTCTTTGTGTATCTTTGGAAGGCCATATAATCTTGGTAGTCTGGCAGCAGAGGGTTTCAACGAGAACTGTTTGATCTCATCAATTAATGCTGTTGAATCAGAGATGATTTTGTTCGTTTTGGTAACCAGGCTGTTGGTGGGATCTCTTTTTATTTTTGTATAGCTGCCATCGTTGATACACCCCTTCGTCCCACCGTCTCTACTATCAACTTCCCCACCTATAAACTGGCACGTTTTCTTGCTGATATACTGCGACCTTTCACTGGAAAAACCACCTCTGCGGTACTAAATTCTAACCAACACATACTTCACCTGGAATGGAACTTTCTACAAACAAACTGAGGGCACCCCAATGGGCTCCCCCTATCTCCGGTTGTAGCCAACGTATTCATGGAAAAATCTGAAACTGACGCCATCCAGACTGCCACTCTACGCCCGACCTTATGGAAGAGGTACGTGGATGACACCTTTCTCATCTAGCCACATGGCCAGCCTGCTCTAGACCATTTCCGCGACCACATCAATTCCATACACCCAGCCATCAGATTTACCATGGAGCTCGAAAAAGATGGCAAACTACCCTTTTTGGATGTCTTAATTAAAAGGAGACATGATGGTTCAATGAGCCACTCTGTCTACAGGAAAGCTACCCTACAGATGCTTACTTGAAACCGGATTGCCACCACCATCCATCCCAGAAGAACTCCCTCATCAAGACTTTATACCATAGAGCCCAATGCACTTCCGACCAGGAACACATTACCAGTGAACTCAAGCACGTACACCAGGCTCTCAGGGCTAATGGTTACTCCGACTACACAATCCGCAAAGCCATCACTCCAGTCATGAAGAAGGATCCTCTTGTGGAGCCACTCAAAACCATCACCTTACCCTACATTGCAGGGGTCACTAAAAAGATCTCCAAAATCCTGAATAAACACAAGATCCAGGTCCGATTCAACACAGTACATAAAATCCGTGATTTAGTTCCATCTGTAAAAGATGCTGTTCCAGACATACAATACCCGGGCGTTTACAAACTAAAGTGCCTCTGTGGTAGTAGCTACATTGGAGAAACCAAACGACATATCTCGGACCGCATCCGCGAACATAAAGCAGACTTGAAACACGTTAGAACGAACTCCTCTGCCGTGGCAGATCACTGTTATAATTCAGTGGGCTCACATGACATTGACTTCTTCAAGACGGAGGTTCTTTGCAAACCAACCGGCTACCATGAGAGATTCGTTCATGAGGCCATTCACATATACAAGCACAGAGACAATTTCAACCGAGAAGATGGATTCTGGCTTAGTAACCATTGGAAAGATGTTTTAAACCATTTCCGTTCTTAATTAATTGTATTTTATGATGACCTTCAGACCGCAGCTCTTTCGCCAGCATTGACTCTTAATACCTCTCACACCACGGTTAATGGTATGGTTTACAACATGGAGTATAATAGCGCCTCGCAGCTGTCTCTCTCTCCCTCCTCTGTTTCGACCATGGATGAACCCGTCCGTCTGAACGGGGCCCGTAGCTATCCGTGTTGCTAAAGTTGAGGGTAAGAATCCACCCATTTTTTCGCCATATAGCATTGTGATATATAACGACATATTGTTGGTAGCTTAGCTGATTGGAGAATATAGAGTTTATTGATAACATTAAGGTAATTTATATTTTAGTTTTTTATTGGTTCACTATATAGTATTCATTATATATTGTATTGTATACCCAGTTACTGTGAATAGCTCAGATGTGTAGGCCTTGACTTCAACATAGCCATTTCTGTGACCAGTCACTAGCTAATCACTCAGTTATTTCAATGCTAAATTCGCCTAGTAATTTCAATGCTAAATTCTCCTGTTTGATTTGTCCTAGGTGCCTCGGTGAATGTGTATGCTCTGACTTTAACATAGATATTTCTGTGACCAGTTACAAGCTAATCACTCAGCTATTTCAGTGCTAAATTCTATGCTAATTCCTTTGTCAAGGGGTACCTCTGCGGATGTGTATGCTTTAATTTAGCTATTTCAATGCTAAATTCTATGCTAATTCCTTTGTCAAGGGGTGCCTCTGCGGATGTGTATGCTTTAACTTTAACATAGCCATTTCTGTGACGAGTCACAAGCTAATCACTCAGCCATTTCAATGCTAAATTATATGCTAATTCCTTTGTCAAGGCGCTTTGTTTCTTCTCACACAGCTTAAAGGTCGTGATCTGAGCGTGGCTTTTTCACTCCAGCGCTGTCCTACCAGACAGTCTCATCCCTTCACCTGATGAAGGCCGCTTGTGTTGTGGCCGGAACGTCGTGAGAATATTATTGTTATTTTATTTTATCAATTTATTATTTTATTCTCATTCTACGTGACTTTACCGAAAGAACCAAAGAAGATGAATCCTTGCAGTCGCGAAAGCTTTAAATCGAAATTTATCACTGTCCTAGTCACAAAAGCAAAGTTTGTGGGGAATAATAGCTATTTTCTATACTTTTTAGTCATAAGCAATAAAAAAATATCACTCACTACCCAGGGACAAAAATTGTGTTCCATAGTGTTATTATAATTACTGGTCTATTTTTAAGTATATTGTTACACACATACACACATCAATAACAGCTGTTGTTCGCTAATAAGGAGTGCAATGTTGATGGCACTTGTGCCAGGCTAGGTCTACTGTGATGCAATGTAGCGTGGCTAAGATTTTCTGGCAAGAGGTCACAGGACAGACAGCGATGTTTATTGGGTTCACACAAAGATGCCCTAACGTGGCATTTTTAGACCATTAGAGTAAGAGCCGTTAGTGAACACCTATCAAAGGGCTGTATGGCACATGAGGGGCGGTGTCACCAAATCTATACCTGCCCACCTTTGTCTCTCCCAGTGATGATGTTTACACAAAGCACCAGGCTCATTGAATGCCGAGTCAACCTAGGGGAGGGAGGGCAGGCAAGACCCAGACCTGTACTGATATGACTTGCCACTGCTGTTCACCATGGCTGGCACTCAAACTCAGGTCACTGGGTCCATAGCGCAGTGCAATAACCACTGAGCCACCAATCCCTAATAACGGATCTCAAATAAACACACGAGTAAAAATATATGCCTATTTTACATTAAATTTTAACATGAGAATGTAAGTTTGTTTTCACTATCCTTGATCGCCTCGCCCACCAATCTTGGCAGTGAGTCAAGACAGTGCTTCGAGTGGGCTCCACATATGGCACGTACAAATGCCATGTGTACATCAACAATATTTAATCTGCTCCGCTCAGTTCACACAGATTCTCTTATCATAACTGGTCTACGCCGCCTCCCCTCCCCCCCCCCCCTCCGTTACTAATGTATTTATTCTCAAAAAGAGCAGTGCCTTTCCAGCCCTGCAGAGCTTCACATCATCACCTTCTCAATATCTCCATTCTACACCAATAGCTCGACTCCTCCACAGCTGAAAGCCTCAGTCAACCCTTTATTACAACCTGCCTTGATCATTGCAATTCTCTTCTCTATCATCAACTCCCAAACCCCATAATTTAAAAATAAAAAAACTTAGAAAAGGCTACAAAAACCCACAAATGTGACCAGCTTGCACCGATGATTCAGTCCTTCGCATCAACTACAAAGTCTTGCTTATCGTCTCAAAATCCCTCGTGTCTCCGTTCAAGTCTACCTCCTTTGCCCCATTCTCTCCCCCCTGCTGCCTCCCAACTAAAAACACTGCCTCCTTTGTCAACCTCTCCTCGTGATGAAACATTGCGCTCCCGTGTACTATTGCAGGGATGATGTGTAGTTTACAGTTAACAACAAAACAACTATCACTATTTTCATTTCGCTCTTTTTTCAGAGGCGACCTCGTCACACTTCTAATTAGCACAGTTGGCTAGGTGCAAAGTTCAACATGTATACTGTACACGTAAATAATAGCTCAACGAAGTGGCTTATCATTTGTACATTGTAGCAGCCAAATGCTCTATGTTGATTCGAAATGTGGAGGGGAAAAACAGGAGGATGCAGTGAAAAATTCGCAAGAACACAAGGGTAGAACATGCAAACTCCAAATATACAAGTGTCAGGGTCGGGATCGGGATCGGACCTACAACCTCTTGAATATCAGGCGAGGCAGCTAACATATCGCCACTTCGGCGCCCAGATTTAATATACTGTATTATGATTGCCTATAATTTAACATCTGATGTGGTATTTTGATTAAAGCACCCCTGTCTCAACCTCCAAATTCAAACTGTCATTGGTAAAAAGCAAAACAAACCAAAAATTGAGAGGCACAATTTGATTTTTAAAAAGGTTGGCTTTCGTTTGTTTCCTACTATAAGTGGGGACTTGATTATATTTGTTAAATATCAACATTATTGCAGAAGACAATCTCGCATCAAGGGTCTTATCATCAGTCATGCGCTCGTTCACTCGTGACCATATAGATTGCTGTGGTTATAAAATAACGGTTCCTCAATTTAGTCCTAAAGACCACATGGGCAAGTTCTGTAAACTATTACCCATTAGTACTGACGCAGTAGATGAAACAGTAGAAGTTGCCCGCACCATGCCCTCACACATTTGTCGCTCCAGTGCTGACATTCGCACACATCACAAGGCAATTATTTAAGATTGAATTGACCTAGAGGAGACCCAGACTCGTTTGGAACCCAGATATGCCAGGATTGTAGTGCAGCATAGGAGATACCCCTGAAATCCTCTCTATGCACACACAAGATGTAGTTCTAGAGTATACACCCCACCCATGCACGTGGTACATGTTTTTTTTTAGATAATGTATATACTGGGAAAAAACGTTGGTACGATATATCGTTGTTGTTTGTGCTGGATAGCATTATTTCTCCCTGCTTCAGATTTGTCCCAATGTAACCAATTATGATTTATAGCAATGTGCATCGGATAATGCGGCATCAGGGGTATGCAATTATTCAAAGGGAGTATTCAACAATATTAAATAAAAATGTAATTCCATTGGACCAGTGCAAATCGGTGAAATCACATTAACATAGATCTCCTTACCGTACGCCTTCGTGTATCCTGCCGAGAACCCGCATAATTCCAAGCTGTCTACATTGCGGGTTTTCCCCATCACAATTGCCAATGGTATGAATTAAAAACTCCCATTCCTGCGATGGCTGCAATTTGGATTGGCTGTCGGCATAGCGACAAATGCAAGAGAGAGTGCAAAATTATTTTCAATTACCGCGCACCCTGGCTGCAGCTGTCGACGCTATCAATTAATGTGCGCTCGCAAACATTTGTGCTCGTGTTCATTTCACAGGGGAACTCGGAGGAGAGATGTGGCCTGTCCATTCACACTGGCTGTAGAAAGATAGGGCTCTACCAATCAATCATTTCTTTCATATTGAGCCAGGTGAATGGCTATCAAGATGAAATACAATTTCTGTAACGGAGACCTCGGTGCAATAAAAGGGGCACTGATTATTATTATTTTGGTTCGTGAATAATGTTTAGGTTTGGGATGTGGGCCTTAACATAACACGTCGAGTCTTTAATGCCTGCTTTAAAATAAACGGAATGCTGCTTTGATAATCTAACAAAGCAATACGGGGTGATGGCAGATTTCGAACCATCAAAGTCATTGCACAAATGCGTACAGCGGCAAATGTGCTTAATACACAGCTACCGAGGTGTCGTTTTATATATAAATACAATATATAGTTGAGCTTTAAAATTGTGCACACTATGTAATTTGTTGATGAAAAAACATTGGTTAAAAAAATAACAACCGATAGACATGGGCGGCACGACAACACACGTTTGTAAAATTCTGATATAAAGCGATGAACCGCACGCATGGCTTGCGTGGAAGTCCACGTCTGATATAAACGGGGATGTTTTTTTGAAATGAAATGAGAAAAATCTGAACCCTGGAACGAGCACAGGAAAATGTTCTGTCCTCACTAACGGAGCTCGTAGGTGAGTGCTGTACGCAGCAAAATAAAACCACATTTACGCTTACTAATAGGGGTTTCCCCCTTTTTTATGGCAACAAAACTGACACCGTTTGCAAGGAATCATGTTAACATTAACCACAATACTTGCAGTCAAATGCAAACAAAAAACAATACTCTGATCATGTATGTATTGTCCTTGAAACGGATTGGTCCACACCAGAGACAGCTTTTCTTAGACCCTAGACTCATATGGTGTTCGAACAAATGCGCCTTTTGGCGTCATCATGATTCCTTGCAAAAGGTGTCAGTTTTGTTGCCAGAAAAAAGGGGAAAACCCCTATTCGTATATTTTGGTACTGGCAAAGGAGGCCTCATGATGTAAACACATTTACGTTTATATTCTTAGTTTTTTCGTTAAAGTCACGTTGAAGAGAAACAACAAAATAACATTTACGTTTGTTGAGCAGTTGTTTGAACGAGGCGAAGTGAGGATGGTTTTAAATGTCTCTGAGCCTCATCAGCAGAGTGTGGTCAGTAAATAAGTTACAGCTCTGTCGTTAGTAGGTGTTGCTCGACCATACTTGACCATGCTGCTAAGTGTGGGTTGGTGAAATGGGGGGTGGGGGTAGGGCATCACTCTGTTAGATATCATTCGCCCCCGATCTGAGCCGTGGCTAGGAATCGAAACAAGGTTAATGCGGGCTCACGCCGCAGGTCACTGACCACTACGCCACCCCTCCAGGCACAGTGTGGAATTGTAAACAATTCCGCTGGGGTGGCCTGGTGATCTACTACAACGGCCGTCCAGAAACACCTTGGGGTCCCAACTCACGGCCAGCAGCCTACAGCTGCATTGTACTCAGTTCCACCACTGGCTGAGACCTTCTAATCCACCGCAGGAAATGCAAAACAACGAACACAATGTTAACATATTAGACACGTTTACAGATGTACATCTTATGCCTGTTAAAAATATAGATATATTCAGGTGCCTTTTTGCAATTAAACGCAGCAATCGAGAAACAAGTGGACTTTGGTGGAGCTCAAATGGGTCACTTGACGAGTAAGCGTTGATGCTTATGCACTTTACTGAGTAAAACTCCTCTTTTTTGCGGGTGAGCGGGTGTTTTTGGTTGATTAAATTATCTGCCATTATCTACCCAATTAACTTTGTTTCGTCTGTGTGAAGAAGCACAGACAACAGTGGCATAACGGGAGACGCGTTGTGCCACCTGCAATGCATTCCTCCTGTTTCATGGGAGTCATAACGATGGCGTGCTTCTGGGACCCCACGTCCGGTTCACACCAGCGGATAAGCACGGATAAGAGGAGGCAATTTCCGCAACAACTGGGTTAACCCTCTTATCCGCACTTTAAATTTGGACGATGATAATAATAATAATAACAATAATACGGATGAATGTACGGAGAGGATGAAGATCGGCAGAATAATCGCAGTATAATAAGCAGCTCTGACTGCACAGTGTTTTCTTAAACACAGGAAGACAGGCTACCAGGGCAGATGAGAGTAGTTTCACTGTGCAGTCATTTCTGCGATAACGCTGCATGTTGTTACAACACGAATTGGATTTAACGCGATGAATGTATTAGGGAACACATTAATTTTTTTACAATTTGGATATAACGTGATAGAGTGAACAAAACTACGCGGCGTGATTAGGAATAAGCAGTCGTAGCGGCTGCCTCGGCGTGGCATCACACAAGGAAGTGGGATGCTGCTGGATGCTTCTAGCTGCTACCCGCGCGTCTCAGTCTTTGTTCAGCCTGCGTACGCATCTCACAGTGTTATCGTGGACTGTCCTTTACCCTATATTGTATTATTTATTGTACCGTGAGTTTTTCCAGAGTGCAGCGTTCTTCAGGAACGCAACTACTACCGTGTTATAGGAGAACGCACTGTGCTTATTTTAAGTTGGCTATGCCTAAGGGAGGCCAAGGGCAGATTCACACACTCATGGCCAGGATTGGACGCAGGTCATTAAATCCACAGCACAATGTACTGCATGTACATGTGTCGAACTCCATGCGCGAACCACCGCACCACTTTTACCCAGCACGACACACAAAAGGCAAAGATCAACGGAAAGAGTCTTTGTAGACCGTGTTAGACAAGTGCTGTTCGCGAGCCCCTATTAAGAAAAGCACAGTGCATGATGGTGGTGGTGTGGCCACCATTTCGCCTGACCACCATTGCCTTTCCAATCCTGATGTTCACACACCGCATCAGGCGTTTATTTTAATGCACAACATAGTTGAGGCCCTGGGCCGGATCAGATATCACTCACCACTGATCTTCACAACCGCCGGGAATCAAACTTAGGTTCCTACGTTGCGTCGTAGTTGCGGAGCGGCGCGCTATCCACTGTGCCGCCGCTCCTCGCTGTGATACGCGTGCTCGCACACATCTCTTCATGCTGCAGACAGATGTCATATCATTGCTTCGGCCAAACCCCATCACGCTGTCACACCGACAGCACGTGGAATCTAACAACCCACTCCTTATTTATCTTTGAGACGAATTTGAAATTGGCACCTCGGATTCCTATTTGACACGTTGGGTGAGCAGCCACTGGACAAGCGTTGAAAATTTCTCAATTCGTTTTCGAATGTCATTTTGAAAGAAAAAAAAAAATCTAAAGCAGTTCAAGTCTGACCGATTTCACCAGAATGTTCAAGAGTAATTACGGTGGGACGTCAGTCAAAAGAAACAATATAATGTTGTCAATGAAAGCATTTGAGCTCGATATGTAATCCATTTATGTGTCCATATGTTAAAATGAAGGCACTGCGGGACACAGGAATGACCTTAATATTGTCTTGTTTGCAACAAACATGCTTATTCTGATGTGACTGCAGGACCCCAACCCAGACAGAGAGGCCACAGAGCCCCTAAATGTCAAAGTATTGAAATTTTCAAAGGAAATGTCAAGGCAGGTCGGGTGCACAGAAATTAGATAAATAAATGACCTGCTGAAAGGCTGCTGCTGCTGCTGCTTCTGTCTCTCCCAACCTTCGCACACCTCCCTGCTGTCTATACGTACGGTGATATCCTGCTAATGGTTTGCATCGAAAGGACAAAAGTGGTGATCCTGGCCCCTGCCATACGAATGTAGAAAACGAACACCACAGAATTAGTCAACGTCATATATTTGTTTTTGCTCAATCAGAATCAGGATCGTTATTCATCCTGAAGCTCTTTTTTCACAATGACCAGTAAGGGGCGGGTCGACAATTTGACAACAATGCAACAATTTAACACGCGGCACATGTCTGGCACAAATCTGCCACCCGAAGGGCCATCACGTTAATACTGCACTCACATAAACGTAGACAATTCTACGCAGTGAGAGAGATGTTCTTTTTTTTATACTATTTATAGCTGTTTGAAATATTAACAAAAAATAAAAGCAAGTTGCTGCTGTGAGTTAGTTGTTGATGAGGAATGTAACAGGAGGTAAACACTATCCCATGCATATTTAGCTGGAAACCACTTTGACATTAAATTTTGATTTAAAGCTTTCGTGACTGCAGTAATTCATATTCTTAGTTTTTTTCGGTAAAGTCACGTTGAAGGGAAACAACAAAATAATAAAATATATATTTTATAAAATATATAAAACAAAATAATAAAATATATTTTATAAAATGTATATATATTTTATTATTTTGTTGTTTCCCTTCAACGTGACTTTACCGAAAAAACTAAGAACACTTTGACATTGTTTATGGTTTAAAACTAAGGTTTAAAGTGTTGCTATATTATCTCTGCCCTGGGGTCATGGTAACGCCCGTAAAGATAAACCAAAATAAATAAGATGTGCGTTGCCATCAGGGACTTACCCTGTAGAAAGACAGATAAATGTATCAAAGACATCATCACTATCGCAGACACCATCACAGGTACTACCATGGTAGTGGCTTGCAAATCTTGGGCAGAGTGAGCCGCTTGTCTACAAAAATACGCAAATAATTTGGAAATTTTCCACACCTCCAGACTATCGCCATTGCTGTGTATCACATGGGACACCACAAATGTTATGATTCATGATATTTTTGGTGGCAGATCTTTGGATTATCACTGTAGTTTGTATACTTTTTCCTTTAAATGTTGTGCGTTATTGTCATTTTAAGCAGATTTGTATCAGACTCACTATCGCACATTGTTTTTGTTCAAACCCTTAGCCCATCATCTCTCGGGGGAGGGTAAATTTGGTAGAAGGCTTGATGAGGCTGAGCTCGCTAGCAGGGCTTGTCCCACGGAGAGACCGGTTCTGACCATACAAATGTGTAATTTTCACAATTTGATTAAGACCAAAAACAAGCTAAACACGCAGCCCAATTACTTTGCCAAGAATGTAGGAATATTGCCTATTTTTGCGCTTTAAAACTGTAGTTGAATATAGATATATCACATAAACAAATATAAATGTAGCACTTATTTTGTATTTAAATCATGAACCTATTCAGTAAGCTCAGTCTGTGTGATGTAACGGTATTGAAATAGTCCATTACATAATTTTGCTGCGTGAAAACATCCTTGTACAGGCTTGTGAGTCATAGCAAATGATGTCATCCGTATACCAAGCGGCATTATGAATGGTGACCCAGCAATGTCACCCGAGCAAGGCCCACGGTGCATTATGGGAAGAGATCCAAATCTTATCCACAGGCTCCACAGCTGAACCAAGTTAAACACACCCATCGTTTGAAAACCGAGTCAAATACCTTATACCCACGCGTTAATACACATACAGTACTTTCAAGATTATCAAAGATGTTATTTTGACTCGTGATAACTGCAGAGTTACAAAGTTATTTATTGCATTATTACTTTATATACAGTGAGGGAAAAAAGTATTTGATCCCCTGCTGATTTTGTACGTTTGCCCACTGACAAAGAAATGATCAGTCTATAATTTTAATGGAAGGTTTATTTGAACAGTGAGAGACAGAATAACAACAAGAAAATCCAGAAAAACGCATGTCAAAAATGTTATAAATTGATTTGCATTTTAATGAGGGAAATAAGTATTTGACCCCCTCTCAATCAGAACGATTTCTGGCTCCCAGGTGTCTTTTATACAGGTAATGAGCTGAGATTAGGAGCACACTGTTAAAGGGAGTGCTCCTAATCTCAGCTTGTTACCTGTATAAAAGACACCTGTCCACAGAAGCAATCAATCAATAAGATTCCAAACTCTCCACCATGGCCAAGACCAAAGAGCTCTCCAATGATGTCAGGGACAAGATTTTAGACCTACACAAGGCTGGAATGGGCTACAAGACCATTGCCAAGCAGCTTGGTGAGAAGGTGACAACAGTTGGTACGATTATTCCCAAATGGAACACAAAAGAACTGTCAATCTCCCTCAGCCTGGGGCTCCATACAAGATCTCACCTCGTGGAGTTGCAATGATCATGAGAACGGTGAGGAATCAGCCCAGAACTACACGGGAGGATCTTGTCAATGATCTCAAGGCAGCTGGGACCATAGTCACCAAGAAAACAATTGGTAACACACTACGCCGTGAAGAACTGAAATCCTGCAGCGCCCGCAAGGTCCCCCTGCTCAAGAAAGCACATATACATGCCCGTCTGAAGTTTGCCAATGAATATCTGAATGATTCAGAGGACAACTGGGTGAAAGTGTTGTGGTCAGATGAGACCAAAATGGAGCTCTTTGGCATCAACTCAACTCGCCGTGTTTGGAGGAGGAGGAATGCAGCCTATGACCCCAAGAACACCATCCCCACCGTAAAACATGGAGGTGGAAACATTATGCTTTGGGGGTGTTTTTTTCTGCTAAGGGGACAGCACAACTTCACCGCATCAAAGGGACGATGGATGGGGCCATGTTCTGTCAAATCTTGGGTGAGAACCTCCTTCCCTCAGCCAGGGCATTGAAAATGGGTCGTGGATGGGTATTCCAGCATGACAATGACCCATTACACACGGCCAAGGCAACAAAGGAGTGGCTCAAGAAGAAGCACATGAAGGTCCTGGAGTGGCCTAGCCAGTCTCCAGACCTTAATCCCATAGAAAATCTGTGGAGGGAGCTGAAGGTTCGAGTTGTCAAACGTCAGCCTCGAAACCTTAATGACTTGGAGAAGATCTGCAAAGAGGAGTGGGACAAAATCCCTCCTGAGATGTGTGCAAACCTGGTGGCCAACTACAAGAAACGTCTGACCTCTGTGATTGCCAACAAGGGTTTTGCCACCAAGTACTAAGTCATGTTTTGCAGAGGGGTCAAATACTTATTTCCCTCATTAAAATGCAAATCAATTTATAATGTTGTTGTTGTTGTTATTCTGTCTCTCACTGTTCAAATAAACCTACCATTAAAATTATAGACTGATCATTTCTTTGTCAGTGGGCAAACGTGCAAAATCAGCAGGGGATCAAATACTTTTTCCCCTCACTGTAGTATGAAGATGTCCTCTATCTTAATTCTTTTTTTCGTCCAAAACAAGAACAAATAGATTTCCATGAGGCGCTGTTTTTTGTGGAACACTGGCGTCTGTTGATTCACATCGTGCTCATGTACTCTGATAATGGTTAACATGAAACTGTAGCCTATAAAGATTAAATTGCATTGGGTGGGTCTCGTACACGAGAAACAGTGTGGGCGAGCGAGAAGGAAAACATCGTTGTTTCTCTTGTGAAATTGTTGGCATTCTCTGGGGACTGGTTCATGTGAACTGTAACCACACAGTCGAATATATAAATCCATGATCCTGGATTGCTTCGTATGCAGTTATGGATGTTGAAAATCTTTCGCACCGTACGTAGCCAACCGTGCGAATCGGCAGTTGCCTCCCTCATGTACCAAGAGAAGCAATGTAAGCTGTTAAGCTGGATATTATATCACCTGCCTTTATCAAATACCCATCGAAGGACTCTCTTCATAACAACAACCACTGAACTGGGCTATCGCATGTGCACATAGGTGAGTGGTTTTGCGCAATGTTCTATATATATAACATGACTTTATCATTCGAATAAGTGCATTTATTACATCACATTGGTGGTAGCGGGGCTAAGAGCATGGAATCCACCACACACGTCAACTTACGATGGGAGCCTCGATATGATTTGTTTGTGTCTATGTCTACCAAATCTACAATCTCCATGTATATAAAAGGCAAAGTTGTGATTATGTGTGTCTGTTCAAAATGTTTAGCGGACTTCCCGACATGCAACAAACTTGAAATTTGACATGAATTTTTTTTTTCACGGCAAGTGAGCTGTGACGTCAAATCTGTCATGTGACCCGCGCATGTGGAAGCGTAACGCATTGTAGTGTAGTGGTTAGCACGCTGTGTGTGTGTGTAATCTGTGTGTGTGTGTGTAATCTGTGTGTGTGTGTGTAATCTGTGTGTGTGTGTGTAATCTGTGTGTGTAGTGGTTGACGTAACTGCGCTACGAACCCGGCGACCAGAGTTCGATTGCCGCTCACGGCCACCACCGGTGACGATTATTTCAACTGGTCCTGGGCCTCCCCTAAGTCGACTCAGCCTCAAACGAGTAACTGCTGTGGTGTGTGAACATCGCCACTGGGGAGACAAAGGCGAAGCCGGGTAGTACAGCTAGTTCTACATATGCTGACAAGCTCCATACGCCACTTATACATCTTTATTAATAATGTCTCCATCCATCGTTTCATTCAAGTGTCTAACCTTTCAATCATTGCCCAGTCAATGTTTGAATGAAGATAATTCAAAGAGAGTTTTACCTGTATAAAACAATTCAGTTGTAATGTGCCTTTGGAGATTATTTAATATATATACGAGAATCCGTCGTGTTCATACTGTTCTCACATTCTGTACACGGAGCATTAAAATTAAACTGCTTTTTACGTCATAAAATGCCCAGATAATATGTATCGTGATATAAAACAAAATAATATTCTCCAAGGATTTAAAGAACACTGTGGCCAATGAATTGCGTTAATAGGAGCACACATTTAAAAGTTTGAGCAATTTTAAATGAACCGTGGTCAGCCTTCTGTATTCGTTACTCCCACCTCTTCCGTGTCACTATCCATTTGAATTCAATTAAATGAAATGTTTATTTGTTACACATGAAAATCCCGTGTTAGCAGTTACCCAGCTACAGAAAAAGTTGCAGTGGCAAAGGCCAGCAGCTACCAACAGAGTTCGTATTGGTGTGGAGAGGAGCCCAGCCAGCAGCCAATCAGGAAACTCGAGACAATGTTTTATAGTATGATAAGAAATCGTTTTTTTGTTAGCGTCAGTGGCCCTGGAGACGTCCACTGTGTGTGTTCGAAAGGACAATCATTAAGATGAGGAGGAGGAACCAACTTCAGTCATTCGAGAAGAGGGGCAGCACACGCGCTGACATTGACATGGAGGAAGGCCTCTGTAAAAATGATTGACTGCATTCATCGACATCATCGTCATCATCACCATCGGTCATGATCAATCCACTGGTGCATGAGGGCCTCACCAAGCTATTGCCATCTCTCACATTATTTGTCGTGCACACAATCCGTCTGTCTCCTACATCCAAGCCGAATTCATCGCTCCCTTGCTGCAGTGGAAGTCTCACCAGGCTCGAACTCCATCCTCAGTTTACACCACTGGCCGTCATCCCCTTCTCGTGCCGTGTTCTGCCCAAGCCTCTGCGCTTTTCATGACCAAATAAATAAAGCCTCTTTCCCCACGTATAGACGTCTCTCCGCAATAAATAAATAAAAATGTTGACACAACTCAATGGCTGCACGGCCTATTGGGAGCAACGTCTTATCAGCAGCATTGGTTTCAATAAGAATCGATATAATGTCTCTAACTTGCCTCTGTTCTCTAATCCGTGTGTTCCTCTTCCTGCCTCTCTGAGTGTAATTACAAGCGTGCACTTCTGCACGATTTGCTTCAGCTGACGTCCATTCTGTATTTCGATGTCCATGCTTTATGATCCTTACTTTACGGTACTGGCAGACAAGGGGGGAAGCAAGTGAACACTTTGGGGACTGAACTATAATAGTTACAAGACGACTAATTTATAGCAGTAAACTGCACATATACCAAAACTTTATTTACCTCTTGGCAAGAATACCTATTTTTTTTTTAGTTTTAAGGTTATAACTAATCAGCACATCGAGACTTGATCCTTGGCGGTTGTCCTATGTCCGACTCTCTTTCCATAAGAATGTGGAATTTACTCAATTGGCCCAAGTGTGCAAACAGGACATTGCACAGCCCCACGCTCATGAGAGCGAAGCACATGCTGAATTCAGTTATAATTAATGTCATGCAAAGTATACGCTCGAAAGGATGGAGCAGTGGGACAGCGGTTCACGCACCGCACTACGAGCCCGGCTAGCATCAGTGGCGAGTGACTTCTGAACTATTCCCAGGTGCACTCCTAACCAATCTGCACTGACCAGTGTGGTGAAGTATGGTTGAGCAACCCAAATGACCGACGGGGGCATCGGGGAGCCTTCGCCCAGCGGTGGATTGATGAAGGGTTGCAATTTTGTGAGAGTGATTCGGTCCACGCTGTCAGCGTAACAGTAATAGTGACCAGCACGCTTGAGTGTTTGACAGCAATCACTCAAAAAAATGAAGTAGCTGTTAAACCTGCTCTGCTGGCTCCTGGCCAAGCTGTCACATTACCACCCCCCTCAACCTTCTCAACCTGTGCCCGTTATAAAGTCTCAGACAGCAATGATGCATCTCAGCACTCTTTAACCAACTGAAACGCTGTCTAAACTAAACTATATTTATCTTGCCAGGTAACGTCCACTGAGCTATCTTTTTTTTCAGAAGCGACCTGGCCACACGTGATTGCTCAACGAAGTTGTCTATCATGTGGAAATGTATACTTTAAACGCATGTTTCTAAATGTGGAGGGAAAACCCGGAGGACTTGGGGAAAAATCCACGTGGCCACGGAGAGAACATGCGAACTCCATATATACAGGCCGTCAGGGTCAGAGTCGGGATTGAATCCACGACCTCCTGTATACCAGGCGAGGTAGTTAACATCTCGCCACCGTGGCACCCCACGGTACAGATATGTCACGGGAACTTCGGTGACCAATTAATGAACTAATTTAATATTTGCTGGTATTTTTATATTTGCTGATATCCATTATTTTGGCTGCGTCGTGTGAAAGTGCATCACAAGAAATGGCGTTTTAATACATTCTGGGCTGCGTTCCGTATCAGCGCGTTGTTAATGAAACTGTTTAAAATGCAACGTTCTTGCCACACCCCCAAGATTTCTTGAATTCAGTTTGGAGATTGTCCCCCCTTCAAGCTGCATTGGAGATGCCTTTCTTTTAGAGCTGGAAAGAACAACAGGACACAAATTATTGATGGTGCGTCCTGTGACTCTACAAAGCGACTTTGTTGGAAACAACTTGAAAAGGAATGCGTGCTTCATGTATACTGATATGATTGCAGCATTGTACGCAGTGCATCATTGTTAAATTACGCCTACAATTCTTACATTGCTTCCGTGATTTGAAGAAAAAAGTAAAAATTTGTATGGCATTTAAACTGAAACACTGTCTTTACTTCCCAACACTATACTTGCTAACTTATCATAGCGCTCATGATCTTCTGAGGCCTGAGTTATCTTAAATGCATATTTTTCCAGATTAGTATTATTATTATGCTATTCTTCTCCGTTTATGCTTTTTGTTTGAAAACTATTCGACGAAAAACTCGACTTGATGATCTGTCTATTTTATTTGTTTATTTATTTATTACAATGAACCTCCTCAAATCCGTGTGCTCCTTGGGGATGTCCCCACTGTCAACAAAGGCTCCTCAATTCCGCCACAAAAACACATTTGTGGCGTGGTGCTCACCTCTGTTCACGGTCCTAAGCTAAAGCGGTGGACATTCCCCATTCCCAGGGCAGGGTACAGGTCAAGTCCGTGGCCATGGAGTCAACATTGGGGGTTACCAAATCTTCCAGAGGGTCTGGGGGTCCCTCCCCCAAAAAAAATCTAAATTTGAAAACGAATTTTCCTGCCATTTCCTGCGTAAAATATAAAAAAAAATTCACTAACACAAAGGATTGACTTTTTCTTTATTTTTTACCATAATGTCTAATAGTGTATTGTATTTATTACATTGCTCTGTTTTTTTTTTCTTTTTTACCTTTTTTTGTTTCATTGTATGTAATGGCAGAGATTAGGGATTAATAAAGTACAACCATAATCACAATCAAATAAACAGAAATCTATTTTATAGCAATATATTGGGGGGGGACATTTTGAGCATATTTGAATACTTGGGGGGATGTGTCCCCCCAATATATATTATAATTACGGCCTTGGTACAGGTACTGAAGCGGAAAGCTACCAGTAACTTCGCATGATAGTGGTGCTCATTTTATCAATGCTGGAGGGATAAAAGAGCTCAAATGACTCCTACGACTGGGATAGTAACAATTGGTCATGAATAAAAGAAACATATAAAAAGGGTGTTACATAGCAGTAAGAGAAAACTGGTTTCCAAAGTATGTCAACAATATAAGGATCCAACGGTACAGCTTTTTACCAGCAACGGTTTGGAAAAATCCAGACAGGTGTTGCTGTGGCAAAGCTCTCAATACTCGGAAGGCCAAGAGTAAAAATCCCAATCGGAGGTCTACACACCCTATCATCCCCCTGGAGGGAGACAAATTATATTCACAGTCGTTGTCCTGCAAATTTGTCATCACCGGCTCAGCGTCGCCTACAGATAACGCACGCCATACTGATCCCCATTTGAGTACAGTGATGCTTTCTCACTTCACGTTTTATTAAGATGTAAAATCGTTCCAACTCCAGCAAGGCCACTTGCGATGGTTTGGAATGAGTACCCACCCACCCACTGCTACCTGCGTGGCCCCAGTGCTTTAGGAACATGCTGAATGTCCTTCAAGAGCGGTCAGGCAGCCCTGCGCACACAGTGGCGTGGACCGTGCGCAAGGGATGACCTTTGGGTTTTGTAATTTACACCAGTTCCACTGAACAGTTGGGGAGGCTCGCAAGCACCTGCAAAGGATTTGTCCTCATGACCCCAGTTCCTTCTTCTGTGGTTGCCTCGTGGACATTAGCCGCATTTTGGCAAAGGCGTGATTTATTAGCTCCACGATTCAATACACTACATCAAATTAATGCTAGCGACAACAGCTTCTGCTGTATAACATTTTCTCCGTCATAAATTCCGATCTGCAATTCACGACGGTGCATAACGCATGGAGGCCAATCACATGTGCCTGGCAAGGGCACTCCGATGAGTGCGTAACGTGCCAGTGCTAAATACAAATTTGTGTACTCATGCTAATAATGCAAGGGCGGTGTGAGGAGGTAATGCTTCCTTAATGTGGAATAGCTTGCGCGATATAAAGAATGTAAGACGCAATGAAGATGAGTGTCTTCGTATAGAGCATTGGAAATATAGTAGACTTTATTTATTTTACCAGGTTCTTTTCCTGGAAAAATAAACTCAACCCACAGCTATTACATATAATGAGAATACAGCACTGCCTCGCGATATTAGACTGACACCTCAATATATATTGGCGACTGAAAAGCAAAGCAATCACACCGAGTCAGTGTGTACTATCTCAACGGTTTGATTACCACAGCTGCCCAGTGATTTCTAATGGGAATTACCAAAGTGTGTTGTCTGATTTGAAGTGGACATTAAAGAACCTGTATCAATGTTTGCGTGAGTAGGACATTATGTGGCAGTATCATGGGCCAAAATCGCACTTTTCAAACAAAAACGTCATCCTCCCATGTAATCCAGACCCTTTGTGCATATAAATGCATTTTTTTTCTCAATTTATTTGTAAATTTTAAACATTAAATTGACAACTTGCACCAGTAAAAAAAACTCTTTAAAGTAAGCGACAGTATTTATTATCTGTACACAACACAAATGTGTGCGTAACACACGCCGTATTGTATTTTTAATAGCATGCATGTGTACTGCAGAATTGAATTGGAAAATAATTTGAGCGTGTTATGTGTTTGATATTTGCAGTGTGTCTTGGCTTAAGTCAAGGGTATTAGATTAAATAACACCTACGAAAAAATGAATGTCCCACAAGCTATTGATCAGCAAGCTGAGGTATTTACTGGCCTTAAATAAATCCACATTTAAATATGTCACTTTATTGGCAGAAACTGTGCAATGAACAGATGGTTTTAAAATACACAGCAAAAAACTATGACTTTAGGGCTTCATTCATTTTAATGGACACACGTGCAACACTGAAGACATTTTTTGATTCGTTTCACAAGGTTGTGGAACTAAAACTTCCTCCACATAATAAAAAATTACGGGCAGTGAAGCAGTTTTGCTGGCTCCTTCCATGTCCCACGGAGGTATCAGCTGACCTAGAATCGCAATTTACGTGGCTTTATCCATGTCAATCGTCTTCATACACTTTTGCAAAATGCGATGGCGGTTGGATAGTTTTTACTCTAGAGGTCGGCTCTTGAGCGTGACCTGGAACAAATGTAGAGTTGTGTGGGACCGAGGACCAACGTGGGCCCATGCCGAGTAGCCAATGGGGCCTAGGTCGCATAACCAAGGGGGCCCATGTCGCGTAGCCAAGGGGGCCCTGTTGAATATCCAAGGGGGCCCTGTTGAATATCCAAGCGGGCCCTGTTGAATAGCCAAGGGTGCCCTGTTGAATATCCAAGCGGGCCCTGTTGAATAGCCAAGGGGGCCCTGTTGAATATCCAAGGGGGCCCTGTTGAATATCCAAGGGGGCCCTGTTGAATATCCAAGGGGGCCCTGTTGAATATCCAAGGGGGCCCTGTTGAATATCCAAGGGGGCCCTGTCACGTCGCCAAGGGGGCCATCAATAATGCTGTGGAGGTCCGGCTGCACGTGGCTTGGTGCCCCACCAAAACCCCCGTCCACGAAGTGTAACTGGGTCAAAACTCCACCTCATGTGTTTCCATGCCAATGAGCTTATTTCGTGAGCATTAGAATGAATGTTATCAAATCTGATGCACAAATCCTGTTTTTTTTGTACAGAATTGACAGTTCATTTCCTTCAGCTTGTTGATCAACGCTGTAAGACAATATCAACTGAGCACGTTTTTTCAGCAAGTCACGTTGAGAACCCTGTGGCATTATCTGCAAGAGGCCGATGGTGTGTGTCCAATTCATATGCCAATTACTCTGAGAGAAAGAAAGAGGAACACTTGTATCAGAGAACAACGCAAGCTATAGACACAATTTTGTCACTTTCTGATATCAATAATGATGCTACTAAAGGCTAACTGGCCCTGCCACAAGACTGTGGAAATTCCTCTAGTGGTACATAGCCTAACACTTGTTTGAGCATGGAGACACTGACTCAGCTTTCGTGCCACCATAGTAAGTTTCCAACGATTGGACAAATCTTCCATCCTCTTCACCAAAACACACAGACTGCACTTAGCAGTCAAGTGGCTGCTAAAGATCTGCGTGACATCATTTGCAAGAGCATGCTGGTATAGTATCACGTTCCAAATCCCTAATCTGGGAAGAAAACAAATGCCGTGGGGATGTCCCGTGGCCTTCACGTCAACGTCATGAGCAGTCGCGACGATGCAAGGACCAATGTTTGGGTTCTGATCCATAAAAGAGGATTTTGTGTCGTTAAACCCGCCACCACCTGACACAGCCAACTAGTAAGGTTCGTTACGTAAACAGAACATCCCAATTAGCTATAAGTTCAGCACACCGGTGTGTTGGAGAGTAAACCCACAACATTTACAATTCGAGTACGACATTTCGCCGGTTAAATTACAACCAGTCTCATCATGGCGATGGTCATAATTGTGCGGAGAAATCCTCCTACTGTTCCGGTCTCAAAGGGAAGGATCATTGGCCACGATAGCCTACGTCTTAAACTGGGTTCGGATGTTGGCTGTGTTTTTAAAGTGAGCCTGCTGGATTCTACAGTAACAGCAAATTAGCGGGACGTGAGTCGCTGCTTGGAGACTGAAAGTGACCCCCCCCCCCCCATCGCCACCGCCCCACCTCGTGAGCTCAAACCAGGAAGGAATAACTGAGCACTTTTCCTCCACCCGACCTGTAATCCTTTAAGTGTCTGAGGCTCAGAGCTCTTTGTTCCGTGAAACATCAAAGGGAGAGAACCCACTCTATGCATTTAAACCGCTGCGCATGGCCGCAAAGCGGCGCGCAAGGAATGGGGCCCAAATAAAAAATGTCACTGTAATCATTCTCGTGGTTGTTTTAAAATGTCAGGCCAGTACCTGTCGCCGTGCATTACAATTTCTGAGCACGGCAATAATACCAAATGGGCATTGAGACAAGTAATGCATTTTAATAGAATTAAATTTTGTTCGTGTGGCTGTGCGTCACTTGTACAGAAATAAACAGCAGTGTGTGGCCATTTGCATGAAAAAAAATCATTTTTCCTGAGAGAAAATGCAAACTAGCTGTGTTCAGCCTTTCATCAAAGCTTATGGGGCTCGGCGAACGATTTTTCACTAGAGTACATATGACAACCTTGAAACGTGTACCAACATAAAATACCAATTGTTAGCATGAGCTTCAAAGTAAATAAAAAATGCAGAATTAAGGAGCCTAGTTGAAAAAGATTTGGGAAATGTTATAGTAATGGTGTCCAGTGGGATCCAAATAAGTATCAATCACATTTTTTCTTCCACAGTTGTGGAAAGTTATATCCAAATCAAGCTATCAATGTCATGCCAAGCCAAACATTATCCACCTGGACAAACAAAAACGGTCACATATTCATGCGCTGTCAGATGTGCTTCTGCGGCCGTCTGGAATGCTCTTCTTTCCGATATTAGGAAGCCAATGGAGCTATTCACATTTGAATATATGTTTAAAAATTTATTTATTTAGAAGTGCTCTTTGTTTTTTTTATTTTGTTGTCCTTCCCCCGCATCTTCGATTAGCAAGGTTGGCTATTTACGGTTTATCACAGGCCTACTTCTGAAGTCGCTTCATAGGCCTCTATTGAACATTGTTTCGATGGAATACATGCACGCTCTGTAGGATGATTGTCGCAAGGCAATTAATTCTAAAGTTGTATACCTCAGAGCTATAATATTATCAATTAAGTGAAAACAAAAACAAGTGTTCGTGAATATATTTCTCATAAGACTGGGACAATCGGCTCGATACATTTTAGAACTTAAATTAATCACGAGCGACTGCCTGGATTCGAAACGCATATTTTCGGTGGTGCGAACTCAGCCCTGTTAACCTCTGAGCCGCTCGGCCACCTAAAGTGTCCATGAAACTTTGATTTAAAGCTTTCGTGACTGCAGTAATTCATATTCTTAGTTTTTTCGGTAAAGTCACGTTGAAGAGAAACAACAAAATAACAAAATATATATAAAACAATAAAAAATTCTCACGACGTTTCGACCATAACTCAAACGGTCATCATCAGGTGTGTCGGTTTGCATAAATTTATTTTGAAAACGGCATATTTATTTATATATATAAAAATAACGTTTGCGTCACGCGCAACGATGGCAGTTTGCCAGGACTAGTCCATCTATTTTTTGAAAAGAGGAGGGGGGAGACGAAATTTGTTTTTATGTATGCTGTCTGAAAGGCACTGTAAGCGTGAACAATCAATCAAGAACTGAAATGATTTATCAAATCTTTCCAATGATTGCTAAGATAGAATCCATCTTCTCGGTTGAAATTGTCTCTGTGTTTGTATATGTGGATAGCCTCATGAACGAATCTCTCATGGAAGCCAGATGGCTTACAAAGAACCTCCGTCTTGGAAAAGTCAATGGCATGTGAGCCTACTGAATTAGAACAATGATCTGCTACGGCCGAGGTGTTGGTCCTACCGTGTTTAAGGTCTGCTTTATGTTCACGAATGCGGTCCGAGATATGGCGTTTGGTTTCTCCAATGTAACTACTACCACAGAGGCAACTTAGTTTGTAGACACCAGGGTATTGTATGTCCGGAATCACATCTTTTACAGACGGAACCAGATCACGGATTTTATGTAATGTGTTGAAACGGACCTGGATCTTGTGTTTATTCAAGATTTTGGAGATCTTTTTTGTGATCCCAGCAATGTAGGGTAAAGTGATGGTTTTGAAAGGCTCCTCAAGAGGGTTCTTCTTCATGGTTTGAGTGATAGCTTTGCGGATTGTATAGTCGGAGTAACCATTAGCCCTAAGAGCTTGGTGTACGTGCTTGAGTTCACTGCTTATGTGTTCCTGGTCGGATATGCATTGGGCTCTATGATACAGAGTCTTGATGAGAGAATTCTTCTGTGATGGATGGTGGTGGGAATCCGGTTTCAGATAAGCATCCGTATGGGTAGCTTTCCTGTAGACAGAGTGGCTCATTGAACCATCAGGTCTCTTTTTAATTAGGACATCCAAAAAAGGTATCTTGCCATCTATTTCGACTTCCATGGTAAATCTGATGGCTGGGTGTATGGAATTGATGTGGTCGAAGAATTTGTCTAGAGCAGGCCGGCCATGTGGCCAGATGACAAAAGTGTCATCCACGTACCTCTTCCATAAGGTTGGGCGCAGAGTGGCAGTCTGGATGGCGTCAGTCTCAAATTTCTCCATGAAAATGTTAGCTATAACTGGAGAAAGGGGGGAGCCCATTGGGGTGCCCTCAGTTTGTTTGTAGAAAGTTCCATTCCAAGTGAAGTATGTATTGGTTAAACAGTGTCTCACCAGGGGGGGTACCTCAGTGTTTAGTCCTTGATGAACCAAGTCTTCAATGATTGCAATGGTGTCAGGTACAGGAACCTTGGTGAATAAGGAAACTACATCAAAACTGACAAGCAGGTCGTCTGGGGACAGGGAAATACCCTTGATTGTTGATACCAGGTGAGTAGAATTTTGTACCGCAGAGGTGGTCTTTCCAGTGAAAGGACGCAGGATTTCAGACAAAAAACGAGCTAGTTTGTAGGTGGGGGAGCTGATAGTAGAGACTATGGGACGAAGAGGTGTATCAACTTTATGTATTTTTGGTAAGCCGTATAATCTTGGTGGCCTGGCAGCAGAAGGTTTCAACGAAAACTGTTTAGATTGATCAATTAATGCGGTTGAATCAGAAATTATTTTGTTGGTTTGTGTGACGAGGCTGTTGGTGGGATCTCTTTTTATTTTTGTATAACTACCATCGTCGAGTAATTCTTTAATTTTGTTGTTGTATTCTATTTTATCCATGATAACAGTAGCCATCTGGCTTCCATGAGAGATTCGTTCATGAGGCTATCCACATATACAAACACAGAGACAATTTCAACCGAGAAGATGGATTCTATCTTAGCAATCATTGGAAAGATTTGATAAATCATTTCAGTTCTTGATTGATTGTTCACGCTTACAGTGCCTTTCAGACAGCATACATAAAAACAAATTTCGTCTCCCCCCTCCTCTTTTCAAAAAATAGATGGACTAGTCCTGGCAAACTGCCATCGTTGCACGTGACGCAAACGTTATTTTTATATATATAAATAAATATGCCGTTTTCAAAATAAATTTATGCAAACCGACACACCTGATGATGACCGTTTGAGTTATGGTCGAAACGTCGTGAGAATTTTTTATTGTTTTATATATATTTTGTTATTTTGTTGTTTCTCTTCAACGTGACTTTACCGAAAAAACTAAGAATATGTCCATGAAACCTCAATGGCAATGTTCATAATAATCCAAGCAGAATATAAAATGTAAATAACCTGGCGCTCCAATATCACTTTTTTCATATTTTAAAGTTTAATTTATGTGGAAATGAATGCAGATTAGACTAAGCATAATATATTTGCAACTCACGTACATCTATACATACACATGTTAAAATATATATCTAAGAGTGATAAATAATAGAGCGTGTAACTGCTGTTTCACAGAAGGGGGTGGCGGTTATGCAGGAGTTCAAACGGGAATGAAATGTAATTGAACTGAAAATATGTTTTTTTTTGCCATTTCACCACAATTATAGCTTCATATGCAGAGCAAAGTATATTTCATTCAAGGATCGCCAAACAATGGTACACCCACTGTGGAACAACCTTGGAGTGATAACACACACCTTCACCTGACATTAAGGGGGATATCCTACCCATCCATGAGACATCACGCTCTCCAACTATACAGCTGGGAGATTGTTTCTCTTTGTACTTCTCGCGGGGCTTGACTATATTAAGTTGCGAACGCAACATTTAAACATGGGGGCTTATCGTTTTTTTACTGCAGTGGACCTGTTGACATCACGTAACCAACTGTTGACATTAACAGTGCCTTTAAAGATAAAATGGGCTTCAGTTTCGGACAATGGCTCTATTTAACACGTAGGCTTTCGCGACCAATATTATTCATAATAAAGGTTGTTGGGTTAGATCGCGTTTATTTATAAATGTGTCGTAACCCTCCACCACCCGACACGGCCAATCAGCAAAAAAAAAAGTGTCACGTTGACAAAATACAAATAATTCACTACTTCAGCCCACCGGTGTGTTGAAGAGTTAATCCACATTTACAGTTTGAGTTTCGCTGGTAAATACATCCAGCATCATCAAGCAATTCGCCAGAATGGTAAAGCCCTCGCTTGCTCCCGGTTTTTATATATAAAAACCGGGAGCAAGCGAGGGCTTTTTATATATAAAAACCGGGAGCAAGCGAGGGCTTTACCATTCTGGCGAATTGCTTGATGATGCTGGATGTATTTACCAGCGAAACGTCGTACTCAAACTGTAAATGTGGATTAACTCTTCAACACACCGGTGGGCTGAAGTAGTGAATTATTTGTATTTTGTCAACGTGACACTTTTTTTTGCTGATTGGCCGTGTCGGGTGGTGGAGGGTTACGACACATTTATAAATAAACGCGATCTAACCCAACAACCTTTATTATGAATGGCTCTATTCCAGAGCAGAGGGAAACCAGAAGCTCTAGCCTAACTTAAAGTTTAACAATTCGTTTTTAGCGTGAGAAAATATAGTGGAATAATGCATTTTCAGCATGGTGCCCTGAAACACTGGTGACATTTGAAGACAGCTGACACGTGAATTACTTTCCTCCAGCAGATATTACGTGGCAAACAACAACAAACACATTTCCAAAGTCAAGTTGGTGTGTAAATGTTTCACACTAAACAAATCCTTCACTTCCATCTGCGCTCTGAAGGGCATTGCCCAAAACATTAGCTTACTACCGCACACATACGGTAGATTATTGTTTTATGTTTTGAAAAATATTAAGTGGTTCCCCACACAAATTGGGCACATTAATGATGATGGCGATGGCAGTGCGGTGTTTTGCTGTTGCTTGCACACCACTGCTAATGTAGTCCCTTAAGTTATTTGAACCGGTGAACCTAACTGTGTTTTTATTTCATATTTGGGTGGGAGCCCAACATTTCAGCCCAGGATCCCAGCAGGGCTGTCTCTGAATACAAACCACAACGGCTCCCAAGTTACCACAGGTACTGTACTTCCACTTGAAATTACTCAGGAAAAAAAATTGTTGAGATTCGTGTTGTCAACAATATTGCACCACTGCAACAATTGCTCTTGCTGTGAGGCACAAGTGTTTCCACTGGCACCATCCTGCGGCTAGTACATTGCACGTAATGAGTTTTACGTGATCCCTGCAGCCACTAGAGGCACTTTCACTGCAGTGCTAACAAAACATTGGATTCTTTAGTCGATTTACAATCTCAACCAAGCAAAGATCATCCCGTATAGCAAGTATAGCAAGTGCTGTTTGCGAGCGCCTATGGAGGCCAGCACAATACATTAGTGGGTGGGTGATCAACACCACGCCCGAACGCCTTTGTTTCCCTAGTAGTGATGTTATATACGAACAACAACAACAACATTCGCCACTAAGTGGCGGTGACGTCACCACGACGCTTATGCCAAAGCCATATACGAACACACACGCACACACAACGTTAACATACGACCGCATTACTCAGCGTAACAGAAAGAGGGAATTAATATTTTAATAGTGAAAACGCATGTAATTTCAGCTCAGTGTAATTCCCTTGCACATTTGCAAACCAAACAAAAAAAGTTCGCTTGCACAATCTGTCCCAGCCGCGTGTCTTGTCTGGAACACGGCCTGATGGTACTGTCAATTTGACTCGTTAAAAAATTTGCTTCCGTTTTGCTTCCAAAACCTCCGGGCATTTCTACCGGATCTGAGGGACGTTGTCGCCTGAGAGTTCCAAAGCCCAAGTTCTGCACTGGTTTTTTATTCCCTGCCCTTTCCTTGACCCTTTCACTACACAGTAGCACCTTTGAGCAGCAGTATCTCAGACGCGGTGTCACCGGAAAAAGCCGGAATTCTGTCAACTTATTCTTCACCCTATTGCTTTCCGTTCACATTTAATTGCACGTTTAACACGTTGCTGCATATTGCAGGATTGCGCTGGGTTTTTTTTTTGCTTTGCTTGGAGAGAAAAAAATCGAATGGACCCTTCATAGTCTTCCACAACGTGACCTTTCCTTCTTGATCAATGCACGATGGACTGTGGCAATATGAATAATAATATATTTAATTACAATACATTGATTCTTTGCCAGTTCAGAGCCCATTGCGCCCAGTCTATATCTGACAGGGAAAGCTATGAAAAAATAACAGAACCAGATTCAGCGGACGCAAAATATATTCATCAGGTCTCAGTGCCAACTTGAACAAAAAACAATAGACTCTGCAAAATAGTTAATTTTGCAAACACTTCTGCCAAAACTGGAACAACAGAACTGCAGTATGTTCACTGCCCAAATGCGGTAATGTAAGTATGAATAATTTGCATGTATGCAAAAAAATTAACACATTTGTGTGTAACAGTGAAGCGTTATTTTTTTTAAAATAAAAAATAACATTTGGTTTGGTAAATGTGCTCTTCAAACTTGGTAAGATTATTATTGTATTTATTTATGTATATTTCTGTCAATTACGTACAATATTTTAAATCCACTAAATTCTGCACAACATTTATATTTGCAGGTCATAAAATTCCAGATTGAAAACCAATTTCTTTAGAACTGCTTTTTTTAGTTTAGTTTGTTGACCTTCCCCCGCACCTCCGATTAGCATGGTTGGCTTTGTACGGTGCGATAAAAGTCCAACACACATATGTACATATATTGGTGGTACAAAATCTACGAGGAAAGGAGTGGAAGTTAGTTTACCCGAGGAGGCAGTGGCATCCCATTATATCGCTGCCTCGTGTACAACAGATTTTTTTTACAAAATCCAGAATTGACTTTTGGCATCTGGCAATCACTTTTTTTGCGAGCCACCTCAGAAGAAATGGATTTTGTTAGGAGGCCGAAACAATTTCATAACTGTAATGGTCATAATTTTGGAAAATGCCTTTTAAAACAAAAATAGACCAATGCGATTTCCCGTTTAACGATAATGGGATGAATACAAAATGATCGCGTACAGCGAAACAGTCATTTCGAATGTGGCATCGAACGTAATATGGAGTGCTAAATTGAATCTAATTAATTCAGCGCTGATGAGACGCTGGAATTATGGGTGAGACGATAGTGTGGAAGATAACTGTGGAAATGGGAATAGCGAGTGCTGTTGGTGTGAGCGGAGAGCGGTGCCGCAAGCACTCTCCATACCACATCTACTGTCTATCACATGGGAAAGCACAGGAAAAATATACGTGAGTGGCCCATCTCAGAATGTCCCGTCACATTCTTTAACCATTCAACTAACGAAACCCCTCTTTGGCTAATTGGGAAAAGTCACGTAGAAATGAAATTACATTATAATAGAATACGACGTTTCGGTTGCAACACAAGCAACCATCATCAGGTAAAAATGAATGATAAAACACGGTCACGGAAATAACAGTCAGACACGCGTGCGGAGAGACACACACACAGAGACACACCGAGCGTGACACACACCAAGGAAACACAGACACGGAACAACACAGGCAGACACACATGCAGAAAGAGACACACACACACGCAAAGACACACACCAAGACTTTACCGAAAGAACCAAAGAGTAATTCCTGCAGTCACGAAAGCTTCGAATCTACCGAATTCCCGTCTGAAAACGCGAGTGAAGTTGACCGGTGATGTCTGAACAGGGGCAAAGGCGAAAAACACAAGTCGCTACCAGTGTAAGCAACAGCGCTGATTCAGACGAAGCAGCCCATAATGCTAAACATATTATTGTTAAGCAGGGCTTGGAACCACAAAGATTGTCTGATGTACTGTGGCGGGAGAACGTACGCCACCCCACGATCTGTAGGACTTTGGTGGCTTTGAGGTGGCTTGGTGGCTCAGGGGGAGTAATGCTCTTGTCAGAATACTGGAGCCTTTCAGATCCTGGAGATGCTGTGGTCGAATGAAAGCAGTGCCCCCATAGTTTGAGCCAGATAGGTAATGTTTGTGAGGTTTTTAGATTCAGCCCAACCACTAATTCATTACCCAGAAACCATCGTGCACATTTGCATATTTTTTTGTGTGTGTCATTCGTTGCATCCCAGAGTCTGAGAGATAAAATGTAAATTTCCACATTAAATAATTGAAATGCTGCAAACCACACTTTTATTGCATAAAAGAAGGGTGCTGTATAAATGTTTGATGAGAGAGGCCTCTTGAGGTTTCTCCAGAAGTACATTAGTTGTGTGATGTCATCTTCTAGGGCCAATCCCTGACTAGATGTAAGACTCTGCTGACTTGAAATAGTTCTGGGAGGACGTTCCTTTGGCCCATGCTTTTGGATAACAACGTTGGGGCTACATTGGTGATAGACTTAAAGATGTGTTTCTTGTCTCTTTTTGGAGGAGCTGTTTTTGAAATTGTTTCATTTGGTCTGATGCAATCAACCCGTGTGACCGCTTGGTCTGTTTCTTAACACACCAAGTCCACTATTTAACATGGTCGCAGTTCAGCGACTTTAATTACCTTCATATTTCGGTGAAGACATACGTAACTATTACGATCCAACCACAAATATATTTTTTACGATAATTAATTTCAATGCAGATTATTGGCCTATGACAACTGTACAAAGTAACGAACTTTTGTACACGGTTGTACCAGGGTCTTAATAATTAATTTGACATCAGACATTATCACATCATGTTAAAAAAATAACCTTCGGCTCTTATAGTCATTTATATTTCTCAAAAAATCACAAACATCATACGGTTACGCCTGACAGTCAATAGAGCATACTACGTCTGCCTGTTAATTACCGGATTGTGATGTGTAAATTATTCACCCACACATCATCTGTTCCCCATCTCTCACAATCGCGGCTACACTCCCTTGTAAGCTGGACGTTGTGGTGTGTGTCCCCACACTCCAGCCCACGGCCTCCTCAACACCACTCTCCTCGGTGGCCTGAGATGCAAGGGTGTTGTACTGAGTGATCCCTCTTATGCTGCACATACCGTGTGTGTATGTGCGTGGTATTTCATAGCATTAAAATCCCTCTCGGTTATGTTTTAAACACATTTACGGTTCGGCGCTTTAAAAACAAGGCAGCCATAGTAGGCGGCATACGATATCTTCTTTCATTACTTTTTTTACAGGGTTTTTTTTTTACACTTTGCTATCAGTAGAACACATCGCAAGGTCAACGTATTATATTTGTAAAGCTTGTGTGTGGCAAATGGCATCACTAAGCCATCACACATTTTGTCAAAGCTTGAAAGACAATTATTCGAATGTTTTTAGAATGTACTTTTAAAAGACCTAAAGTAGGTTGTATTTTGTCTTAAAGTGGTGTCAGAAGCCAACATTATGTTTAAGATTATATCATGAGGTAGCCGCATAAATCAGCTGGCTAATGTTTGTGTGAGAGCATTGAGCCAGCATCCCTGTCAATCTTCGGCTTAAACCCATGCGGTCAGGGAGTTATGTACAGGAAGTTCTTACCCTGATTTCAGCTTGGCCTCATATAGTAATTCAATTAATATGAATAAAAGTGTTACAGTGTTTGAAAGAAATCAACTTCCTTTCCGTATATTCACGTGAATTTGTTTTAAATCTATAATTGATAATCGGCTAATACCATCTGTGTCTCGCCAGCAAGCACTGCTGTTGGTTTAGCAGACGCTTTTGCTAAGTGATTTGAAGCTTTTGGTTCTGCAGTTATCCATACCAAAGAGTATTGGTAAGTGATTTGAAGCTTGTGGTTCTGCAGGAATCCATACCAAACAGTATTGGTAAGTGCCCTTCCTCTGCGTCATTGGCACTGGGCACAAAATATCCTCCAACACTGTGTCAAACTTCGCCACATGCTCTTGTAGAGCATGCTAAGTATTTGTTTCCCAAACTGGTTTAGAATGTTGCTGTTTAAGCAAACACTCCTGCTTAGCATCAGTCTTAAAGGCCCATAGGCTGATAGGCTACAAATATACAGTATATGTTTTACGTGTAGGTGTATGATGGAAATTGATTTATTAAGAACATTACTCTAAATGCTCAACTACAGCATTCGGTGAAATTTCAAAGAGTGTAAATTGTATTTTTTTCGCTTATGTTCATGCTGAGAAATACACATTTCTAAATATATAACCTGTAAGTCAGATGACTAACATGCAGTGAACAATTATGTATATAGTGTGAATGAGCAATGTCAAGTGTTGGGTAACAGAGGCTGCAAGAACCACTGTTGCGTTGTGCTTCTGATGTCTCTCTTCAAAGACCATTCCCTGATATGATTTGACGTTCTATTGACGGTTATAAGTTCTGGAGTCTCATCTTTTTTATCTTCATACCTTGACTCGAATAGTACAGGTTGGGTATAACCAGAGAATTGCAACCTGGACATATTTCCACACCCAGCAAAACCGCATTGAGTATAACTCTCAATAAGGCATATTATTTGGGTCTGTCGGTGAAGTCACGTAGATAGGATCAAAGAAAATAACAATATAACAAAAAGCTACGACGTTTCGATCGCAACACAAGCGGTCGTCATCAGGAAAAAAAAATGTTTTAGTTTGTTGTGATCGAAACGTCGTAGTATTTTTTGTTGTTTTCTTTGAACCTATCTACGTGACTTTACCAAAAGACCCAAAGAATATGAATTCCTGCAGTCACGAAAGCTTTAAGTCTCAATAAGGCGTTTGCTATGAGCCCAATGCCTACTCAGGTCCACCAGCCACCCGGAAAACAATGCGCTTGCTAAAGTAATCCCTGTGTAGAATCGATCATGTAACAACAGCAACAAATAAAGTTACACAAAATGATACCACATTCATTCTCATACTATTACGATCACAATATCAGTTTTCCATAACTTTTGAAACAGCGTTTGAGAGCTTACTCTAATCCCGGTTTCCATAGTCGATTGCCAACACACTACAACTCAGAGCAATAGGGCTCCATATTGCGCCAGGCTCCCAGGACACAGAATATTTCATTACAGTCTTATTATAACAATTGTAATTTTTTAGCACCAAGTTATCCATCCATCACCGTTTCCTTCAGTGACATAACTATTCAAGCCAAATCAAAGGGCCCCCTCTTCCTTTGCACCTTTTGTGCAAAAGAAACGGATTCTGTCCAACCAACATCCATTGTAAAACCACAAAGCACAATGCTCAAATATCAATTCGAAACTGGCCTTCTCCCAAAACAAAAATAGGCTAATAACAATACGGATAAAAGCAAATGGGGATGGAACGGTGAAGCACTAACACTGCCCATCGACTCAACACTGCACCTCTAATTAGCATGGTTGGCTACATACGGTGCGAAAGACGTTCAACATACATATGCCGATAAATTAACACTGCCCATAGACTCAATACTGCACCTCTGTGCATGTATGTATTATGACTATTATTTCAATACGTGACCTGAATAGCTAAAATGTTGGTTGTATCATGAAGAAGAGGTTAAGATTATTTTCACGTAGACCAGGAGTAGTCTTAAATTTATTAAAGTATCGCACATTTGAAGCAATTGGCGGGAGCCCGGGGTCCCATCACTGCCCCGGGGTGGGAAAAACCTCGTAGCGACACGAGTCTTGTTGCCTTACCGACAACAACAAAACTAGTGGTCAATCGATTGGCTTCGTCGAGAGCTACTCGGGGCACTAAGTTTCGTACAAAGTTGAAAAATTACATGAACACGTTAAATTCACCGGCCTGGGGGGGCGGGGCTCGCCTTGGCAAAGAAGCTGAGGATCGACGGCTGACCGGAGGGCGTCGTCGCCGCGCGCGACTGCGGCGGACGCCCCCCGGGGCTCGCGTTTGGCCGGTGGGGTGGCGCCCATCGTGTTGACCGCCGCCTGCTGGCGCTTGTTGGCACGAGTCTGGGCGGGCGGCGCGTTGCTGTCGGGATCACGATTGGGGGCGGACTGAAAAATAATAATTATTATTGACCTGATTTTTGCGGGACCCCGGGGTCCTGCCAAATGATTAATTTGAGGATCATAGTAACTACATTAATCAACATTAATTTAAAGTACAAAATATTGGACAGAGCTAGCTAAGTAAGTGGTTTTGTCAATGTTCACATTTTGGATCCTCTCCACCGAATAATTTTTTTTAAATATAAAGTGCAGTGTTTTGTTTCCCTGAGGCATCAAACATTATGCAAAGTAAACATAGTTCAAAATGTTCTTTGGGAGAAAGTGAGTGTGTCTGTGAAAGTGTGTGTGTGTGAAAGTGTGTTTGTGTGTGTGCTAAACTAGTGGGAGACATTTTTTCCTGGTATTTAATTACCATGAACCACAGTGCCCTTTCATGCACGCGAACCAAACATGCATTTCAATGCAGCTGGTGATGTTGAAGATGATCTCAATTGGTCACGGTCGTTCACAAAGTAATTTATTTTAGTGGGCGCATTCATTCCGCACGTCATCAGTGGAGGCTTCTTAGCAGACTCCCTCTTTACTTGAGGCAGTGCGGTGGAAGTTTATCCGTGTAACATTCCTATAGTCGTGTACACAGTAATCAACTTATTCCCCTCCACTCCCAGCTCTCTTCACCCTCCATGATTCAGGGGGACCGATAAATAACGACAATCGGTCCCCCTGAATCCAATTTTCTGCAATATGATTCTTCCTTTTATCGGAGCCTTTGTGCGCATGAGAGTAACCCTGAAGTGGTCTCCTAGAAGCAGTAAATTCATCATATTATCCCAACACCCGTATAGCTACATGGGGTGACCTGAAAGTGATGGAACATTCATAATACAATCGATGGTCTTAACCGTAGAATTATTCGTTAAAAAAAAACAAGTAAACTATGGATGAACACGGATAACAAAATGCATATCAATCACAACGAGGCAATTAGTTGCAGTTACAAGTTGACGTGGTGCAGTTGGGAGTATGACCACGCATGATAAAAAGTTGATTTAACGAGTGCAACACTTTTCGACTGAAGCGGATCGTTGCCACCAAACATCCTGACACATCTTCGTCGTTGCTAGAGGCGTACGTCGTTGCATGATCCATCGAGGCGAGGTATAAGATTATGTTTGCAGCTCGCGCGACAATTTCACTGAAGGACCCACTGCATTCTAGACACACGCCCGCAGGTACGCATTCCGAATTCGCATGCATAGCAGCCAATCGGTGGCATGCACTGTAAGATGACGAAGACGAATATCGCGTCAAGGGGCATGAACCATCATCGCGGGAACTGCAGTCACTCTCAAAGCGGCTTTTGGATAACCATCGGACAAATGACGGTCGCCGCTTCGCGCGCTTTCAGATGCGTCTCTGCGGCCGTCTGGAACGCTCTTCCTTCCGATATTAGGAAGCCACCGGGAGCTATGAACTTTGAAATCATCTAGATTGGAAACTCATTTCGTGAGAACTGCTTTTTGTGTTTAGTTTGTTGTCCTTCCCCGCACCTCCGATTAGCGCTGCTGGCTACCTACGGTGCGAAAAAAGTTCAACGTACGTACATACAAGATAAGACAGTATGACATGGCCAACACATTAAATTTGCTATCCTTGTCCGCCATAACGAGTACATCACAAGGGAATTTAAAGCAGGTAATACTCATAAGCTGGGTGGTAAAACCAGATTTGTTAAACAAAGACACGAAAAAGATACACGCAGATATTATTTACTGGACAGTGATCGAGCTGTTTTAGCGTCACTTATGATCACGCTTGTCATTTCAAGGTTAGAGCTCGGTGCCATGTATCATTAGACATTCTGATGAAATATCACCTTAAAGAATAAACAATTAAAATGTTTTTTTTTATATGCCTGGTGGTTGAACAAAAATTAAATTACCCCTATCTGTCCTGACGTTTGGGCCACCCTGTATGTATATATATATATTTTTAATGACCCCATGACCTCCAGCATCAAGAGAACCGCACGCGGAGAAGCGTTTGCACACATCAGCACAGCGCTCCGCGGTTGCCTTTCGCAAGCGCGGGCATGACGGGAGGTGTGGTAGGAAAGCTGCGGTGAAGTCACTGATGCCCGAAACCCAGCCTGTATGACAACAAGGCCTTAGCAGCAATACTCCACCAGGAGCTCTAACCATGTGGCCCCTGCCAATGCAGAAAGGACTTGGCGACCAGTCTCAGTCTGTTGAACCCTGATAAGAAACAAAATGAATGGTACGTAACGTTTTATTTTTGCCCACACACTGTGAGTGCACGTGCGAGTTTGTGTGAATACACGGGTGTGCGTGTGTATTTATTTATTTAAGAGTGTATATGTGAGACTCTGTGTGTGTGCCCCAACAGTACGTTAAGGCGATAGGGGTATCTTCGTCTTTGTTTGCGAATGTCACTAGCCCCAACATTCTGTTTTAAACGCTGCAGGGGTTATCTGAATTTTTTTTTTATAAACAAGTATTGGTGTTCATCTTTGCATTCGCGTGCACGCATTTGTACACGAGTACCCTGATTCTTGTGTCGCACCGATGAGTTACATGGCTGTGTTTGTTTATTACAACGGCAAAGTTGCATGGCACTTATAACAAATATTTCCAACAGAGTGTGAATGGAACTAAAGCAACTAAACAGCATAATGAGTTTATTTTGCATGGGGAATGGCTTCCTGCATGAACAAACAAATGAGTGCAAAAAGAAAATAGCCTTGGTTTTCAAGGTCACGTGTAACTGCAGTATTAAATGTCACTTTTTGTTGTTGTTACAATCCTCATTCATTACATTATGATTCTATTTGCATTACATTATTTTCTCATCCTGTCCAATTCTTGATTTCTGTTTTTGGCAAACGTTCTTTCCATTATCATCGTCTTTATTTTCTCTAGCTTTATGAACATATTGCGACATTTGTGCATACTATTTCCACGGAGCCAGTTTACACGGTGGTAAAGGTTTGAATCTTACAGCTGCCTGGTAATTTCGTGAAGGTATTACTGAAGTGCACCTCTTTGTCTCGTATATACATTTGCCGTTTCAGAAGTTCCCCTGGACAAATATATAATGAGCATCGATAGTATCACACCTGCTTACAAAAAATGTTTCATTTAATTTAGGAGTACGGAGTACATATCTCAATCTTCAATTAAAATTCATATTTCACAATATCAAAATTTATACGGCCTGGTGTAAATGCCTGTATGCACTTCTCTTATCATGATAATCCTGAGAGAGTCATGCAAATTCCACCCTGCTCATGCTATACATGCGTAAGGGATCTTCGAGTCATACTCACGCACTCGCACCACGCAGACATGAAATCTCCACACTCAGCATAGCACGCACCAATCACACGCACGGGTAATACATTAGACGGGGGTCAAGGGTTAAAGGGCACTGACGTCACACGGACCCGGCGTGCGAGACCAGGAGGCTGTAGATCGGGAACGAGGGCGGGGATAGAGGGTTTAAAAGGGGCTGCGAGACGCATGTTCGGGGGTTGGTTTGAGGAACGAGTGGGGCTGTGAATAAACCAGTGCGTAAACCAGTCTCCGACTCCTCTTCACATGTTGTGGGTGTACTCTCCAACACACCGAAGCAGAAACTAATTGGCAAGTTTTTGATCACGTGACGAACCTTACTGATTGGCTGTGTCGGGTGGAGGTGGGTTTACGACACATTACTGCTATTCCAGGAACCAGTCCTCTTTTGGAGCCTGACGATTGCACAATTCCCCAAAATGGAAAGAATCGCTGACTTGACCCGTGACTACAATTTTAACTCGTGACATATTCCTCTTAAAACATTGTTTTTTTGTTTTAGCATATATACTCGAATATTATTGCTGCTACCTAACAAGCTGTATGGAGAGCATGCCTGAGAATGTGAAGGACTTCGTATTATCTGCCCACTTGTTCCCGTAAGACTTTGGGCTGGGTCACACCAAACAATCCACTGCAGTCTTGAAATCACATGGCCACATTGAAGATGAGGGGGTCGATTACTCGAGTGGCTTTCCACGTTGCCAGATGCTTGTCCAATTAGTTGACGTTATTTTCATGAACTTTTCCATGTTTCTCACGTGGTTCCATGCCGCTGAATTGCTCGTTCCACAGAGGTGGCTTCAACTCCCAAATGTGGTTAAATACATACCGTATATATTTTTTTACTGAAAATGTTGCAACAAATATATTGCATGCCAATAGGCAATGTTAAACAGGTCCTGGTCTACATATGGAAATACATATTGTTCATCAGATGGATACTAAAATAAATACTGCTTACTCATTTTAGACTGACGCAAGCTAGCCGTAAAAGGTATTGACCCGATATTTCTGAGAGTATTGCAGTGTATTATCCATCAAACTACCACTTCCAGCCTATCGAGACACCTATCTACGTGACTACGTGACTTTACCGAAAGACTAATATAATATCACTTCCAGCCTGCTTACATACGTACATTATATACATACTCAGGTTCAATAAGGAGTGCTGTGGATTGCATACACATGTAGGTCTATAAACTTAGATTGTATGAGAATGTGACAACAATGAAGATGTCTCACGGCGACATTACATGTTCTTTTGTGCATCGAAATTGCGTGGCTTTGGCCCACATCACAATAATTTTTTATTCTATTTACAATTAATTATGAAATCTATTATGCCTTCTCTGAGTGCATTTCCACTGGCTTGTTTACTAAGGCAATTCGTGTGCCAATAACATCTGCCGGATAGTATCTGAACACCCGAGGACGGTCAAGTGATTCAAATGTTAATATATTTTTTGTATAATTAGATGAGCTTTTGAGGTCAATTAGAGACGGACATATGTGCCAGGCTCATTTTAGGTCATTTAGTTAAATCGTTTTTTTTCCCTCCATATTTCCCAAATGCTTTCAGGCTTAAATAGGCTCTACCAAAACCCATTTAGCAGAATTAGTCAAAAGTAGCAACTATATTTTTTTTGTATTCAACTAAGCAGTAATTCTTTTAAATAATTATCCTCAGCAGATGAACTTAATTCAATCGTTAATTAAATGTTAATGCACATATCCATTAAATAAAATTACATTGAATCCACTTATAGATAAGGCAGTGGCATATATAAAAATATAACATTTGCAATAACGATTAGCTTTTTGTATTTGCAAGGATCGTGGATGCTTTCCATACACATTCACTGTGATGAACAATTGCAAATGTGCAAGTGTACTGCATCCCACAACATTATCGTTTAGGGAGGTTCCCTTTATTCATGGCGCCATATTCGTGTTTAGAAATGGGATCTCTCTTGCGGTTGTTAATGCACACGATGGCCGCAAGGACAAGATGGCACCGCAAATTCAAATTAAACATGCCAGCAGGCTGGGAAATTTCCAATTTGTTACGGCCTTTGAATCACCTTTGGGGATTTTTGCCACAAAATTGTAAATAAACGGCATTGCAAATCAACATCTAAAGGCTTCTTTGGAAAAAAAAGTAAATGGGATGAAATCCCAGAAGGCGCCATACGTTTAACACACTGACCTAAAACTCCACACAGCTGTGATGTTCCAGCCAAACCAACCTGCAGAATTGGTAAATATTTCATGATGATTTTGAAGGGGCCGTGCAAGCTCAACTTGAACTCTACAAGCGGTGTTGTTATTACTGTAAACTAATGTTGCTTGAATTGGTGTCGGGAATGTTGTTTAAAGCAGCTCTAAGTATTACGACAAATATTTATCCGTGTAAATTTCAAGGAATTATGCCGGGAAAATCGCATGAGCTCAAGTTGTCAACTCTCATCATTGCCAAAAACTGCCGAGTGTAAATAGTGCTTTAGCAACAGAGAAGTTTAAATTGTACTGAAAAGATGAGGTCACGTGTATATTAAAGACTGCAATGTACATTGGGGTACTTCACGTCACAGCAATGGTAATCAGTGTTGTAAAAAATGAACACTTCGAAGTTCACTTAAGTGCCTGGATTGTCGAGTGGCCAGGGCACCACCACCACCACTTAGTGTGTGCTGTCTACACAAAATTGCACATTAAAGATGTGGATTCAATGCATATGTAGGCCTTTGTGTCGTGGTCATGACCCGAATGTGAAAAAACGCATCTGCCACTCGATGATTTAAAGGTAATTCTTAAAAATGCTTGACTATGACACGTGTTCCCAGAGGGTGCTAAGCATTCCCTGGAAAGAAGAACTGAAAACATGAAATCACTGCAAACTGGCTCATTGGAGAACATGCCAACTGCCAGGCTGTGCGAGTACTGATGGTGAAGAATAGGGTTGAGGGTTAATCTTAGGACAACGGTTGTGATTAAGGTTATGGTTATTGCCCATGACTTATGACTTAAATTACATATGGCTTATTTTACAAGCACATATGGCACACGGGTTTGATTTACATGAAAACGTCGCTTTGTTAAATATTTGTCCTGTCGGGGAAGGAGAGAATTGGCCCCAGTTTAGGGGATGTACGCCTAGGTGCAACGCGAGCATGTAAACAGGCACGTAGTGTCCAATTGCAATTAGCAGGGCACATTTCTTCCGGCAAGGCCTCGTGCCGCGTATTCGTAACGCCACGCATCGCTGAGAGTCTATGAGATTGAATGAGCAATGAAAACTCGTATTCGGTCTATTTCCATCCCTGCTCTCAGAAAGGAAGTGAATTGCAGAGTATAAAAACATTCTTATCGCAGATCTGAGTCCACATTGTTAATATGTTCAAAAAGTAATCTGCGAGTATTTAGCACCCAGCCTGAATTTCAAATGCTTATCTCTACATATTACTATTGGTTGCATTATTATTCAGGCAGGGCACACATACATGTGCATTTACATATATACAGCCATTATATAATTTAAATAGTTCCATATTTGCTGAGCTACATTAGAATATATTTACCAGATGCTTGCTTTCATATCAAAAGTTCAATTTACTTTATATAAATTGGACTTTACAATTTTACATTTATTCAGCAATGGTCCCTTGAAATCACTCAGAAAATAATTAAAATCTCTCAGTATGCGCTCAGGCACGAGGCCAGATCACACTCTGCAGGTTGGGGATCTTGGCTGAGTGGAAGGTAGACATGTACTGTATTATGTCAATGTTTCTGCTGAATTCAATCTGTATTCTGTATCGGTTGTTGTTTAGCAGCATTATTAATATAGTTTTGGTGATCTGTGCCTAACGCCTGAAACTCTGTATTCTGTGTAACGCTGGGTAGGCTACATTTTTTTTCATGCATTTTTTAAAAATATTTTGAGTTTTTCATGAAAGGCTTCTTGAAATTGTAACTAATTATTAGTTTGTTACAAGAATAATACATTTTCTCCAAAAGTTTACCAGTGCAGCTTTTGATAAAACCCAAGTGCGCCCCTGTTTTTGTATTTTATATTTTAGTTTTGCGCCATCATTACCAAATAATAATAAGCAATGTAGTCAGTTAATGTGTGTGTGAATAGAAATTGAAATACAGAAGCAGAATCCGCTTTTAATTTTAACTCAGTGCAGTTTAACTTTGATGACTTTTGCCGGCACTTAGGGTGAAAATTTGTGAAAATCAGTGAACATCGACCTCTCCCTTTCCGATCAATAATAAATAGTCACTTTTTTCAATTTCACATCAATTCAGAATCCAGTAAGTTATCGTAACTGAGTAAAAAAATGATTTTGGTAAAAATTACATTCTACTCACAGTTTTTGCGAAAATTGTCAAAATTTGTGAATACTGACCTGTCCTTCCAGTTTATGAATAGTTAATTATTTTTTGTACTCACACCAATACAGAAATATATATATTTTTTTAATTCAATAAATTCGATACAATCTTTTAATTTTAGTTATTTTCATTAAATTTAATTTGGATGAACCGGTCATATGATGGGCAATTACAGTAGTACACAAATAATGGCCATGGTAAAACTATGAGCAGTATGTTGTTGCAGCACAATGCAAATCCATATGTATGCGTTGCAAAAAAAATACGTTCCTGTGTATAAGCATACATGATATATATTTGGCTAAAATTGGTACGGGCCAAATATAATTTTGGGAATTTGCATCGAGTTATCTCTGCTTCAACTTAGACGCACGGGACAAAAGTCTGTGCGTGTGTATCCGCAAGCGTGCATTCTTGCTGGATGCTGAGATTCTTCTGGTTTTCGAATCACATTTTGAATCCTCGGAGCAGGTTTAGTCAAGGAAGCATCGTTACGAGATCCAGGCTGAATTTGCGATTCCATAACAGATTAATTGCCGCTCCCAATTCCTCGCTTCCTTTGACAGTGCCATTAATGTCAATAATTCTAGATGCCATCAAATGGGGCTTGGCACAAATATGTAGGCACGTGTTGTTAATCTCCCGGATATTGCTTCGCTTCTGCGTACATACGCAGGTGCAGCCGAATGTCCGGTGACCGAATCCCGATATTTGTACCCGGTTTATAAATATCTGCAGGGTAGACGAGGTCACCACAGCCAACGCTGTTGATGCTACCATATCCGCAACAGGACTTCCTTCTGCTCGGTCCCTCAGCTGTCACACAGTCAACATGGCTCAAACCTCCAAGATCTGCCCTGGGTTTGGCTTTAGGCCTTCTCGTTGGTCACTGAAACTCAGTGCCCACTCGTATACACGTCGTCTCAATAACCCACCTTCCTCCATGCTACATGCATGCACCACTCATCGCAACCTACCCAGTATCCAAATTGCATCTGCAATGCTTCATTCCATTATCAACTACCATGTGGAAAAACTAAATTCTGTCATAACATTCTTTACATGCTTTTTATGCATTTTCGTTTAAAGGCCATAAACTTAAAATCTTGAATTTCGATTTAAAGCTTTCGTGACTGCAAGGATTCATCTTCTTTGGTTCTTTCGGTAAAGTCACATAGAATGAGAATAAAATAATAAATTGATAAAATAAAATAACACAATAAAATTCTCACAACGTTTCGGCCACAACACAAGCGGCCTTCATCAGGTGAAGGGACGAGACTGTCTGGAGGACAGCGCTGGAGCGAAAAAGCCACGCTTAGATCGCGACCTTTAAGCTGTGTGAGAAGAAACAAAGCGCCTTGACAAGGGAATTAGCATAGAATTTAGCATTGAAATAGCTGAGTGATTAGCTTGTGACTGGTCACAGAAATGGATATGTTAAAGTTAAAGCATACACATCCACAGAGGCACCCCTTGACAAAGGAATTAACATAGAATTTAGCATTGAAATAGCTGAGTGATTAGCTTGTGACTGGTCACAGAAATAGCTATGTTAAAGTCAGAGCATACACATTCACATAGGCACCTAGTACAAATCAAACAGGAGAATTTAGCATTGAAATAACTGAGTGATTAGCTAGTGACTGGTCACAGAAATGGCTATGTTGAAGTCAAGGCCTACACATCTGAGCTATTCACAGTTACTGGGTATACACTACACTATATAATGAATACTATATAGTGAACAAATATACAAAAAACTAAAATATAAATTACCTCAATGTTATCAATAAACTCTATATATTCTCCAATCAGCTAAGCCACCAACAATAAGTCGACTTTAAAGCTTTCGTGACTACAGGAATTCATATTCTTTTGGTCTTTCTGTAAAGTCACGTAGATAGGTTGAGAGAAAATAACAAAAAAACTACGACCTTTCGATCACAACACAAGCGGTCGTCGTTGTGATCGAAACGTCGTAGTTTATTTTTGTTATTTTCTTTCAACCTATCTACGTGACTTTGCCATGAACTTGTTTCGTACGTGTTTTGTTGAAGACCATCTCCGTGACCTCCAAGAAAGCGCAGACATTAATCATCCCCTCAGACACTTGCTCTCAATATGTTTCACAGCTTTCCACGCCATTAGGTCTTATTTTCCTTGAGACCTTTCTTTGAGTGTCTTGCACTCATGCCCAGACTTTTTCAGCTCTCTCATTTTCTTCACTCCTGAGTCTCCGACGACTGCCGACCGTCTCTCGCTGCACCAATCTACTTTCTCTCTAGGCACCTTCTAATGGCGCAGAAAAATGCTTCACCACTCGGCAGCATTTCTCAACCTCCAGCCACTTTCACATGAAATAGAATGCTAAGTTAGAATAGTAAAATGTCTCAGTGCTATTCAAATGTAATACCAAAAGTGTAGCTCAGAACTAGACGTAAAAAAAAAATCCCTCGGAATGTTTTAATGTATATACTTGAAATTTTGATCGTAATTTGAAATTATTCAAATGTCTTACATAGAAACAACATCTTTGTGGGATCATTGCATAGCAGAGACAATATTTATTCAAAAGGCTATCATCATTAGCCATGATCAATCCACTGTTGGGTGAAGGCTGCCCCAAGCTGATATCATCTCTCATGATCCTGCAATGTAATAATCCACATTTCACCTGCACATGAACTGACTCTAACACTCCTTCCACGATGAATAGCCTCCCGGAAGGATTCCATCCTTTGGCTTCCACTCCTTCACTGTTCTTGACCATCGGACTTTCATCCATTCAAGGCGATATGTCCCGCACAAGCCCACTCACCTTCTTTAACAGTTGAATGATGTCTTTAACCTGTGTATGTTCTCTAGTCCACGTCTTCCCCTAGCTATTTTTATGTAATTCCAAGCATTTGCCTCTCCATGCTGCTTTGGACACTCTTTTTTTGTCTTTGTTAATTGTTTCGTTAATGACCGAGTTTTTTTATCCATACGTCATGGCAGGTATAGTGTCACTGTGAATAACTTTGGCAAATATTCCTGCTTCAGGTGTATGAAGTTCTTTTTTTCCCTTCCCAATCCCCACTGATACCAATCATGTCCCACTTTATTTTGTCTGTCTCTTAAATTAACGAGCTTTTGTTATTCAGATAAAATCCGAACGTTGTGCATAGCAATGCGCAAAGCAATAAGGCAACCGTGCACTTACCCAGTTATTCCGAATGCCGTTTACGTATACACCTACCGTGCTGTCATCACGGATGACGAAATAAGAGCTCCAATTGACTGGGGGTTGAATTTAAGGCTGCACTACCAATTTTGGAAGACATGTGACCATACTTCACCCCGCTGGTCAGTGTGGGTTGGTGAAAATGCTCACCAAATGTCTGTGGTGTAAAAATATTACACATAACACAACTACGAATCAATGTCACTGAAATATATATTTCTAACCCTTTCAAAAGTGCAGTCAGATCAGTAAAATAATGTGCTGAGGATAACTGACAACTCCGATAGTCGTCGCCGAAATACAAGACGTGAAATTCTGGATTCCGTTCAGATTAATAGACAGGCTACGATTGGGACGCGGGGAGTTAATGTGGCATGGCTAAGTGAGGAAGAAATTGCCATGGGATTAGAGCATACATTAGGACAACGCCATTGATGCTCACAAAAAAAATGGTGACTTTATATAAGTCGATGTTGGTAAATTGAAACGTGATGTTGCCGGTGTGTGTGTTCTTTAAGCCCTGGAGGTGTCATTAACAGCGCATTTATTTTGTTCTAAATTATGTGAATATATTTGCGGACACTTTGCGGTCACGTTGAAAAGTTGGAAGAATTGTGCATGACATGGAATTGTCTGTTTGGTTGTGGATATGAATTATTTTATTGTGATTACATTCAATTTTATTCTATATGAATAGTTCTTTTTTTCCTTGAAAACAAGTTGTCTAAATAGGATTTCACTCTGTAATAAAGACAGCTTGTGATGATAGTGGTGTCAAAATATATATATTGGTGGATATAAATAAAGGTTAGCATTTTAGTGGTGTCAAAGCAAATAAGAATCAATTAACTATACATACTGTGCAGGAAAGGCAGGACAGTACATAATGACAGTGATATAAACACATTAACAGGTCTAGAACAGGTTTCCCCTCATGCAATTCTATGAACTATCACAATTCGGGCTCACGAATCAAAGCAATAATGATTTTTTATATCACCTCCATTGGCTGCATGGGTCACGTGGGTTAATTACCACTGCACATTGATTGTGATTCATGAATCATGCATCGGTACACAAACCGAGTTAAAGAGAATCACGAATCAGTCCGGTTATATTTCGTGAAAATAATCGGCACGGTTATCTCCATGTATATAAAAGGCAAAGTTGTGAATATGTGTGTCTGTTCAAAATGTTTAGCGTACTTCCCGACATGCAACAAACTGGAAATTTGCATTGTGGGTACTTTCCAGACTGTACACCATGCAAACATTATACAAATAAACTTTTGGGTTTTTTTTGGGAGGGGGGGAGCTCAATAATGTATATATTTTTTTGCACGGCAAGTGACCTGTGACGTCAAATCTGTCATGTGACCCGCACACGTGGAAGCGTAACGCATTGTAGTGTAGTGGTTAGCGCGCTGCGCTACGAACCCGGCGACCCGAGTTCGATTCCCGCTCACGGCCACCACCGGTGACGATTATTTCAACCGCTTCTGGGCCTCCCCTAGGTCGACTCAGCCTCAAACGAGTAACTGCCGTGGTGTGTGAACATTGCCACTGGGGAGACAAAGGCGGCCGGGCGTTCAGCAACAGAATAAGAAACGTTGAGAGATAAAACAAACAAAAATGTGGACAGCAGCACGTCACACACTTTGTGAGCAGCAGAAGAAAAGAACGACCTCCCATCGTGCAATTAGTGGGAGGAGGTTTACAGAGAAGGCAGTGTGTGTGTGTGGGAGTGAATGGATTCGGAACGAATCTTTGGCAACATACACGGAGAGAAGAGTTCGTTCAGATTTGAGAAGTGATTGAAACATTGCAGAGGAATGTTTTATTTTGCTTAGTTAACTGAGCCTTTACAGTGCCTTGTAGAATCATCACAAAAGATCATGAATTTCTGTTGATGTTGGCCTGGATGGAAAAGTGTACACGTGTGTGTGTGTGCTTTCTACTTTGCTGCGATCACAATCTAAAAGGCTCGTTTGGAACCATTTTCCTCCGCTAAATTGCATCACGCATTGATGTACCTTTCACACAGAATTTTTTTTTTATATATATCGCCGGTAATTTAACAATGTACCGAAAGAGCTCAAAAGGAGCGTCTGGGACATTTATTTGAGTGTCATGAATCGTCAAGCGACAGGATCTCGCAGCTGCGAAGGGTTACGAGCAAAATTAATGGTGCAAACATTACAATTGGGCACACACAACTTGTTTTTAAATAAATGTATATGTCGTAGTTTATGTTGACCTACTCAGCTGCAGATAAAGTGTTTCTTAGTTTGTGTTGCTCTCGCAAATGCGGCGACTTTTTTTTATTTTGAAAGGAATGTTATAAGACTTACCGTTTCTTATGTATGGTGGATAGTGTACAATGTCAGCATATAATTATTTAAATTAGCATATGCACAGTTGTGCTTGTATACAAACGTATACAAAATACTGAAATATATTAATTGACTATAATGAATTATTCCCTACATTAATCAAATTAATGCAGTACTTAGAAAAATAAGGGTTAATTTGATATCTCTCAAAAAAAGAAAATATTTCCAATCCTTTTGCTGATAAACATTTTATCGTTCCATTGGTGAGACATACATCATCATTATCAATACAACCTTCTGTATTTTAAATAATGTTGTGTTTGCTTGCAAACCATAGGTACACATTTGCCAAACACGCAATTGGAATGTATAAATTGTATGCAGTATACTGTGGGGCAGTGAAGATTAAATATATTGAGTCCATGATTCATTATGTGTATATGTATGTAGAACTTCTTTCACACTGTACGTAGCCAACCGCGCTAATCGGAGGTGAGGGGAAAGGACAACAAGCTAAACACAAAATAGACTTCTAAAGAAATGAGTTTTAAATGCTGATTATGTAAAAGTTCATAGCTCCCAGTGGTTTCATAATATCGGAAGGAAGAGCGTTCCAGACGGCCACAGAAGCGCATCTGAATGCGCGCGATGCGGTGACCCACTTTGTAACCAAAAGCTACAGCAGCTGCCATGTTTATTAACAACTAACGCGTCACGACGATAGAGATTAGTGCACGGGACAAATTTAAATGCAGCAAAGTGCAGCGCAGACTTTGAATTGGTGCATGAATGATTCAGGTGTTGTTCGGTTTATATGTTTTGTTTGGGCGATGTGTGCGCGTCGCTGACGCTCATCATCCTGTGGCGTGAAACCTTGCAGACAAACACGCTTGTGTTTGATTTTCTTGCACGTGGGGAACGGTATCACACGCTCCGCAACCGATCATTTAAATGCATGAGTAAAATCATGTTTTATTAATTAGCCCGTCCAGTTTTAATTATTATTTACAAGAATGCAATTATCTCGTTGGTACAGTTCAAATTAAAATAATGATTGAAGCAACCTGCATACACAACAAGTAAACATTTACAAAGATGAACTAGCGATCACATGCAATATCAAAGCTGAAACATCAAGGCACAGGTCCTCTGTTCAGCAGTATAGATTACCTAGGCAAGTGCTCTTAGAAAGCACCTATTAAGGCTTGCACAGCACACAAGGGAGTTGGATAGGGCCAGCAATATACCTGGCTGGCTGTATCGCCCCATAGCTGATGTTCAACTCTGCTGCCACGATACTGTATGTACATTTTAGGCTGTGCTGACCATAGGGAGGGCCAAGCCAGGTTCAATTTCCAGCTGTCAACTGACGGGTGTGGATGGCCAATTGTGACTCCTGTTTTGAATCCTGGGTCACCGGTATAATTATGCCGTGCGTTTTACCACCTCCCGACTGTATGGCACAGCAGTAGCGTGTGCAGCTCACAATTAGAAGGCTGTGAGTTTAAATCCCAGCCAGAGGATTAATCAGCCTTTCCTTCCCTCCAGGGTCGATAAAATTACTCCCGCTTTGTTGTGCTATGGAATAACACTTTAACGTGAACGTGGAATTTCCACCGATGACTGATGCCCGCTCTCACCAAATACATTAGTGCACATCCTATTATCGAACCGCTTTACCTCTTTCAAGCAATGCACCAAGTGCTACCATACAATGTAATATCAGGTTGATGCACATATCCACAGAGAGACGAACTCGGGGGCATTCATGCACAGCATTTGTATGTATGTAAATGTACTGCAGGTTAAATATCCTCCATTTGCACTTACACTTGTGCATGTACACACATATCGTGGTAAATTGCATTCCGGTTTTGAGTAACAACATCAATCAATAACAGCACACTCTTGAAACAAATGTCACATTGTCTGTAATATTCACGATAACAAACTAACTATTTTTTTTTTTACCACGTAAGTCCCACTGAGTTATAAATCCATTTTTGAGAGACAACCGGACCATAAATAATAGCTCAACAAAGTGGCTCATCACACAGGAATTAATATCTGCCAAATACTATAAACGCATGTTTATGAACGTGAAGGGAACAAACTTGAAGATCTGAAAGAAAATCCACGCCACCACGGGGAGAGAGACATGCAGACTCCAAATATACAGGCATCAGGGTCAGGATCGAACCCACAACGTCCTTCATACCACGCGAGGTAGCTATCATCTTCCTACCGTGGAACAGAGGGCCCACTTTGGTAATTCCCTGAAGAAATTACCAGGGGAGGCGGTCAGAATCGAGCCATCAATTCTGTGCAAGCTGGATCAGTATAGAGCATGCTGGCCACTAGGTTATCTAACCACCTGTGCCTTTGCTTTGTAAAGAGTTACTGCATAGCCGCATTATTTTACTAAACAATGTGGAAATGTAATTTAATATCAAAACATACGTGTGACGTTTAGTTGCGTGTATTCGGGATTCTGAATTGGCAAAGCCAACAAAGACAAAGATCACCCGTATAGCCTGTAACAGACTGTTGGGACAAGTGCTGTTAGCGAGCACCTATGCAGGCCGGAATGGCACACGAGGGGGTGGGTAGCCAGCACCAAATCCGGCCGCCTTTGTCACCCTAGTGACGATGTTTACACACCACACCTGGTACTTATTTGAGGCTGAGTTGACCTGGTTGAGGCAGATAATCGTCACTGGTGTTGGCCGTGAACAGGAATTGAACTCGGGGTGCCGGGTTCGTAGCGCAGCGCGCTAACCACTACACTACCGCTCCACCTAGCATGCACACACACACGCAAATGTGTGATGGAAAAGGAGATGGTTAACGGAAGGGGGTATGGCAATTGGGTTGGGCTCCTTGCACATAATGGAAAATTCCACAGTTAATAACTCACCTCGGCGTGCACGCATTGGTGTTGGCATGGCTGCACTGCTGAGGGTTATTTCCTCTGGGGCATTCTACTCTAAGCAGGCATGATACAATGAACGTTCCAGCCTATTCTGGTCAAGAGACAGTTTCCTAAAGTTCACACATATATCATTTACTAGTCATTCACTAGTGATCGACAGGATCAATGCTGAACTTGATTATATCCATTCGAAGACACACAGGTTTTTTTATTGAGGGATCGATTCTCAAGGAATTTACCGAGCATAATGCCGCCAGAAATCGAATCCACCCATCGCTAGCAGTCACTATATCTGGTCTGATACCACATTACACATTCGGCGGGAAATATACCAAGCATGCACCACGTGAATAATTTGGCAGAATACATTGATTCGTTGACAATGTCAGTAGATGCATGGTCAAGACGAGATACTGTTAGGGTGTTCCATCTCAAAAAAACACATTTCCGTCCGTGGCTCTGAGCTCAAAAATAGGCTGTCAGATGGAGGGGGATGAGCAAATGTGCAAAGTCTTTTGGCATCAGAAGAAGGAGACACGTCATCCAGAAAATAACACCGTTCACGTTCGCTTGAGCGGTGTATGGAAATGCTCTAAAAAAAGAGTTTGTCTTTTTCTTATGATATTTTGGCCGGCTTGTGTTTTTCATACATGTGTAAGTGGTTCAACTTGGAGGCTGTCATTCTTGGAGGCACTTATTTATTATACTCACAGTCTCCCTTCACACACCCTACAGTCGCCGAGGCTACACACACCCTAGCCTACACACAACACTATCCGTCTAACACCGATGGCGCTGACCGGTACAGCCAGCAACTTTATAACAGCGCAATATCAAGCGACGACGACGACTTGCGGCGACTAAGATAAAGAATGGTGACGATGACGACGACGGACTTGAGCAGCACGACGGGGATCCCACTTACAATCGACAGCCCCGAGGTCCCCTTCTTATACTGTCAGCGTGGCCTGGCTCCGCCCCTGGCCACGCCCCCTTTCTAGAACCTACCAGCGGGTTCTTGGTGTGCCCCTTCTGTGACCTTTCCCCGAGATCCCCCTCTGGTGTATTACGTGGCCTGCTGATGTCAGGGCTGCCGTAAGCCGCAGATCCCCTTCCCTGCCAGCAGCCAGCGCTATGCTGCTACATTATTTGTCTATGCCACTACACATGTATGCATACAGATATATGTTTAAACCAAATTCACAACACGCCACTTACCATATGGGAGTGGCCATACAATCTAAATACATGTCAGCCCTTTGTCAGTCCACCGCTTGATGAAGGCCTCGTCATGCCATGTCAGGCATGGAGATTGTTTGGCCATACTTCACCGCGCTGGTCAGTGGGGGTTTGTGAAGGTGGGGTGGTGGGGGTGGGGAGAGACATGACCCAGCGGTGGTTCGGACATCAGTCGCCACTTGCGATAGCCGTAGCTGGGAACTGAACTCAGATAACTGCGTTCAGAGGGCCATAAACTGACAACTATGCCAAACACCGTGCTATCGTTCGTGGTAATGACTTTACGTTCTTGAAAAAATGTTTAAATATAATTGTGGCTACTATCCTTATGCAGGCAAAAAAGTATGTATTTTTTGTTTAGGCTAAATATAAAATCGATGCAATGCACTTCGAATAAACCTTTACAATATAAACAGGCTGGTATAGCTTTAGCTTCATAACCAGCAACCCAATTGACTGGTCACTGATCTTAAGCTCTGCCTGGGGATGAAACTTGGATTGCTAGGTTCATAGTGCTTCGTGATATCACTGCCTCACCCTCACACAAACGTGCGTTAAATACACGAACGTAGAATGGTTTCACAAACATCGTAAATAAATTATGCGTCGTCTATCCGCGGGGGGAGGAGTTTTAAAGAGGCACTAGACTTATTTTAAAAAAGGCTTTTGTACCTACACATTTAATGAAATATGATTTACTTGAGGGGGATTATCATATATCGTTTACCGTTGTTGCTCGCCAGATTCATTTGGCTATCTTCCGGAACGATTGCGAGCAATGCCAAACAAGGCTGCATCATGCTCTCTCTCTCCTCTCTCTCTTGGCATATGACTACACACATCATCATAATGGTTCATTATGCTAAATTAGTTCTCATTAATTTAGCCAACAATGTTATAATAAGCTCGTGGAACTCATAATTGATGAGAGCCAACAAAGAAATGTTAACTTTCTTTGTCGTAAGAATTGAGGTTTATAATCACTTTCATAATCAATTTCACTCATCCCAACAGCAATTGTAATGTTAGGTTATGCTCATTTTACTCATATTTTCTCAAACATTTGAAATAAAATCTACATTAATCATGTTCAAAGCTAAATGGCAGACTGAATAATTGTTTTCTTTTTAATGCCAACGACATGGATTTTGGGCAAACGTTTGTAATTAAAGATGCATTACGATTGCGGTTTGCAATTACGTTGTTTTACAATTGTACTTTATTACATTGGCAAACAAACTAAAATTGTATTTCAAATATATATTTGCAGTTGAAATGCAGCTTATTATGAATATGGCTTTATTAGATTAGGTGGTAGTGACGTAGAATTGACGCGATTTATTTTTTGGGAACATTGTGTGATTCAGCGATCTCGCAAGTAGTGCTTTTATGTAAATTTGGATTGCAAAGAAAAACCATGCAGAAACATCTCTGTGGAGTTTTTTTATTTGGAACTCGACAAGATGTGTGTATGACAGAAGTTGTGCTCTGTTATTGCATATGATGACAATATGTTCAGGAGCTGAATACCAATTTTGCGGTCTGCTCGCCAAGAGAGGACTTCAGGAGAGAGAGAGTGTATGTAGTGGTTTATTAGATGGTCCATAGGTTGGGTTGTATAGTCACATCGCACTACTGTGGCTTGTCTTCAATGAATCTTCATGGGTCTCTATGTATCTTTATGTGTACTATGGATTCGTGTGTGTCTCTGTGGGTCTCTATGAGTCTCTATGGGTTGAGCCTCGACTCTATGGTCCATAGTGTGGGTTGTATGGCCACTGTGTAGCTCTTTTTCAGAAGCGACCTGGCCAAAAAGTATAGCTCAACCAAGTGGCTTATCACGTGGAAATTTATAGCAGTCAAATACTCTAACTACATGTTGCTAAATATGGAGGTGAAAAACGGGAGGGCCCCGAGAAAAATCCACGTGACCATGGGGAGAACACGCGAAACCAGGCAAGGGAGTTAACATCTCACCACCGTGGTGCACTGTGGCTTGTCTTTAACTTTCCACTTGTGAATGAGATGTGAGACGTTGGTAACCATTCTTTGGAGCTGTTCATCTGTTCATCTTCCCACTCCTGTTGTCAACAATGCACGCCGTCGTACTTTTGGACATTTACACGTGAATTGTACACATCTGTGTGCCTGAGTGAGTATTTGCTGTGCTGTGGTCAGCATAAATTCTGGGAAGACAAAGATGGATACGGATGTTGCTTCCCACACGTACAGGTATTTTTGTCAATCCACTGCTGGATGAGGGCCTCCCCAAACCGTGTACGTCATCTGGGTTACTTGACCATACTTCACCACGCTGATCAGTGCGTGTTGAAGATAGGGAGTGTCTTAACAGGTGCCTCCTTACAATGCTTTGCCCAGTATATTGAACGTTACTTTGGGGACGGTCTATCTCTGTCTCGGGTGTGCCAGCAAGTGTGTGCATGCGGCATCGCAATACTTTGGGTTTTATTTTCACATGCAGTGCAATGATTATCCACAGTGTTTTTAACTGTGACTCACGTAACCTGTGGTCACAATAAGTCCACCTGCAACACATAGCTTACGTGTAATGCATTGGCTCAGCATGAAGTTGTGTATGTGAATCATACAGTAATACTTTACATAACAATCTACGACTGCAAGCGATGTCTACATATCTACACAATACATTGCACACGCATTTTTAATTGCATTATGAGAATTCATGATGCAATTGATGTGCAGTACGTTGCATATTCGAGTACGCATGCATACTCGCTTCGGCAAAGTGCAACTTTGAGAAAATATAATAAAAGTAAAAAAAATGAGTACCATTGTATTGTGCAAAAGAATTTCAACATACAGAGATGTATATGTGTGTTTATGTATAGCATTAATCAAGGTAAAAGATTGATCGTCAAGACACGAGAATACGATGGCTGAAATTGGAGGGATATGAATTCGTTGTTACCGCGGCAAGCGCTTATCCAGCAGCAAATAGACATTGGCGAAGCACACAACACAGCGATCGCGTGTGATATAGGAGCTCTGCCGTGCAATGTAACAGGTACATTTGAGGAACGTATGCATGGAATAAATGAGCCCTCTGCAATGCGTAGTTCTGCAGAGGATGTGATACAGCGAAGGATACCTCTTGTTGGGGTGCTATTGAAAGTGGCTACAAACAAAAATCTCAGCCACAGATGAATCGATGCATCGTAATTATTTTTTTATTTAAGCATTCTCTAGTTTCTACAAAAGCTTAAGTATGGTGTATGGACCAGAGCACTCTTAGAATGAGTACATTTGCAATTGCCAGGGAAGAGGAGACATATTCTTTGGTTCTTTCGGTAAAGTCACGTAGAAATAAAAAATGTAATAAAAATAAAGTGAATTAAAAAATATTAATAATAAAACACTAATGTAGACTGTAGCCTGGTTCTTCATCAGAGTGAGTGTACTGGCATTCGATCATGTAGACTGTAGCCTGGTTATTAAGTTTGGTGAGTGCAATGACAGTCTATAATGTAGACTGTAGCCTGGTTATTAAGTTTGGTGAGTGCAATGGCAGTCTATAATGTAGACTGTAGCAATGGTTATTAAGCTGGGTGAGTGTACTGGCAGTTTTTTTTTAATATTTGTATTCACTTTATTTTTATTCTTATATTTCTATCGACGTGACTTTACCGAAAGAACCAAAGAATATGAACTCCTCTAGTCACGAAAGTTTTAAGTCAAACTTATTCAGTTATCTTGCAGTTTGGCCCACGTCTATAAACGGACAGCATTTTTCAGTTGTCTTCTATGAAGGGTACCTAAACGTAGTTTGGGGACGTTATCTAATGATTCGCCCATGCCAAACCATCCCCTATGTCCACGCAACAAATATCACAACGCGATGCAATTTGTACTTGTCTAGCCTATAAATGCATGCACGTCTCCAAGATGGTACGCACATTGATGCTATGAGTCGTTTGATTCATATGCACCTCATTATGCCTATTCATTTCCGGATAAGTGTGATTTAAAAATACTATGGCAATTAAATGCATGGTTTTTTTGCACCTAAAGAGTTTACAAATAAAAATTATCTGTTTCTCGAAAACCAGTTAGATGCATGATGCGGAGGAACTTGCAGACGTAAATATACAAAAACACAAACTAGCTGAGTCTCACACACGGCCATATGATGGGCTGAAGTAGCCCAGGCTGGGATTTTAACTCACAATTTCACAATGTTCCGTACTAGGAGCAAACACATGATTTGCATAGACAGTACACAAGGTCGCTAACAATGTGTGTCTGTATGTGTAATATTATATATATAAACTGACTTATAAGAGGGGATTGTTATTTTATTGTGCAGGGAGTGAAAATGATAAACTGAGAAAATCCCGTCAAACCGTGTGCTGAAATGCTTGCATGATCCTTGAACGTGCCTCGGCAAGAGGCACGAATTTAGAGGCAGTATCTGCCCTCGGATGGAGAAAAACAGAAAGTTTAATCACGTGCCGGCTGACACGAGAATCAGTCACCGCTGCAAAGAGGCGCTGAACAGGCGGAGTGGAGGTATCGGATTGAGGTATAGGGTTAAAATAAATAATAAACAAAATACATTCAGCGATTAATATTACTTAGCATTGTTTCCAGCGGTGTGTATGTGTGCGTGGAGTGGTATTGCGGGGCTGCGAACCCGGCGACCCACATTTGATTCCCGCTCACGGCCAACACCACTGTCGATTTTCTGAACCGGTCCTGGGCCTCCCCGATGTTGACTCAGTTCTGAAATGAGCACCCTGGTGCGGTGTGTAAACATCAGCACTGGGGAGACAAAGGTGGCCGGGCGTGGTGCTGGCCACCCACCCCCCTTTGTGTGCCTTTCTGGCCTTCGCAGGTGCTACTCGCTAACAACACTTGCCCCAACAGTCTGTTAAGGCTATACAGCGGGGTGGGGGGGGGTTGGGGATCTTTGTTGTGTTAACATGCACGTGCTTGCTAGAGATTGGTACCGCAGTGTATTTCGACACCTTGCTCTACAACCCCGGCAGTCTCTGCTTGATTCCTGGACAATAGCCAAGCAGCGGAGACCCTCTCGTGCGTGCGACACCCGGTCGGTGATTTTTCGCACGCGTCAGAAGTGCGAAAACAAAAGGGGAACTTTCCCCCATCCGTGTTGAACTCTAAACTGTCTGCGAGTATCCCTTGGCCCTAACAGCTGTCATAAACAGGAGAACCCGGCACGTGGTTAGAGTGGATGTGTTATAGTTAGTGTATAGTGATATGATGCTGGCAATCCATATTTAATTCCAGGTGCACAAATAAAACACACAATTTGAAGGCATGCTCTTAATCTGGCTGCACAACCTAGCCTTGATTGCTGTTAGCGAGCACCTATTAAGGCCTGCACAGCACTGACGAAGGGTAGTGTGGCCAGCAGTAGGTCTGATGGCTCTAGTCCACCCAGTACTGATGTTTAAATGCTGCATCAGGTTCTCATCCAGAACTGATTTGACCTTGGAGAGACCACTCAACACCGATGTTTTACATGACCAAGAATGAATTACAAGTTTCCGTGACATTCTCAGCACCACTGCTCCCTATTATTGCACACAAACTCAAAAATACACCACAACAACAACCAAACATCAATATTCCAAAAAAATCATTATCAACTACTGGAGCAAGTGCTGTTAGGTAGCGCCTATTAAGTGCTCTGGCACACACGTGGATAGTGTGGACAGCACCATGCCAGGCCTGATTTGTTTCCTAAGTTCTGATATTCATGCATGACGCCAAAGTTCTCATTTAAGGATGAATACAAATTAGGGAGAAGCACAATAGCTTCAGAAACCACTTGTCAGTGTTATCATCGATGGCTGGACTCGAACCTAGGTTAGCAGGTGAGTAGCTTAGCGTACTAACCACAGCGCCACCACTCTCCGCCACACACATTTCCAAAAAGGAACCCGGGGTTGAGTCTGGAACAAAACATAGACACTGCTAGGGTCCTATCTATTCCAACCTTCATTTGCACTTTGGCCACAGGTACAAGGCAGCCTTTGCTTGTGGAACAGTAGACAATGACCTTGGTCTGAGGCAGTAGAAGTGACCGATTAATATCAACCATGCCAGTTGGATTGTGTTGAGCAGCACTTTGAAATGTTTTTTTTCCCTTCTCTCCTCTCCATTTCATGCTGGGGTGTTTTTTTTTTTTTTGTCACGGTACCGTACACCCTGCAGCCCGCTCCATTGTCGGGCCAACCTGGCCAACGTAACATGAATCAAGGTGACAGTCCCGCCGTTGCTCAGATATGTTACTATTAGTCATCGTTATGGTCGACAAAAAAAAACCCCGCTTCACTTGCCAAGCAATAGACCTATCCCCTTATTCTTGCGCAAGAATGGAACACACCTAGGAGCATTTCTTAACCTTTTTCTGTTTTGTTTTGGCCACAAAAAAAAATCACTTCTGCGATATGACATATGAGCTGCGGAATATCCCTTTAAAGGGCTGCTAGGTTACTGCTGCGTATTTCCAAACAGGACCTCGTGCTATAAAATGAAATTGACATAGAGTAGCATTTAAAAATGGGGTTTGTCTGTTTCAGCTTTAAAGCCACAGCAGGGGAAATGTCTGTGGCACTCGTTACCAGCCCACGCCTCTCATCACCCCTCACTCGCTCCGTCCCTACCACTTGCTCTGCTGCCTTCCCTTAGGCAGCACATTATCATGGTGTGCATCGCAAGAACAATTACCCTCAATTGCCTTGTGCTTTTGGTCGATATTAGGCCCGATCCCAGTTGGCCTGCACAGAGTTATTCTGCGTATTTACACAGGAGGCCTCGCTGAGTCTCAAAGCTCTTGTTCAAGACGGTCCTGCAATGGGGGCTGAGTCCAAATCCTATTCATGAGTCGATAATATAGGGGTTTTTTTGGAGTTAGGTCACGTAAATATATAGATGTGTCGTTAATCCCTCCACCACCTCCCCTCACTTTGCTGAAGAAGAGAGCGCACAAGTGGAGTCACCACATCTACGCCTCTATATAAGAAACGAAACAGATGGACTTCTTCACAAATCTGGCTGTCGCCTGATGAAGCTGGCTGTAATCACTGGTAAAACGTCGTACTCTGATTGTAAATGCTGTGGCTTGGCTCTCCAACACACCGGTGTGCTGTACTGGTATACTATACTATACACTACTATACACTACACTATACACTATACTACTATACACTATACTACTACACACTACACTACTATACACTATACTACTATACACTATACTACTACACACTACACTATACACTACACTACAATACACTACACTATACACTACACTATAATACTATACACTACACTACTGCTGTACTAGTGACGAATTGGCATGTTCTGTTTACGTGACAACCCTTACTAGTTGGCTGTGTCGGGTGGTGGCGGGTTTAACGAAATATTTATATATTTACGTGAACTAACCCAAAAAGCCTCTATCATGGATATTGGTCGTGAAAGCCTACGTGTTGAACTATTTCTAAGTGTTTGGCATGTGAGAGAAAATAAGAATGCCCAGAGAAAACACGCACACTCATCTGAGAGGTAATAACTCTGAAGCGCTCCACACATATAGAGTCAAGAATCCACTGCTGTACTGCCAATCTGCTTGGCACCTTTTATCCACGAGCCTATAACACCTGCTATTCTATGCCAGTTTCCCAAGCTATTGCTCACCACGTTCTAACCTGCTTAGCTTCCAAGATCTGACAAGAATGGGTGCATCAGGCTGATTTGGTCACCCTAAAAATAATTTGATTTTCCCTATCACTACTGATTTGCGATGTCTGTGTATAAATAACAACCCGGTGTCAGTCTACTGGGCCATTAACATCACTGCATAATTCTACAGCTGCAATTAAAACAGTTAATTATAATCGCACTGAAGCAGGCTGGATGGCAGTTCGTGTAGCTCACAATGTCTCTGTCAGATGCTCAGAGTAGGCATCACCATGATCCTGGATTTGAAACTGGGCAGCCACTCATGATAACAACATTTTCAAGTGTAAGAATGTCATGGTCTCAGCCCAGTCACTAATAGCTTAACGAAATAAGTTTTATGAATTAGTTTATATATCTTGTTTTAGTATGCCTGGCAGAACAAAAAATAATATTCCTTACAGTCTGCCAAAAGGTTCGGTTCATGAGATGAATGTTAACTCATTATTTAAAAAAATTTCAGAATTGTTTTGTTAATAGTTTTTATGACAGTAATTGTGTTTGTTTGCGAAGATGGAAAGATGTTTTTTTAATATATATAAACGACCAGATGATCTGTGTCCTTGTTGTTTATCTCAATGATTTATCAATGGGAGGGATTGTAAAAGATTGCCTGTGCACAAAAACCTTGAGGTGTGGACCAAACAGAGACGTTTATTTTACAGCAGGCTTGTGTCGCTTTGCTTTAACACTTGGTTATGCAGAGCAACATGCCACTGCGCGGCTGATCATTGTCACGTGTGTGTGTGTAGACAACCAAGCAAGCAGTTTGAGACTTACTTCACCTTATACACTTCATAAAATTGCACCTTGCCATGTTGACCAACGCAAATTGATGCTTATTATTGTGATGCAGGCATCCAGAATGAACACCTAATTTGAGACCCAAACATCGCACTTCGAAGATACTGGTGTGACCATCAGCCGCATCAGAACATCGACCGCAGGCCGATTCACACGTCTCCTACATAAATGGAAAATTAAACACAGGCCACATTGGTGCGACGTTGGCCATGCAACCCGAACGATGGGCCGTTGAGTAAACCCACTGTCGTCTGTACCCCGTCAACGGAGGAATGGCAAAACGATAGAACTCTCTCTCTCTGCTGAAGCCCTCTCGTGACGAGCAGACCTCGACATTTCCGCATCTCCGATAAGCGCGCTTGGCTGCGTATGGTGCAAAAGAAGTTCAACATCGAAACATACACAGTTGCTGATCATACTGCCATATTATTTTATTGTTTCCCTTCTACGTGACTTTACCGAAAGAACCAAGAATAGGAACATACTTGTTAAGTAAATGAATAACTCATGCAAATTTCCATATTAATATGAATAACATGTAAATATGAAAAATGTGTTTGTATATTTCGGTAAATTATACGTTGGGCCACCATGTGTATTAGCAGACTGACTTGTGATAAACGGAGTGCCATCTGGTGGGGCCAAAGTTCTGCCTGTGTCGTTTAGACTTTAGACGGACACTGCGTACGACTGACTCGAGAAATAGGTCCATCGAGTCTCCTTCCAGGACCATTTCCTAATGTGAGATATTCTGACTGAAGGAATTCCATAAGGATGTCCCTTTGCTCAATACCTTAACCAAAAGCACACAGAGAAGTTACTGTTAATGTTGATTAAATTTACCGCGATATGTAATTATTATTTTGCTGTACCTACTTTCGTATGTGTTTACCCTTGTAACACAAATATCGGTCAATGGCCAGGGTCAACGGCGGCACCACGTGGTGTATTCCGCAAATATGCCCGACTGTGAGGGCGGGCACAAGCGACGTAAGTAGGTTAAACGTTGAGTTTTATAAGGGCACCACGGGGTGACCAGCCCCTTCCCACCCAGCCCCACCCTCCCCACCCAGCCCCTCCCCACCCTCCCCACCCTCCCCACCCCTCCCCACCCTCCCCTCCTCACCCCTCCCCACCCAGCCCCTCCCCACCCTCCCCTCCCCACCCCTCCCCACCCTCCCCACCCAGCCCCTCCCCACCCAGCCCCTCCCCACCCTCCCCTCCCCACCCAGCCCCTCCCTCCCCACCCAGTCCCTCCCCCCCTCCCCACCCTCCCTACCCAACCCCTCCCCACCCTCCCCTCTCCACCCAGCCCCACCCCTCCCATTTTTGGATGCACGACGGGCGGACACAATAATCCCCTGTGGGCTGGTGTCACCAGGAGCTTCCTACCAGTACATGATACTTGGAATTCCAGTGGCTCAGAAACATGGCCGTAAATACTGCAATGATTGGTCTTTTATAGTATTCAAAACTAATTATTAAACCCATTCATGCAATTCATGAAACCTATTAAAATACAACACTTAATACGGCAATGGCATTGAACATAATCGTTAAATATAATAATTACAATGCATTTTTCTTCAAATGTCCAATTCCACTCAAACCACCACATTGTTGTAGTCTGATTTTCAACACAAAAGCTGGGTCGAGTCAATATTCGCCCCTCTCTGCTGTGAAATAGGATGGATACCCAAAACGTGTAGCCCTACGACAGTCCACACAGTCTTTCTGTCATCGAGCGGTGCAAGTGAAAAATGTGGGGAATCTTTAATTATTTGTCCTTGCAGGCCGCTGGCATCGCAGGATCATTGTTAACAAACAAACCAAACACATACTTCGGTGCAGGAACAGGCTGGACTCAATCCTCATCACTGGGACAGGGAGTGAGTGAGATGATATTTTTTTGCGTGTGTGACTATTGCTGCCACTGCCGAAGGAGGTGCCATAATCAAGAGTGTTGGGTTACTCAAGTGGAAAAAAAAAATGACAATAGGGTTAGCAGAGCAGGTGAGAGTAAGCGTGGAGTGGCCTCTGACGGTGTCAAACCTACAGGGAGGCATACAATACACAGCTACGTCCACAAAATATTGATTGCCGCGTTCGGTCTAGTAATTGCTCACACCTGCATGCAATGAAGCGCTCTAAGGGGTGTTTATATTTATTTATTTTCGACAGATTAAATTTCACTGCCGTGTATGAGCGGTGTACATCTGCCCCCCCCCCCACCCCCGGTCCAATTTCTGCTCACGTACCCTCTCAATACGCCGCTGGGTAATGGGCAATGAAGGGACAATGGATGCTGGATCACAGTTAGAGAAAGACCAGGCAGGGCAACGTTCCTTATCAATTTCAGCACGTGTGTAAATCACGTGGCCTCCTGACCTCCCAAGTTCTACTTGCAATTTGAATGTGAATATCGATGTCATAAAACGGCGATGTGTTGCTATCGCATTTCCATAGCTGTCAACCCATACGGTTTACCCATACTCTTGCACAGGGGAATTGAGTAGAACTATTTTTTTGTCTATTTGTTTGTGTTCATCCCTTGTGATGGGACTTTGTAGGATAAGCGTCGAGATTTATAAGGGCACGGGGGGACCAATAAGGTCTGAATTGCTCTGTAATAAGGTAGGGCACTGACTGATAAGGGGTTGACAGGCATGCATTGCACATCTTCCATAAAGTGATCAGTAGTTCTTAATGCTTTGACATTTCAATACATTTTTTGCGAATGCAATTTGAACTTAGTTGCTTTATCTATTTTACGTATTTCTATTTAGTGATTCGCTTTCCGATACGTTGCACTCCTATCGTTTTTTGTATTGTTTGCTGTAACTTTCTGGTCCGCAGCTACTGGACATCTATGACAAAGAGCTTCATAGCTCATCGGATTTCTCCAGGATGAACAAATATTCTTATACGACTAACATGAATTACTTGGTACCATGCTAACAGTTTTCAGTTTCATTTATGTGGTATAGCCCTGTGAGTCATTCGGCTCTTGAATCGCTGCAGCAGCAACAAACAAAAAACAAATAACACGAACAAGAAAAAACATCCTAAAGTGACTTTGTGACTGTGCGAACAGAAAATCCAGGAAAAAACAGCAAAATATTCCTGAAAAAGCACCATACACCAACGCTGTGTGCAAAAATCCCAGTAGGATGCAAGTCAAACAACAACAACCACAAGACAACTTAGATTAAGGCCATCAGTCTAACTCCGTACTTCAACAAACAAACAAAAAACGTTTTCGACATCACCAAATAAAGCCATAAAAGTAATGTAACAGTGATCATAGGAACTGTGACCGAATTTTCACAATAAACTACATAAACAACATGTAACACCAAACCCTAGAGCCATAGCTGGCTGCACGAGTCACTCCACAACAACAGAAGCATCAGTCGGAGTATCAAAATTTTCAATGCACCTTTAAGATCAGCACACTAAATCAAAATACAGATAATACTTTGCAGCAGTCATCCGAAGCAAAACATTTTATTTTATTTTAGGCCACTGAATAGCAGTGGCAGCTAGGGGTGTACAACTCCTCTAGAGCAGTTTTGAGTGAAGATCTCATAGGTAGTGATTCAAGTTGCAGTTTATTGGCAATAGCATTCCAGACCCTGGGGGCATCAATAGCAAATGCCCTTCCTCCAGTTTTTGTACGGCAATAGGGAATGTGAAGCTGGAAAATGAGCGAAGACCTGAGGTCAAATTTGTTCTTTGAAACAGAGAGGAGATCCAGCAGGTAGTCTACGGATTTTTTTGTAATTACAACGTGAATAAATAAGATCTGGTGCACAAGCCGTCGAACAATAAGATATGTTAAGTTTGACCCAATGTAGAGATCACAGTGGTGAGTCCTATATGGGCAGTTCAATGCAAATTTTAAGGCCGAGTGATAGATGGAATCAAGCTTCTTCAGTACAGTACTTGGGGCTGATTTATACACGATGTCACAGTGATAAAGTAGAGGCAGTATGGTAGCTTTTATCAATTCCAAACGGAACATAGGGGGGAAGCAGTGCTTGTGTCGATACAGAAAACCAATTTTTTTTGTCTTTTTACCAATATAATCAATGTGATCTTCAAAATTCAGTTTTGAATGCAGGATGACCCCAAGATACTTATAGATCTTGACTTCATCTATTTGATAATCATTTAAAGAATGTAATTGGGGAAAAATAACTTCCTGCTTTAGTCCTGGTGAGAAGCATAGCACCTTGGTTTTGGAGGTATTCATGACTAGTTTAAGAGCAATTAGCTGATGTTGTAGTTCGTTGAAATCACCCTGGAGCTTAGCAATCACGTCATCTGGAGAGCAGCCAGCAGTAATCAGTATCGTGTCATCTGCAAAAAGATTTACCCTGGAATGATCCAGGTCATTGCCCAAGTCATTGACATATAGAGAGAACAAGAGGGGGCCGAGGATGGAACCCTGTGGAACCCCTTTTGTTATCTTAACACTGTTTGACCTCCAACCATCTGTGAATACAGTTTGGGTGCGAGAAAAGATGTAATTTTGTTCACCATTTTACTGCGTTTTCGGAAAAACCGAGGCGACTTAGTTTACTAAGCAGGGTGCTGTGGTCTACTGTATCAAAAGCTTTGGACAGGTCAAGAAAAAGACAGGCACAGTACTGCTTATTATCAAGGCTACTGTAAATGTGATTCAGAGAGTCTATTGCAGCAGATGTGGTGCTGTATTTTTTCCGGAACCCAGATTGTTTTAAATGTACATGTAGTAGGTTGTTGGTGGACAGGAAACTGCTAATTTGGTAGTTCAATAATTTTTCAAAAATTATCATCAACGGGGACAAAATTGAGATAGGTCGGTAGTTATCTGGATCATCTTTAGGGCCCCCTTTGTGAAGTGGATGGACATCGGAATGTTTCCATTCTAGAGGAACTGATGCTTCTTTGATGGACAGGTTGAAAATATGGGCTATAGGTTTGTATATTAGGTGACCAACAGTTAGTAGAGCAAAGACGGGAATACTATCTGCTCCGGTAGAGGAGGACCCTATGAGGTAGGACAGTTGTTTCAGAACATTACTTTCGTGAATTGGCTGGAAACTAAATTCGTTTAATGTTTGGACAGGGGTGTAGGAATTCGCATGAGCAGGGGTGACTCCCAATACATTATCAAAAAGACTACCAGCTTCAGAAAAATGAAGGTTAAAATTGTCAACTATTTTTTGGGGATCTGAAAAATATTCCCCATTTCAGTTAAGCTCAACGGGCAGATCATCTGTTTTGGATGCCTTTTCGATACATTTGATTGTTTTCCAGAAAATCCTGGCTTTTCCATGTGATTCCAAAGCAACACTTTTTAAACAAGGAGTGAGCTGGTGAACATGCAATAGTGTTATGAACATAGATGGCAATTCCGCCTCCTTTAGATCCTCGGTCAAGCCGAAAAAGGTTGTAGTTGTCAATCGTAATCTGCAAGTCATTGACGGCAGGAGTGAGAAATGTTTCTGTTAGGCAAAAATGTCCGAGTCAAGATTTGCCACTTCTAGTTTTAGTTGACTTAATTTAATCACAAGCCCTCTGATGTTGACATGTAGAACACCAACACCTTTTCTGCCAAAAAAATCTACAGAATTATACGAGTTCTTTACATTTGGGCCAGGATGAAGCTCAATACCACCCAGAAATAAGAAAAGTAGAATTAATAGTTTGCACAAGTATTTTCTGTGAAAGGATGAAGAGCGGCGAACCTTGTATGAATAGCAGCAGCTCGCAGATGGTGTTATTTTTAAGAGCAGAATGAAGTTTGGAAGGAGTGCTGGTGAAGTAATGGGACAAATATAGGGTTTAACAGGACACAATGATGGAGTGTAGAAGTGTCTATAAGCTGTTTCATTTGCAGGTGTAGTGGCAAATCGAGCAACAAGTATGGATGCAAAGTAACGAGGGTAGCCGTTTGTAGAGTTGAGTGTGGCACTAGATATGGCCGGGAGGGACAGCAGTAGGATACAAAGCAGGAGAATTTCCATCTTTAAAATATCCGGGGTACACACAGATTAACACACAAGCGCGTGAAAACGTCTTGCCGCACTCGTCACACATGCACGGCTTCTCGCCCATGTGCTAGGGTTGAACAGCACCCCCCCCCCCCCAGACAGCAGATTCTTGGCTATTGTGGGCTCGGCTGTACCGCTTTCCCCGCCACAGGATGGTGCTCGAGCTAGCCCTCCTCGAGCTCAGCCCACGACTGGAATGTCGTTTCTTGGCCTCTCGTGTCTCTGCTGCCCTACCAGATGGCCCCACTGAAGCCCACAAAGGGGACTCTTCATTCACGACCCTTGGCCGTCTTGACGATCTCCGTGAAGTTGTCCAGGATGGAGTGCACGTCTTCCTTGAGCCGCTTGTTAAACGACTGCAGCAGCGCCTCCTTGCTCTGGGGCAGCGCCCGCGACATCTCGGGGCAGCCGCAGTGGAAAGAGCGCGACTCTCTCTCAGGGCAGCAGTGGACGGAGCACAGCTCTCCCTCAGGGCAGCAGTGGACGGAGCACAACTTTGCCTCCGGGCAGCAGTGGAGAGAGCGCGGCTCTCCCTCAGGGCAGCAGTTGACAGAGCGCGGCTTTGCCTCAGAGCAGCAGTGGATAGAGTGCGTCTCTCCCTCAGGGCAGCAGTGGACGGAGCACGCACTAGGCCGCTACAGTAACTGGAAGCCTACGGTCTTACCTAGTTTTTCCTGCCGAGTAAAGCTCACCTTACCCGGTAAAGCACGAGGCTTTTATGATAATTGAAAGCCTACGGCCTTACCTAGTTAAGCCCGCCAGGAAAATGCTCACAACCACCAAAACACAAAATAAGCGACACCGTTACACCACAGTAGCAAATCACTACTGGATAATCAATTGGCCGCAACCACAAAAAATACCACCCACTAACAAAAACCACAACAGTAAGCATAATAACCATTAAAAAAACAACTACCACTGCACCTCTCACCCCGACTCTTCCAACCTTGAGAGGCAGGACAGGGAACAGCGTAGATTCCATGGAATACAACGCAGAAGTCCCTCTCGTCATGGCCATGAAGCAATGCTGCTGCTGAACTACATTTGCTGAGGGTGGCCTCTAAATTAAAATCCAGAATAATAGTTGACGTTTCGGGCAATTGGCCCTTACAACACACAAGTATCATAATCACGTCTCACTCTCACACGTCTCACTCACACACACTCACGCAGCTCACACACAGCTCATTCTCACTCTCATTCTCACACATTCTCACGCACAGTTTAAACTCACGCAGGCGACTCACAGTTTCATTATTTTAGAGGTGTGCTATTAATATCCTGCCTAATGTACATTTACATCGCAATATATATTCTAGAAGTACAATGCCTGCTGTAAGCTTGGTACCAATCTGCATTTAACAAAAGTGAGTGCGACCGTTTGGAAATGTAAGACTCTGGCAATTAACAGTTTATGTTTTAGACATAACGCAGCATATATGAAGCACGCTCAGTGAAAGTGGAAATCGACCTCAGGCATGCGAACAACGTGGGGTGCACTTCGTGTGGAGTCACGCAAGCAGTCCACACTCACATTTGGCCACAATTGTCAGTTGATTGTTTATACAAGTAACCAGAAACATATTTTTATTTTAACATGTATGCTTTCGCAACCAATATCATCCATAATTAAAGTATTATGGACATATTTTCATCCACCGATCAGCTCTGCAATCTCGTGCCGCACATGTGAACATCCACACGGTGCGTATGCCTTACGCGACACCATGCAAGAATATGAGTAATATGTACGTAATTAAAACACCTTCATGAAACCCAGTTTTAAGTTGACCTTCATAAACTATGAACGCAAAGAATTCCGGCCTGTGGGAAGTCTGCAGCAGCCATCCGATGAAACTTTTTTTCCCACCATAACATTTCTACAAGTGGACGTATTGGCGGTACACCGGTGCAGCATAACACACGGGGTGACCAATAAGGTCAGAGTTGGTCTTTAATAAGGTAGGCACTGATAAGGGGTTGACATGTATGTAATATTCCTCTTCCGACTGCTTCGAAATCATGTTCAAATGGCTCTTTTGAACCAGGTCATGTGCACTGAACAATGTCTGCTCTGATAGGATTGCGGAGGACCGTTTGGCTCGGCGATATTTTCAGCAGTGGTGACCTGACGTGCATGGTTACCTCGACACTCAAATCAAATGAATAACGGCGTGATGAGAGAAAAGGGATGATCCAGATTGAATATATTAAACCGCGAGCAATCATATAAGTTGTCACATTTTTATATTCTGTAGAAATATGCAGTGCTTGGCCGAACGTAGTATACGGTACACAATAGGACGTAATACAATTTGGATTTATATTGTGACTAAATAGAAACCGATCTCAATATGCAGGCGAAGCGATTTAATCACTCCATCTCCTCGGTAGACGTATTCTTGACAATGGATATTCAGAATTCTTATTATTAAGTAATGCACCATCGCTTATAAATAATGTCAACAGTTAATTACATACGATGTATTATCAATACAAGACACATGTATATCAAAACGCACCCACGTGGAAAGTGTGGTTTCAACTGTGGGCTGATTTTAGATATTTTAATGTTTAGATCTGTAAATAATCGAGAAAAGAACAACGTAATAGAATAATCGTGCAGGATGGAAAAATCTAAAATTTTAAACGAGACATCAATATTTCCTGCAGGAGTGTATTGTTGTTTTCTTGTCTTGGGCCACCACCATCACAATAATTGTGAGCAAGTGTGACCCACTGATTGTGCAGCATTTCCGCCCTCAGCAGACTCCACGAAAAGTTGTCCACATCAGTGGAGATATTTGCACTGTATTATCGGAACAAAAACAGGATGGCACGAGGTTTTGATGTTAGACGACCCACCATCATTTCATCGTCTCTGAACGTCGCTGCTTAACTCAGACGAGTCTGCTGTCGTCATTCATTGAATCTAGAACATGGTGTCAGAAGTGTGTAGACGCGAAATGATGCTACGTAATTGAACATGGCTACAAGAGGCGTGTGGTCTAATCTAGAACACCCATCACAGCCTGCATGCAACACCGACTCCCGATGTTCTTTCATTACTCTGCAGTGGCCCTGCCTTCACGACCACCACCTCTTCACATGCTGCTCTCTCGCCAATTCAATGACTCCTCCACACGGGCGCTTTGTTTGTGTTTTATCATGCACTTTGCACAGGCCCAACGGCCCAAGACGCCAAGCGGTCAGCAACAAACACTGATATAAAATTGGTAAAAATCCGAGTTGATGTTGTTTTTTTGCATTGAGCACGGTTATAAGATTTTGGGAAAACATAACGCTGGCAGGAGGATTGTAAATTCGAGCAGTGCAACGGGAAGCAGCATAAGCCGGATTAAGCTAGTGCGGGCCTGTAGCATATGTTATAAAGGGACCCTAAATACATAAATAACTCGCTTAAATATGAAAAGACATTTTTTTACTTGCATCGCAAAGTAATTCTATTTTTTCATATTCTTGGGTCTTTCGGTAAAGTCACGTAGATAGGTTCAAAGAAAATAACAAAACACTACGACGTTTCGATCGCAACACAAGCGGTCGTCTTCAGGAAAAGGGGGGTTAGCTTCCAAGGCAAACTGTTTATAAGGGGTTCTAAATGGGCGTAACCCAAATGTTAGCAGCCAATGATAATGTACGTGGTGGGCAGCCAACCCGAATGTGGTTAGTTTTCCACCAATCAAAGGGCTGCCAGGTGAAAATTAGCATGTTAAAGAGAGATTAGCATGTTAATGGAAGGTCGCAAAGCCGCAACCAAGAGGTCGGCGCACGAAGTGGCTGCGTGAGTGTGAACCCTGTGAAAGCGCAAGTTTGAAATGGGCTTGAAGCACAACTAGCATTGGAAGGTGGTACGATGGGAACATCATAGCCAGTTATGACTTAAACTGGTTGATAACGTCCTTCCAATGATTGCTCAGTTTGTACCCATCTTCTCGGTTGAAATTGTGTCTGTGTCTATAAATATGGATGGCTTTATGAACGAATCTTTATTGATAGCCAGTGGGCTTGCAAAGTGCCTTTGTCTTAGAGAAATCAATTTCGTGTGAGCCCACCACATTAAAACAATGATCAGCCACGGCCGAGGTATTGGTCCTACCGTGTTTCAGATCTGCCTCATGTTCACGAACACAGTCCGAGACATGTCGCTTAGTTTCCCCAATGTAACTACTGCCGCAGACAAGACTTAGTTTGTAGACGCCGGGGTATTGCATGTCAGGCATCACATCCATTACAGACGTGATCAGATCAATAATTTTATGTACTGTGTTAAATCGAACCTGGATCTTGTGTTTGCTCATGATTTTGGAAATGTTATTAGTGACCCCTGCTATGTATGGCAAGGTGATGGTTTTGATTGGGTCCTCAGATGGTTCTATCTCAACGGTTGTGGTGATAGCTTTAAAGCCAGATAATACGACAAATCGCTCACCTTAAACACCCAGTCGTTCATAAAAGTTGAAGGCAGTATAGTACTATAGCAATAGAGCAGTGCAGAATCGCTGAACCGGAATTTATAGCTTGAAAGCATTTAGTACAGGGCCCTTGAAAGTGCGGGCCCCGTAGCTACTGTAGGGACAGATTTGTTTGTATCTCTGAAAGTTCGTAAGTCGAATGTTCGTACGTAGAGGAGTCCCTGTACTAGTTGTCAACTCATGGCCTCAGGGGGCCATCACGCACGTGTTTTTTCCCGTGTCAGCCAATATTCGGAATTAATATGTAAATTGTCTCCGTGTTCATCCAAGCACTGCGCTGTGCAATCCATTGCATCTGTTGATTGGAAGATGTTGAAAGTTGGACTCGGCCAAGCCTCACAGCCGGGAGGCACGTGCATTACTAATCATCAAACACAAGGTGGTATAAAAATGGACTGGGTACTGCCAACCTTGGAAATGCAATCAGTTGATAAATTATTTTTTATTTAACCATGTAAGAGCCTATAAAGCCGCACTCATTTTTGCGTCAATGGAAAAGGCAGTTTGTGCTGACATTAGGTGGAATATCCCATGTTCATATCACTGGTATTTTCTGCCAAAAAAAATCATCATTAAATATTTTTTCTTGATTTGAAGCTTTCGTGACTGCAAGGATTCATACTCTTTGGTTTTATTCGGTAAAGTCACGTAGGTAAAACAAATTAAAATAAATTGTTTCTATTATTTTATTTCAATTTATTTTAATTTGTTTTACCTACGTGACTTTTTACCGAATAAAACCAAAGAGTATTCAATATTTTGTACCACCGTATCAATTCAGCCAAGTACAATTCTTTTACACGGGATGTCTCAACAGCAACGCAGGAGTTAAAGATGGACAACAACCAAATCCAATTTACTTGAGATGGCAGCTAAATTTCCTACCTGGAATGTGGGCTTCCCCACTGACATTCAGCGTCGCAATACTCTTGTGAATGAGACATCGAGGATCTGTAACATCTACTTTGGAGCAGATTAACCGTCGTTGACAATTTATTGCAGAATTTGAACTCCTGACCTCATGCAAACTGCCTATCTGGTGCATGCACTGACCTCTGGGTAATGCAGCCCCCCCCCCCACTTTCCCTCCCCTGTGCTGTTGCATTTCTCTTGAATTGTTAACGCAGATAAATAAGTTATACGTATGCCCTATAAACTATGTGCTGCTCAAAATGTGCGAGGGGTCTGAATGGGCTGTGAAGAAAAACACAAGTGGTGTGTGAGGGGTCTGAATGGACTATGAAGAAACACACAAGTGGTGTGCGAGGGGTCTGAATGGGCTGTGAAGAAACACACAAGTGGTGTGTGAGGGGTCTGAATGGACTGTGAAGAAACACACAAGTGGTGTGTGAGGGGTCTGAATGGACTGTGAAGAAACACACAAGTGGTGTGTGAGGGGTCTGAATGGGCTGTGAAGAAACACACAAGTGGTGTGTGAGGGGTCTGAATGGACTGTGAAGAAACACACAAGTGGTGTGTGAGGGGTCTGAATGGACTGTGAAGAAACACACAAGTGGTGTGTGAGGGGTCTGAATGGGCTGTGAAGAAACACACAAGTGGTGTGTGAGGGGTCTGAATGGACTGTGAAGAAACACACAAGTGGTGTGTGAGCGGTCTGAATGGACTGTGAAGAAACACACAAGTGGTGTGTGAGGGGTCTGAATGGGCTGTGAAGAAACACACAAGTGGTGTGTGAGGAGTCTGAATGGGCTGTGAAGAAACACAAGTGGTGTGTGAGGGGTCTGAATGGGCTGTGAAGAAACACACAAGTGGTGTGTGAGGGGTCTGAATGGACTGTGAAGAAACACACAAGTGGTGTGTGAGGGGTCTGAATGGACTGTGAAGAAACACACAAGTGGTGTGTGAGGGGTCTGAATGGGCTGTGAAGAAACACACAAGTGGTGTGTGAGGGGTCTGAATGGGCTGTGATGAAACACAAGTGGTGTGTGAGGGGTCTGAATGGACTGTGAAGAAACACACAAGTGGTGTGTGAGGGGTCTGAATGGGCTAAGAAGAAACACACAAGTGGTGTGTGAGGGGTCTGAATGGACTGTGAAGAAACACACAAGTGGTGTGTGAGGGGTCTGAATGGACTGTGAAGAAACACACAAGTGGTGTGTGAGGGGTCTGAATGGGCTGTGAAGAAACACACAAGTGGTGTGTGAGGGGTCTGAATGGACTGTGAAGAAACACACAAGTGGTGTGTGAGGGGTCTGAATGGACTGTGAAGAAACACACAAGTGGTGTGTGAGGGGTCTGAATGGGCTGTGAAAAAACACACAAGTGGTGTGTGAGGGGTCTGAATGGACTGTGAAGGTGTGTGAGGGGTCTGAATGGACTGTGAAGAAACACACAAGTGGTGTGTGAGGGGTCTGAATGGGCTGTGAAGAAACACACAAGTGGTGTGTGAGGGGTCTGAATGGGCTGTTAAGAAACACACAAGTGGTGTGTGAGGGGTCTGAATGGACTGTGAAGAAACACACAAGTGGTGTGTGAGGGGTCTGAATGGACTGTGAAGAAACACACAAGTGGTGTGTGAGGGGTCTGAATGGACTGTGAAGAAACACACAAGTGGTGTGTGAGGAGTCTGAATGGGCTGTGAAGAAACACACAAGTGGTGTGTGAGGAATCTGAATGGGCTGTGAAGAAACACACAAGTGGTGTGCGAGGGGTCTGAATGGGCTGTGAAGAAACACACAAGTGATTCGTTTCAATCCGGAGTCTGGAGGAGACGTTCTGGTTCTACGTTTTTAATCGAAATATTATGCCACCACATGAGCAAGAGCAGAGATCGGTCTCTAAGCGAGAAACATCACTCCAGGTCAAATTCACCAAGCCATGATAGCTGGACATCCTGGGACACTGTCAGTGCTCAAAGCAACGTTCACCCGCCTAGTTCCTTGCGTCATCATATATATATTTCACTGTGGCAGGTGCGGCCAAACGATGTTCTTCAACAATTCATGAAAACCAAGCTGGGGCAGACATCTCGAGGTAAATAATTAAGTCGACAAACCGTGGTCGATGGTGTATCACCGAAAGCTGTACGGGGCAGCTGGACAAACGAAGCTGGAATGTATCGTATGCCCTTGGCGCTGTCATAATGGCAATAAAGGCCTCCAACATGACTGCAGCGACTCTTTAGGTTGTACATTGTAATCCGAGTCACCGTAACCCAAGTCCTTTTCTCACCCACGCTCTTCCAAAATCTCCTTCTGCTTCATACGAGAGGGGCTGCTGGTTCTTCTTTGCCCTTCTGTCTGAAAAAAAAACCCTTTGCCCTTTTCTAATACCTCTGATTGAATAAAGACACACCACCTTATTCTCATGCCTTTGTTAAGTCCCACTAAATTACAATTATATACCGTAACGGTGACATAATGTGAACATATTTAAACAATATATAATAAATTTTGATTTAAAGCTTTCGTGACTGAAGGGATTCATATTCCTGGTTCTTTCGGTAAAGTCACGTAGAAGGGAAACAATAAAATAATAGAAATATAAAACAATAAAATTTTCACGACGTTTCGACTGCAACACAAGCAATCATTATCAGGTGTGAAAACCACATCAAGAAAATTTGAAAAAGTCAATGTTTCTTTAATTTGTGTTTGTACACTCAGAAAAATGTTCTTAATTATGTATTTAAGTGTAATTCCAATCATCTCCGCATGTGTCTGTGGACACTTTGCAAGTTTTTGAAATGGCTTTTGTGATTTTCCATGTGGTCTGAGCCCCCCCCCCCCCCAGCCTCCCCTGTGGCTCCGTCCCTGGGTGCCGGCAAGGGGCATTGCGCCAAGTGACAAAGCCATGACAGAGCAACTTCGCGGGCCACAGTCCTGCCGCTGTAATTGTTCCCAGTAAGATTAACGTCACCACGTGTGAAACGGAGCTTTAAACATCCGGAGTAGAGCTATTGTGCAGACCCAGATGCCACAGGTCGACTGACTGTGCCGACTTGCTGTGCTTTAGCCACCCAGCGCTCCGCTCGTTGTTGTGAGCGTCGCTCCACCGCCCTCCATTGTTGTTGGAGGGCGACTGCCTCCAACTGCCCAGTAGCGTCCTTCACGAGCCTCCTCCAGAGAGGCCGATCTTGACACCGCTGGTACCAGTCATTGGCAAGTCCACTCAGCTCCACGTCCTCTTGCACCACATCACTCCATCTGTGCATTTCGGTCACTGGCTCGCTCACCAGCGTTCAGTCACCTGCTTATCCCACTATTATATCGCTACTTTCGTCACAAACATTCCCATCAACCTCACTCATTGATTACTCCACGTATGTTTGGGATCTATCCGTATTGTGTCCGACCACCACAGTCCAGGGTCAAAGCATTATCTGTCTGCCTCTTCCCTCGGCACTGCTCACATTATGAAATTCCATTCCATAATTCTTTCCCCAAAGTCGCATGACCTTCCACCATTAAACTAACATATGAAAACCGCTATCTATTGCACCTTCAAAAGTGTTTTCTCTTCTTTTGTTGCTGGCCGCTTAACGTATTGGGCACCTTGTTGTAGCCCATTGTGATAACACGAACAGCAATGAGTTGTTTAATGAAGTCATCATCTAGTCTGTGATACTGTCAATAGCAATTTGTAGAGAAGGGGAGTTTTCATTGCAAATGACAGGATAAAATGTCTTCTTATGCACAATTTTGCTCATACATGATGGGATAGGAGAAGTTTCACGGTTTGTATTTGGTTCAAGAAACACAATTCTTTCGCAACATTTAAAATAAATTGTGTACTGCGTGGACGATGTTTATAGAACTGCGTTAAATCGGCACAGTTGTCGTGAAATGCAATACGCTCCTCCTGTGGCTGGGAATGCTGCCAGTTGCCTACTCGCAGTCCAGCCACTGTTCCATAAATATGAACGCGTACAATTTGTTCAGAATCACGAATGCATCCATCGTGGCTTACTCATAACAACCATTCCCCCTGCTTCCACTCTCTTCTCAATGGTAAAAACATCACCGATCCATCATCACAAACCTCAACCAGCAAAATGTAAATCGTGCGTTAATATCCATTGACATGCATGTGCGCACAATTAGCAACGTCACCAGTTCATAATGCACAAGGTTTTTATTTTATTTTATCGAAGCCTTATTGTTACAATTTTGGGTTCATATTTTCGAACGAATGCGACTGCTATTTAAAACAAGGAATTTCGTGCGAGTTGAAGTTTCATGGGAATAATGCTCTGTGCACGTGAAATTACACTTGCAGCGAGGGTTGTAATATAGGGGAAGCATGTTTGGGACTCTCAGACCTTGACGCAAAGATACGAGTCTCTGGGCACAACAGCCATTCTCCGCTGCAGTACGCCAAGGCTCTTTGACCCCTCTGTTCATCAATCCACGGCCGCAATTTGTTGGCGAACATTCTAGCAAATTACAATTCGGCATGCCCATGGAGGTTTTGGGCAAAACAACAACAACTGAGTATTGTAGGAGGATGATTGATTACATCGGACCGCGACTACCCCTGCGCGTTTGACTTACAAAAAGGTGTGTGGTGCCCTACGCTCGAGCCTGTCACTCGCACAGTCCATGCCTCCAGAGCGGAGGACCCGTGTCCACACGGAACTGTCGGCTGTGATCGGTTTGTGTGGACGGTGACTCATTGTACGTCATCCTCTTGTGAGAGGGATGCAGAGGAGCAGGTTGAGGGCAGTGGTTCTCGACATTATGGCCTCGTGGGCCACTGGTGGACCACAAGGCCGGTGGGAAGTGACCCGTGAAATGTTGCAGATATTGTGGTTTTGAAGGAGTATTAATTGTGAACAAAAAAATATACGTCATTGGTTCATGGTGGGTCCGCGAAATAATGTTGACAGCAGTGACACAGAGAGATCTGGAACCACGCTCCGCCCCGAGGATTCATCCGCCGTCGTCATTCCATGACGTCACCACTGCCCAGCATCTTCACCCATCCTGTGGGTAAGGGAACTATGACGTATCCCATTGTTGATCACTTAGGCACTAATGTTTTTCCCATGTCAGAGCGCTGAGCAAACACTGCCAATATATTGTGTTCAAATCAGGGGGCAGCCAACTAGGATAAAATGTAGTTCTCACGTGTAGTAAGCTAATGGTCTTGGGCAGTTCACCAATGATTGCACACAAACATACTTCATAAATTCTTTGTCTTTTCACTCAATGTGGCTCTTCCATTTTTACGAGATCTTTAATTAGGCAGATTGGAGGCACAACAAACCACTCGATTGTCCGTGCAACTATTTATATTATTAGTGATAGGCCTTCACAAGATATCAAAGGTTTTACACATCAGCTATGGGCCATATACCAATGTAGTATAAGTCTGGGGTGGTTTATGGTGTTGTGGAAACATTCGTTGTGTTCAGAGATGAAAATCCTCATTATGAAAATTCTCACTCCTTGCCGAGGTGTCAAAAGCACAATTGGCGCTGTGCCTGGATGTTAATGGCGATAATTGTGATAATTTACCAAAAAATGCCGATTTTTTTATTTCTTAAATAATGTGTTTAACTGCGCATGCATTTTAATGATTGTGTGTATGTGTGTACAGATAATCGTGGGAGGGGTAGTGTAGTGGTTAGCGCGCTGCGCGACGAACCCGGCGACCCGAGTTCCATTCCCGCTCACGGCCAACACCAGTGACGATTATCTGAACCGGTCCTGGGCCTCCCCTAGGTCGACTCTGCCTCAAATGAGTACCTGGTGCTATGTGTAAACATCGCCACTATGGAGACAAAGGCGGCCGGGCGTAGTGCTGGCCACCCAGCCCCTCGTGTGCCATGCCGGCCTTCAAAGGTGATCGCTAACAGCACTTGCCCCAACAGTCTGTTAAGACTATAGGGGGATCTTTGTATTTGCACATAATAGAGGGGAGCGGTAGTGTAGCGGTTAGCGCGCTGAGCTACGAACCCGGCGACCCGAGTTCGATTCCATCTCACGGCCAACACCAGTGACGATTTTCTGAACCGGTCCCGAGCATCCCCTAGGTCCACTCAACCCCAAATGAGTACCTGATGTGGTTTGCAAATATCGCCACTGGGGAGACAAAGACGGCCGGGCATTGGTGCTGGCCACCCACCCCCTCGTATGCCTAGCCGGCCTTCATAGGCGCTACTAGCTAACAGCACTTGCCCCAACAGTCTCTCAAGGCTACACGGGGGATCTATGTCTTTGACAAATAGATGCGCCAAAATGTCAAGGGATTAGTCAACATGTGCGAACCATCAATTAATAGGCGCACACGATGTATCAAAACACGAATTCACACGACACCGCTTGCAGACTGTTGCTCCCATTTGTTTTAAACATCACCAGACGTTAATTTTTAATTATTGTCCCCACAGTGATATGCACGCGCTAATCACAATGAAAGAAGCGTCCACCACGATACATTGTTCATTACATCTTATAGAGAGCACATGCGTGTGTGTGTGTTTTTTTTTACAAGCGGCTTACTCGTACTGCCAACACCTGGAAGGTTCCCATTGTTATAGTCGTGTACACTACGTATTAAAAGAACGTGCCCTGCACGGCTATGTCGAAGTATAAGCTGTTTGCGAACATCAATTGAAGTTTAAAAAAATCACACACAAGCGGCTGTGTAGAGTGAATGTGGCCGAGCCATTTGCGTACTCCCCAGAGCTCGATGAAAATCGATGAAACTCTATGAAAATGTTACACGGGTAACCAGGATTGCAGTGTGGTAACAACAGTACCTCTTCTCCTGCAAAACAAAGACAAATATCCCCCGTATAGCCTGCAACAAACTGTTAGGGCAAGTGCTGTTAGCGAGCACCTATGAAGGCCGGAACGGTACACGAGGGGGTGGGTGGCCAGCACCACGCCCGACCGCCTTTGTCTCCCCAGTGGCGATGTTTACACACCACAAGCAGGTACTCATTTGAGGCTGAGTTGACCTAGGGGAGTCTCAGGACCGGTTCAAATAATCGTCACTGGTGTTTGCCTTGAGCGGGAATCGAACTCGGGTCGCCGGGTTCATAGTGTAGCGTGCTAACCGCTGCACCACCGCTCTTCTCCTGCATAACGCACACACACAAGTGGACAGACAATGATGTGAGCAGGACTTAGGCAGCTGGGTGGTTTATGGAAAAACAGGACTCATTACCTGCATCAGTTTAAGTTGACTTTGATTTGTGACACCGATGATCGATCCCATTTAGCCCGTTGTTTGGCTATTTTGGAAGGGAGCCACATCTGTGGTTGCGTAAGCGCAGCAGCAGCAACAGAAGGGAGACCAAAAGAAAAAGCATTGAGGTTGCAGAGTGAACAGTCGAGGCTTCTTAAGGAAGTTCGTGCAACTAACTACCGAGGTATTTAATGGTCGTAAATGAGACGCCAATGAATTCAAAAACGAAACGGCGCAAATAGAATGTGAGAGCAAGAGCCGCCAGATAATAAGTAATGTTTTTTTTTAAAAAACTTAAACACGCTTTTATGAAATGTACTAGTTAGTAATGGCAGAAATCCACGACTCCAGGAAGTGGCCCCGAAGCTTGCCACAACGTAAGGGGCCGTGGGCAATTACAGCCAACGTGAGTTGAGCGTGGACAATAAGACCCAAGCCGAAACATAACATATACAAAATAATATTTTAAAATATAGATGTTATATTTTTAATGATAGAATACAGTATTGTCATTAGTGTGACATAATTATACCAAGTTTGCAGTCGATACCACATTGGGAAGTGGGTTAAAATTGAGTTACAAGATTTGAGGGTACAACAACAGACAGAGTGAGTTAAAAGCAAGCGCGTAAAAAATATGTATAGGTGCAAGTAAGCCCTATAGTTTAGTCTTACAAAGATAAAGATTCCCCCGTGTTGCCTCAACAGGCTGTTTGAGGCAAGTCGAACAGTTGCACAAAAACACGCAAATCTAAAAAGACGTGCAAACATGTTGGGAGCAGCAAGAGGCACCGGCTAGGCGTTAGATAGAGGTGAAAGTGAGCTCTGTGTCTTTTGGTTTGAAAGGCAAATCAAGGGGGGAGGTGTAGCCTAGCTGTGCTTGAGCAGCGAGGGCGTTAAGAGAAACGCAGAGCAGCAACCGCAGAAATACTTTTGGCCAATTTTTATAGCTTTTCTGAGATATAATTGATGGCAAAACATGAAATATCACGGGCAATTACGAAGTGCAGCCTAATCAGAGATTAATCATAGACATGTTTACATGTAAATAATGCAGTTGGCATTTGAGGGTTTAGGCCTGTTGCGTTAAACAAGCTGGCAAAGAAGTCCACACTAAGGGAGCTTTAACTTTGTTACAGATTAAATGTGCTCACAAAAAACACTAAAATTCACGTACAAATATATGCACATCTTGCTGTGATAAGCCAAATAATGTTAAAAAAAAACCATACATTTCCTTTTAACACATAGGCCTTCGCGACCAATAGCATCCAAAAAAAGGTGGGTTATATCGCGTAAATATAGCTCCGTCGTTAAACCCGCCACCACCCGAAACTAACATCTAGTACTAAATATGTGTTATCGAAGCTATCAACAGAAGGTGTATACTCTTTGGTTCTTTCGGTAAAGTCACGTAGAAAATTAAATGAAGTAATAGAATACGACGTTTCAGTTGCAACACAAGCAACCATCATCAGGTAAGAATGACACAGACACGGAAACAACAGAGGCAGACACATGCAGAGAGCGAGATACGCTGTGTGTCTTTGTGTGTCTCTCTGCATGTGTGTCTGCCTATGCTGTTCCCGTGTCTGTGCTTTATCATTCATTCTTACCTGATGATGGTTGCTTGTGTTGCAACCGAAACGTCGTATTCTAATATTATGTTATTTTCTACGTGACTTTACCGTAAGAACCAAGGTGTAATTCCTGCAGTCACGAAAGCTTCGAATCTAGTTAGAAGGTGTATACCGGATTAATTGCTCTTGTGGCAAATGCTATGTTGGGCAGACAGAACGAATTATCAGCATGAGAATATAAAGAACACCAAAGGAACATTCAATAGTTCCAAATACAACTGTTGGCAGTGGCGGAACATGCGTGCCAACAAGGGCACTCAATTGATTTTGATAAGATTGAAGTTCTGTGCAAAAACTAGTGACAACTGTCCAAGACTACTTAGAGAATCTATCGAAATTGAGAGATTAAAATAATTGTAACCGTTCGGATAGCTACGGGTTTAGCGATGCTTGGAAGCGATTCATCAAAACAAATCTTTTTTTAATGCATGCCTACACAGGTCACCACCACACGTCAGTGAGGATTTCCTGTGAGCAGACAATAACAGGTACTGCTATTTAGTGCACACAAACGACACGAGGTACAAGAGCAATGTGCATACAGTATATGCATTTATTAATCCTCCCCTCTTCGCATGTGTGACGTCATCACATCTATCCCTATATTTAAGGAACGGAAGAGGAGGATATCGCTACAAATCTGGCTGTCGCGTGATGATGCTGGTTGTAATTACTGGCGAAACGTCGTACTCAGATGATAAATGTTGTGGATTTGCTCTCCAACACAGCGGTGTGCTGTACTCGTAACGAATTGGCATGTTCTGTTCATGTGACAAACCTTGCTAATTGGCTGTGTCGGGTGGTGTCTGGTTTTACCGACATTCATATTGACGCGATATAACCCAAAAAAACCTGTATCATGGATACGTTTCATTGTCAGTCTAACTGCAAAATATAGAGTTGGGCAGTGGTGTTAATAAAATGCATGGTAAGTTTCATAGTCATTGGTTATGACATGTTTTTTTTCCTTCATGATAACATTTGAAGCGTCCTTGAACGGACGGATGGACATAATGTTTCACAGGCATAGCAATAAGTAGCCTATCACGTTTTAAAACTACAACATTTGGAGCCGTTGGAAGTCTTTCACGCGCGCTTTCAAAGCACGTTGAACAATCCGAATAATGTATAGACACAGTACATCTCGCACAGTGCTTTGGCATATCAATTGTAACATTTTTCTCATCATGATTAAACTCCTGTCGTATTAGTATTGCTAGAACTGAGCGAATAAAAAATAGAATGAGCAGCTCCAATGTCATCGTGACTTCAATTCCGAATTCAAACTTGACAAACTTGCACGCTACACTGGAAGGCGAACGTCACATGGGACTTCTTATTGGGAAATTGACTGCTTACCAGGCTGCAGTGAGGCACGCAGAGCCCCAGCTCAACAGTTCAATTAAGCCAAGACGAATTATTATTCATTGGACAATTTAATATATATTTTTTACTGCTCTCATGATTACACATTAGCCTTCTCAGTATGCCGTTACGTCTTAACTTTCAGTTTCATTGCAGGTGCAGATTTAACATTTGTTCTCTCTTTTGGCAGAATGTACAAGAATTCTTGGAAAGGAAGCAATTTCAAATCGGATAAGTTTTGCACTATTGTTTTAATTAATTAAATAATTGCGCTCTGCTGTCAAACCCTTGGGTGGCATAGCGACAAATTGTCGGCCTCGCAGTTAGAAGCAGAAACGTTCAAATCCCATTTGGAGTCTCAACTCACATTTATTAAGAAATCAAAAGTGGTTAAATTATTTTTTAAAGACTGGTTTCTGCCATAGGAATGTGGAATTATTATCTTGGCTCAAAGAAAATGATCACCGCCAAATGCTAATTTTGAGCACGGGGACACTCATTTATTTTTTATATCGAAAATGTTGCCTTGTCTATCCACTAATAAGGATGTGTATGGCAGTCTGTTAATGTGGTAGTCATTCCACTTTACTAAAGCCTCTCAATATATAAAACGTAGCAACCACTGCGTGTGGTATCGACTTATGATAGAGAGTGCTCTGTCTCTACCAATCACTGGCCTTAAAACCCACATCCCTTGAGAGATACCTAACACTGTTGTTGAACAGAAATGGCTATGCCTCCGTAACTATGGGTTGCTCGAGTCTCCTTTGCGGAGAAGGTAGCTTCAATACTCGTCAGATATAGTAATTGGAAGGGGAGGGTGAAACTAAAATACAACATTCAAATGTAATCATTTAAATAAGCACGAGTGCCACGTTTTGTTTGCAAAACCCTGGAATAATTTGAATTGCTTGCGACACCCCGCCTGGATTTGAAGTGAAGAAATTCCAGGGACTCTGCGTGAAAGCGGACTCCGGGATGGCGTTGTGACTACACTCAACAATTGGTGCTTGAGGGGCACAGAAAGAAAACACGGCACTCCGACACCATGGCAACTTGAGCACGGCAGCACGGCACCCCGATTACCAGGTAAGGCGCCGTGCATAAATGACGTCACGCGATTGTGGACGATTTTTGACCCCCCCCCCCCTCGTCACACGGCGTCAGAAAAAGTCAGACCCCCCCTCAAATATGACGTCACAAAGCTCTGCCACCCCCCCCCCAAAAAAAAAACACGCTTCAAATCGCTTTAAACTATTGTCATTGTAGTGCGTATTTAATGTGGCGCTGCACTCTGATGTTGTAGGAGAAAACATTTATTAAAAAGTCTATTTAATTAAGTAGAACGTGTTGTCTATATTTATTTAAAGTTGCGCATTTTGATGTGACGTCACATTTCTCAACCCCCCCCCCATCGTCACAAATGTCTGACCCCCCCCCCCCAGGGGTGCGTGACGTCATTTATGGACGGCCCCTAAGGCCCACTCAGCTCTGTCGCTCTTTTCCAGAAGCGAGCTGGCTAACACAAATGAAAGCTCAACGAAGTGGCTCGTCGTCACGTGGAAATTTATTGCAGCCAAATAATTCTAAACGCGCGTTTCTAAATGTGGAAGGAAAAACCGGAGGACCCGGAGAAAAATCCACCCCACCACGGGAGTAGAAAATGCAAACTCCAAATATACAGCCGGTGTCGGGATCGAACCCACGAACTTCTGCATACCAGGCTAGGAAGATAACGCCTCATATGTCCTCGATACTAGATGGATGAATTATATCTTTGAAATTCAAAAACTTTCATGTCTTGGCTCCATTTATACAGCATCACCTAAGGCGTTTGTCCTTAAGCCTTCTGAGATGGAGAAACATTGATAGATGAATTGCTCTCATAATGCGCTGTACCCATGTACACACATATATTGTTATGCATAGGCATATATATTTGACAACAAACTCAAACCATTCGTCTATAACACTGTGACCTTGAAAGAAAATCAAACAATACGCTTTGAAGAATGTCGTGTGAAGCAAGGACATTTTGCCCGCAATGTCACCGTTTTATATACTTTTACTTTAACGCCACAGTTCTAACGGCGACTTGTGTTTTTTTCGTGTATCAATTGTGCTTGTTTCACAACTGCCAACACAGCAGCAGCATCAATCACCAAGTTGTGTGTATATTTAGGGTTGAGTGGTTGATGAGCATAGTTCGCTAACCACCACACCACTCCTCATCACACACACAGACAGGGCAAAGATCCCCCGTGTAGCCTTAACAAGACGATGGGAGCAAGTGCTGTTAGTGAGCACCTGTCAAGGCCAGCACGGCACACGCGGTAGTCGGTGGTCAACACTATGCCCGGCCACCTTTGTCTCCCTAGGGGGCCGTCCATAAATGACGTCACGCACCTAGGGGGGCGGGGGATCAGACATTTGTGACGATGTGTGACGAGGGGGGGGGGGGGGGTTGAGAAATGTGACGTCACATCAAAATACGCAACTTTAAATAAAAATAGAATTGTTACGACAACACTAATTTGATTAATTATTACCTATTTGATTATTTAAATTGACTAAGGTCACCTTTTATTTATGCCATGAAGGAGCATTTTTCTTCTCCATGGGAGAATGGAGAAGCATACATTTTGAACATTGTAATCTTAGTTCTTTCGGTAAAGTCACGTAGAAGGGAAATAATAAAAGAATAAAAATGAAACCTAATAAAATAAAATTCTCACGACGTTTCGGCCACAACGCAAGCAGCCGTCCTCAGGTGAAGAAACAGAGCTGTCGGAAAGACAGCGTCCTAATGACGACTGCTTGCGTTGTGGCCGAAACGTCGTGATAATTTTATTTTATTGTTTTATTTTTATTATTTTATTATTTCCCTTCTACGTGACTTTACCGAAAGAACCAAGAATATGAATCCCTGCAGTCACGAAAGCTTTAAATCGAAATTTTGAACATTTTTTTAGTGATTGTTATTAAACATTTTTATTCGAATCAATCTACCAGGGCTTTTCATTCTATGGAATTATAATGTTTGTTATAATTGTACTCTCCATTTTGCTTCGTTCTACTACTAAGTTTCAAGTATTTTTTAATAGTTATAAATACTTATAATTATAAGATCATTTCAATATAACATTCTGAACATCTGCAGTTTTAGTTAGACGTTGAATATTTTCAAGTGAATTTTATGCTAAATTTAAGCTTTCCAACGCCTCCTTTTTTAATACGTGTTTTCTCCTACAACATCAGAGTGCAGCGCCACATTAAATACACACTACAATGAGAATAGTTTAAAGCGATTTGAAGCATTTTTTTATTTTAAAAATGGAAACATGTTTTTTTTTTGGGGGGGGGGCAGAGCTTTGTGACGTCACATTTGAGGGGGGGGGTCTGACTTTTTCTGACGCCGTGTGACGAGGGGGGGGGTCAAAAAATCGTCCAAAATCGCGTGACGTCATTTATGGACGGCCCCGAGTGCCGAAGTCTACACACCGCACCAGGTACTCATTTGAGGCTGAGTCCACTTTGCGCAGGCCCAGGACCGGTTCAGATAATCGTCACTGGCGTTGGCCATGAGCAGGAATCGAACAAAGGGCCTCCATGTTTTTTCAGTTTTTTCTTTTCAGTTTATTTATTTTGGTATAGCCCTGTGAGCCATTCGGCACTTGAATCGGGTGCAACCACAACAAACAAAAAAACAAAAACACGAACAAACAAAAACATCTTAAAGTGACTATGTGACTGTGCAAACAGAAAATCCATGAAAAAAAAACCCAGCAAAATATTCCTGAAAAAAGCACCGTACACCAACGCTGTGTGCAAAAAATCTCAGTGGGATGCAAGTCACACAACAACAACAACAACCACAAGAAAACTTAGTTCGTACCGCTGTTGCGCTAACCGCTGCACCACCGCTCGCCACACAGCATTCACAGCATCCACAAGCATGCAGGATTACTCGAACCGTAATTGAGTGATTGAACATTTGTTTTCCTCCTTTCACTGGAGTTAGAAAAAAAAATTAAACGAATACTGGCTTCTTTAAATTGCCCTGTAGAATAGTCGACGAGCATTCACTGCAGGTGTTCCAAACATATATTGAAGCCTTATGGAGTTGGAAGGCTTGCGATAACCTAATTAAGATTCCACTTAAGCAAGCTCCAATTTGTAGATTCATCTGCTGTACTTTAAAGGGGAGTTCACTCGCGGAGTTTGCTCGTGCCCAGGCACAGCACACAAGGCCCACGATTGCTAAGAATAGGAATGCGATTGTGTAGTCGTTACGCGAGTTCATTCACACGTGCTGTGATTCGCGTTGGATTCGCGACCATGGCTAACACCGACCACCGCGGTGCGATTCCTGCGTATGGCAAATGTGTTCAGGAGCTCGATGCCAATTGTTGAGGTCGCCTGACCACGGCAAGGGCTTCAGTTGTCACACTCAGAGACGCCCTCCGAGCGAGGGGTGTCTGGCCTGAAATAAACCTCCTTTCCCCCCCCCCCCCCGTTTAGTTCTACTGATCATCTCCGAATTTGAATTAGCAACGTCCATTTTTCCCCGATGACTTTATTGGTTGTTTCAGGTGACACAAAAAGCGTCACGGGGGGGGGGCGATGCGGTGGCAAGATGTTAATTACCTCGCCTGGTATGCAGGTGGTCGTGGGTTCGACACTGACGCCTGTGTATTTGGAGTTGGCACGTTCTCCCCGTGTGGATTCTCTCCAGGGGTCTTCCGGGTTTCCCCTCCACATTTAGAATCAACATGGGTTTCGAGTATTTGGCTGCGATACATTTCTACGTGATAAACCACTTCGTTGCGCTATCATTTGTGGTCAAGTCGCTTCTGGAACAAATCTCTATAGCTCAGTTTTGGTTTACCGGTAAAATAAAATAAAAAAAGTTTTAAGTTTATAATAAAGTTTTGTTCATCACCCCCTCAGTGGTGAAGTATGGTGAAATAAATCCCATGAATAAAAGTGAGGAGGGACATTCATGCAGAAGTTGATTTATAAAAAGGGTGCACATGAATAATACATGCATGAGTGCACATGTAAATCTTTATAAGCCACACATTCGAATCGCTCTGTTAAGTGTTACGAACCTTTTCTCTGCCGCGATTGTCTGTGTATGTTCAAGTTTATGTCCTTTTTACTTCAAAAGTTTTATGTTGTTTTGACGTATGCCATTTCAGTTCTCTGAAATGTAGTACTTAACGTGTGTGTGTGTGTGTGTTTGGTGGCAAATAAGATGTGTCGAACACATCACCGTCCTTCATCTATTCGCCTGCCAGCCGTTAAAATGACACTTTTTGTTACAATATTCATGAAGCGTAATATGCTCAGACTAAAATGTTTAATTTGAATTATATTTTGTAGCGCTGTGTATCGTAACCCACAAGCGGGGCATCATCAGCTTTCTGACTTAAGTGTCAATATTAATTGTATGGAAAAGTACCCAATTCACTGACGACTATATTTGTAAGGTGTTTTTTGTTTTTTTTGCACAAAGCTTAAAACCAGCGTAGTAAGGGGCCATCCATTGAGTAGGCACGCAAAAACCTGTCAAGACTTGATCCCTCCCACCCTCCCTGTACGCACGCGGACTTTTTGCACTCCCCCCCCCCCGAATCCTATAGAACAGCGGTCCCCAACCTTGTTGGGACCAGGGACCGGTTTCGTGGAAGACAATTTTTTTCACGGACCGGGTGGGGGGGTCATCATTGGGTCTTTTCCCCTTTTCAAAGAAACTCCCCAGCGACGTTTGTGTTTTTAACTCATTGTGGCTACTAGGGGTTAGATCTCGTGGGCTTTATACCAACACTGTACTCATTGTGGCTACTAGGGGGTTAGAGCTCGTGGGCTTCATACCAACACTGTACTCATTGTGGCTACTAGGGGTTCGAGCTTGTGGGCTTACTCCTTGTGGCTACTAGGGGTTTAGAGCTCGTGGACTTTATACCAACACTGTGACTGACACGAGTGCGCAGTGTGGGAAAGAGGCGTCGGCAGAAGTCACCGCTCACCTCCTGCTCTGCGGCCCGGTTCCGATATTTAATCCGCGCAGAAACGATCAAGGATTAATAATATGAACGTGTTTAAGCAAACAGATAGTCCACCGCCGGACTATCTAACTCACTTGAAGGCCAATGTAGACATTATCGAGGCTTCACCCACCCCCCGTTTCCTATGCATACGCGCATTGTCAGTAGACCCCCCCCCCCCATACGCAAGAGAACGCATTTGGGTTAAACCCCCCCCTCTCCCCCCTCCATGTGTACGTACTCAATGGATGGCCCCTAAGAGGAGGCGTAGTCGTGACCCTGCTCTGTGAGTGAAACCAAAAATCAACCTTCGGCCTGTAACGTCTCAGGGATCTGTGCACAAAGACGTCGATGTTTCTGACGTTCTCGCAACAGGCAGAGTCTTGACTCCCCTGCCAAAAGTCAGCTTCCACAACGTCATTGTAACTCACACCAGTCACTCGTTCACAGTCATCATCTATATGGATTAGATTACATACTGTATGTACTTTTCAGTCTTGGGCCACTCTCACCCAACCCTTTTATGTTAATGGCACTTCTAATAGCTCGAGGCATCTGATAACACGTGCACACGGGACACGTGCATTGGCAGTGATGATGCATCCAGTGCATTGCAGTCTGCAATTATTCCACGAAATCTGGGATAACACGCCAAAGCTTTGGTTATAAACCTACATTATTGCTTTCCTAATGCTGTTATGCAATACCCAAACACAATTTTGATTGTACTTGTCTTGGGTAATCCTCGTGAATTTGGTCTTTTTTTCTCAGCCGATATAATTTTCTTCAAGTTATTGAAGAGAATTGTGGTTCGCAGGTGGATTTTTGCCAGATGTATTTTTTTTGTTTACTTATTTATTTGTTGACTCTTGACTGCGTTGTGTTGTTGCTTTGCGTTTCTAAGATTTGGTCACACCTCAATGCAATGAAAACGATTTAACTGCATTGTAGCATGAAATGATATCCTGCGGGTTATGCAACATGGTATTACATATTAAGCAATGTGTTCACATAATTAGAAATTAGATTCACTGCGACTGTGTGATATGCTTTAAAATAAAATTGATTCTATTTTTAAAGCGAATTTTTGTTTATTGTTACCCCTTTCGACGACTTGTGACATTTACTTCATAAGACAATAACATTTTCACATGGAATGCAATAAAGCCAACTGTATCCATGTCTTCCGTTAAACAAACATTTACGAAAAGCAAGCGCCCTTTTTCTCTCTCTCTCTAAATGTCGCCTTACATCTGTGGCTCAAAAATGTTACGGCGAGCGTCATTTAACTCGTATGCATCTTTAATTCAATCACTATTGGATCACAGAGTCAACACGCTTCGCCTGACCTCGCCAACTCGACTCTAATTAAGTCGTTTCATTTCCTTTGGGCCCTGCGGAGGAGGCTTTCCCTTGTGTCCCTCTGACGTTTGAGTGAGATTCGAAGGTGCGTACAACCGGAGGGTTCAAAAAAAAAACCCCGTGGCCTCGAGATATTTTTTGTTGTTGTGTTCAGTTAGAAATACCTGCCCAGAAAAGAAAATTCCCTTCTTCTACCCGTCATCCTCTCTGTCTCAGGGGCAGATTAACATCTTGATGAGGCTGATGAAATAAAGCCCCTTGGCGATTGGCTCCGTTGTGGCTAAGGGAGACACCGGCACTTCATCACCAGAACATTTGACGTAATATTGCGCGTGAATCGGACATGACATATTACACATGCTAATGATGCACCTACTCGTCAACTAAATTTATTTCCTCTGCTTACAATGCATTGATCGAATTGTGCTTAAACATGCGTTATTCTCAATTTATGGAAACCTATATACAAAATGGCATGATAATGTTACAATTAAGCTAAGGGCGTGACCAAATTATATAAAGTGTTTGGCGTTAGTTCTTAGTAATCGCTACTTTCCCAGAAACGTTTTGCTGAGGTAAGCTCAATGACTGCATTGGCTGCAGAAGAAAATGATGCAAGGGACCGAGTCACTGGATCTGGGAACCCATAAAAGGCCGATTAGACACAGACACACTACAAAGAAGAAATGTGTTTCATCTGCTAAGGGGTTACGTGACATTGTACAGGAAAATAAGTCCACAACTCAACTGTGGCCGACTTTCCTAGACCCCACGACCTTTCACACAAAGGGTTTTTTTGTGTTCCATTGGTGGATGCTCTTTTTGTGGGGTTTTGAAAATGTGAAATATTACACACGGAGGCAAGTGTCTCGCTGCTCAAACACGTGTGTGGGATGGCACTCACCTCCCTCGGTGGCTCTGATCCATTGGTGGACATTCCACGGTCTTATAACAACGGGCCAATATCTCCTTATAGGAAACCACTGTTGAGCTCATTTAATCGCTACCTATTTAATCAGCTCTGCAGCCGCGGAGAGGGAGGATGATGTTGCTGAGTTGATCCCACTGTGGAAAATCAACTCGCATTATTCCTCATGTAATGTCAGAACTCTGCCTTCAGTGCCACTTTTGTCAGATTCATGCGAAGGCGAATCATGCTAAGAGTCACTACACTTAAGTTTATGCGTACAATTAATTGTCATGCAGGCATATAGATTTAATGGTGCGAAAATGTTAAATGACTATCTGAATGTGAATCAATTTGCAGTCTCATGTGACTTCAAAACACTATTCGAGGTTTGTTTTTTCTCCCATGATGCTATGCAACTCAAATAATATTTTGGTGACAGAAAATGAACAAAAAGATGGATGTGTACACAACAGGAGACATGGAGAAACGCATCGATCAGAGAACGAATATAACTTCGAGACATCGTATCGTGTGTTCAAGAACGTAAGTATGCTTCAGCAGCACGCATCACGAGAAGGCATGGACGATGGATGAGACCGCTGATGGAATGTCAACCAAAGGAGGAAGTACGCACATGAGGAAGCAACCGTGGAGATGGTGTGGCGACATGTGACCATGTGCAAGGAGTGAGATGTATGTGCAGCATCGAAGACCATGGTGGATCTATCCAGCGTACATTTTTCCAGCATTGGAAAAATACTGTAATGAAATTGTGCATTGTGCGTCGTGATGTTGTTCCTGCGTGACATTCTGCGAGGTGTGGTAACTCACAATGCTCTAGACATACATTAAACCGATATTAAGAGTACTATCTGCGGATTAACAACGCAGCGAGACTGGCAGAGGACAGAAAGAAATGGAGAAAGGTGTCACGTGCCGCCAATCTTCTGGTAAGAGGGCACTGGCCAACTGTGAATCACGTGATCAGAAATACATTGAAAAACAGATTTGACAAAATTACAAATGGTAGGTTTGGTTGCAGTGTATTCATTAATTTCCTTGTAATGATGTTCTCAACATTACAGAGTGCTTTTATTGAATGCACGCATTTTCATTCCCCCAACTGATGGGCATTGTGCCATCGACTGTCAAGGGTCGTGAACTTGTGGTGTCATCCAAAAAAGTGCAAGAAGGGCTCACGGTAGCCGCTTACAATTAATGCTCACGAAAGATACAGTGGGGCTGTTGCTTCTCAGTCACTCTGCGGAGCCACTTTGGAGACAAACCGTATGTGATGACAGCGAATAACTGTGGTCCCCTTTCTGTTTTCTTCAATGTAATTAACACTCACAACTTGGCCTCCATTCAAGCTGCAGCTGACTCCACAGAGATTACACAAAGCACCAATAATTTGCCAGATTGCGTACGTGCAGACCACATAATGCACCGAAACAAATGGTCACGTAGCCGTTCCTAAATGATTTCGCAGAAATTGAAACTTCCTGCGAGATCACACAGGAGATGTGAAACTCTATCCAATGTTTTTTTTTTCCAATCGGTAAACCAATTGAAATGTAACACAATGAATTCTGACAAACTGTGACATCTAAAATGGATTTTAATAATAACCTTAGAGGAGTTTTTCCTTTCAAATTTGAAACTTGTATGTAATTCAAGCCAATTTACTTTGATTACAAAATAGAATCATGAATTTGGCTTTCAAACAAACATTTTTTACAAAGAGATAGTGTGTGTAAATACGTGCATGCATGTATGTATGTGAGGAGTGGTAGTTTAGCGATTAGCGTGCTGCGCTGTGAACCCGGTGACCCGAGTTCGATTACCATTCACGGCCAACGCCAGTGATGATTATCTGAACCAGTTCTGGGCCTCTCCTAGGTCGACTCAGCCTCAAATAAGAGCAGTGTATAGGCATCGCCATTGGTTGGCCAGCATGGTGCTGGCCACCCCACCCTCTCGTGTGCCGTCTCGGCCTTCAAAGGTGCCACCCTCTAACAGCACTTATCCAAACAAGTCTGTGAAGGCTGTCTAGGCGATCTTTGTGTGTTTGTGTAAGTTTTTTTTTCATATGCTAAGCTGTAGTTTACTTTTGGATTCGAAGTTAGACTTCTGTGTTACAATCTCTGGGACATGGGATCATTTCTAGTGGACTGTGTAAGCACTGCCAGTATCGACAAGCCCTCATTCGGCTTTATATATCCCAGGCGCAAGTGCTGTTCGTGAGCATTTGGCACCGCACATTCGGGGGGTCATGTGACCAAAATCATGCATGCTTGGCCATCTTTGTCTCACAAGTGCAGATGTTTATACTCTGCATGTGTTGACTTATGCGAGGTCCCAGGGCAGGTTCAGATACCACTTGGCAAGGCCAAGAATCGATCAAAGGTCACGGAGATTGTAACAACGAGTGAGCTGACATGTCGGCACACTTAACGTGCACAGACAAACAAAAAAACGAAGTTGCCAACCATTGAGTTTTATAGTGCTGTTTACACAAGTTAAGTTCGAAAGGATCCATTAAACCTGGCATGGCACAAGAGAAAGTGGCGTGGCCTTCACCATGCCTGGCCGCTTTTATATTTGCACTACAAAGACAAAAATCCACCCCCCCCCCCCATGTCCTTAACAGACTGTTGGGGCAAGTGCAGTTAGCGAGCACCTATGAAGGCCGGCACGGCACGCGAGGGGGGTGGGTGGCCAGCACCACGCCCGGCCGCCTTTGTCTCTCCAGCGGTGATTTTTTTTTTTTTTTATCGCACCAGGTACTCATTTGAGGTTTAGCCGACCTAGGGGAGACTCAGGACCGGTTCAGATAAACGTCGCTGGGGTCCACGGTGAGCGGGAATCGAACCTGGGTTGCCGGGTTCGCAGAGAAGCGCGCTCACCGCTGCACTAACCACTCCCCCACATGCACAGACACACACCACACACACGCGCGCACAGACGTACAGTACGCATGCACGGGAACACACTTGCTCCCACTAGCCAGGTGTTTCCGGTATACACGGCAAGTAGGTTCGGCCTGGATTTCGATCCGATAAATCTTGCACCCAGACGGGAACAATTGCACTCCCATCCCCTGCAGATCCCTGGCAAATGCACGTTGCCATGCTCTGGGGGATGGATAGCAGGTGGCGACCACAGTGACTTGGTCAGCCAGGGTAATCTTTTGCACCCTTTGACCCAGGTTTGATTCCAGCATCGGTGACACAACGAGGCCACTGCCCGTGCCACCTTCAGCTGAAACACAAAAGCCAGGGTGAGAATCCCAAAAATTGTACTTGGCTGAAAATAGTGCACGTTTCTGCAAAATGTGTGAGGAGGCCTTTCGTGTGCAAATCAAGGAACCTAGCCTCATGAACAACGCAAATAAACGAGGGCATTCAAGCAATCATCATGCACATGTTCAGATACTCGTCCAACCAATAATGCGGCTATTATTTGGCTTTTTGTAGTGATTCGAAACGTTGGGTTTGTAAAATTGTAACTTGTCGTTTTATTAACATTGCGCTGTATTGTACATTCTCAAAATGTTCACTTGCACATCTTTGTTAAATATTGTGTATGGGTACTGCATCAGGTATTTTTGGTTTTAAAGTGTCTATAAGATTATATGTAATGGTTGCCATTGTAGAATATTTCAAAGAACTTTATCTGCTAAGACTGATACGAGCGAAACATAAGATATAGTGCATACTTCATGTTATAATTGCGCCTATAAAATACTATATTGGCTATCCTATATTAAAATTTCTCCAAAATATCACATATATCTTCCCAGCGAACACGCAACATTGGGCCAACGTTGAAATGTGGTTGGAACCATTGACCCAACGTTGGGCCAACGTTCCATGTTTAATGTTTTCTTTTTATGTTTTATGCAATCTCACACTCTGCGAGAATTAAAAGTTGTGAATTAATTTTGTACACGACAGAAACCATGGCATTTAAGATGTATCTGTATAAATCTGTTTTAATGAACTGCATCTTGCAGGTATGGCCATGGTAGACATTGGAACTGTTTTGTTAAAAACGAGCGACTGATGTCATGATGCCATTGTAACATTAACCGGCATATTGTCAACACATTTTATATATATAAAAAAAAAAACACAAAGCAGGGGTGGATCAAGAGAGGTGTCATACCATAAACTCTAGGAGGTTATACGGAATCAAACGGAACGTATATATGTCCTCAGTAGATCATGTACTGACGTGTAAGAAGCACTAGGACTTTCAAATCTTACCGAACATTTATTCGTCCAAAAAGTGTTTTCTTCGTGAACGTCATTGCTAAATAACTCCCTTCTAATCCAGAGATGAGTCATTTTGTCAATGGAATTCACACCCAGAAGTTCATTCAAGTACCAATGAGCACGTACGTCTTACCAGTCTACAACGTAGCTTCACCAGTAATTGCATGCCTTTACGTCGTTTTTAATTTCGAAATATTATAATCCCACAGAATGTAAACACTTTGTTTCGTCATACATTGTTTGGCAGTGGTGCACGATAACACAGTGGCCTCGGAAGGAAAAGTATATGATGCAACGTTTCAGGCATTGGTCCTTCTTCATAGCATGTAATGTAATCTCTGTTTATCACAGCCTCACTGTTTACGTGCTAAGAAGGATCATTGCCTGAAACGTCATCCATTTTATACGCCTCTTAAGTGAAACTGTGTAATGCAACTGAAATGAAAATGACATGGAACAGGAGTGGGTCCCCGTTGGATGATGTTGACATTTGAATTCCTCTGGTATCAAAGAGGACAACGCTGACGACTAAATACGAATGATGTTCCCAAAGGGTTTCGTGTAACAACTCTACGCGTGTTTAAGGGGCCGTCCATAAATGACGTCACGCACCTAGGGCGGGTATGGGGTCAGACATTTGTGACGATGTGTGAGGTTTGAGAATTGTGACGTCACATAAAAATGCGCAACTTTAAATAAACATAGACAACACGTTCTACTTAATTAAATAGACTTTTTAATAAATGTTTTCTCCTACAACATCAGAGTGCAGCGCCACATTAAACACGCACTACAATGACAATAGTTTAAAGCGATTTGAAGCATTTTTCTATATTTTTTGGGGGGGGGGCAGAGCTTTGTGACGTCATATTTGAGGGGGGGTCTGACTTTTTGTGACGCCGTGTGACGAGGGGGGGAGGTAAAAAAATCCTCCAAAATCGCGTGACGTCATTTACGGACGGCCCCTAAGTACATAGGTATAGGATGAAGCATTGCCTAGCAGCCTAAGTGCTCTTATTCCATACCACCATACGACTGGAATATAATCATCATTACACAATTTACAAATGACCAAATCTCTTCCCTGGTCTTATTCAAAATGAACAACAACAAACGCGAAGGATAATAATGACGACAAACATACCAAGGACTGGAGGATATTTTATTATTTAAATAAAATTGTGATAATTTTCAGCACTGTTTCCAATCCACCCAGATAATGGCTTCCTCCCAATGCTTTGTTGAGCACGGAGGGCTTCCTTCACCACGCGTCACCGTGAGCTCGTCAGTGCAGGCTGGTGAATGGCGGTCCTCAGGACCCATTCAGATATCACTCGCTGCTCATGACAGCAGAAGCTGGGAATGTAACTCCAGTCGCTGAATTCATCGCGCAGTGCATTAACCACAGCATCATCACTCACCGTCCCCACTTGTAGGAATAATAATAACAATTAAATAATTGGTAAGAGGCCGTCCATGAATTACGTCACGCACCTGGGGGGGGGGGGGGGGTGGTCAGACATTTGTGACGAGGGAGGGGGGGAGAGTTGAGAAATGAGACGTCACATAAAAATGCGCAACTTTAAAAAAATACAGACAACACGTTCTACTTAACTAAATAGACTTTTAATAAATGTTTTCTCCTACAACATCAGAGTGCAGCGCCACGTTAAATACGCACTCCAATTACAATAGTTTAAAGCGATTTGAAGCATGTTTTATTTTTATATTTTTAGGGGGTGGGGGCAGAGCTTTGTGACGTCATATTTGAGGGGGGTCTGACTTTTTGTGACGCCGTGTGAAGACGGGGAGGGGGGGGGGTCAAAAATCGTCCAAAATCGCGTGACGTCATTTATGGACGGCTCCTAATGCACGCACAATTTCGCGAAACAAAGGCATTGTGTGATTGCGAACTCGAAGGTAGAGCAATATGCCATTCTGTAGCGATGTAGATTTTAACTTAACACGTTTATTCGCTGCTTATATTCCAGCTGTGATGTCGAATTTGCACGAGACGCACTGTAAAGGTAATTTATTTTTGTTTGGACCCCTGCAGATACCAAACTGAAATGTGGCGAGGGCAAATCATGCTTGGGAAAGGAGTGTGGATATTTCACCGGACTTTTTTTATGTATTCATTATCTCATTTCCCTACCAAAGAGGCTCGTATTTACAACACGGAAAACGATTCGCTTGATGAAGGCCCACTTCTATATCTCTTTATCCTGAATCTGGTTACTCCTTGATTACTTCTTCTCGATTTGAAGTTTTCGTGACTGCAATGATCTATACTCTTTGGTTCTTTCGGTAAAGTCACGTAGGGAGAAAATACAAAAATAAAGTTAATCAAATCACGACGCTTTGGAGGCAACACAAGCTTCCGTCATCAGGTGTAACTTCTTGACTTAAAAAAACACTTTCTTAGGCGCTAACGTCCCTGCAAATATGTTATAAAAAATAAAATCTGTTAAATTGGAAAGTATTTGTTGCTTGTTTAATTCTAAACTGTCATTTAAATAAATACTCTAATTTAACATGTTTTTATTTCACCTTGTCCTCGATCTCGTATTTAACCAGGTACTTTGCACTCAAGAAAGAATGGGAATGTGTGTGATTGGATGAAAATGTGGTCTCTGGACAAAAACAAAAGCTTGCAGGGATAGAAGTCACTATTAAATATATCATACCACGATCCAACAGCACTAAAACAATACAAAGATCTCGTATAGAAACTTGCAGAGTTGTCGTGGCAAGTTCTGTTACCAAGCACCTATTAAGCCTGGCACACTGCAGTACGGACAGCACCACACCTGACCACCTGCGTCTTCCCAATGGTGCTGCTTACATACTGCACCAGGTACTAATTTAAGGCTGAGTCGATCTAGGGGGACACATATGACCAGTTCACGTATGTGGCACTGATGTTGGTTGCTGGTTTTGTATTGCAGTGTGCGAGCCACTGCACTACCGCTCCCCCTGCACTTCATGGGTACACATGTACAAATACAATTATCCCCAATATAGCCTTAACAAACTGTGTGTGTGTGTACCCATGCACACACACACACACCAATATATCATATATATGCGCATGCCTTTATATGTAGGACACAAAGGACAAAGATCCCTTCTGTGTACTTAAAGACCAAAAGAGGAAAGGGCAGATAGCAAACATACAGTACACACAAAGAGAAAGATCCCCTGTATAGCCTACATCAGACTGTTGGGGCAAGTGCGGTTAGCGAGCACCTGATTAAGGCAAACACGGGGCGTCGTTTGGTCAGCACCACACCCAGCCACCTTCGTCTCCCCAGTCCAAATATTCATACCACATCAACTACTACTCATTCAAGATCTGGCTCATATCTCGTTCGCCACTGGTCTTTAGCCATGACTGTGAATCTAACTCAGGAGACGAGTTTCATAGTGCACCGCTCTAACCACCGTGCCAACGCTTCACGCACCTCCGACTAGCACGGTTGGCTACGTACGGTGCGAAAGAAGTTCAGCACATATACGTCATGGTCGAACCACTGTTGTACAAACGCTTTTCAAACCCTCCACCTGCACACAAATGTATTCAATCACTCAATCTCTCTCACACGGTGGACGTCCTCTGGAATGCATTCCATTCCTTGGCTGTCAATCGGTTATTATGCTTGACCATCATCGATCATCCCCTACGAATGACGCCTCCTGCCCACACTCACTAACGTTGTTTTTTATATATATAACAGTCGACGTGTGTTCTTAAATCAGTGCGTTCTTCATTCTGTCTCTTAATGCAATGCCAAGCGTGTATCTCCCCATGCTTATTTGCACACTTTTCAGTCATTTTTTTAATCGATATAATTCTAAGGACCATGTATAGGAACCATACGTCCCAACAGCTAGTATACACCGATGAATGTTCTTCTGCAGGCGCATATTTGTGTTGCTTTTCATTATCAAGTTCAACTCTCCACAAGCACTCCGACTTATTCCGATCCTCCTTGTATTTAATATTTTTTTTCATATTTCGGTCCCGCTTCTTTGACGATGTTCACAATTATAATATCTGGTCCAGAGGCCACGAGGGCAAGAGGTCCCCTTCTACTGGCAGTCTGAGTGCTGCAAAGTCAGAATTCAGAATCAGGATACGGATTGATATTGGAGGAATCCAATGAGCTGTGAAGCTCTTGTTCACAGATGTCCAGTAGGGGCGGGTAAGAACGTTACAACATATTCGTTACAACAACAACAAAACAATCCTAAAATACGATAGTAGTACAAAGTACAAGAAAAATAAACAAATCACCCAAACACATGCAAATTAAACTAAAGTATCCCCATACTTTTGATTTAAAGCTTTCGTGACTGCAGGGATTCATATTCTTGGTTCTTTCGGTAAAGTCACGTAGAAGGGAAACAATATAATAATATAAATATAAATCAAGCAATCATCATCAGGTGATGCTTGCTTGTGTTGCAGCCGAAACGTCGTGAGAATTTTATTGTTTTATATTTTTATTATTTTATTGTTTCCCTTCTACGTGACTTTACCCACTGAGGTATGAACTTATTTTTTTAAAGCGACCTGGCCACAAATGATAGCTCAACAAAATGGCTTATCATTTGGACATTTATAGCGGCATAATAATCTTAATAGTCTAAACACATGTTTCATTTGGTGAGGAGCAGCCTATGGCATAGGACAATCTCGTTTGAGTTCTCGCCAAGTCCTGCAGCCTCACCAGGTGGTGGTTACTTTACTGAGCCAGAGGGATGGAGGCCCCAGTTGACTCTGGGATTTGAACTCATGTGCTCACAATTAGGGGCCTGCTTCTCTACCAACTGTTCTATATCTCACATGTACACATACAGCACAGCACTATGGACTTAGATATACAAAATAAACGAATGCTGAAACCGTATATAAAACATTTATTACGTTCATTTACAGAGATGTTTTTTTTACTATTTCAATGTGAATACAATTCTACAATATACCACGTGAAAAAAATAGAAAACGTTACTATAACATTCTGGATTTTGAAGAATACTCTACTTTGCACTGCATTCATCTAGTATAGTTATGAATCCCTTCAGAGCATTCTTTTAAGACTTCACCAGAAATCTGTCATTGGCACAGCAGTCAGAAATTGACACAAGCTGTCCCATGATTCCAATTCTCTACACGAGTACCGTCCACACAAGGACCGTGGTTTTCAGAGCAGGGAGTATTTACGGTAGCGAAAATGTCGTTTATAATCCTTTAAAAACTCCCTACCGTCTTTGGGTCTTGTTTTATGTATATTTCTCAGCCATATTATATTTCCAGAGCACCCAGACTTCTGGCACCGACAATCTAACCGTCTGAGAAAACAAAGTCTGCTTTAGCAACAACAAAAAAAAACTCGAAAAGGAAAGAAAGAGCTACTCTGTGTCACGTACAGAGCTCAGTTTTCCTGACAAATCAACGTGTCAACAACCCAGCGGGCAGGGACAGGTTTGCGTGAGCCATTGGCCTGTGAGCAAGGCCGTGCAAATGCATGCTTTCGTGCTGAAGAAGTGGACAGAGCAAAGAAACATTCATGGAACTGCGGCTGTGCTGCAAGACAGCTGCATTTGTAAATGCTGTGGGTTTACTCTCCAACACACCGGCGTGCTGAACTTGTTACGAATTGGCACGTTTTGTTTGCATGAACAACTTTACTACTTGGCTGTGTCGGGTGGTGGCAGGTTTAACGACACATCGATATTCACGCGATCTTACCCCCCCCCCAAAAAAAAAAACCTCTGTAGTGTGTTGCACTCTGCTGTGTGTTGGTTGGCGCGATGTCCGACGTTTCGCTCCGTATGCTCCACTCGCTCTAGATCCTGAAGAAGCTCCCAGCACGGGGGAGCAAACCGTTGGACATCGATTCTGGTAACTGGCCGGTAGAGTATCCCACAAGGCTCTGCGAACCAGTATGGGAAGACGTGTAAAATATTGCGACTTCAACTGGCTCCAGTTTTATTTGATTTCGGGATAAAGTGGCACGTAATGTCTAGGGCTCATCTTGATGCGATTTTCATGGATTTAGACAAAATAACATGTTCAGGCTGGCCATGGAATGTGTGCTAATGAGTAGCCACGACCCGGCCACCTTTGTAATGCAAGTGGTGACAATCATAGTTTAAATCAGGCACTGATATCAGGTAATGTGGAGGCACGGGACAAGTTTGCCACTCGCAACCACGGAATGATTACACAGGACTTGGCGAGAACTCAAACGAGATGGAACGAACGGTCACTTGGATTGTAGCACAGTGCCGTGAACCACTGAGCCATCACTCCCCAGAGAGAGAGAGAGAAAGACAAAGATTCCCCATATAGCCTTTAACAGACTGTTGGGGCAAGTGCTGTTAGCGAGCACCTATGAAGGCCGGAACAACACACGAGGGGGCGGGTGGCCAACACCACGCCCGGCCGCCTTTGTCTCCCTAGTGGCAATGTTTACACACTGCACCAGGTACTCATTTGAGGCCGAGTCGACCTAGGGGAGGTCCAGGAGCGGTTCAGATAATCGTCACCGGTGTTGTCCGTGAGCGGGAATCGAACTCAGGTCACCGAGTTCGAAGCCCAAGTGCTACACTACCGCTCCCCACAAGAGAGAGACACACACATGCACACACATGTCCAGTACTGTCCTTACACATACATGCAAAGATAAAAAAAACCTTCATGGCTTTTTTAAACTGTTGACACAAGTGCTGCTCGTGACCATCTATTATGACTAGCACAGCACGTGACCCGGGAGGTGAGGCTTGAGAGACGCTCGCCCAGACACGAATTGTCTTACCCCGGCTTGGCCAATTGTGTTGACTCGCTGCACAATCGGTTGTCATTTTTAGGACGAGACCACTCGGGAGAGGCCCCACGTCAGGTTACACACGCCAATTGAATGGCGAATGTGCACGCAGGCAAAACAACTGAACGCGAGCATTGAATCCCACACGCGTGCATTCGTATGTTGCAAAGTAGATCATTTCCTCGGCAAGATAATTAGCTGCAATGATCCTTGTTACAGTATACTATAGTAACGAGTGTGATCAGTAATCACTTATTAAGGCCAGTATAGCAGATCAAGATATCCAGGGGTCCACAGCACCTTGCCAGATGTTTCTCCCCATTGCTGATTGTCTACTTATTTAAGGCTGAGTCCACATAAGGGCAGCCCATAACAAGTCCATATATGCATCTGCTACTAACGTTATCCATGGCCAGAGATTAAACTTGCGTTTTTGGAAACACACGGCTGTAAACTGACGACTGGCCCACCGCTCTCCACATACACATACATACTGAAGCACGCAGCCTCTATTAAGGCTGTCCTCATTGTATGGGCAAGTACTGTGAGCGAGCACTCTTTAAGGCCAGCATATTATACAAGGTGCAAAAGGGCCCGACGTCGTACTCTGCTGCCCATTTGTCTTGCTGATGTCAACATTCTGCACGAATGATCAAATTTTCGCCCAAATTAATCTAAGGGATGTCCATAATCAGGTCAAATAACAAATGCTTCCAATGTGCATGGCGAGAAATTGAACCCGAGTAGCTGGAATCATGGCATGGCTCGCAATAACCACGGCACACAACCACTTCGGCACCTCATCATAAACATGTAAACCAAACAAACTAAAACCATAGCTCACTATCTATCAGTATAGACTGTTGTAGCAAATGCAGTTGTCAAGTGACTACAATATTAAGGACAGGAGAGCACACGAGGGGGTAGCGGTGGCAGTAACACGTCCAGCCATATTTATTGCCTGAGTGCTGTGATTGCCACTACTCTGGGTAAGGCTTTCAACTTCATGAGAAGTGACAGCCCTATTGGAATTGTAGGCCATGTTTCCGATACACATTTCCTCTGATCTTGTGCATGACAAGGGAGCGAATCTGGATGGCAGAGATTATAGCACAGTTTGCTCGCAACTCTCCCAGCTCCCTACAACAGCAAAAAAAACGTTTCCTTATGGCCTTTAACAGCCGGTTGGGCCAAGTGCTGTTGGTTCGGACCCATTAGGGCCAGGACAGCACACACGAGGGTGGTATGATCAGCTTCACGCGTAGATGTACTTTGTTTGCCTGGTGCTGATATATTGCACAACTGCACCAGATAACATAAAATAATATAAATCACGTTCGAAACGTCGTGATTTATTTTATTTTATTTCTACCTACGTGACTTTACCGAAAGAACCGAAGAGTATGGATTCCTGCAGTCACGAAGGCTTCAAATGAAGATTGCACCAGATACTCATTTCAGTCGAACAAGCAGAAGCCCAAAGGACTGGATTGCTTCACGCAACATTCATCACTCGTATCAGCCTATCAGCCATGGCCATGATTCGAACTCAGAACCCCTAGGCTGGTGGCACAGGGAGCTAAACCACTGCTGTCAGCGCGGCCCCCTTACGCACGCGGAGACACGCAGGCATAAAACTTGCACCTGCATCGCTGGCGTTGACGAGGAATCCACGAAACAACGCAGTCACATGGAACCACTACACTGCGAGCCACGGAAAAGTTTACGGGTCATTTCAAAGAAAGCGTGCTCAAGTGCTTGAGGTCACCCAACTGACCTTAACGGTCAAATGCACGCATCTCGACAAATGCACCCCATGTGTGATGGAATGGCAGCAGACTATAATCAGGCAACACACTGTACGAGAAAGCGGGCTCCAACACACAGGGAACGGTGTGCTGTGCAACTATATTCGGGTAACAGTCGGTTGTCGGACAATGGACACGTCCCGTACTGGATGTAATAAAAACAGCCAACCAATACTTCCATTGTGTTCAATAAGAGAAACCAATGGCACATAATCACAGGTGTTGATGCCTGCCTTTACAACATGGTCTGTTTCAGACATGGCAACGCTGTGTTGCACACAACAACCAGCAGCACGGCTTAAAGTTACGCGTTTGTGACATCGCCACAGTATGGATACTCATTAAATGAAGGTCACTAGTTTTACTACCCTAGCTTTACTACCCGGCTTCGCCTGGCCGCCTTTGTCTCCCCAGTGGCGATGTTCATACAGCACACCAGTTACTCGTTTGAGGCTGAGTCGACCTAGGGGAGGCCCAGGACCGGTTCAAATAATCGTCACCGGTGGTGGCCGTGAGCGGGAATCGAACTCGGGTCGCTGGGTTGGTAGCGCAGCACGTTAACCACTACACTACAAAGCGTTACGCTTTCACATGCGCGGGTCACGTGACAGATTTGACGTTACAGCTCACTTGCCGTGCAAAAAATAAATGCATTATTGAGCTCCCCCCCCCCCCCAAAAAAAATTGTATTTTAATAATTTTTGCATGGTGTATAGTCTGGAAAGTACCCACATGGCAAATTTCAAGTTTGTTGCATGTCGGGAAGTACGCTAAACATTTTGAACAGACACACATGATCACAACTTTGCCTTTTATATATATGAAGATCATGAGACAATCACAGACACAGAGAGTGTGCAGGCAAGGGGGGCTGGAATAAGCCCCTCTCTACACCCTTGCTATCTGGCAAGTGTCAATCCTTCACAACGTGCTGTTGTTGCTGGAGGGCGGCTATAATGGACGGCCAAGCCGTTTAGCATTCACAGATCTCTTCCAGAGAGACCAATTCTCACACAGCGGCTAACAACCAGACAGGCCCCGCTGAGCATCTCTGCGTCATCCTATAACAACGTACTGCGAGTGCAGTACAACTATTTATACAGCCCATGCCATGCCACTTAGCGACGTCCTGGTCATTAACATTGGTCCTTGATTTATTGTCGTCGTTTGTTATTAATGGAAGAGAGATGTTATTAAAACAAGAATAGGTTTTACCCTTTCTGGCAATAAAACAGGTGTTAAGATGTTCAAACACCAAATAGAAACATTTTTTGCAAGGTATCAAGTCTGCAGTAAGCACACGTGCTTGTGGTGAACATGCAACGAAACACAATATGGCATTGTCTTTGAAACGGATTGGCCTACACCAGAGACAGCCTTCTTTACAGCCTCGTCTCACCAGTATCAGACCAGCGAACGCCAAAAAGACGAACAGAACAAAGACAATGCACCTACCATAGCATGCATAGCTCGGGGTGAGCAGCTATATCGTGAGATATTTTTTTCGCCAGCATGAAAGTTTGAAAAATAAGAATAGGCTTTACCCGTTCTTGCAATACAACAGGTGATTTTTTATTGCCTTTCTTAACACCTGTTTCACTGCCAGAAAGGGTAAAACCAATTCTTATTTCGGTAAAGTCACGTAGGTAGAAAAAAATATAGATCACGAGGTTTCGATCGCCACACAAGCAACCGTCCCACCTGAGGACGATTGCTTGTGTGGCGATCGAAACCTCGTGATCTATTATTTTTTCTACCTACGTGACTTTACCGAAAGAACCAAAGAGTATGGATTCCTGCAGTCACGAAAGCTTCAAATCAAGATTCTATTCTTATTCATCATACTTTGATGCTGGCAAAAAGGTCCCACAATAGAGATGTCATTCCCGTGCAAACCCCCGCATTCATGGTTCTCTCCTTTCAAGAGACAGAAACGCAACACCACAACCGGCCACTGTGGACACCATCGTCCTAACCCGCAATTGGCCTGAACTTATCTGGGTAATGATACAACTAATTGCATCACCCCCCCCGCCCCGCCCCGCCCAAGCTGATAGCTTCCAAAACTCTACGATTGCCATCACCGAGTTAAGATCATGAGGCAACAGAGGCTGAGTTTACCAAAATTACCACTAGATTCAAAAACACAGATGCTTGTGCGCACGTACACCCACAATAAGACAATAAGACAAAGACCCCTTTCGCAGACTGTTGGGGTAAGTGCTGTTATTATACACCCGGCACGGCACACGTCCGGCCGCCTTTGTCTCCCCAGTGGCGATGTTTACACACCGCACCAGGTACTCATTTGCGGCTGAGTCGACCTAGAGGAGGCCCAGCACCGGTTCAGATAATCGTCACTGGTGTTGGCCGTGAGCGGCAATCGAACTCGGGACGCCGGGTTCGTAGCGCAGTGCGTTAACCGCTGCGCTACCGCTCCCACACACACGTGTGCACACGCATAAACAAAGACCCCCATTCTCAGACTGGTTAAGCTGTCAAGCGTTGTTTGCCAACACCTTTGTATCCAAAAGTGCTGGTGTTGATGCATTGCACCAGGTGCTCATTTCAGGCCAGGTCAACCCATGGGCAGCTATCCCATAACCAAGATACTCCTCTCAAGTCCCTCGGACTGATGAAACAATGCCTTAGGTACACATAACTGCACACACAATGGGTGGCCCTGTTCAGCTTTCTAGGCTTCCAGAGGCAATGGTCGTTAGCGAACGTCTACTCCTGTCAAGCTGGCATGGCACAGAATGGGGCGGTGGTGCCTGGGCATCACGCCTCACCATCGTCGTCTTTCCAGTGTCTGATATTACATCACAGGAGCCACGTAATAATTTAAAGGCTCAGCTGACTTAGGGGAGGGCCCAGAAGAGACTCGGATACCATTCGCCCACCCCCCCTCTCCTCGCGCACGTTTTACAATCTGATATGCCGAATGATGGATGCTGGTCCAGCGTAATCTTTAGCGCACACTGGACTTGCAATCCAATTGGCTTTGTTTGTCTATGTTGGTGTTTGAACATCTTAACACCTGTGGTATTGCCAGAAAGGGTGAAACCCTATTCTTATTTTTCATACTTTGATACTGGCAAAAAAAGGTATCCCATCATATAGCTACTCACCCCGAGCTGTCAATGCTCTGATAGGTGCATTGTCTTTGTACTGTTCGCATTTTTGGCGTTCTATGATCTGACACTCGTGAGACCAGGCTGTAACGAAGGGTGTCTCTGGTGTACGCCAATCAGCTTCAAAGACAATGCGTATATTATCAGAGTTTATTTACTTACATGTTCACCACAAGCACGTGTGGTTAATGCAGACTTGATTCCTTGCGAAAGGTATCGATTTGGTGTTTACACATCTTAACATCTGTTGTATTGGCAGAAAGGGCAAAACAAAAACTACTATTATTTTTCACAATCCAAATGTTGTCGGTTCGATTTACCGGCGCGGCAGTTGAAGCAATGGGGGCGAGTTTTTTTAAATCCTCACCCCCCCCCCCCCCACTTCTGTCCACCCAGCAGCATCTCAATGGGTTCGCCACAAGTCAGTGGCAGGGTAAAGTCCGGGGCGCTCGCACCTCATCCTCGATGTCCAGCCGGTGTGGAAACGACGGCCGAAATGCCCTCTAGAGGTGCTCTCTAAAGGTTCCTCGAGCGGAGGTTTTTCCACCAGCAGCGGCGGCGTGTTGCACCTTTACCTTTGGCCTGGGGTGAGCGTGCACGATGTTTATGGATTACGTATAACTTCTAGTGATTCGCTAACCTTTCCCATACTTTGCACTCCTATCGTGTTTTTTTAATATTGTTTGTTGTTGTAACTACTTTCTGACCACGTGCCCCAGACGGACATCTGTGAAAAAGAGATTCACAGCTCATGGAATTTCTCCACAATGATGAAAGATTCTGATTTATTGGGTGTTCAAATGGGACCCCGCCTATTCCCGCGTGTATCAAGGCCACGGTAGTCAAAATGACCCGGTTGGGCATTGTGGTCAGAGAACTGCTCAGTGTTCTGCCTGGTCATATACAAGCAAAGTTATACGTGTGTCTGCCACATGCTATAAACACACACACAAACAAACTTAAACGTGTAAACAAAGACACTTTTCAGCCTGTTAGACCGCTGGGGCAAGTGCTGTTAGCTTCTGCTAAGGTCAGCAACGCACACAAAGAGGTGCTGAGGGTAGCACACATCCGGCTCACTTTATCACCCCAGCGCTGCTGTTTACACACTGCATCAGGTACTCATTAAACGCTCAGTCGACCTAGGGGAAGTCCAGGACAGGTTCCAATGATGTTATCTGCTAATGGGAATTGAACCCAGCCCCAGTACGTAGCTCACTGCTCCATTGCGGATACCCACACGAGGTGAAAGATACCCACATTTAACCGTTTGCTAAACGTGAGCTATGAAGAAGGCCCATTTCCTCAAATTAAGCCTTTTTTTACACGCTTTCATTTAACTCACTCTGTTGTTGTTGTTGTTGTCGTTGTTGTGTCCTCAAATATTTAAACTAAATTTTAACCCACTTCCCAATGTGCTATCAACTGGTATACTTATGTCATACTGATCACAATACTGTATTCTATCATAAATATATATAGTTTAAAAAAATATTTTTTCTAGGTTATGTTTCGGCTTGGATCTTATTGTCCACGGTCAACTGACGTTGGCTGTAACTGGTCACGGCCCCTTACGTTATGGCAAGTTTCGGGGCCACTTCCTGGAGTCGTGGAGTTCTGCCATTACTACTAGTACATTTAATAAAAGCGTGTTTAATTATGTTCATTTAAGGCAGTGTTAAGAAGACAATCGAAGTCGTCAAATAAATTTGAAGTCCGTCTTGAAAACTCACCTCCATGAATTGCCCTTTACCCCCCTAAGTTTCCTGGCTGCTCTGTTTATTTCCTGATGTCTACCCACCCGAGGAATCTACGGATGAAATGTGCCTGACGAGTGTAATTTATTATTATCATCATCATCATCATCAAATGTGTAGTGACGGATGTGTTGAGTTTCGTCATCAATTATGCCTGTGCACCAACAATCAGCCGTGCAGATCGTTGGGTCGACTGCTTTGAGTTGAGCGCATCTTAAGGCCCGGGCATGGCCAGCACCTAGCTACCTTCGCATCCCCATTGCTGATGTTCACACACTTTACGCGTTCATCCATTTAAACCAACTTAGGGGAAGTCTGTGACTGGTTCTGATGCCGGCTTGGAATCCAACTCTCCTGGTTTATAGCGCGGCACGATAACCACTGTGACACCACTCCCCACATACACACGAATACGCACACACACACACAACATGCGCACGTACAACGGGCATACGTTTATACAAAGACAGTCAAAAATCCCCCCATAGAGCCTTAACATACTTTTGGGGGACAGTGCTGTTAGCAAGCACCTATGAAGGCCAACACCACGCCCGGCCGCCTTTGTTTCCCGAGTGACAATGATTACACTGCACCAGCTACTCATTTGAGGCCGAGTCCACCTAGGGGAAACCCAGGACTGTTTCAGATAATCGTCATTGGTGTTGTCCGTGAGCAGGAACTCGGGTCGCCGGGTTTGTAGCGTAGCGTGCTAACCGCTACCCTACCGCTCCCCACATCCGTTTATAACACACACACGCCCACTCACAGCTCATAACAAAATAGTCCTTTCCCATGACAGAATACAATCAATGTGTGCAGGTTGTCCTGTTCCAACAAGAATGTTCGAATTCCACTGTGCTCATACCCAGTTTGCTCATTTGGTAAAAAGCCTGTCTCTCATTTCCAGTGGCTGCAAGCAAAGTGTCCGCTACAGCAGTTTGTGGCTGCTCTTTGGCTGCCTGGATCAGGTTACCTGTGTGCTTAACCAAAAGCCCCTCTCCATTCAATTGCACCAGGACCCGCCCTCCTCCCCAGTGCTTGCATTCAATGCACGGTCAGTTTAAACTACAAAAAAAAACGACAAAGATAACACTCAAGGGCAAGTCAACAAGAACACCTCAAACCCAAAGCTCTAGCCTCCGTAAAAAAAAAGCTGCATCTGTAGAAGGGTGGATGGTTTTGTCTGCGCAGCACGGTTTTAAAGAGTGGCTTTAAAACAATCTAGCAAGAGGCAATGACAGTAACAAGAGAAATCTAAATAAAAATGGATACATTGCTGGCACATTGCATAACTCACAATTATGTATTACAGAACATCTTGAAATGCAATAACGCATTCTCCTGTTGTATAATGTAAAGTCTCATTGTGTTGATCCACAATTTGGAGTGATCATCTCCGACTGCGCGTTTATTCATGAGACATATCGAGGTCTACCCGCGTTAATAAACAATATCTAATCTGCCTGATTTGAAGAAGAGTTTGGTTTGCTATCTTTCTCGACATCGCTCATCCTAAGCAGCCGTGGACTGCAGGGAAAAGCCATTCCTGAAAAAAAGTGAATCTACACCGATGTCTTTCAAGAAGAAGTTCTTCGAATAAAAGGAAGTAAACATAACTACGAAAGTAATTTGTGTACCATTTAAAAATAACGTATATATTGTGTGAGCTCAGTTACTTACGTGGCCAAAGAGCCACGTGTTCAGCAAGCTCAGCACTGAGCCCACTTGGAGAGAGTGGTCGCATTCCTGAAGCTGCAGACGATTTATGTTTGGCTTTACCAAAGTGTGATGCCTGCAGTCACGTGAATGTTAAAGACCATATGAGATCAGAGGATATTGTATGTCAGCGCCATACCTCAGATACCATTTTTGTTTCAAGCATCAGAAATTATACACATACAAACGTAATAACTATGCAACGATCACAGACGTGTTAATATCGATAATGTACTTTAGTTAACTAACAGTAAGTAACAGTAATGGTGCTTTCAGGACGTTATGCATTGGGATGTCTGGCCAATTAAATACATAAATGTTTAGCTTTTGGGAATAAACTAGAGTACTGAAGCCAGAAAAAAAAACTCATACATGCAAGGAAGTAACACTCAAGCTTGGCACAGATAGATTTAAGAATCCATTACCATTCTGCCATCTCCCGGCCACTTCAGCTCAACGACAATGAATATCTGCATGCTCTGTAAAGGACATGGAATTAAATGAACAAACCCACACTGCACAACTAATAATTACACGTAAACAATATTTGTAAGTATAACTCAAGAAAAAATGACATGTCTTAAAATAATAAATCCTGCATTGCATTAACATTCGGGCGAGTCGTACTATTGACAAAACATCTCTCCAAAAATTGAAACCCTCGTCAGGAAATGAAACAGCTCAATATGCCTGTGGGGTCAATAAAAACACGTACGATGTTGTGGCCATCTCCACAGTCCTATACATTCACTGAATTCTGCCATAAGAACGTGGAATTTCCACCAATGACCCAGGGCCATCAATGGGAGTAAGCACCATGCAGCACTAATTGTAGCTTGGCACTGCCTTCCTCTCCTCCAGAGCTTCACGCCACGTGGAGTATATATTGAATGCCAACAAGTCGCACTAAAGATTTGGCTTTCCGTGTAATCTTATTGTATAATTTAAGCAGGACGCCTTGTGCAAGGAAATGACAGCTGATGGACGCAACATGTGATTAAGTTGCAGCAGCCAAGATGCACAACAAGATGCTGCAATTGGAGGAGAAGCAAGGAATCCTGGCCGCATATGGGAGTTAACTGTACAGCAAGCTGCACAGCCCCAGAGACTGTGGCACGTCAACTGAAAAGGCTTTATCCAGCAGCGGATTGATAATGAATCACAATCATGTCGAGTCTGAAAGTTATTAAAGTTATCTGACGATTGCAACAACATGCAACAATCCCAAGATAACCGCTTAGAATCGATGAATATGGAATGGTGATTGAATGAATATTCAATGCTTGTATTTTAAATTACTGCTTGATTGATGTGTTTTATTTAGCCAGCTGTGTGTCCATTGAGGTTCATTACCAGTTTTTTCAAGGGATACCAAGGTTACCGGGGGACAGTTATTAATTTTGTACAATTATTAGTTGGGCATAATTTGTCAAATTCTGCTAAAGGCCTCTGCGAAACATTCTAGCAACGATTTACATGGTGAACGAGACGCAATGTTTTATTTTATAGCATTAAAATAAAAAGGTGTACCTAGATTCTTACCGCAATCTCAAATATACAAAGCGAATTGCGATTTTTTTTTTGCGTCTCAAAAATGTTTCCTCTAAAATGTTGCATCGCGCTATTTTTATTTTTCACATTTTGTTTTAAAGCTTAAAAGGTGAGTAGGGGGGGGCTACATTGGTGTCATTGATGTCACACTGGACTTGCAATGCGAACGTTGTGAGTTCGATCTCTTGGTGCAGGAGTTGTTAAGTTTCTTAAATCTGCCCCCCCCTCCCACACCTTTGACGTGTGTGGTGGGGTGAAGTGTGAGTACATGCTCATCTCTTCCAAGATGCCTGGTCAGTTTTGACAATTAAGCCCAATAATCCTCTAGACGGGGGTCTCAACCACTCTCCGTCTGATCATGCCATCTATTAGGATCTACAGGAGGGTCAAAGGGTGACCCAGTAGAAGAAATGGTCTCAAAGAATCGTTAACATCCACCGTGCATCAGAAGGCAAGCTTTTGTAATATCCTGTACCGATTACTGGGGAAGTATTGATTAAATCCCTGGTTGATCTGATGGAGTTTCATGATTTAGGGCCACAATTGAATTCAAAAATCAATACTTTTGTCTAGATTTCACCTTCCCATTTTTGTTGTAAAAAAAATGTCCATCTCGTTTGTACAGTTTGTACTCTACCTTACCCTTCAATGTAAGGCAATACGATTTGCATATATTTAGCAAAAACTAAACATCGATCCTTAAATATGTGATTTGGGGCATTTAACGTTAAGCCTTCTTAAGTGATATCCATTAACAAATCGATGCATTGTTACACACCCCTACTCATCATAGAGCAGTGGTGGTAATCGCAGTGCTCTGCCCAGACCTACGCTGGCCCAGTAAAAAGTATTCTTAATCGAGAGGTTATTCAGCCATAAACACTCCTTTTTTTAAACCGTAAAATGTGTAAAAAAAAATTTGATTCAGATGTAACAAAAAATATATATAATATGAAAATAGAGTCCTTAAGCAAAGCGTCTGGGCTGTACTTCAAGAAGGCACTTCCAGTGGCTCATGGTCGTTCATCACCGCTTGGGGGGCATGGGGAATTATCAAATCGCAATAACAACAACCACCATCACCACCCGCACGAGCGTTCGCTCTGCAGCGGAGACGGAATATTTGTAGCCGTTTGGGTCGTGGACTGTGCGACGGGGCGATGATTGTGGCCGCCCACCAACGGAATGGCCAATTTCGTCCCCGTTTCGCGCGTGCGTGGATTTAAGGGGGCACGGTCGTTTCTTCGCGTCACACGACGCCGCGGCACGTGATTGTGTTGGCGAGCGTGGAGTGCGTGCTTTAGTGGGGGGAGCGGTAGTGTAGTGGTTCGGGGCGAAGGCTGCGCTACGAACCTGGCGACCCTGGTGTTCGATTCCCGCTCATAGACAACACCGGTGACGATTATCTGAACCGGTCTTGGGCCTCCCCTAGGTTGACTCAGCCTCAAATGAGTACCTGGGTGCGATGTGTAAACATCGCTACTAGGAAAACAAAGGCGGCCGGGCGTGGGGCTGGCCACCAACCCCCTCGTGTGCCGTACCGGCTTAAATCGGTTCTCACAAGGTGTGTTTGCATGTACTGTAAGCTGTAATTTTTTTTACATTTTACTCAGCCGATATCGCATTATGGAATGTATATAGGACATCGGATATTGCAGGTCTGACTTGAGCGTGAGACTGTGTAAATTACTGTAGTAAACACATGGGGCAATTATTTAAAGCAACGTAATCGGGTATTATTGTGACAGCCTTTTGGCAAGCCTTACGTTACACACGTTGATGAGAGGCGTTAAGATGATCCACGTTTAAACCGTGCCATGGCAAAGCCACCCACCCCGAATCATCATCAGCCATGGTCTATCTGTCCACTGCTGTATGAAGGACTCCCCAATTCGTTACCGTCAATTATTAAAATTATTTGATGTCGATGGTGTGTTCGTGCGTCACAACGTGGTGTATCGGGTCCCCGCACATTGCCTCAATAAAAATTAATATTGTAAAGATGCAGCATTACAAAACATGCAGAATGGTAACAACATCTTGCTTTTACATGTGTCTGCGTCTTGTGGAGAGAAAAAAACACATTTCAATGTTCAGAACTCTTAAAAGGAATACAAATGCTAAAGAACCCAGGAAAGACCCTTGTTATTGAAATATGAACACACGTTCTATTCCTCGGAGTGTATGCATTGTGAATGTTTTTTGTTGAGTAAATTGACTTAAAGCAAATGCTATACATGTGGAATATACGTTACATAATGTGTACACACAAACTACATGAATGTATGCATCCATAATTCAGATTCGAATGTATACATCTACACACATGCATATAATACACCGATTCATCTGTAATGGATACAGAAACCATTTGTGATACATTCACAAATAAATACGATTACAAACCAATGGCAAGGTATAGTATACGCATTACATTCAAGTTCGCAGAATACATTAATATTAAAATAAGCACACAGGGCTGTTTCATGGACAAAAAAAAGCTGAACTCGCACTCACATGTCTATATTTATTTGTTTCTCAATTCATCTGACCACATAGATTATGCTCTCTTTTAAATTCAGTTGCTATCATTTTTAAATAACTACGGCTTCATAGAATCAGATCTTTTTTTTACACGCTGCCCTCGTGGAAATTACGCGTCAAAGGCTGCCGCATTGTGGCACGTGTATCTCTGTGAGTTTGTGCACACAAAAAGATCAGGCACTGTTTTAGGGAGCCCAACTAGAACTCACTCGCACGAGGCTGTGTTTGGAGAGGTCGCAGCCTAAATGTGTCCGGTTTCAACTCAAGGTTCACATCTCGGTTCACGCTACTAAGTGCCCGCGCCCATTATCTGCAGGAGGCAGCGGGGACTTTACCTTTGTCACTACTCTGGCTCCGTGCACAACCTGTCAGACTGGTCTTGGAGGCTTGACAATTGGGCCGGGAACTTGTGACATGGCGAGTTTTGACTGACACATGTTGGTGCGCTGACAAGGAGGCCGCTTTAATTTTGCACAGTACCACGTGATAATTCATGCGTAATAACCCATTATCATCATCATCATCCCCATCATCATCCTCAGTCAGGGTCAATCCACTGCTGGATGAAGGCCTCCACCAAACCGTCGGCACCCCATCACGGTTTCTGCGCTGTGACACTCTTCCCTGCACTTGCCCACGAGTCGAACTCATCCTTCATCCCCACAATGGACCACGTCCTTGGGGTGTTTTTTTTCCCTTGGCTGCCACTTCATCAAGAATCTCTCCTCCCACCAGACATCATCATCGTCGTCGTCGTTGTCGTCATCCTCTGTTCTACTGATGTGTTCGACCCAAGCCCACCCTTCTTAACAGTTAAAACATTGCATACACAGTAAAATATTTATGCTGAATAGAGCCACTTGGAGGAAAATGTCTAATTTGTATCTTCAATCGGACAGTTCTTCCCACGTCTGGTGATTTTGATGACTGGTTGCAATTTAGGGCCATGAATCGATTCAATATTTTTTTTATTTTAGATTGCGTTGAGTGGTAGCACCTCTTGTGGCTGCTGAGGCAATGTATTCCCATTACATACAACAAATATCACAAACGATTATATGCATATATCATGAGCTGAAGAATCGATATTGATGGATAAATCAATGCATTGCGACATCCCTTTTGCAAATGTTAACATTTGAAAATGTAAACCTAAAATGTTAGCAAACGACTGTTTATGCTTTCCAGTAATAGTTCAGCCAGCATTCAGCAGATACCACGATTGGCACTGCTTAACCGATTCAATCTGCTGCCTCGGTGGTCAGCTACCGAGTCACACACTCGCCGCTAGGAGAAAAAAAACAACAACCCTCCAGTGTTGCCTTGTCAACCACAGAGGCGAAGGCGGGTTGGCAAGCACCCACCAAGAGCCATGGCACACGAGGCGGTAGGAGGTGGTGTCCGCTAGCACTGCAGCCGACACGCAGCGTTTCCCCACCGTTGATATTTACAAGGGGGTATTAGCCATCGGAGCAGCTGCGATCGGAAATTGCACAATTTCCGACCCATCCGACCTGCCGGCCTGGATTTCTCTCATCTCACCGCATCTCCGTTTCTTCCATCATCTCAGTCAGAATGGAGAAGTTGAAAGGGGTGGGGGGTGGGGGGTGGGGCGTGGGGGGACCCCTCCACAAACAGAATTTCTGCTTCTGGCCCCCAATGTGCTAGAACCCACTACTGAGCACAATGATAATATTGGGGGTGGAGGAAGATGTAATATGTTACAATTTGTTTTATATATTACACACTAACTTCCAATATATATACAGGGTGGGCTATAAGTAACTACCTGATTCGAAGTATCGGAATTTTGTGTTCAATAATTTAGTTTACTTTTTTTTTCGCAGAAATAAACTAGAAGCCTGGCAGTTTATGATGAACCGGTGTCCACCTCAGCAGCGTGAGCGATTAGTTGACATTTATTTGAGAATCAGTTGTTCAGTTATTTCAACGCGGAGAGACTATCGCAGGTATCTTGAGACCCGAACGGCTCCAACTCCGCATCGCGTTCGAGCGTTGACTTCCCGATTTCGGGAATCTGGAACAACGGTGTGATGCAAATCGTTGTTGGCAGACCTCGAATCAGCCGATCTCCGACTTCTATTGAGCGAGTAAGGGAGAGAGTGAACGAGAACGCCCAAACCTCCCCGGGTTGACGCTGCTCCGCTCGATTGAGGATCGTACGGGGTCTTTTTCCACGTAAGATTCAGCCGGTGTAAGAATTGCAGCCCAGAGACCGTCAAAGCCGCCGAGAGTGCTCGCGTGCTTTCAATGTACTTGCAGACCAAGGCGATGAGTTCATTACACATTTAATTATCCATAAGAGGTTTTTTTTTTTTGGGGGGGGGGGGTTAGATCGCGTAAATATATAAATGTGTCGTTAAAACCCGCCACCACCCGACACAGCCAAATAGTAAGGGTTGTCACGTAAACAGAACGTGCCAATTCGTCACCTCTATTATGGATGATATTGGTCGTGAAAGCCTACATGTTAAACTGACATTTAATTATGTCAGATGAAGCTCATTTTCATTTTAGCGGCTCAGTCAACAAACACAATTGCAGGTTATGGGGTTCATGCATAATTATATCGAATCTCCATGCATTAAAGAATGTTCTATCATTTAGAGTGTGTGTTTTATTTCATTTTTCAAAAGATGTAGGCAAAACAAATCGAGTAGTGACTTAAGGCCCACCCTGTACCATTTGAGAACTATGCTTTGTTTTGTTCTACAATCATGTTCTGGTGTGATGCCTACTTTTTCCACAAGACCAACAAAACGCCAACATTGAGCGCCTATATCAGAAGTAGCACTGAGAGATTTGCTTCGCAATGCGTCGCAATTTCATCCCCTTAGACAAGAGTGGCGTCGTGAAAGAGTGTTACTGTCACCGTCACGCAAGTTAAATATAGATTGGTGCGCATAACGCCCATGCCATTAAAGTGCATCAAATCGCTTTAAACACCGCCACATCAACAAGGAGCGGGGAGCACCTCGGAGCTATTAAAGCGATTTATGTGGATGCGGGCCGGCGGGCGTGCGCGTGCCAACTCCATAGCGGGGCGCTGTAGTGTAGCGGGTAGCGTAGCGATTAGCGCGCTGCGCTACAAACCCGGCGACCCGGGTTCGACTCCCGCTCGCGGCCAACACCAATGACGAGTATCTAAACTGGTCCTGGGCATTCCCTAGGTCGACTCAGACTAAAAATGAGTACATAGTGCAGTGTGTAAACATCGCCACTAGGGAGACAAAGGAGGTCGGGCATGGTGCTGGCCACCCACCCCCTCCCGTACCGTTTCGGCCTCCATAAGTTAAAGGCTATGCCGGGGATCTGTGTTTTTGATTTTGCCAACCTCATTGAACGAAAGTGCCTCAAACATGGATGGTTGCTCATTACCTGGTCCCAAGGAGGTCTACGTTCTCTTGGACAAAGAGTGAACAAGGTAGAAGTTGCATGCACCTCAGGCGACCTAACACCGTCTCCATTCTTCAACTACGTGCATTCAAGTTGCATTTCATTTTCGTCTTCATCATCATCATTATTTTTTCTTTCCAGGGTTATTTATACATAGCACAAACGTACACTGTCTAATCAACAAAATAAGCAAGCGGGCTATACACTTAATTGCAATAAATATCCCTACAAACAAGAAAACGTAAGTATTTTTACATCCCATCAGCATCACAGCATTCTGGGAGTCCAAAACATAAGCGGCATTTAATAATAGGGTTTTTCCCCTTTTTTTCTGGCAATAAAACTGAAACCTTTTTTACAAGGATTCATGTCTGTATTAACCACAATACCTGCAGTCAAAATGCAAACAAAAAACATACATTGATAATATATGATGCATTGTCCTTGAAACTGATTGGTCCACACCAAGGAATGGCTTTCTTTTGAGCCTCGACCCAATTGGTGCTCGACCAGATGACGCCAAAAGGCGTACAGCTCAAAGACAATACACTATCAAAGTAATGAGGGCTCGGGGTGAGCATCTACATCGTAAAAATGTTTCAGTTTTATTGCCAGAAAAAAGGGAAAAAATCCTATTATTACATTTTGGTACTGGCAACGGAGGTCTAATGATATAAGCGGCATTTGTTCAATAAAAACACAATCTGGGCCTGTGTTTGACATTCAACAGCTCATCAACAGTCAAGCTTGCTTGAACCCGTGCCGGTGAACTGCCAGATGCTTACAGGTGAAGAATGGGTCCTAGTTCGATGCTAAACTTTATAGTGCATAGCACAACCTAGATGCAGTATAGTAAACACAGCTAGGTTGTGGAACAACTATAGGGAGTGTGATCACAAACCTTTGCCTGGCACTCTTACGGGGTATATCTTAGAATCCCGCTGGATTGCACTATCTGCAGACTACAGACTAGGCCTCGGCAAGGTAAGGTAAAAGGTAAAAACAACGAGCCTACCTTTACCCTATCTTTTACCTTACCACAATACAATCACTCTACCCTACCTTTTACCCTTCAACAGGTAAGGTAAAACGTTAAAAGCAACGAGCCTACCTTTACCTTACCTTTTACCCTTACCCCATACAAATTACACGAGTACAGGGTAATTACTGGGGAACTACACATGAACAAGTTTTATAACAGGTAAACGCTAGGTAGAGCGCTTTATTAATTTAGAATACTCTCAATGATTCCAATTTTACACGCTTTCTTTTAACTCACTCTGTCTGTTGTCGTTGTTGTATCCTCAAATCTTGTAACTCAATTTTTACCCACTTCCCAATATGGTATCGACTGCAAACTTCCTATACTTATGTCACACTGATGACAATACTATATTGTATCATTAAAAAATAAAAATATATATTTTTAAACATAATTTTTTTATGTTATGTTTCGGCTTGGGTTTAATTGTCCACGCTCAACTGACGTTGGCTGCAATTGGCCACGGTCCCCTTACGTTATGGCAAGCTTCGGGGCCACTTTCTGGAGTCGTGGAGTTCTGACATTACTACAAGTACATTTCTTAGAAGCGTGTTTTTTAAAAATGTTTTTTAAAAATATTACTTATTAAATGGAGGCCACGGACTGCGCCATGGAGCTTTTAGCGGTAAACAAGGCACCGTATTTACCGGGTTAATACTTCGCGCTACATTTACCCTACCGGGTAATTCTTCCGAGCTACCTTTACCCTACCCTTTACCTTACCCCTTGCCATGTCGACACCTTTACCTTTACCCGGTAAAAAGGGTAAATTACCTTACTTTGCCGGGGCCTACTACAGACGCATGCCTCGTTCGGTTTGTGCCTATTTGTTTCATAATTCCATATATTAACAACGTTTAGAACCAAAACAATAAACAATGGCTGCACTGTGTAAGTCATTGGTGACAGCTGACTCGGAGATCATTAAAAACCTAACTTCTTGTGAGAATCCAGTTTACTCTCAGTTGAGAGCTTAGGGTTATTGACGCAGACCCTCTGTGGCGCTGGATTAGTGCACTGGTGTAGTGTTTTATTTACGTAGAACATAAATACTCCAGTATCTGATGGCGCAGCAAAAACAGATACACAACACACAACTGAAACGTATAATTACATTACTGACACGTATCCAGAGACATTCGTTGGCAGACACTAAAAATATGACCACGTGCTCTGTTTTTCGCAGCAACAAAGAATATGAAAACATCATCGCCAAGCAACATGCTGCGCTTAAATTGTTAAATCACGCAATATACCGTTCAAAATTCCTACATTTTGTCATTAATTTTTGCAGTCCATTTCAAACGGAGGATTTTTTTATAAAGACCCGAGAACGCCCTGTTCTGTTCTCACACACTAAGTCGCGTCGTTAATGTCTTGACTTCATTGAGCGTGTGTCCTACGAACCTTGTAACATTACCGGGGCGGCTGCACATGCAACCATTGACACCGTGCAATGTGCATTAGTGAATAAATGTTGAAAATTAAATCAATCTAAGATTGTTTTCCAATTGAACTTGATTCGTGGCCTACATTTAAATGGTCAAATTATTTAGGCGTAATGTTGTTTGCATTGTGACCAACTCACAATACGTCTCAATTGTATCTCAACCTAGACAAATGTAAGCACATATATCCATTCTGTAATTCCTTGTATCAAGCAAAGGCACCTGTACATCATTCAGAAGTATCACAGCGTGTATCACAGTGTAATTATTCGTAAGTGACATCGCACGCCTTCGCCTGATATCGTTCAAGGGTGCATCTTCCACAAACCCTAGACGCCTTCAGCGTGTGCAGTTGAAGGACTAAAGTCGTTAATGTGACAATTGTCTGATGACTAACGGTCATTTTATTGATCCATGAAGGCCTCAAATATCTCCAGACCCTTTCCATTGGGAAGCAACTAATTATGACGATTGGCCAGCTCCTAATGAGCATGTTTATTGGCAGCCGGGAGAAAATCCAAGTGTATAGAGAAGACCCACACGTATGAGATGCATTACTCTCGACCAGCCTGTGGTGCTTGCTTAAGCGTCATATATTGGCCATGCAGCCGTGATGCACTTTTAAATCTAGATTGAAAACTCATTTGTTTATAACTTCTGTTTGTGTTTAGTTTGCTGTACTTCCCCGTCACCTTCGAGTAGCACGGTTGGCTACGTACGGTACGAAAGAAGTTCAACATACATACATGATACAGGTGGGTGTTTCATACGCTCGATATCTGCATAATCCACCAAGCCAGCTTCCAAGCGCTGATTATCAGCATTAAGATCAATGGCGATAATTATCAGCGATGCTTGTGTGGGAGTTAGCCCACACAGGCATCTCTCGATAACCTTTTTTTAAAAGTAATGCTCCACTTTTAAATCACGCTCCACTCTTTGTCATTGTTTATACATCACTGCCGACAGCATGGAGTGATTGGCAACTTCACATTCATCACACGCATTGTTTTTTTTTATTTCGGAGTTCAACTTTTTTTTGTTATGTCCAATTTTCGTTTACCTCTTCATTGAAATCTATTTGACGGTGATCTATCTTCAATATTTTTGCTAGGTATACATATTCTGCTGCCTCTTTGAATATTCTCCCTGTAAACGTTTTATTTTACCTGTCAAAAGTAAAACTACAGCATAGTATATTGACGATATCGTTTTTGTAGTGTTGATTGTCCTGGTGAAGGGGGGACAATATCACGCAGTATAGCAAACTGGCAGGATTCGTTTCGCATGCTGATGAGTCCAAGAAGGGCAAAACCAGTCTAGAGTATTCATGTTTAAACACATGCTGCTGGTTAACCTCAGTCTGAAAGTCCAATTGGGCCGAATTATTTTTACGTGGAGATACAGAACGAAAGCCTCTTTTCCTATTTAATCTATGTACATACTCTTTGGTACTTTCGGTAAAGTCACTTTGATTGAAAAATTTAAAATAAAAGAAATATAAAAATGACTTTACTGAAAGAACCAAAGAGTATGGATCCTTGCAGTCACGAAAACTTCAAATTTAGAATCTCTTTACAGTAGGTTGAACTTCTTTCGCGCCGTACTTAGCCAACCGTGCTCATCGGAAGTGGGGGAAAGCACAACAAACTGAACGCAAAAAAAAGCAGTCCTAAAGAAACGAGTTTACAATCTAGACTCTTTAAAAGTGGCATAGCGCCCAGTGGCTTCCTGATATCAAAACGAAGAGCGTTCCAGACGGCCGTAGAAGCGCATCTGAAAGCGCTGGGTGATGCGGTGACCACCGCCTCTGTTCGATGGCCAGCCAAAAGCCGCTGCGCGCGTGGCATCAGATACCAAACTAAGGTTTAGGACGTTACAGCAGTTGCTCATTCGTCTGTTCCTAATTCATCTGTCTACAAAAGTACACTGGCCCCGTCTGGTTGATGGGCAAGGGGCCGTCTAAATAATGACGTCACACGATTTTTGACGATTTTTGACCCCCCCCTGCCCCCCTTCGTCACACGGCGTCACAAAAAGTCAGACCCCCCCCCCCCACCTCAAATATAACGTCACAAAGCTCTGCCCCCCTCCAAAAAAATATATATATATAAAACATGCTTCAAATCGCTTTAAACTATTGTCATTGTAGTGCGTACTGCACTCTGATGTTGTTGGAGAAAACATTTACAGTGAGGGAAAAAAGTATTTGATCCCCTGCTGATTTTGTACGTTTGCCCACTGACGAAGAAATGATCAGTCCATAATTTTAATGGTAGGTTTGTTTGAACAGTGAGAGATATAATAATAACAAAAATCCAGAAAAACGCATGTCAAAAATGTTAAAAATTGATTTGCATTTTAATGAGGGAAATAAGTATTTGACCCCTCTGCAAAACATGATTTAGTACTTGGTGGCAAAATCCTTGTTGGCAATCACAGAGGTCAGACGTTTCTTGTAGTTGGCCACCAGATTTGCACACATCTCAGGAGGGATTTTGTCCCACTCCTCTTTGCAGATCTTCTCCAAGTCGTTAAGGTTTCGAGGCTGACGTTTGGCAACTCGAACCTTCAGCTCCTTCCACAGATTTTATATGGGATTAAGGTCTGGAGACTGGCTAGGCCACTCCAGGACCTTAATGTGCTTCTTCTTGAGCCACTCTTTTGTTGACTTGGCCGTGTGTTTTGGGTCATTGTCATGCAGGAATACCCATCCACGACCCATTTTCTATGCCCTGGCTGAGGGAAGGAGGTTCTCACCCAAGATTTGACAGTACATGGCCCCGTCCACCGTCCTTTTGACGTGGTGAAGTTGTCCTGTCCCCTTAGCAGAAAAACACCCCCAAAGCATAATGTTTCCACCTCCATGTTTGACGGTGGGGATGATGTTCTTGGGGTCATAGGCAGCATTCCTCCTCCTCCAAACACGGCGAGTTGAGTTGATGCCAAAGAGCTCCATTTTGGTCTCATCTGACCACAACACTTTCACCCAGTTGTCCTCTGAATCATTCAGATGTTCATTGGCAAACTTCAGACGAGCATGTATATGTGCTTTCTCGAGCAGGGGGACCTTGCGGGCCCTGCAGGATTTCAGTCCTTCATGGTGTGGTGTGTTACCAATTGTTTTCTTGGTGACCATTGTCCCAGCTGCCTTGAGATCATTGACAAGATCCTCCCGTGTAGTTCTGGGCTGATTCCTCACCGTTCTCATGATCATTGAAACTCCACAAGGTGAGATCTTGCATGGAGCCCCAGGCCGAGGGAGATTGACAGTTCTTTTGTGTTTCTTCCATTTGCGAATAATCGCACCAACTGTTGTCACCTTCTCACCAAGCTGCTTGGTAATGGTCTTGTAGCCCATTCCAGCCTTGTGTAGGTCTACAATCTTGTCCCTGACATCCTTGGAGAGCTCTTTGGTCTTGGCCATGGTGGAGAGTTTAGAATCTGATTGATTGATTGCTTCTGTGGACAGGTGTCTTTTATACAGGTAACAAGCTGAGATTAGGAGCACTCCCTTTTAGAGTGTGCTCCTAATATCAGCTCGTTACCTGTATAAAAGACACCTGGGAGCCAGAAATCTTTCTCATTGAGAGGCGGTCAAATACTCATTTCCCTCATTAAAATGCAAATCAATTTATAACATTTTTGACATGCGTTTTTCTGGATTTTCTTGTTGTTATTCTCTCTCACTGTTAAAATAACCCTACCATTAAAATTATAGACTGATAATTTCTTTGTCAGTGGGCAAACGTACAAAATCAGCAGTATTAAAAAGTCTACTCAATGAAGTTGAACGTGTTGTCTATATTTATTTAAAGTTGCGCATTTTTTCGTGACATCACATTTCTCAAACCCCCCCCCCGTCACTAATCGTCACAAATGTCTGACCCCCCCTCCCCCCCTCTAGGTGCGTGACGTCATTTATGGACGCCCCCCCCCCCAAGCTGGACGATGCAACGGCGCTTGGAGAGTAACACCATTCTTGTTTAAATAGCATCCGTGGTGCTTAGCTCGCACCGCCGCCGCTACGGCAGAGGAAATCCTTGATAGCGATCTGGTGGCTCAGGTTTCAAGTTTTCAAGTTTCATTTATTAGGCATGGCCCTGTGAGCCACGCGGCTCTTGAGTCGAGTGCAACCGCAACAAACAAAAATATGAACAGAGAAACATCTTAAAGCGACGACGCGCAACGGAAACATCCTGGGATAAACCAGCAAATCTTCCAGAAAAAAAAAGCCCAGCGTATTACAACGCTGTGTGCAAAATTTCCAGTGTGATGCAAGTCAAACAATAACAACCATAAGACGGCAACGCAGGCTACCAGGAGAGGTTCTAAAAGGCGAAGTGACCTTTTGACTTCAGATCCACCCAGTTGACCAAATGCAGGTGCTTGGGGGGACCCCTTCGGGCCTGCAGGGACGTGCGGTTGGAACAAACGCGGTGGGCACGGGAGGTTTTGCCCAGTAAGTATTTATCATCAAAAAGTGTGTCTCTTCGTGAGGGACTCTGTACGTGTGTACATGCTGAACTTCTTTCGCGCCGTACGTAGCCAATCGTGCGGGAGGGTACCTGTTGATCGGGTGATTCAGAGAGATTAGCACGGTTGGCTACGTACGGTGAGAAAGAAGTTCAACATATACACAGAGAGGTCCTGTAACATAGTACACCAAGAGCATGCGAGCATTTGCATTCCTAACGTGAAGGGTAAATGTTTGCCAAATTTGGCCACATTTTTAAAAGGCTTATTTGTAGATAATGTGCTTATGTATATATTTAGCCTGACGAACTGGTACGTGAGATATATGCAACGTTAGGCGAGTTACCTTGAAAAAGTAGTCTTAATATACTCAAAAGCATTAGAAGCAATGTGATAAAATCATGTATTTGGAGAGCTAAAGTAACATGTCTTAAATACTTGATCACTTTTATGATTCTTTTATTTTTAAATTAGCACAGTAAATTGATCGAACCTCTCTTCACAGCCCTCTGCAATGTCTATACTGTGTACCGTAGCCTCCAGTAAATGCATTAACTGCTGTTGTGATTGCATTAACCCATACAGCTGATATGATACATTCTCCCAGTGATCAGTCGTTGGATAAATTTTATATTAGAAAAATAATCATCATAAAGTTATGTAAATAAATCAACCGGTGGGATGGTGCAACAGTGCAGTGGTTAGCACATTGCACCATGAACCTGGCAACCCGAGTTAGTTTCTCAGCCAGGAGCGAGTGATATCCTAACCAGTTCGGGTCCCCCCCCCCCCCTCCACAAACACTTGCACTCAGCAGTGTGAAGATGAAATAACCTCCATGAATGAATTATGGTCAATTAACCCCCATGAATGAATTCAGGTAAAATTACCCGCACGAATAAAGCATGGTCTAATAACCCACACGAATGACACAGCAAGGTGAAAACCTTCATTCAGCAGTTGACTGAGATGTTCTAATCTACCAGTACATACAAATTAAACTCTGAAAATACATTTATAATAATAACAAGGGACACATTTCACTCGCTTATGATAATCTGCTTACAGTAACACCTTGCTTATCACGCATGACTCACGAACATCGACCGGATGCATGCGCGTTGCACGATACAGCGTCGCGAGTGTGCTTGAAGATCGAGAGAGAGGGTAGTGCCACCCTTCATGGGGGGGGGGAATGTTAGACTGCCAGCTCATGTTGGGCAGAAGCCGCATCTTAACTCGACGTTTTCGCAGTGGCGGGGCCGTGTATTTTACACCGAGGCCTTTGGTGCTATCCTCCCGCAATTAAACCGCCTTCGAATAACCTCACCGTGACACTAGGGGCTACAGGCTATTGTCATTCGACGTAACCACCCCATATTCACAGTGACGGTAACCTTTATCGAGTGGAATAAGGTGATTTAACGCGAGGCTCAACACCTGCGAGAGTTACAATACACTAATTGCAGAGACATGAATACATGGTGACTGAAACCATCAAGGATGTACCACTATTGCGTAGTATGACAGGATGCTGCATCACAAATAGACACCGCATAGCCCAAATCAATGTCATTACCAAATAAACAAGAACAAACTCACAACAACCAGTCACATTTACTCATACGACCACCAAGCAAGCAAAAAATGCCGTAAAACACAAATAACTCAATCAGGATTCAACAGGCTTCCCCACAGAAAAAAAATCGAAAGCACTACATCTAAAAATCTAAACGTCACGAAAGAAAGTTTAAAGAAATATTAGATTATGCTACGTTACGTGTTAGCTAGTTTATTTTCAGTTAGCTAACTTGCCCTCTGATCACACCACACGAATTAATGCTAAAGTAGGCGGCTAGGCCAGCTAGAAGGCTCCGGCGTGTCAAAGAATACGCCCAACATGGTAACTCGAAATCTGATTGGTTCAAGAATATGACAATGAACAACATCGTCCCCATTTGATTCAACAGCAGAGGGGATTCACTCGACATTATGAAGGCCTCCGGGTAGATTTTTCACCCAGAGAGGCGGAGACAGCACAGGTGGAAAATCTGATTGGATAAAAGCTCTAATTTATGAGCTGCACTGGAAGCAGCTCAACTGAGGGAGAGTAGCAATGAAATGACGTTAACAGACTGATGGGAACGAACTTTGCAAAATACATATAGCATTAATGAAAATATACATTAAATTATAAAAAAATATAATTTTCTGATTCTGACAATCTCTGGGCCAGCAGAGAAGGCCTTGCTGGCCCTGACGGCCCATCTCTGCATTTTCGAGAGGTTGCCCGGTGGCTCAGAGGTCAGGGGAGTGAGCTGGCACCAGCTGAGATGCTGGGCTCCACGCTCTCAGCCCGGTCACCAACATTTTTGCATGAGAAAAAATATATATAAACGTGCCATTTTTATTTGGTATTTTATTTAACTTTCGGCTAAATTCATGGAATTTCCGGCGAAACGTCGTACTCAAATTGTAAATGTTGTGGATTCACTCTTCAGCACACCGGTGGGCTAAAGTAGTGAACTATTTTGTCTTTTGTCAACGTGACATTTTTTTTTGCTGATTGGCCGTGTCGGGTGGTGGATGGTTGCGACACATTTATAAATAACGCGATCTAGCCCAAAACCCTTTATTATGAATAATACTGGTGGCGAAAGCCTACGTGTTAAATCGATGATCTACAGTATTTCACAGTGTCAAGGCTTTTTTTTTAACCCATTGACACTGCTCCTTTTTTTACCTTTTCACAATTTGTCCGCGTGTTACACACTCCGCTATTAGATCGCTGTTTGTTGCATTACAGTCAACCTTGTGTGTCACTTTTCCGGAGCTTGAATTGAGCCAAAAGTTAAATCAAATACAAAAAAAATGGTACGTTATATGTGTCGGGTGGTGGAAGGTTGCGACACATTTATAAATAACGCGATCTAACCCAAAAAAACTTTATTATGAGATCATCGATTATCCCTACTACGGGAGATCATCGATTATCCGTTCCACAATAGACATAGATAATCGATTACCTATACTACGTTAGATCATCGATTATCCATGCTACAGTAGATAATCGATTGGGGGGGATTTTAAAATACGCCAGATAATCACTAAATCATGATTTAATTAACTTTCTTCCTTAACGTTATGCTTTTAAGCGTGTTGTTTTGGGGGTTTTTTAGTGTTTAAAATGTGTTTACGATGTGAAATTGGCATATATGAACATACAAGTAGACAACAATAAGTAACCTATAAATAACGCGATCTAACCCAAAAAAACTTTATTATGAGATCATCGATTATCCCTACTACGGGAGATCATCGATTATCCGTACCACAATAGACATAGATAATCGATTACCTATACTACGTTAGATCATCGATTATCCATGCTACAGTAGATAATCGATTGGGGGGGATTTTAAAATACGCCAGATAATCACTAAATCATGATTTAATTAACTTTCTTCCTTAACGTTATGCTTTTAAGCGTGTTGTTTTGGGGTTTTTTTAGTGTTTAAAATGTGTTTACGATGTGAAATTGGCATATATGAACATACAAGTAGACAACAATAAGTAACCTACTATAAAAAGTTACTGTATTTACTGTACCGTACTTACCACTCCAATCTTGAAGACTCTGCACGGGGTGATGTGCATACGTGCAGTATTTTAATTGTTTAAGTTCAATGATGTGCATAATGTACCGTATGTAATATTTTACAGTGGAATCAAGCAGAGTTAGCCGGACTGGTTGCAGCCTTTGGAGTAGTTTTGCTGGTTACAGCCGAATCGGCCCCAGCCCGCCGGATAATTATGGAACCAGCCAGTTAATCGCATGCTGCCGGATAATCGATGATCAACTATACTAGGAATTAAATTGGGGAAGATCAAGGACATATTTTTTCAAGGTGGATTTAATTTCCACCAGTACTTTATAACGTCTCTCCAATACCATAAACAGCACTTTCCAAATTGGAGAGCCACTGCACAGCTGAGAAGCTCGACACCTTTCTATGCAGTTCATGGATTGATAGATTGGTGGATGGATACAGGGCTTAACAGATGGAAAGATGGACAAATAAACAAATAAAATTAGCAATGGATGGATAAAAAAAAGATTTATTCAGCAGCTATCTGGATATATGAATGGATGAATAATTAAATCTGAAATAATTACATGATCAGAGGATGGATGCATAATTAATGGTTAGATGGATAGATGGATTAAGTCCTAAATGAAAAAAAATATGAAATATATGCATGGGTAAATGGATTGATAAACATATTAATGGATGGAAAAAAACTAACACATGGATGACAAAATGAATGGAGTGATGTGTGTATAAATAATGTATGGATTGATGAATGATGGATGTAGAAACAAATTATTACATTTTGGGCCCGAGGTTATATCATTGGGTGAATGGATGGATGATGAGTAGTAGACTGATGGATGAGTTGGGCAAAGGGGGCGAATAAACGAAGTTAGACGATGAGCGATGATCGAGAAAAGGCACGTATAATATCGGGAAATCGCATTACCTTCACAACTCATTCCTTCTTTTACAAACACAATAAACTGGCATCATGAGTTTTGGCTTTGTCATTTATTTATATTAAACGTTCACAATCCACATTAAAAACTAGTGAAATGTACACACATGGATTCGAGATTAATAATATGCAACTACTTTTGTTTTATAAGCCTTACTGATGCTATCACATGGCATACATGTAAATATGTAAGTATATAGTAGTTATAGCCCATGCAGTTTCCATATTAGTCAATGAATACAGGGATCGAATGAAAAAAATGTAATGAAGTATTTGCTATTTCTTCATGCACGTGTGCCCTCTAGTGGAATATATAATTGTCAAAATACACCTCCAATGCCGTAGCATTAGCTAGAGAATTGTGCTTTAATCTTAGCAGAGATTTAACAACAATGAAAAGTAGACAATGTTGTATTGTGCTCACTGGCGTTGGCGTTGGATGAAGCCGAGCTCATAAATTCACAGCGCCTGTCAACATAAGTTTTTACACATATGGGTTAACATCTGCAACACGATGTGGGTTGTCTTCGTGGTTGGAAGAATGTGATTTTTTTTTGTTTGTGGGAAAAAAAAATTACATACTTAACACAAACCAGTGACAACAATAACATTATTTTAAGCATCAGGAAATTTGACCGATGATGCTTCTCTAATGTCACACATGACCAACGGTCCTCGGGTACTCTGCACAAGTAGTTCTCGAACGGTAGACCTAGGAACTCCCAATTGTGCGTGTTGCACGGTTTTCCCAATCAAGAACTATGTGCAGTGAATCATCACCTCGTACACACGTGTGTAGGCAATGTTGCTAAACGTGGAAAATCGATCGAAGACTGGAGTTTTAAAATTAGTAATCTTCACCAGTCACTCATGTCCACGTATCTCCTCCATTCATTGCAGCGTCTTCCAGAGTCCACATTTTCTTGTTCACAGTTACAAGTAGGAATATTTACCAAATAACAATGAGGTGATTCAAGACTTGAAGTCACAGGCAAATATACACTACTGCTGTAATGAATGCAGTACTTACTTAAATAAAATAAAAGGTCCATCTCGAAATAATGTTCAGCTTTACATGATGTGCGTGTGTTTAGTGGCATCAGGACACAAAGAAGTACATGTTAATATCTGGTCAAACTCCCGGAGTTTGAGTTTGTTTAATGTTCCAGGCTTAAAAAACAATCAAACGTGGCCAAGTGCATTCATGTTAGTTATTCGGATTGACACTATAAAAAAAAACTTTACTTCTGGAAGTATTTTGTATAAACTGCCTCTGTGTAAAAGAATAACGACAGTTCAGTGCTAAGCACACGGTGTGATGATACTGAGGAAATGAGTTTCATTCCCAAACACAAGTGCAGAGTCTGATCTGTGGCAGTCCTGGGCCCTCCATAAACATTCACTGTTTAGCCTTATAGACCACAGGGACACGTGCTGTTAGCGAGCACCTCTTAAAGCCTGCTTGGCAGAAGAAAAGGAGGTGTGGTCAACTCCATGCCCGGCCTCCTTTGTCTCCCCAGTGCTGATATTCACAAATACAATGTACTCATTTTGCAATGTACCCAATTAAGGCTGAGTCGACCTCGGCTTTGTGCATACATTGCCATGTGTGTATATATGTGTAAAGAATGGTGATGAGGTGCTTCGTCCATCCACAGGCTGTGAAGAACCCGGAAGCAAAAAGTTTCTGAACTTGTCGTGAACCTCCTGTAGGTCAACCCAGCATAAAATGAGTGCGTGGTGCAGTGTGAAAACATCTGCGCTGGGAGGACAAGGGCGAGTTGAGTCATGAATATCGCTGGCTGTGCCTCCCCCTCATGCACCGTACCAACACCTTAATAGGTGCTCACTAACAGTACTCACCCCAACCGCCTCTGTAGGGGTGAGACACCTTAATAGGTGCTCACTAACAGTACTCACCCCAACCGCCTCTGTTGGGGTGAGACACCTTAATAGGTGCTCACTAACAGTACTCACCCCAACCGCCTCTGTAGGGGTGAGACACCTTAATAGGTGCTCACTAACAGTACTCACCCCAACCGCCTCTGTTGGGGTGAGACACCTTAATAGGTGCTCACTAACAGTACTCACCCCAACCGCCTCTGTAGGGGTGAGACACCTTAATAGGTGCTCACTAACAGTACTCACCCCAACCGCCTCTGTTGGGGTGAGACACCTTAATAGGTGCTCACTAACAGTACTCACCCCAACCGCCTCTGTTGGGGTGAGGCACCTTAATAGGTGCTCACTAACAGTACTCACCCCAACCGCCTCTGTTGGGGTGAGACACCTTAATAGGTGCTCACTAACAGTACTCACCCCAACCGCCTCTGTTGGGGTGAGACACCTTAATAGGTGCTCACTAACAGTGCTCACCCCAACCGCAAAATACAAGCGACTTCCTACGCTCGTAATGTGCGCAGAGATGGTACATGCGCACGAGAATGCCCTTGTGTGTGTGGCTCCTTTTGTGGAGTTGGCATACCGTGTAAAATCCCGGTGACCTAAGTTCATTTGGTTTCTGTGTACATAGTCTCTAATGACTTAACATTTGCGCGCGCGCGCGTGTGTGTTTAATTAACAGAATTAACTGGTTCCCTTCTTGGAGGCCGCCGTTTGCCGTGTCACATCGCATTACAGGGCGCACCCACGCAGACCAATGCCAGTCGCCTCGCGACTCGGCGAAACATCACCGGGCATAGAACCGCGGCGCGAGGCTGCGTTGGTGGTGTCCGTGCTGTCTGTCGGCGACCGTTTCACGGCGTGGGGGCATTGAAGTGGCACGACGAGATTGATGCCTGCCGTCGCAATTGTCAAGACGACTCCGCCGCTGTGCGATGCGTGTGCATTCGTTAAATGGCCCACCAAAAGAAAGGGCCATGACATTTGAATAAACCCCGTTGCTGCGTTACACCGGTGGGAATTTTCCTCCTGCTTTCGGTCTTGACAATTGAGCAGACCCCGACGTACAAAAGGATGGGCCCCGCAGGCCAAGAGACTTTGCCGTGTGTACTGCTACCATACAGCCAGCCATGCGTGTCATTAAATGGACGTATTGGCTGTACACCAATACAGCAACACACACCGCTCCTCGTGAAACAGTTCTAACATCAAAATGTGAACTGACTATTCGTCTTCCGACTGTTTCGACATCACGAGAACTGATTTTGAAGCACCACCACCGACCCGCGATATTTTCTCATCCTGGGGTTGCGAATCGTGGGGAAAGAAATCATTTTTGTGAAAACATTTGCCCATCTTGTTTTATACAGCGCATCACCGACCGATGTGCCGCCAATTTGTTCGCATGTATAACCACAATTATTCTGACACTTGCACTGCAACTATATTCAGTGTCCTTTACTTGTCAAGCATTGGTCAATTGATGTAAATAGAGATCGTTTGCTTAAATTATATTATTTTAGTAATAACAATCATCATTGTTTTCCCACAAGAGCCTCACGGCACTTTACAACTTTTCAGGAGTTTGCTGCTTGGGGCGTTTTAGCCAGTTTCTTTTAAAAGTATTTTTGCATGAAACACGAGTACAGAGAGGGGATTTAAAAAAAAAACACACATATGGAAGGATAATATTCAAAACTATGGATAGGTCAGACACCTACTCGTTGTGTTGCTCTGTCGCACTGCAGGTGGGTGACTCGTGAGCATTACCTCTGCATAATACGCAACTCCATCTCGAAGATGTTGATTTAAAGGTTTGTGACCCTGGAGAAAAGCATTCCTGCATTTCTAGTTAATGCCATTACGTGTATTTTAATTTGTAGCCTTGCGAATTAGCTTCCGGGAATTTGGATGACCTAACCGTGAGCTGGCCACTGAGTCACTTTGCGCAAATGTAATCACATGCAATGTCGTTAATTAATTCCGGTGAGACTCCATTGATAGTAATTATCTCTTTTACAAGAGTGACTTGGGCAAACATAATTACATAGCTGGGGTTGTACATTCATTTACAAAACTAGTTCAATGTACTTTTGATCATGAGTATTTGGCCTACGATACCGTCAATTATTTACTGTTGTGAATCATATCACAGAGGTCTTCAAAGTCTACACTAAAGACCCGCAGAATGTGTTAGTTCAATATATCAGTTGTGGAATTTTAACCTTTGTTCCATGCAAACTGGTACAATGATGGGTTCACCGATGACTCAAAAGTGTCATTGATAACCAAGCAATGATGCAGCACTCTTCTCCATTTGAGGTTCTCAACAAGCAGTTGAAATATCACATTCCCATGGCAGGGGCCAATCTATCCAAACGATTGCCACTGCTGACTCCCCAGAAAGCGGTACTCATTGATTTCTGGCAGATGATGAACAGACCACAATGGCCAAAATGTTGGCATCCACAGTAATTTCTACGTAATATTAACAAAGTGATGTATAACATGCTGATGTAGAATAGATAGCCATGGCAACCGTAATTGTTAATTGTGATATTGAACCGTTGCATGGTTCAGATTAAAACATTTTAGGAAATTAAAACAAATCTTCGTTCATCCCTGACGGGTGCAATGATTTTTCATTGTCAACAATGCTGGCTGCCTATCTGTGATTCATTCACCTGGTTGACATGCACTCTGTAACATGAGGCTCACACTGCACATTACATTTGCTTGGTTTGATTCAGTACAATAAAATGTAAGACTTAAATCACGTAAAAATTAACAGCGTGACAAACAAATAAGTGCAATATATTTTTATCGGGGCCTGACACTGTTTGTGTTGTCTCTCACCCAAACCAGTTGGATAAAAAAAAGATTAAATTAATCAACTGTGGCTTGCTGATGAGTGCAACAAAACCACCTGATGACGGATGCTTGTTGTGCGCCCGAAACGTCGTGATTTATTTTATTTTATACCTACGTGACTTTACCGATAAAAACAAAGAGTATGGATTCCTGCAGTCACGAAAGCTTCAAATCATAATACAATCATTAAAGACACCTTGACAAAAAAAGAAAGCACCGACATTTTATTTGGCATTATCAAGGCCATCGTCTTCATCATCGTCATCCTTTGCATTATCAAGGCCATCGTCTTCATCATCGTCATCCTTTGCATTATCAAGGCCATCGTCTTCATCATCGTCATCCTTTGCATTATCAAGGCCATCGTCTTCATCATCGTCATCCTTTGCATTATCAAGGCCATCGTCTTCATCATCGTCATCTATTTTCAAATCTCCGTGGTATGAAGACCTCCGATACTAATAATATGTGCCCTGATTTTATTGCTCCATCTCCTCCTTGGTTGACCTTTAAGTCACATTCCTTCACCGGGATGCTATTTGTCAAAACCCTTGCCTGTCAGTTTTCAATGCCCTTAACATCGTGTCCTGCGCAAGTCTATTTGTTCCTCACAGTAGTGACTGTAATGCCTCAAAATCGTGTCTGTTCTATAACTCGCGTGTTTAGTTTCTCATTCCAAGTATGAATCTCACTCATGTTTCTCTTGATCTTTTTCACGTTTCTAATCTCCGAGTCATTCCAAGTACGAATCTCACTCATGTTTCTCTTGATCTTTGCCACGTTTCTAATCTCAGAGTCATTCCAAGTACGAATCTCACTCATGTTTATCGTGATCTTTGCCACGTTTCTAATCTCAGAGTCATTCCAAGTACGAATCTCACTCATGTTTATCGTGATCTTTGCCACGTTTCTAATCTCCGAGTCATTCCAAGTATGAATCTCACTCATGCTTATCTTGATCTTTTTCACGTTTCTAATCTCCGAGTAATTCCAAGTACGAATCTCACTCATGTTTCTCTTGATCTTTTTCACGTTTCTAATCTCCGAGTCATTCCAAGTATGAATCTCACTCATGTTACTCATGATCTTTTTCACGTTTCTCATTTCCGACTCATTACAAGTACGAATCGCACTCATGCTTATCTTGATCTTTTTCACGTTTCTAATCTCCGAGTCATTCCAAGTATGAATCTCACTCATGTTTCTCTTGATCTTTTTCACGTTTCTAATCTCCGAGTCATTCCAAGTATGAATCTCACTCATGTTTATCTTGATCTTTTTCACGTTTCTAATCTCCGAGTCATTCCAAGTACGAATCGCACTCATGTTTCTCTTGATCTTTTTCACGTTTCTAATCTCCGAGTCATTCCAAGTATGAATCTCACTCATGTTTCTCTTGATCTTTTTCACGTTTCTAATCTCCGAGTCATTCCAAGTATGAATCTCACTCATGTTTCTCTTGATCTTTTTCACGTTTCTAATCTCAAAGTCATTCCAAGTACGAATCTCACTCATGTTTCTCTTGATCTTTTTCACGTTTCTAATCTCAGAGTCATTCCAAGTACGAATCTCACTCATGTTTATCGTGATCTTTGCCACGTTTCTAATCTCAGAGTCATTCCAAGTACGAATCTCACTCATGTTTATCGTGATCTTTGCCACGTTTCTAATCTCCGAGTCATTCCAAGTATGAATCTCACTCATGTTTATCTTGATCTTTTTCACGTTTCTAATCTCCGAGTCATTTCAAGTATGAATCTCACTCATGTTTATCTTGATCTTTTTCACGTTTCTAATCTCCGAGTCATTCCAAGTACGAATCTCACTCATGTTTCTCTTGATCTTTTTCACGTTTCTCATTTCCGACTCATTCCAAGTACGAATCGCACTCATGCTTATCTTGATCTTTTTCACGTTTCTAATCTCCGAGTCATTCCAAGTATGAATCTCACTCATGTTTCTCTTGATCTTTTTCACGTTTCTAATGTCCGAGTCATTCCGAGTACGAATCTCACTCATGTTTCTCTTGATCTTTTTCACGTTTCTAATCTCCGAGTCATTCCAAGTACGAATCTCACTCATGTTTCTCTTGATCTTTTTCACGTTTCTAATCTCCGAGTCATTCCGAGTATGAATCTCACTCATGTTTCTCTTGATCTTTTTCACGTTTCTAATCTCCGAGTCATTCCGAGTATGAATCTCACTCATGTTTCTCTTGATCTTTTTCACGTTTCTAATCTCCGAGTCATTCCGAGTATGAATCTCACTCATGTTTCTCTTGATCTTTTTCACGTTTCTAATCTCCGAGTCATTCCAAGTATGATTCTCACTCATGTTTCTCTTGATCTTTTTCACGTTTCTCATTTCCGAGTCATTCCAAGTATGAATCTCACTCATGTTTATCTTGATCTTTTTCACGTTTCTCATTTCCGATTCATTCCAAGTACGAATCACACTCATGCCTATCTTGATCTTTTTCACGTTTCTAATCTCCGAGTCATTCCAAGTATAAATCTCACTCATGTTTATCTTGATCTTTTTCACGTTTCTGCAAATGTTTCACCAGGTTCCAAAACCTCAAAATAAAAAGGAAGAAAAAATGTAACGTAAATAGTCTGGTCACAATGTGTTCATTTGATTAATTTTATGGTCTTTCTTGAATTGGTTCAGCTCAAAGTTGTTGTTCTTGAGTTTGTCAGGTTGAGAATTTGATGCGACAGGGGCCCGCCTTCTGAATGAGAACTACACAGAGGGCTCTATGATGTGCCGCGTATTACCACACATAGCTTAACCCTTTCCCGTTCATGTTTTTCAAATATATTGTACTATACTCACCGCTGATAACTGTAGCGACGTGACTGCACTCCATAATAGCTGGCACCCAACTGTGCCACACACCCTCCCACGTGGACTTTTACTTCCGATTCCGTTCAAAATCTATTTATTTCCGTTCTGAATCTGAATCTATCCCGTTCCAATGACGTACGTGTACTGGAAAGGGTTGGCAGGTGAACAATGTTCTGATTGGAGTTTTCTGGTTTCTTTGAATGACATTTTTTTCCCTCAGATCGCCCTTTTTAGCTTACTATGAATTCATTCTGGCTCCAAGAGGTGCCAATGTAGTTTACATTTTGTTCCAGATGCCAAAATAAGTATTATGATTGTTCGTATATATTGTTTGATGCAACCCATGCATATTCAAGGGTAAATAAAAAAAAATATTAGCATTGCCATGGAAATCTGCAACCTCCATTACTGTCTCAATGCCATCAAGGAAGAGAAAATTGACCACAATGAACCTTTAGGCACTGAAAAAACGTTGACTTTTGGCTACGACATGACATAATTTACCAACCTAACAAACACCAACATTGCATATTCGACATGAGACTTCTCCTCTCTGAAATTCTCAAAAGGAACACTTGGTTCTAGCATCACGGTGTGAAAATCAAGCCGTGAAATCGGATCCACCTGTGGGGCACATGGCATCACGTGGTTTTCACAAGGTAGCTGTTCGAGCTGCCTCCCACCCCCCCCCCCCCCCCCCGATTCGTTTACACGTCTCCATACATGTCTTTAATTGTATTATCCCCGAGTCTCGTGCATTTCTCATTGACTTCCTTAAAAATGCACAGGTCAAGCGGCATTTCATTTGACTTCATTTTCCAACGGTAGTTTTTTTTCTATTGCTCGCACTCGGCCGCACGCGGCACAGACGCTGCGGGATTGTGAATGCAGCGTGGAGATCGCGCGTCGCAATCCATCGGTTTCGAAACCGGAGAAATTCTAAAAGAAAGACTGAGCGGCGCTAGTTACTCGTCGAAAAATCAAATTACGCGTAATTAGGTTTAGATTTGGTGCCACGTTTATTGTGACAGGCTTTGTAGTTCACGAGGCTTTTTCAATGCGTGCTATGAAACATAACCAATTTGTACTGGGTGGTCCAGATGTCTTGTGACCCCTTATCATGTGCTTTTTTCTTCATTTGCATATTCGTTTCTGTTTTAAATGAACCGGGCTTGAAATTTTTTATTTTTTAGATAATTAAATCTGGGTTACTGGACATCTGAACCACCCTGTAGTATCTCCCTTGCAAGAGTAATTCACAAAATGATTTTGTTCATGAAATTGTGTTGAGATGCTTTGTATGTATATAAACGTATTAAATTGCATACGTATATTTAAACATCACAAACCACTTTAGTTTGCATCAAATAAACCTACGAGTTTTTAAGGATCGGGATGGTATGGTGATGAACATCGCATTGTTCTATGAACCTGGCAAACATGAGTTGCATATTCTTGGTTCTTTCGGTAAAGTCACGTAGAAGGTAAATAATAAAAAAAAATTTATTAAATACATTTAACATTTTCTTTGGTTCTTTCGGTAAAGTCACGTAGAATGAGAATAAAAAATTGATAAAATAAAATAACACAATAATATTCTCACGACGTTTCGGCCACAACACAAGCGGCCTTCATCAGGTGAAGGGACGAGACTGTCTGGTAGGACAGTCTTGCCTTCACCTGATGAAGGCCGCTTGTGTTGTGGCCGAAACGTCGTGAGAATATTATTGTGTTATTTTATTTTATCAATTTATTATTTTATTCTCATTCTACGTGACTTTACCGAAAGAACCAAAGAAGATGAATCATTGCAGTCACGAAAGCTTAAAATCGACATTTAACATTATTTAATTATTTCCCTTCTACGTGGCTTTACCGAAAGAACCAAGAATATGAATCCCTGCAGTCACGAAAGCTTTAAATCGAATCATGACCAACATCAGTGATGAGTGGTATTTGAACAAGTCCTGGGTCCCCATTACTTGCAATGACCAGCGGGGTGAAGTATGGCAAAACAACCAACATAACTTACACGCCGTATCACTTATGGGGGTTGTTTTATTAAGGGTACATTATTATAACAATAATAAACATTTTAAAATATGTATTTTACATATACAATATACTGTTGCACATTTATGTCACGTTATTCTTTAACACCTCAAGTTAACGCATTCATTACTTTATACAATTTTAGTACGGAGTAATTTCATTTCCAGTTAATGCAAGGGATGCAACAGAGGGCTAACAGTGTAGTCTATTGATTTCCACCAATACTATGCGAGCCAGGCCATCAATTTCCGCGAACCATTGTTGCCGGCAGAAACACGAGCCGAGCCGGGCAGGCGCATGTGCAGACCGGGGAAGAGTCGATGGTGGCCGTGCAGTCTGTTTATAATTTTGCCTTCCTCAGCTGTCCACACTACTGGTGGCTTGGCTGACCCAGGATCATCAATTTAGACCGAGGAATGATGCTTTCCAGCTGGGCTAATCCCCACCGTTCCGTTCCGTCCCCCCCCCCCCCCCCCATAAACAAACTATGAATTTTAAAATCACCCATTTGGCCTTTCTAATCTTTGGTGCGCCGATTTAAAAACTAGGGTGTACTGTCGTGTGTAAATTAACGCCATGCTTGTATGGCACTCGTAACTGCACGTCGCATGAAAGGTTCGTTTCATCCGTATCGTGCTCAATGTTATCCTCACGGGTTTGTTTCACTTGATGTCGACGTTTTGTTTATTCTCTGTTCGTTGCATGCCAATGGACGCAGCACAGTGCGAGTCGAACGTCGTCGGCACACGCCGTTAGAATGAGGCTGCAGTATAAACACAATAATACGATCATTGTTTGGACAGCACCACTAATCCCATACGAATAGAATGCAGCCGCGAACAGTTATCCTTGAAATTAAAGTTATCTCGGGTAGGAATACTTCAAAACATCGCCCTGTAGTCCGATTGACAGCATATCTTTTGGGGCCAGCATATCTTTTGGGGCCAGCATATCATTGCAAGATATTGGGTAGGTAACACTTATATTTGACTATCTAAATTTTAAAAGGGGGGGGGGAGACGTTTTGCAAATGCTTATAATTTTATTAAAAAGTAACGCAGTTCTTTTTTCGCGTTCTTCATTCGCTACCTGTGGGACAGCACCTGTGAGCGCTGTGACGCAGTTGTGGAACAGGATTAACTTGATCTTTAAGGAGATCAGAATCACACCTGCACATTAATCAAACTATCAGCAGTGCTCCGGATGCCCCTGGGCGAACAGGAGGTGGGAGGAAATTGAGGAGACAATTGCTTCCGTCTGCTGCCCTCCCATGCCCCTTCTCCACTCCCCTACCTTTATCAGTGAGCTGCCAATCGCTGTGGTCTACCCTGGCTCTATGTACACATTTGGGCTGGCGAGCTTCTGGGTCAGTCATCGTCGACACGCCATCCTCGTGACTTGTAAGCACAGATCATTTGCAAGCTCATGGTGCCCCCTAAACCGCGTCCGCCGCACAAACCATGGCAAATGCGGATACCTAATACACAAATGGAAAATTAAATGCTCTCCAGTGTGCTGCTGTGGTCATCCAGAACAGACCATGCAACTTATAACGACGCAATGCTCCGATTCACAAATAATACGGAGAGACATCAAAGCGATGTTACGACATCAAAGCGATGTTACACTCCGCTGCTACTCCTGACCGCGGTGATCTGGCTTGACTACCTGAATGTGAAATTGTAGTTGTTGCTCTGTATCTACATTAGAGACACGGAAGAAGAAGATTTGCGAAAAATATATGTGCTGCTTACTGCACATGAAAATAATAACAATATATGGCGTGATACAGAACACAGTGGCATTATAGATCATTGCTCATAAAAAAAATGTGTCAAGCCTGTTGATTAGTTTGAAAAGCTTGGCTTTGGGAATCATTTTGAATCCTTCCTGCAAATACATCCTAAGTTGAATTATAATTCGGCATGCGTGAATTATGATTTTAAAAAATATAACAAAATCAGGTTTTGAAGTGTAAACAAATGCTGATAAAATGATGCAGATGTTTATAAAAATCGTTGTTAAAAGTTTAGGAAATCACCTGGCCTAATTAGCCAGGCAAGCTATATTCACATGGCTATGGTTAACTTATTGTTTATTATATTATGGAGGTCAATATATCATTCTCTGTGCAGTGACTGATTAAGCAATTTGAAAACGGAGTTGCATTTCTCCGTTCAAAAGTTGAAGTGAGCATTGCATTGTTTCCCGGCCTGTGGTTGTTACAAACATTGCCTATAACTCCCTCCCTGAACATCTACCCCATACCCATGGCCCTAACAGCTAAACCGGGCCCACTCACAAATATCAGAGGGCGCAAGTTGGCCTGGACGGCTCAGAGACTAATGCATGCGTCACATCAATGAGCAGCAAGTGACAGCTAGATCCCTGGGTTGGAGCCCACGGGTGTCTTAAGCAGCTTCTCCTTGCGTAATGGATTTGCGTGGTCTTATCCTAACTCAACAAAGAGTGCAGGAGAAAAAAAACACTATCAAATACGCTACATTTTCGCTGACAACCAAAAAGCGCCCTGGATGTGCCCGATTTTGTACGCTCTAAGAAGCTAATCAAGATTGAGTATAATTAGCATTAAATTCAACTAAACTATTTTTTTTTCCTAACCAGGTAAGGGCTACAAAGCTATATATAGCTCTTTTTTCAGAAGCGACATGGTGGCAAATGAAAGCTCAACGAAGTGGCTTATCATGTGGAACTTTATAGCAGCCAAATACTCTGAACGCATGTTTGTAAATGTGGATAGGGAAGAACCAGAGAAAAATCCACGCGACCACAGGGAGAGAGACATGCAAACTCGAAATATACAGCAGGCATCGTGATCGAACCCACGACCTCCTAAATACCGGGCGAGGTAATTATTAAAATAGAAGACCGACTGGATATACCCAATGTTGTATGTATGTTGAACTTCTTTCGCACCGTACGTAGCCAGCCTTACTAAACGGAAGTACGGTGGATGGACAACAAACTAAAGAGAAAAGAAAAAAAGAAATGAACACTTTGGCTGTGAGGTGGCAAAGAAGGTGTCAGCACAGCTATGGATTCTTGAATCTATCTGTGTGGAGCTTTGAGTGTCATACCCTCGCTGGTGCTTAAGATGTCTGCTCACATGCCAAACACGTGTGGAATGAATTGTCCAAGCATCTTAATGCAAGACCCTTCTGTGGGTAAATAAAGGACATTGATTATTTTTGTTATCATTATTTTGCTGTGCTTTAATGAGGTTTATCCTACTTAAGGTTGGTCGATGTAGACAGTACAAACCACTGACTGAGCCAACATTGGGTAGATACCTGCCTAATATTTATGTGCTGCACAAAGTGGATAACGCAAGGCTGCAGTGTGAGAGCTCAGAATCTTTATTTATCCTGGAGGAATCCGATGAGCTATTAAGCTCTTTTCACAGATATCCAGTAGGCCGGGCAAGAACGTTACAACAGCAAACACGATGGGAGTGTAAAGTATAGTAAAGGATATGACTAAAAATAAATATGAAAACTAAACTATTTTTATTTTACCAGGTAAAGCCCACTGAGCTTTTAACTTATTTTTCAGAAGCGACCTGGCCACAAATGATAGCTCAACGAAGTGGCTTATCACGTGGAAAATTTATAGAAGCCAAATAATCTAAACGCATGTTTCTAAATGTAGAGGGTTGCATCAGATGGTGATGTCCCCAATGCAGGCCGCGTTACACCAGAGCCTACACACCGCAGATCACAAGTCTTGCACCGAACATAACACGACTCTCTAGTCTACACGCTGAGGGCCGATTAATCGTGCGTTGCACATTAAGAATAATCATTTACATCAATTTCCAGGTGGGCAATCGCCTGGGCTAAAATAGATGTATAAACGCCCTGCCACAACCTAGCAAAAGTTGAAGATGATGTGACCGGGAGCCAGCATTGCCGAGGTCTTAAGTCTGAATACAAACAGCAAACCATGATTGAAGCCGGTTCTCAAGTACTGTATAGAAAATTGATGGTCTCAACCCATCATCCATCAGTGAGTTGAGTTGTTTTATTACTTCTCTTTTACTTGTCCCAGCTTTTAAGGACTAAACTTTGAAAATGATTCAGATGCGTGACACGTTTTAATGTTGAGAATGTTTGGGGCTCTGAGAAGCGACTCCATGAGTCGGTCTGTGGTGTGCTCTTCCGGAGCCGTTTCCTCACGTGAGGTGGGGTCCTCCTGCTGCCCGTTGGGATTCTGGAAGGACATGTCATTGTTTCATGACTTGACCGGTGGCAGAACGAGAATATCATTTTCGACAAAAAAGATTGGACCAACAAAAAATGTACAGGTAAAAACACTGAAGCAATACAAGCACTGTGTACCTGATGAACATGTTTTTTTTCTCAACATTTTTTTTTATTGACGCTTCAAAGAAACACGCGTGTGTGTGTGTGTACGTGCTAAAAAATGTTTGACATGGGCATGCGTGAGATGCCAACCGGAAACATCTTCTGGAATCTGGAAATAAAATAATCATTTTCACAAGGTTAACCAATCATTATCCGTCCACTGCTGGACGAAGGCATTCCCTTTCCTCGCAGCCTCGTGATGCCAAAGTGCGTTTCGCTCCACGAACCGCACGAGCTCACCTCGTCACTCCATCCCTCCGGTAGTCATCCTCTCGCGCACATTTACCCTCCTTCGGCGTGCCGTTCTGTCATCGGCCTCGGCCATCTCTCCACGGTTCACTGTGTGCTTCTCAGGTGTTGTTCCACGCTTTGTTTATTGGTCAGAGTCAATGTTTCCAATCCGAATGTCGTGGCAGTTCAATATGCGTGGTTCAGTAAGGCAGTCTATTGAAGAGACGTAGGAAATGATCCCATCGTGCCTTCCCTGGGGTGGCTCTCCAGCATGGAGCAATGCTCTGCTGGCTGTAAGGAGTTCCATCTACTTTTCTACGTGCATTGAAAGCAATAACCCAAACGGGATTCAATTGGTGATAAAAAAAATAATCTGATATACGTATGGGAATCAATCCACTGACTGTACTCATACATTACATTATTCGCCTGGTGTTTAATATTTTTCACAAAACTCAATTAAGACCATTTGCACAATTTGGTTTAAAAACGTGAATATTTTACCTCAGCCCGTAATTCTATGACTATGATGTGCATCAGGCAATGTGGCAGTGTGGTTAGGAGCGGTATAAACAGTTCAAATTATTTTCACAATTCAGAGTGACAAATCACTTTAAGCATTGATTGCTTGCTTTTTTTATTTTGAAATCATCTCGTTTGCGTTGCTTTAAGTTTTTTTCTAGTTTGTTTATGCAATTTTTTTTATTTCACTCCATGAGGCAAACCCTTATAAATAAATAAAAGTATTAGTATCATGTGCATTGTGATGGTGGTGCAGTGGTTAGCTCACTGCACTATGAACCCACCCACCTGAGTTCGATTCCTGGCCACGGTTAACATTTGAATCTGTCCTGGGCATTTCCTTCCTGAACCTGCACTGATCAGCTTTGTTGAAGTGTGGTCAGACAACCTGGGAGGCCTTCATCCAACAGTGGCTTTCACATTTTCTAAGCCACCACCACTTTTTTCACTTGTGTGTGTTATCGGTTAGCAGCAGAGAATGAGAACGTGCATTTCTCTCACCAACTTTCCTTATCAAATATCCCTCCCGCCACCACGCCAGCGTCATTGATTTGTTCACATTGGACGCACCGCAGTTTGCATCCTCCCTTGCCTCGAGCGGGAGTTTTCATCTGCGGTGGATATTTTCCCAGGCTACCCATTGCCGGCTGGCTAAGTTGTAACCAGATTACAGAATCTCTTCAAGAAAGCGGGTCATGCTCTGTGTTGACGTGATTGTTATTTCCCCCCGCCCCCATGCAATATGACATAATGTGCTGCTGTTATCTTCAAGGACACAGAGAAAGTATATTGGATGATCGTATATGGCCCAGGCTTTTCACACAATATCAATGCAATGTGGAAACCATTAGTTGGGCTCTGGCTGCATTTAGACCAATAAAAACAAACACTGTCCATAAAACAACAGCCACTATTCACTGCTAAGTGGCGGTAACATGACCACGGGTGCTCTTGCCTAGACCTGGTGCACTTTGAGCCAATGCACAGTGTCGAAGGCTCACTAGCAGGAGGTGAACAGCAGACCCACGTTATATGAAATGATTTTCTGAGATGATCATCTGTCACAAGTATTGGACATGTTGTTATATATGCCTACAATAAGTGGTCATATAAAGTATATATTTGTCATGATATCCGTGCATATATTATTGTTGTTAAATTATCATCTGAAATTTCGTGCCTCGGTCTGATTATCATATTTTTTTCTAATGCGAAAATTGTAAATACCTCCCTAACAAACATTATTCAAACATCTACTTACACATGAGTGTGGAAATATTTAGAAATTGATTGCGTTGCCAATGGCCAAAGATTGCATTATACATTGACCATGATAATGATATGGAACAAACCTGAAAAGTTTGCAAAGAACCAGGGGTAGGTGAATGGTTAGAGATACAGACAAAAAGATCACGTGGATCAGAGAACATACACAAGTTAAAACACAACATTGGCTTTAGAATGTTAATTTAACCCACCCTGTGTTGTATTCTTCAGGGGCTGCACGCAGCAATGTATGCATGTATGTTGAACTTATTTCGCACCGTGCGTAGCCAACCGTGCCTGTCGGGGGTGCAATGTGCGAGCATCGAAGTGACCTCGAGGAGATATTCCATAAGACAAGTGACAACGCGTTTGCTTGTGCCCCACTGCTTTCAGACATCAGGCGGCGTCGATATTTTTTTTGTGTCACGAGGAGAAGAATTAACGACGTCCGTACGTGAGACAAATCATTTGTTGATGTCTGCCTTGATGTGATCACATTGCAGCTGTGGAAACCTATGCCAAATTAATGTTACACACATAGACAGTAATACAAAAAAAAATCTCCCTCCACAATTAATCTATTCAAGATATAAATCATAACTAAAACTAAGCTTTTACACTGGAAAAATATATATTTTTTCATGTTCTCATTTGACATCCAGCCAGATGGTGCTGTAGCAGAGAGCTCACCTTATATTTAAAACCTCTTTTTGAAAAGTATCTGAGCTCATTGTGCCTCTCAAAAATGAGAATCCCTTTCTGGAAAGTTACCAGGGGTTTATCTTGAGAGGCTGATCCCTGGCAGAAGAATGTGAAATGTTCACCTCTGGCTATAGGCAGCAAATTGATATGGACATTGAAACATGCTCCCATGATCAGGGAGACACTTTCACAAATAATTAAGATTCATGTGTCTGCTCATTTTTGTATGGGCCGGCATCATGTCAAACGATAGCCATATCAGGGCTAGCACATCTCCATAAATTTGAAATGTGGCCCATGGGTTGTCCACCCTCTGTTGCTCGAGCAAGTTTCGAGCACAAAGGCGAACTTTCTAGACAAACACTGTGGCAATTGTGACAGGTTTGTGCAGGAGTTCGTGTGCAAATCACCAGCCAACAACGCTGTCACACGGTTAGACAAAGTGAGGGGAATTTCTTCCTTCGCAGTGCGTCAGCACAAGTTTGAATTCTCGGTTTTAATTTCACAGTCCTCCTTGAGGCAACAACAAAAAAATGGCTCCGAAAATGCCACGGTAAAAAAATGTGATGTTGTGCTTCACTTGCAAGAGGCCGGCTATAAATACTTATCATTCATATTAGCGTTGGATGGTGGTCATCTTTGCTGGTGCTGCTGAGAAAATGATGGAAATCCCGAGTTACCAAACCTGAGACAAGTCACGATATAACGGCCTTTCTAGATCTGTCACCAAGTAGTTGCTCACCAAGTGAAACAATATTTCCTCACTCCAGTGGGAGGATGGAATGAGTTGATCCTGGATCAGGTTTATTGAGAGTGTTTCTTATTTTGAGTCAGCTGCTCAACCACCTGACCGACACAACAGTCATTCAACAGTCACATGAGCCACTCGTTAACACAATGAGAGCACACAGACTTACCCTAGAAATAAAGTTTGTAAGTTTTAGTCTGTATTTTAATTACAATGCATAAGAAGAACAGCCTTACAGACGATTGTAATTACCTTGATATTCGTAAGCGCCTATAAGGCTCATCCAAAATATGAAGATTTGGTGTAGCCAGAACTAGGTCAGGCCAAGGATTGTAACCGCAGCGACTATCATGACAGACCACACAAAGTACTCTTTTAGACCTAACAGAGCCATGAGAGGCCCTGGTAAGCTTCAGATATTTTTTTCCTTTGGTAGGTATGACCAGCAATAGAACCAGGTACATTGAAATCAGAGTGTAAAAGATGAACCACGAAGCTTGCTATCGGAGAGATACACAAACATCGAACCAATACAAGCACTTTGTACCTGAAAACATTTTTTTAATATTTGCGTTTCTAAGAAACGCGTGTGTGTGCGTGTGTGCGTAAAAAATGTTGACATGGACAAGTGTGATATGCCAACCAGAAACATGTTCTGGAATCTGGAAACAAAATAATCCCGTTCACAAGGTTGACCACGTGCTACAAAAATTGTAATTACATTTTGAAGTGTCGAGCCTGCAACCAGGGTAGTCTCTAGACACAAGGGGTGGGTGTTTTTGAAATGAGAATTTGAAATTAAGGATTTTTTTCGCAAGGTCCTTGGAGTTGGCATTTACATTGTTTTCGTGTTCGTGTAAGTTTATGAGTGCACGTGTCTGTGTGCGTAAGTTGTGTACTTTTGTGATGATTTTTGTTTTCATAAAAGCTCGAAGAGGTGGGGCACGTATCAGCGGGCGTCCCATCCGTCTGCGTCTCCGTACGTATCGTACGGATGGTGTGGCGGAGCAGGGCCTGGAATGTCCGCAGAACAAATAGAGTGTTGTTTAGTCTGACTGAGACTGCCCTTATCAGCAGTTGCCCATCCCTGTTGCCATTGCTGCTGAGAGCATTCCGTTTCAGCCACAGAATCCAGCCACCGGTAAACCCAACCAGGGGAACGGAGGAGAGAAAGAAAACACCCGACACTGAGAGAAGTACCTGGGAATTGTGCCACGTAAATAATCCAAAAATCCGTTCTCGGATGTCCCCTCCAAAGAGTTATTATGAATCCCAATGGGCCCTCACTTCGTTAAATAAAATACACTGATTGAAATATTGCACTTTAAGTATCACTTCATGGTATTTTAATTAAGAATAAAAAAAAACATATGGAATGCAGAAAGACAAGGTGACTGCAATATCAGAATCAATGTTGTAAAAGCAATGGCCAATTGAGGTGTAATGTGGTTTTTGCTGTGCATATGGGTAGAGCTAGTGCTAGAGCAATGTTTTTCATTGCCCGCAGGCCACTGGCGGCCCCTGGTGGCCTTTAGCGCGGCCCCTGACGTGTGGCAACCCCCGACAGCACACAACAAATGTGAAAAACACCCCCCATCAACATCGTGCTGGTGTTGTCACACCCACAATGGCTTCAAATGTGTGGTAGCCCTCACACCGATGATGTCTTATCGGCGAAAGTGGCCCCCCTCTGAAAATTGGTGAAGAACACTGTGTTGGGAGCTTTAGCAGGGGACCACTTGTAATGTATGTATGTCGGGTGTATGTTAGTTGTATGTATGTTGAGCTTCTTTCACACCGTACGTAGCCAACGGTGCTAATTGAAGGTGCGGGGTAAGGACAACAAACTACACACAAAAAGCAGTTCTAAAGAAATTAGTGTTTAATATCGATTTAAAAGTGCATAGCTCCAGTGGCTTCCTAAAATCGGAAGGAAGAGCGTTCCAGACGGCCGCAGAAGCGCATCTGAAAGCGCCGCGCGATGCGGTGACCGTCTTTGTTTGATGGCCAGCCGAAAGCCGCTGCGAGGTTGACCAGAGGTCGCGTGATGGTTTATGCTCCTTGAGATTAGCACGGTATTGTGGTTCATTTGTGGCAAGGACTTTGTGCGTAATGAATATTCCTGAGAAGGTAAGGGTGTCAAGACACAGAGAGCTTGGGCACGTGCAGTGAAGAGACAAAAACATGCAATGAGAAGGGCTATGAAGATCCCACCGGCGCATGGCAGAATGAGATATCAAGATAGTGTGCATATGACCTTGAGAACAGGAAAAGAATAGAAGCACTTGGAAAATAAAATGTGATCTGTCGACCCCAAGCAGTTATGGATCTACTGACTTAGAATAAAAAAGTACTCAAAATATAACTGGCTGAACATGCCAAGAAGGACCTTTTTGATAAAGTATTGAGAGTCAGTGGGCCTTTGTTGGGTACATTAAAAAAAAACATTGTGACATTTACTGACCACTGCCTGTAGAAATCTTTCTACTTTATACACTATTATTTTGTGAATAGAATTGCAATTCTGGTCTAATTCGATCATTTGAGCCAATGATGTATACAAGCCTCGCTACCGACTTTACCATCCTTCAGTAATGGGTAGATATGTAGCTTGTGGCAGTACATATGTGTGTTGAACTTCAACACGCAGCCAACCGTGTTAATCGGAGGTGCCGCTGAAGGTCAACAAACTATACACACAAACAAAAAACACTGTGCATGGTTCCAGAGCAATTTTAACCAAAACAATTTAGTTTTTGTGAGAATGGCTCTGGTTCGCCTGTATCACCACACAAACATCAGTGCAAATCAAAGGCGTCAGAGGGTGATCAGGCTGTCTGCCACCGAGCGGTGGAAGTTCATATCTTGGATCAAAAAGGCCAAGGGACCGCAGCTTGCATCATCATCATCATCACGATCCATGGGCAGATAGCCCGTAGGTGTCCACGAACACATTTCGTAATTTGTTGCCACTTGCCTCTGCATTGTGCAATATGCTCAAGTGGTGCCACATCTTGCAGCCATCTCTGAATAAAATTTTCAATTGTACTCGTTATGAGTCTTCTAAAACAAAAACTGACATTGTTACCTGAATGTGAGTACATTTTAAATGTCTTTAATCACCGTTTTGACATTAACAAAATGGCTGAGATGAATCGTCACAAATTCTATCCATGTGACGTGGTTGAGTGCCAGTATAGCGCCTTAAACTAAGAGGTGGCATGTTCAAACTTTGGACTTGCAGGATTTGCATGATTGATGGGTTTGATGGTTTTTGCTCAGTCATTACAACGTCATCCTCGAGTTGGTAATTGCACTGCATGCTGCTTTTTCTAATTTCTGAGGGCATACAGTTTGCACGTTCTCCCCGTGGTCACGTGGATTTTTCTCCAGACCCTCTGGGTTTTCCCTCCACATTAAGAATTAGCATGCGTTTCGATATTTGGCTGCTATACATGTCCACGTGATAAGCCACTTCGTTGGGCTATCATTTGTGTTGCTCAGTGGGCCTTGACTGGTGAAATAAAACGTAATAAAACGTTGTCGTTTTACACATAACCAATCCCCTGGAAACTACTGGAGCGGGTCAGTATCATTCAATAGTCGACTGAGATGATTGAATCATTGGGTTCCACAGACGTTTGTTCCTTGTTAGGTTAAGTGGCCCTGCTGTTGGTGCATCATTTCCAAGGGTAGAATGAATTTGAATGTTCCATGAGTACCCGCACAGCAACTGTCTTTTATAACCGAGAAACACATTTTACCACTGAGAAGCCATTGTCAATTGAGGAAAAACTTTCCCTGTAACTTCATGATGCTACCGATGCTGTGATCGTTTTCAATCTTAAACTGGACGCAATCATCGTTTTTTTTGGTTTAATTTTTCAGTTTATTTATTTTGGTATAGCCCTGTGAGCCATTCGGCTCTTGATTCGGGTGCAACCACAACAAACAAAAAAGCAAAAACACGAACAAGAAAAACATCTTAAAGTGACTATGTGGCTGTGCAAACAGAAAATCCATGAAAAAAACAGCAAAAAAATCCTGAAAAAAGCACCGTACACCAACGCTGTGTGCAAAAAATCCCAGCGGGATGCAAGTCAAAGAACAACAACAACCACAAGAAAACTTAGATTAAGGCCGTCAGTCTAACTCCGTACTACAACAAAACAAACATGTCCAAACCAAAAGACTTTTCGAAATCACCAAAAAATAAAGCAATAATTGCAACGTAACAGTGATCATAGAGACTGTGACCGAATTTTTACAATAAACTACATAAATAACATGTAACACCAAATCCTAGAGCCATAGCTGGCTGCATGAGTTACTTCACAACAATAGAAGCATCAGTCGGAGTATCAAATTTTTCAATGCACCTTTAAGATCAGCACGCTAAATCAAAATACAGGTAATACTTTGCAGCGTCATCCGGAGCGAAACATTTTATTTTATTTTACGCCAATGAATAGCAGTGGCAGCTGCTAGAGCAGTTTTGAGAGAAGATCTCATTGGTAGCGATTCAAGTTGCAGTTTATTGGCAATAGCATTCCAGACCCTGGGGGCATCAATAGCAAAGGCCCTTCCTCCAGTTTTGTACGGCAATATGGAATGTGAAGCTGGTATTCACCTGGTGTAAAGTACATGTAACATTGACTACTTTACGTGAGATGCATGGCAATGTTTTTCCGAGTTCTCTCATTCATTCCGCTTTATTTTACAAACAATAAACAGTCTGCGAAGTCGACCTATGAATCCTGCAGTTAAACACATTCCTGCGGAGGGAGCTGGTAGGAACGTTGGGTTGCTCGGTCAATTGCCAGGGTCAACGGCGGCACCACGTGGTGTATTCCGCACAATATGCCCGACTGTGAGGGCGGGCACAAGCCGGCGTGAGTAGGTGAAACGTTGAGTTTTATAAGGGCACCACGGGGTGACCAGCCCCTCCCCACCCAGCCCCACCCCTCCCACCCCCCACTCAGCCCCACCCTCCCCACCCAGCCCCGCCCCACCCTCCCCTCCCCACCCAGCCCCACCCCTCCCATTTGTGGATGCACGACGGACGGACGGACACAACAATAAGCCCGTGTGGGGTGCTGCTGCTGCTGGTGTTGTCACCAGGAGCTTCCTCCTACCAGTAAAAGCGAAGTCGTTGGAGAGGTTAAGAGAACAGAAGTTTACGATGTGGGTTTTGAGGAAATGTAATCCTTTTAGGGGCTGTAAATGTTACATTTTATTTCATCGAACAACAATAAAGTGTTAATTAAAGCAGCAGTAGCAATGTTTGAGCCTCTTAACAAAACAATGTTCGTTAAGCATCCCTTTCCTTCATAAAACACTTCAAGGTTTTCTTTGGCGAAGCTGACCCATTTTCAGATATCTGCTTTGCTCTGTTTGCCGGGTACAGTGTCACACTCAACGCTAAAGCTCAGTCTAAAACAGCAAAAAAAACCTGCAAAGGTAAATACAGGCCAACATTTGTCAGAACACAAAAATATAACTAGAGTCTCAGTGCCTGTGTTCAGTTTGGCATCAGTATCATATTCCAATGCAGAGTGTGCAAAAATAATTTCACAGTTGTCACCAGCAACTGTGAAACTATTCAACGTGATTTAATTTAATTAGTGCTTTGCGGTGTACTTATGGCCTTGTGTACACGAGTGTGTAAAGTTTTCCCCTATTTACCCTCAGAACATTTACCCCCAAAACACGCATCAATGAATGGCTAGAAGAGCTGCTGATATGTTCGCTTGAGAAAGTAGAATGTCTGCACAGTTTGATGCGGCTGTTTGGGGGTTTTTTTTAGTTCCCTTAAAACTGTAACTTTCGAATAAACTTTGATTTACTCAGGAAAGCCTCCATCGATTTGCACAGACTTTCCATGGAAGAACTACGCCTGTGTCGTTGGGTGAACACTTGAGCATGTTTTTGCGATGTACAGGGAAACTCGAGGATGTGGAGACCACCTGCGCATTCAAGTGAAAACACTGAAACTCTCGATTTAAAATTACACATTTCCTTTACTTTACTTTCAGCGATTCCTTGCAAAAAATAATCGTTGTGGCATCGCTCATGCATGTTTATAACACTGAATAAAGGACAATCACCGTTGACTTCCCCACAAAGTGGTAGCTATTTTATCGATCCTGGAGGGATTATGAATTGACTCAATCCTGCCCCCATCCCCAACCAGGACTTGAACTCACAACCTTCCGACCGCGAGCTGCTTGCTCACACTGTACGGGTCATAAGGGACCATACTTCACCCAGCTGGTAAGTGAGGGTTGGCGAAGGCAGGGGGCATAGCAGTTGGAGCATATAAGTACAGGACAACATTAGATTTTGCTGCACTTCCTTCTGTTGTGTATGTATGTTGAACTTCTTTCGCACCATACTTAGTCAATCGTGCTAATCGGAGGTCAATCTGTTGACACAAACATAGCCCTGCAGCCTATAGCAACCTGTTGTGCATGATGGTCAACCATCCAACCACTTGCCCATGTCTGGAGATGAACCCAAGGCTCTATAATTGACTGAAACATGCTTCCCTGACCTACAAATCAACCTCAAAGTGCTGCTGGTTTTCTTTTTTTATCCATAATAGTGTCATGAAATGAACGGTAGCTTTTATTTAATGCATTAGTGATACATGATTGTCTTTTGACTCCATATGTTAATCTGAATATGCAACAACGCCCTCAGAATTTCACTCGATTATATCACAATACAGTATATGCAACTCAGAAAATAATGTACCAATACCGTTATCAAGTGTGTCCACTATTATGTAACATCTATGTTTCAAGGGCCTCTCATGCAAAATATATACCGTAATGCATCTTAGTCGATTCCCGGCTAGTTAAATGAAGGACACTTGTTCATTGACATTATAAATGTGCCCCATTGAGAAACAAGCGATTAAACGCTGAAGATAGTCTGTGGGCTCACAACTGGCATCATCTTTAACAGAGAAGCCTTGTCATGTCAGCACGCTTTGGGAAGTAAATTAAAAAAACGGCATGTGAAATGAAAACAACACATCTTCAGACAAACAGCACAGAAGCAAACATTTAAAAAGATGCACATTTGTTACAGTAGACGGTCGACTATCCGCATGCGGTTTGTCTGTTTTGCTGATTAACCGCACACCTGAGATTTTGACATGAATTAATAACTCGTGTATTTTCGATTGAGCCAAAGTAATAATCTAAAAACAGTTATACAACATTGTTATTCTTGGAATTATGTTTTACAAGTCACGTGCTTAAACCGAACAAATATGTGCACCCGGTTAATCCTAAATCCACGTGATCACCTCTACACTACAGTAGTTGCATATCTTTACAACAGTGGGCGGAGTTTGATTATTTATGGATTTTGAATTATCTGCGACCATCCTTCCCCTGTCAATAGCGCGGTTAATCGAGAATCTATGGCTGTTTGCTGAGCAGCAAATTGAAATAAACATCAAGAAGGACCCCATGCAAGGCTTTAACATAACAAATGCTGCTGGAGCCACAGGACAAGACACGTCTCATGTTAGTCCAGAAAAAAAACGACCTGAGTGGTCATTTGCTGAAACTGGACGTGAAGCAAACGGAATTAGACGGCGGTAAATGAGCCTTAAGTATCTCAAATGGGGGGAGAAAATAATTTTAATTGCAGTCGATGACATGAATGGAAGGAGCGTGGCGTGAATGAGAGGAGAGTCTGAGCTGCAACGCAGCATGGGACCCTTCAGCTTAACCAATGCCTCCGTTCTATTTCACTGCGCCTAACCACTTCGATAACAACAACAAAATATGGGTAGAGTTCGCGCAAGCAATCAAAGAAGCAATCCTTCCGTTTCTGGTGACCATTCGTGCACCGTCGTGTTAGCAGCTGCCTCGCGAATGAGCGTTTAAAACAAAGGAAGCTCTCCCAGCTACTGAGATGATGTACACCGTTACAAGTTTTTGATGGGAAAAATCCCAGTGAAGCAATATATGCCACGGTTTTACACATGCATTATTGATTACCTTTCATTGAGCAGGTATACGCCTATTGAGTTAAACGATTTCTTCCCCAATGAGATTCAATGCAGCTGCAGCTGTGTAAGGTGAATTATTTTATACGTAAATATAGTCGTCTGTCATTTTCCAATTTTGAATTTGACTTGCAGTTCCAGGGCAGAGTGACCTGCTCTTAAGAATGATGTCACAGAGCCATTCATCTCCACGACCCAGTCGCAGACTGCGCATCGTGGTAATATCCTGCAAAATTTACAGGTGGCTGCAGAAATCAAATTTCTCACTGTGCAAACTGACCTAGCAGGCAGCCCATTATCCGTACAGTTTCGAGCACCCAATAACAACACGCACACACACACACAGTGGATGTCCTACGAGAAAGACCGGCCCATACTATAGGAATGTCGAATGTCCACGACTGACTTAGAATACCAACGAGGATATCCTAAGATGCCCAATCTTTGTTGTAGGCGTGGGGTTGTGTGGTGGCCAGGCAATCGCAGCGCTGAGTGTCACCCCGCGCATTCCATCGTGGCGTTTCTCTGGCAACTCCAGTTTCCTCGCATTTGCAAAATGCTCATTTATGTCATTGCCAGACGTCCCAATGCATGACCTTCCCGATTAGGAGTCTTGAGACTATATGAGGTTTTTGTGGGTAATTAATTATTTCATTCCTATTATTGGTATTGTTGGATCACGAAGACACTTATTCTCTTTTATAGGGGCGCCTGTATATGTGGAGTTTGCGTGTCTCCCTCCCCATAGTCTTGTGGATTTTTCACCAGATCCTCCGGCTTTTCCCTCCAAATTTAGAATCAATGTGCATTTAGAGTATTTGGCAGCCATAAATGTCCACGTGATTTTCCACTTTGTTGAGCTACCATTTGTGGCCAGGTCGCTTTACCTGGTAAAATATATTTTTAATAGTTTTAGAAAATTGTTCATTTCATACACAATTAGCAATGGTAAAAAAAAAATAACCGTTTCATGAAGGTGAACGTTTATGATGCAGTTTACCAATCCTGCCACAGAAATATACCACAGCAGATGAGTGGCATTAACAAGCAAAAAGTTACTAATGGTAATGACATTCTATAGATTGGAAATATTCAATTCAGGGGGCCAAGAGAGACTCAAAAATTGCTTAAAAATTGTTGAGAATTCAGTCCACCCTGAACTGCAATTTAGATCTTCAGAAGCGGGGTTTTCCACTTCTTCCACATTTCCAATGTCATAATCACTCAATGCCATGATCACTTAAAGCACAATATCTACAGGGGCACGTCAAACTTCTTCCATACACTGGAAATGTGTCCACCCGCTGTCAAAAAATTACTTGAAATTTGTGGACATTCAGATCAATAGTATGAAATACAATAATAAAACTCTCCACACAGTGATGCACAGAAGCATCCAGGAACGCTCTCCTAAATGTGACACACATAATTTAAATACATCCAGCATGACAGTAATTGCTTTCCCTGAGCTATCGAGCTGCCTCTTAGCACGATGTTGACAACTTGTTAAGGAATATTCATGTCTGAGGACAATTTGGGACACCTTGAACTGTAAATTATTTTTCAAAGAACCTTAAAACAAAATGATACTAAAATTAGCACGTGAACAGTCAAATAAATATTCAACCAGTATCTTTCTTGCTGCTATGTTTCAAGAATGTGATGTGCATTAATATATACTATTCCTTACGTCAGATTAAATCACCCACTACACGTATGCAATTTCGTGCGTAGACACTTCATTAATTTAATTACGGTATTTGAAATTTCCAAGTGAGAACTGTCCTGCATCTTCTTTGGTTCTTTCGGTAAAGTCACGTAGAATGAGAATAAAATAATAAATTGATAAAATAAAATAACACAATAATATTCTCACGACGTTTCGGCCACAACACAAGCGGCCTTCATCAGGTGAAGGGACGAGACTGTCCAGCGCTGTCCTACCAGACAGTCTCGTCCCTTCACCTGATGAAGGCCGCTTGTGTTGTGGCCGAAACGTCGTGAGAATATTATTGTGTTATGTTATTTTATTTTATCAATTTATTATTTTATTCTCATTCTACGTGACTTTACCGAAAGAACCAAAGAAGATGAATCATTGCAGTCACGAAAGCTTTAAATCGAAATTTAACTGTCCTGCAGTTTAAAATGCACTTGGCCAGAGGTTGCCCAATGTGGTCTCGCGCAGATAGAATAGGGAACTTCACGCGATCCCTAATCATCAAATGAATATACACTTTACATAGATATTCAAGTTGTAAACATAAATCACAAGTACGATTATCAAGGCAATGTAAAACAAAGTTATAATATGTGAATACATTCATTGCATTCAGATGATGACTTTAATAATTAGCAAGTATTATTTAACATCGCAACATTTTTCCATTGATTTAGCTTCCAAGACAAATATCTCCAAAAAATCACAACTTTTTTGCAAATTTAAATATTTTTGTTGGCCTTAAACATCTAAAAAAAAATCAACCATATAACCATATTCCAACCAATCACAAAATCACGTGATTTCAAACTGGGTTGGGACAATATTGCATTGTTAAGACAACATCGCAATGCATTTCCTCATGTTTTCCAGCACCTGTTAAACAAAAAACATGAATCTGAACACTATTTTAACATCATTGCACAAAAATTGCAGCGTTTAACCTTATTTTAAGACCACTATGCCAAATTACCAGCGTGAAGCATGGTGAGAGAACACTGCTGTAAAATGGACTTTGGCTCCTTCACTCTGAAGTACTGCAGACTAATTTTCCCAGCCTGCACTGCTTTCTAGATACCCCGCTGGGAACTGTGAAACAGTCAATGGCAGTTCAATAGGTCTCACACCAGCATCTAGACAGCATTCATTAGCAGACGTGTGTACATTTCATTATTCAGGATTTTATTTATGTTTTCACGTGACTGAGAGTCCCATAATGCACTCCTAACCACTGTTCACAGTTTTTACTTCGTAATTATCTTGGTGCATTTCCAAGATTTAATTTTTTATTCCAGAAAACATGCTGTTTCGTATCGAACGAAAAAAACATCAGCTTTCTGGCCATTATTACGGATTATTCTGCTTTTGCAGCAAATTTGCGGGTGAATAATTTGAATTAATCATGTGTTACGTGAAATAATGTATGTTGCTTACGTTTTACACATTGAATCGATTAAACAGAAACGTGCAAGGATTTAATTGCAATTAACCCACCCACACGCACAAGTGGGTTCACAAACCCACGCTCGGTGGGATGCCTCGGGGCCCAGCAGGTTCGAAAGCCGCACAATTCTCTCTGACCCCCTTTTTACCCTTGTGCTTGGTCAGCGCCCGTGCACCACCAGGGCCAGCATGAGACAGCCATCGTCTCTCCGTTCACAGCTCCACTGAGCCCATGGTGGAAATTCCACGCTTACTGTGGTAGGTGACCGCCGCTGACTTCTCACAAATGCGCTACCCGTTTCGTTGACTCCCAGAGGGATGGAGCCGAACAGAGATTTGAACTCATGCGTTATCAAGGCAATCGTAGGTATTTTCTATACATATATAACTGTAATTACGTAATTGACTGCTTATGAATGTAATGGTTAACACCATTCGGGTTCTACATCTATATTTAGATCAAGGATAGATAAATAAATACAAACTTATTAACGAAGGTTAAGGTTCAGGAACAAGAGCTACAAAAAGTGTAATGAGGATACATTTCCTTTGCCAAAAATGTAATCTTTGGATGATGGAAAATTATCCTATTGGATGTTGCCAGATCAATTTTTTTATCCAATATGCACTGTTTTAGATGTATATCCACATTGCTTCCATTACACATACAATTTTGTAGGATTTGGATAGCTTTGCAAGAGTGGGATTAATCATTGATGGATTCGGTGAGGGTTAGGGTTACGGCTGGGGTTGGGGTTAGGGTTAGCACATGGAGCCAATGGTGAAGACATCCCATTTGCAAAATAATGCGGACTGGTATAATTCCATTACCCTTCTTGGTCATTCATCTGCCTGCGTGACCTCTCCTTAGAGCCAGCGAACGGCACCGCGCTAATCATCCCAGAAGACAGTCAAAGAACACTGCGTTGCTACAGACTGAATACCGCTTGGTGTTTGTGGATAATCACCCTGAAGGGAAAGTAATGGTAGCTATAAATCTCTAAATATTAATCACAGGAAGGAAGGGTGTAACGAAATCAATATCGAATGCGTTGAATTGCACGATGGGTACACGTGAATGTGATACATGTGATTGTTATTCCTATTTGACTGAATACGAATAATACAAGTTGACAACATACACACTTTGCAGTCACGAAAGCCTTAAGTCTTGATAACATATGTTTATTCTTAATTAAGTTTTGTTTGTAAGCGGGACAAGAGCCATGTGTGATGTTGACCACTCCCTAAAAAATACTAGTCTCAGAATGATCACACCATACAGGTTACGCACGCTAGGATGAGCTGACCTTGGGAATGTCAAGCCAACGCTTAAAGACCCCGGCGGGAACGTTGCAGGAGTAAACCACTGTGCATTTCTGTAATGGCCCAAGTCCTAAACATATCTGGAATGTATACTATGATAATATACTAATAATTTACATTCATAAAGCACCCTTAAACAACCGTTCTCAGGGCGCTATGCATGGAAAGGCGGAAATAGTTTAACATCAACCAAGGAAAAGAGAAGTGAGAAAGACGGTGGAAAATCACTAAAGAGAGACAACCATTTTAAACAGATACGTTTTAAGTCGAAATTGGAGGATTTGTAAAGTGTCTCGGAGGTCGTGACCTCAAAAGGCGACGAGCTGCAGAGTTCAGGTGCCGCAAATGCAAAAGGCGCCGTCACCACCCCCAAGTGTGAAGCCGAGAGACCGAGGGACAGTGAGCAATGCACACTCTGAGGATCTTAATGATCTTGATGGAATATATAGCTGAAGGACGTCATAAATGTAGGGATTAACAAGTCCGTTTCAGGCCTTGAATACCAGCAAAATATAGTTTGTGCATTTGCATTTTAAGCATACAATGAGTAGGTTCATTGGTTTTCTTAATATATTCAGGTAAACAGTTAAATACAACGCACCTGGGCATCAGTATTTGCAAACAGAATGCATTTTTTTTATTATGCCGAAAATCCTCAATGAGTGTCAGGGGTTATTTTTAGGAAGGTGCTGCATTGGGATGTCTAGCGAATTCCCTTTCGTGAGTGTTTGGTATGTGGGAAGAAAACGAGTATACCTCATGGATATTTCGGGGTGACACTCAGTACCACCATCCCCTGACCACCTCGTATCCCCATGCCGACAAGCCCTGGCAAGCCCTGGTGGTCACACAGAGCCGAAACTCCAAATACTTACAGAACAAAATATATGAATATATTTACAGCCCTATTTCAACTTACTGCTTGCAGAAGGTCTGCCCCATGCTTTGCGAGCAATGGAGTTTGTTTCATCATCCTTCAGCGTACTGGTCAGTGCAGGTTCGTGAATAAAGGGCCCAGTACCACCTGGCCACCTCTGAAATAGTTAGTTTTTAGTTGTATTCCTATCATTATTATTGTTACACGAACACGTGCGTTTAACATACACGATACATAACCAGAATCTATTTTCCTTGCCATCACAATCTCTTCGTAATGTCCGGGCGGTGGTCACAGATGGACTCTCCACTCGTGAACACGTTATGATTTGGGCCAGTCTGCAGCTGTGATAGGTCCCGTGACCCGGTGTGTATGGGGACCGGACACTGAGGGCTTCACGTGACCCGTGCTGACACCAGGGCAGGCCAAGCCAGTGTTTGTGTGCAAACAGCACCCTTCACTCTGCTCTCCATCTGCCTGACCTCCACCACTCCCTCGCAATGCATAAACACAGGGCCCAACTCGACCAAACAAAATCTGCAGAATGTGCAAATTTCCTTCAGCCAAATCACATTTTCTCTCGTCAATTGATTTGCATGAATTCAATTTGCGGCCTATGAATGCCGTCTCTTTGTGGTGAAACTTTTTTGGAATTTGGCTATGAAAGGACTGCTTTCTGAATTATATTTGTTCTTTCAGGATTGCCTCTTGATAATGCACTGGGAATCGTATAACCACAACACGCTGCTCTCCATTTTGCATGTGCATACAATTGGAAATTTTGATGTCAGTTTTTTTTCCGCAATTATCACAAAGGGTTGATTGTCTGATCGTTAAAATCATCACCGGACACACACCTATATTAAGCCCAAAATACTCATTGGGCAGCAATGTTTGCTAATACTATACACAAATGTGTACACACAAAAGACGAATATCCCCTGTTTATCCTTATAGGATGTCGGGGAAGGTACCATTAATACTGTGGTGTGGTCAGCATCATGCTCAGCGAGCTTTGTATATCCAATTCTGACGGTCATACAGTGAGGGAAAAAAGTATGTGATCCCCTGTTGATTTTGTACGTTTGCCCACTGACAAAGAAATGATCAGTCTATAATTTTAACGGTAGGTTTATTTGAACAGTGAGAGACAGAATTACAACAACAAAATCCAGAAAAACGCATGTCAAAAATATTATGAATTGATTTGCATTTTAATGAAGGAAATAAGTATTTGACCCTCTGCAAAACATGACTTAGTACTTGGCGGTAAAACCCTTGTTGGCAATCACAGAGGTCAGACGTTTCTTGTAATTGGCCACCAGGTTTGCACACATCTCAGGAGGGATTTTGTCCCACTCCTCTTTGCAGATCTTCTCCAAGTCATTAAGGTTTCGAGGCTGACGTTTGGCAACTCGAACCTTCAGCTCCCTTCACAGATTTTCTATGGGATTAAGGTCTGGAGACTGGCTAGGCCACTCCAGGACCTTAATGTGCTTCTTCTTGAGCCACTCCTTTGTTGCCTTGGCCGTGTGTTTTTGGTCATTGTGATGCTGGAATACCCATCCACGACCCATTTTGAATGCTCTGGCTGAGGGAAGGAGGTTCTTACCCAATATTTGATGGTACATGGCCCCGTCCATCGTCCCTTTGATGCGGTGAAGTTGTCCTGTCCCCTTAGCAGAAAAACACCCCCAAAGCATAATGTTTCCACCTCCATGTTTGACGGTGGGGATGGTGTTCTTGGGGTCATAGGCAGCATTCCTCCTCCAAACACGGCGAGTTGAGTTGATGCCAAAGAGCTCCATTTTGGTCTCATCTGACCACAACACTTTCACCCAGTTGTCCTCTGAATCATTCAGATGTTCATTGGAAAACTTCAGACGGGCATGTATATGTGCTTTCTTGAGCAGGGGGACCTTGCGGGCGCTGCAGGATTTCAGTCTTTCACGGCGTAGTGTGTTACCAATTGTTTTATTGGTGATTATGGTACCAGCTGCCTTGAGATTATTGACAAGATTCTCCCGCTTAGTTCTGGGCTGATTCCTCACTGTTCTCATGATCACTGCAACTCCACGAGGTGAGATCTTGCATGGAGCCCCAGGCCGAGGGAGATTGACAGTTCTTTTGTGTTTCTTCCATTTGCGAATAATCGCACCAACTGTTGTCACCTTCTCACCAAGCTGCTTGGCAATGGTCTTGTAGCCCATTCCAGCCTTGTGTAGGTCTACAATCTTGTACCTGACATCCTTGGAGAGCTCTTTGGTCTTGGCCATGGTGGAGAGTTTGGAATCTGATTGATTGATTGCTTCTGTGGACTTTTATACAGGTAACGAGCTGAGATTAGGAGCACACTCTTTAAGGGAGTGCTCCTAATCTCCAGAAATCTTTCTGATTGAGAGGGGGTCAAATACTTATTTCCCTCATTAAATGCAAATCAATTTATAACATTTTTGACATGCGTTTTTCTGGATTTTCTTGTTGTTATTCTGTCTCTCACTGTTCAAATAAACCTACCATTAAAATTATAGACTGATTATTTCTTTGTCAGTGGGCAAACATACAAAATCAGCAGGGGATCAAATACTTTTTCCCCTCACTGTATAGAGTACCATCTCATGATGAGTCAAGCTAAAGGAGGCTCAGGGTTGGTACACACACCACCACTGATGATGTGCATGGCGAGGAATCGTACCTGGGTTTCCAAAGATCACACATACATATAAATGCAAATAACGCACATATATCAGTTTAAAGACTGTTGCAGCAAGTGCTTTTAACAAGCACCTATTAAAGCTGGCACAATGAACTCGGGGGTGATGTTGCCAGCACTACACCTGGCCACCTAAATTTTCCTAGTGCTGATGTATACACATCACACCATGCACTGATTTAAGACTGAGTCAACCTAGGGGAGGCCCCATTCAGATATCATTTTCCACTGGTGTTAGCCGTGGCCTAGAATTAAAATGAGGGTTCACGTACATATGTATAAACACTATATCCATAAACCAACATACACAAAGAGATATACACCATATTATGCACACACAACAAGCTCAACCATTACAATGGTTGCTACGCATATTTGCGTGATAATATAATCGGACAGCAATCTACCCCATATTTATAATTGTTGCTTTCACAATGATATCTATTATGTGCTTTATTTATTAAAAATTCAACAGTTTCTCTCAATAATGTACCCTGAACAGAGAAATTATCACAAATATCCAGATACAGTGCACAACCTTTTTAAACGCATGGTAATAAAACAGTAAATTCGTAAGCACTACGTATTTCATGTACTGCACTTCTCAAAGTTGCAATATAAGGTAATACGCATGTGGCTTTGATTATCTTACATAAACATCTTGACCATTTCCGAGAGGCTTTCCCTAAAAATAGTTTCATCTGTTCCAAATGCACACCGAACATTTACTAAACAATTGTCAAACTGCACGTTCAAGTTATGTGGCGCTGGCTGAAGGCATGTTATTACAAAGGCAATCTAAATGGCATTGACCAGTCACTAATCAATCAATGTTCTGGATTTAACCAGTACACAACCCACTGAGATTCAGTCACTGGTTTGTTAGTTTTTTCAAGGGAGACCATGGAAAATGTAGTCAACTGGGAAGTTGATTTATGTAGTTATTTATACCGTTATTTCTCCTATTTAAAGGACAATATTCACAACAAGTCACTTATTCCTTGCTAAACTGATTAGGGGACGCCGGCACCCATCACTGTTGGATGTCCCGGGCCAGTGGTGAATATTCAAGGTCATTTTTATCATTTGTATTTGGGTAATGCTCTTCCTCTGTCAATGACTTCACTGGGTTCATTACAGTAATGGGATTATGTAGAGTATCATAATATTGCCCGGCACATTCACTGCTTGTTGCAGAGGTTGGTGGTTCGAATCCAGCGGCCACCCTGGTTATTACTGCGGGACCATCAACCGTAAAAAAATACTTGCAGTCTGCTTCACAGTGGACCTTAAAGATCCCTTGATGTCATTCGCAAGCATTGTGTGTGTGCACAAGCGTCATGTTCCAAATATGCCAAATTTGAAAAATTTACAGAAAATTACTGAAAAAACTATGCAGGACCCTCCTGATGAATAGTAATGGAACTCAGCGAGGCTTTACTGGGTAATCAAGCGTAATAATGATTCATAACTCGTTTTCTCTCATTGTATAACACATTACTTAATCAGGCTTTAAAAAATCTTTGTCATACATATCAAATCAGATTAAACAGCGAAAATTCACCTTCATTCAATAACTTTTTAAAACTTGTTTTCAAACTTTGTGCGTATTTTTTTTGTTGCTGTAATTCTCGGTTACTTAAGTAAACAGGTTTTAAGGTGGCTAGTGCCTGTGCAGCGTCTGCGGTTGAGATGCCTCGGTGACATGCACTCAATGGGCGCACACATCAGCGGGAAGGCTGGGGCGAGGGGTTAGGGGGCAGTGGTGCAGCGGGGCAGACACGGCTGGACTCTAGCACTCCGCTCGGAATTTGGAAGCCAGTCGCCAGCCTTTTGTGCGATTGATATACAGGCAGTGAAAAGCCAGGAGGGGACTTAACAGGGGGTTTCGGGCCTGTGGCTGTAGTTGAGTGTGGGGGGGAGAAGGAGGAGTGAGTTTAGGGAGTGGGTGGTGATGGGATTTGGAATGGGCATGAGAGCGTAAAGTCATCGGAACGTTAGGGTGCACGACACCTATATTTGCAGCCGGAAGAGTGTTTGCCTGCTGTACAACATGGAAACATGCGAGCAGTGGGATGTAGGACACGTAGCCATTGCAAATTGAGAGAGAATTGCCAACACACCGTAGAACCGCCTGGTCGAGTGGGGGGTATGATAAAAACCCACTCACGAAATCCATCCAAAACCATTAATATTAATAATATTCAGTAGCTAAAAAATATTACTGTTTTGTGATCACAGGAAGACTGGCTGAATCGATTATAGTGCGTCACATTATGTATGCTCTGTATATTCAGGGCCAAGTTAGTAACAACATATTAGATTGCTTGCCTTTCTAAAAGTAATTGAGTTCCATATTCAAGAAATGTGCTTTCTGCACAAATCTGTTCGCATGCCCTGAGGCATTTGGAAGCTGGGCGAAAGACGTTTGTTCTACTGAAGTGGGAGAGGAGAAGGGGGTTCTGGGTAATTGAGCTGGTGTTTTCAATTGCTTGACTACAGGGCAGAAAATTGTGACTGATATGAGTGCAGCAGAATATTATCCTGGCACCTATGACCTGCCCGATGTTGCCTGTAAACGGAACTTTGGCAAACCAGATGCACTCAACCTAAAATACTTATTTAATCACTTCACCAAATGTTAGTCAATGGAAAAATTATGCTGTGTTACTTGTTTCAAATATTCTAATACAACAACAACCGCCATTCGCCACTAAGTGACGGTGACGTCACCACGATGCTTGTGCCAGGCTATGTGCACCTTGAGGCCACGTGAAGTGTCGAACGCCCGCTGGCAGGTCACGGGGCAGACCCAGATGCCACAGGTCGACTGACTGAGACAACTGGCTGATACACCACCTGTGCCCCCTACTGTGCCAACTTGCTGTGCTTAAGCCACCCGGCGCTCCGCTCATTGTTGTGAACGTCGCTCGTCCGCCCTCCGTTGTTGTTGGAGGGCGACTGCCTCCAACTGCCCAGTAGTGTCCTTCACGAGCCTCCTCCACAGAGGCCAATCTTGCCACTGCTGGTACCAGTCATGGGCAAATCCACTCAGCTCCACATCCTCCTGTACCACATCACTCCATCTCTTCTCTAGCCCATGCCGCGCCCGTTTAGCCCCCTCGATCCGGCCGAACAAAAGCTGTTTGGGCATGTGGTGGCTGGGCATGTGGGCTACATGGTCCAGCTAACACAGCCTTGCCTGTCGGAGGAGGAGCTCACCGATGGGACTTTGTCCAGATCTCTCAAGGATTTGTGAGCTCCTCACACAATCCAGCCTGGTTAAACTCAGGATGGATCGTAGGAAGGCCAGCCTAAATGTATCTAACCGGCAAAGATGTTCCATTAGGGGGGTCCACGTTTCGCAAGCATAGAGAAGGGAGGGAATGACTGTGGCTGAGAAGACCTGAAGCTTTGTGCGGAGCGACAGACCAGGTAGCTTCCACACAGCGTTATTCAACCGATGAAAATATAATGCCGCTCGACTGATTCAGAGTAAGACCTCTGCTGTTAAACCGGAGCCGGTCATGAGCACACTGCCCAGGTATGGGAAACTCTCCATTCTCTCCACAACTGCCCTATCACCAATTGGGAGTTGTGGGGGTGGAGTGTTCGATGGTACAAAATACCCAGGCAGGTGCTTAGTTTTGGTGGGGCTGATGGTAAGGCCCCACCTCTTAGTGGCAAGCTCCAGGTTCAGCAGCAGTGCCTCCAACTCCTCCTCTGAGTGAGCAGCAATTACCAGATCATCGGCATACATAACATGGTTGAGCAATAGGGAGCCATCCCTTGACCACACCTGGGCATTGATCAGCCTCCCATTGTATCTGTACCAGATGGAAATTCTCCGATACAGCTATTGAAGGCTTCACAAACTACATGGTCGAAATAGATGTTAAATAATGTCAGGGCCAGAAGACATCCCTGTCGCACCCCAAGGTGTACAGGGAATGGCTCCGACTCCCAGCCACGTAGTTTTACCCAGGCCCGCTCATCATCATGAAGGTCCTTAATCATCGTGAGCAGAGGGTCAGGGACTCCGAAAGCATGAAGAACAACCCAGAGCCCAGGCCTACTGATGGTATCATAGGCCTTGACTAGGTCAATAAAGCAGAGATGCAGGTCTTGTTGGAATTCCCTACACCTCTGCTGTAGTAGACAGACAGAAAAAATGGCATCTGTGCAGGACCACCCTTTCCTGAAACCGCATTGGGGCTCTGAAAGCCTCTCCTCAGCGTGCACAGCAAGGCGATGTTGAATAATACTTGCCAGGACCTTTCCCTGCACACTGAGGAGTGATATGCCCCTGTAGTTGTTATAGTCTGTGCGGTCCCCTTTCTTAAAGAGGGGGACCACCAGGGCATCTTTACAATCCTGCGGAACTCGTCCAATGGTCTAGACTGTTGTTATGATGTCATGTAGGGCAGTCTGTGCACAAACGCCACCATCCCTCAGCATTTCGCTTGGGAGATCATCTCTCGCCGGTGCCTTTCCTGGTCTCAGACTCTGGATCGCCTTTAGTACTTCCTCAACAGATAGCACCTCAGCCAGCCACTGACAGGGGGTGACTTCCTCTTCCAATATTTGAGACACTGCATCCTCAGCAGGGTCATCCCCACTTTGTCCCACGTTGTTATCCAGGCTGAGGGATGTCTCCTCCCCCAGAACCTCACAGAAATGCTCAGTAATTCTGCAAACCTGTTCCTGGGGGTCGGAGATTGGATCACTGTTCTTTCCCCTAATGATGGTAATAGGTGTGGTGCTGCAGGTAATTTTTTTGATGGAGTTAAATAGGGATTTGTGATCCCGGGCCATTGAAACAGACTCCATCCCCTCAGCAACCTGCGACCACCACCCATCCTTGCAACACCTCACGGCTCTCTGAACCTCCGAGCGAAGGCTGCGGTAAGACTCCTCATTCTCCGATGTGGGATGCTGTAGCCGATGATAGTGAGCCTGTCGCTTTTTCTCAGCTAGCTTGAACACCTCCTCTGTCAGCCAGGGTATCTGGGAAGGTCTGGACCATGTACCCAAAGCAGCCATTGCAGCTGCATGAGCCATAGTCCTAAACCTCGCCCATTTCCCCTCGACATCAGGAGGAGTGGGGGACGATGCCAACCCCAGCCGCAAGCGATGAAAAAATTCTCACTTACAACTTTCATCAGCTAACTGAGACCATACCACTAAGGGTTTGAATGGGGTCCTGGGTGTACACCCACCACTGGAGTAGAAGAATGGCAGGCGCACCTTACAGATCACAAGTCGATGGTCAGTGGGCAGATCAGCTCCACGGTAGGTCCTGGTGTCAAGAACATGGGCCCGCGTCCGCTGTTCTGTCACTATATAGTCCAGCAGATGTTCTTGCTTGGACCCGGCATGCATCCATGATGTTGTGTGGATGCGCCGATGCCGGAACAGCTTGTTGATAATTACAAGCACAAAAATCTAGCAGCCTCCTGCCGTTGTTATTGAGCTGATCTGGCCCATGCCTTCCAATCACTCCAGACCAGGTCCCAGCATCATGACCAACTCGGGCATTGAAGTCACCCAACAAGATGACTCTATCCCCAGGGGCCACTTTAACTAGCACCTGTGATAAGAGGTCATAGAAGGCATCTGACTCATCGGCCTTGCCTGCATCCCTCCATGGATGTTCGTCTTCAGTGGGGGCATAAGTAACCCCGACCACCACTCTTCGCCTCTGGTTGATGGGAAGGCGAGCCCAAAGTAGCCTGGGGCTTACAGCGTCCCACACCTCACCACCACGCTCCCACGCCCCCTTCATTATTTTGTTCAGAAGCAGAGCCACTCCCTGTTGTTTGGCATTCTCCTGCCCCGAGAAGAGGACTGTCCACCCCTCATGGGGGCAGGAGCCAGAGCTGGTCCACCGGACCTCCTGAATACCACAAAGATCCAGGCGGTACTGGTCCAGCTCCCGACAGAGGAGTGGCAGCCTCTCCTCTGCAGTAGGCGCTCGAACATTCCACGTGGCCATACGTAGTGGTTTTTGTTGTTTCTGGAGGAGCCCCGAGGGTAAGGATTCAGTCTCCTAGCTCCGCCAAATGGGGTTTGGCCAGGAGACGTCAGAGACGCCTGTTCCCCCGGGGCCTCCGGCACAAGCTTATTTATTAAATTTGTGTCGTCGTGGTTTAGTGGTAATTAATTTAAGGTGGAGGGGTTACCAGCCCCTTGCACCCGTCCAGAGCCCCCATTTGGCCGCTGTGGTGGTTACAAACGGCATGAGGGGAAAGGTCAATCGGGATTGGCCCTCCCCCACAGCACTGCCCACGACAGCGTTGCCCGTCCGGCACCACGAGGAGGTAGGGGGTTGTTTTGCTGGACAAATATTCTTATATGTACATATACACACATATCCAGTATTTCCCTCATTATTTGCAAGGGATATGTTCCGGAGATGTTCGTGAATAGCAAATTTCATGGATAATGATGTTGGCCCCATTGAATTACCTTAAAAAAATGCATAAGCTCTTAAATGCATGAACATTATCAAAGCACAAAAATAAAACGTGGTTATTATAAACATAAAGTAAATAAAAATGAAAAAGAAAGTATTTCCAAAATAGTTTATAAATTAACTGAACTTAAATTATGATACTGCGCTACATAACTTTATCTCATCACTTTCTTTCTCTCGATGCTGTAGAATAGAGTTTCAAGCTGCGATTTGTGGATAGCATAGGGGGAAACACCGTATATGCTATTCTCCATTTCAAATACTTTATTTTCTGTACATTAATTTGCGAATTCCGATTTGCTCAGGTGCAGCTCTGAAATTTCTCACTCATGGTACTGCTCTCCAGGATGCTTGACCTCCTCTTCCCCCGCTGGCCCAGACGTCTTTTCAGAGGAAGTTGCACCCACAACATTAACCCGACCACACAAGACTATCGGTGTCTACTGCTGGGTCAACAAAGACACAGAGGTGAATTTAACCGTTGCCAAATTTCCAATTCCCGCGTGACGGGAGATGGAAATCTGAACCGTCGTTGTCTGCAATGCAAGTTCAGTGTGCTGCTAATTGTTACACCACTGCGAGAGCATCCTCCGATGTGCCAAAAGCACCGTTACAATTGAATCTCATGGCGGTACCGCACAATGTCCGTGATGCAGTCCTGTTTAGTCTGTCGATGGTCGGCGATGCGGCAATAGACTCAGTTCGACGAGCTGTACACGATGCAACGATTCAAAGTTGCTTTTTTTTTCGATAACGGACTTTTTTATGCTAATGTTTGGCGTTTCGACATCGTGGAGTAGCACCGATGTCAGATTGATTGGTACCGCAGTCGCGGAGTTAAGTAACACCCCTGGAGAAAAAAATAGTTTCCCAGAAATAACATAGTTGATTGCCTCGGCCATTTTGTATTATTTGGCCCCGCCATTAAAGATCAAATGTACAACACGGCCTTTGCTATGTCATCCCATGCTATAGCATCTCGGCTTGGGAGGGTTTTTTTTTTCCCTCTCTCTCTTTCACAGGATCTGCGTGATTTGCCAAAATGCTCGTCTCAAAAAGCGTCGCATTGCTGGCGTGTGCACCAACACACCCGGGGCTATACAGTACCAATGACCACCACCACCACCACCCCGCCGCCTCCATAAAAACAAATCGTGAACCTCAGTTGAACGAGTCACGTGTTGCTTTACTGCCGCGGAATGCAAAACGGCCACAACTCTCGGCTTCTGAAGTTCGCGGGGGGTGGGGGGGGCTTAGATCACTGCGCATGCATCCCCTTGCAGGCTGCGAACTGTTGTTGGTGGTGGTTGTTGGTGGTTGTGTGTGTGTGCACGGCCATTGATGCGCCATTCTCCCACGCGACAGTGATGCTTCGCGGACTCGATCTGGCTTTGAAGTTTTTTTTGTTATATATATATAAAACTTCGTCGTGTTTTCCAGCCGAATGGGAATTAGGACAAGCTGGGGAGAGAGAGTGTGTGTGTGTTCGAATGTTCAGCAGTGACGGGCATTTCATTTTTGAAGTGGTTAGTGTCCGAGAAATCACGGGATGGCATCCAAAGGCAAAGATCCCCCGTCTAGACTTAACAAGCTGTTGGGGCAAGTGCTTTTAGCGAGCACCTATCCACAACAACAGCAACCGCCATTCGCCACTAAGTGGCGGTGACATCCTCACGGCGCTTGTGCCAGGCCATGTGCACGTTAAGGCCGCTTATCCACAGACACGCGCGCACACCTCAAGGTGCTCAATAGAGTAACAGCGAGTGCATCTCACACCGCACACACACACACAAACACACACACTGAGCACACGTGAACAAAAACGTGTGCTCGGTGGGGCAACGAGCAAGTGCACATCCAAGGCCAGCATCTCTTGTCATTGGCACTATGCTGAGGCTGCCGAAAGGGACCATAGCGGAAAATATTGTCGGAAGCCGCTGACGTCTTTGCCAAATGATAGAGTGTTTGCCGGGGCATGGCTGGGCCAGGTCCGAAGAGCCCCTGAAAACGTTTTCAAAAAGCCAGAACCGAGCGGGGATTTGAGGCAGGAAAATATATTTTTTTTGTGTGTTCCTCCTCGATGTTTATCCCAAGTGCAGCTGCAACTGGGGCGCCAAGGGTCCAGGGATGGTGGTGGGGAATATATGGGTTGCCCCTCCCCCCAAGCCCTTAACCCCCCCCCCTCACTCCCCTCCCCCATTGTAACTGCTGCCTCTTTCACCTATTAAATAAATAAACTAAAGAAAAGTATTCAGAAGATGCTAAGAAAAATCTTAAAGTGCCGTCATGGGTATGCAAATGTCCGGTCGAGTGTTTAAGTAATAGTGCAAATTATTTGCAGTTTCCAGTGAGTTAAGGTGAAGCAATAGGAGTGGTGGTGCAGTGGTTAGTGCATGGCCCCACGAACTTGACCACCTGAGTTCACCTCCCGGCAGTGGCTAACTTCAGCGGCACGAAGATCTCCTTCCCTTCACCAACGCCACTGACCAGCACGGTGAAGTATGGTCAACCACCCTCCATGACTTACACGGCATTATGGGGCCTTTCATCCAGTAGCGGCTATACAAAGCGCTGTAAATTAGACATAGAATCATTCAACTTTGCATTGGAGTAGTAAATACGTAAAACAACATCTGCATATCTGAATTATTCACGACAGACCGACAAATTCATCCGTCGAATTTTCAATACTTTTTTTTGTTCCGCCATTAGAGTGTGGCACTTGGGGAAACTGTGGCGATATTATTTTTTTCTCTCAAATTGAGTACTTGGACTACAGTTACAAAGGTGCCAACGAACCAATGCACAACCACACCAAAAATAAAAGCAGAACGACAGCTTTCAACGCTAAAAATAAAATTAAAAAAAAACCCCACTACGTGAGCGCGTGCATGAGCGCGCGCGCGTGTGTGTGTGTGTGCCTGCGTGCCTTGCGTGCACTCGCATGCAAGGAGGGCTTTCTGCGCGGATCCCAGATTTGCAATGTACCACCCATACCGCTCCAGGAATGCACCCAGTGTGTGTGAGTGCTGCGACCTCAGCTTTGTCAGTGAGAATCTGAGCTCCCAGTATGCGCAATTCCACCCGCCCCCCTCTCAACAGCTCCCTTATCTGTGCCCAAGTCCCCCCGCCGGCCACACTGCTCCACTCCGCTAAACCCCTTTAACAGGCTTTAGCTGATTCAGCAAGCCACATGTTTCTACTGCTCGTTTTATTTTATGTTTAAATTCTTTCCGTGCAACGCCAGCAAACAGGCTCTCGGCACAAAGGCTGCAGTGTCTCTTTACAGTTTTACTGGCTTGCACAGAGCAGCTGCCACACACTTGTGATTAATACTCGCAAGCCTTCAGACCATTCGGTATACACTACCTAACGTCGCACGCCTACAGGCTGTATCTAATGCATTCGTCTAAAGCGTGCACACAACTGTGCAATGCACTTACAAGACAAAAAATGTAAACATGCGCTTTGCAATTTATATCTGTGCAGATTGTTTTTTGAAAGTGTAATTTGCTGAAAGATAAAGTTAACGCTCGTGTGGTTCCACTGGCTCTCAAGGTCATATTTACCCTAATTGGTGATCGTGAAATTCAACAGCCTCGGCTGGGCTTCTTGTTTTCAGGGTGCATCAGCAAGCCATGCTTTGTTACGCAGGCACTAAAGTACACGCTTGGATGTTACCTGTTGAAAAGGACGCCTCCGTGAACGGCCTCCGACTGGCCGCACTGGTGTGCCCGCTGACTCACGCGACCCGCTGGACTCGTGGGACTCGCTCGGTTCACCGTGCGACGCTTCGGGATGACATGGTGTGCAGATGTGTGCCATGTGGGATTATTGTTCTCAACGCATGCCGTGCCGTGTGCAATAACGCTGCACTCTTGAGTGTCCAAAATGCCCACGGGGTTGTATTATTGTACGACCAGCGGCGCAAGGTGCCGGGCCGCGGCGGCTGAGAGATGGTGTGCAGGAAGTGTGCGTGGCACCAATGATGGCATTTGTCCCGCTCGTTGCGAGCGGCATTGGGCGAGATGGTTGAGGTTCATTGAAGCATGCGTTACAACGCTGTGGCTAGTCAGAACCAACTCGAAGGTTACGAATAAATGAGGAGGGTGGTTAAAACGAAACTATTTTTTTTATTTACCAGGTGAGGCCCACAAGTGATAGCTCAACGAAGTGGCTCATCACGTGAATTTTTTTTAGCAGCCAAATTTTCTAAACGCACGTTTTTAAATGTAGAGGGAGAAAAAAAACAGCAGGACCCGCAGAGAAATCCACGCGACCACAGGGAAAACGTGCAAACTCCAAAACAACAACAGGCGTCAGGTTCAGGATCGAACCCACGACCTCCTGCATACCATGCGAGGCAGTTGACATCTCACCACTGTGGAACCCTACGGTGGCATTGGGCAACCCCATTGGTACAAAGAGTGTACGCACACCTGGTTTTGGCCAAGTTTTTCAACGGTTTTATTTAACTTCACTTGTGTTTGTCGTGGTCAAATCTTGTTATCCAAAGTTTGTCTACTTCCCGTTGTCCAATCAATTCCAAATTTTGCACACGTACTCAGATCCGGTGACAATGCATGCCTGTATGAAAATCGGCATCAATTCGTTAATTAATTGCCTTCTATCAATCAATTACAATTTTTGTATGGACGGCTTATTAATTATATATTTTTGTGTGTAGGTCAAAAACTCCGCGGTCCCCAAACTGTGGAATCGGTTCGCACAAAACGCAGCCGTCATTGACGTACTTCTCGACCGTGAGTTAAACGAAGTTAATCAAACTGTTGTTTAAAAAAAAATGTTTTAAGGAGTTTATTGACTGAAGCCGACCGGCTGGAGAGAGAGAGAGAGAGACGGGCAAAGGCCAGAGCCGTAAGGCGTGAGATCAGGATACGGCAGTGAGTATCGAGGTAATATCGGATCCTTTGGCACGGTGTTTTGTACGTTGATTCATAAGTGTCACTCATTGTATTATCGGTGCTGTTGGATAACGATTCTGTACATGGGTTCTCTATTTGTTCCATATAGTATGCGAGATCTGTGTTCAAGTTGCGTGGCTATTTACGTTACATTTTTATTTATTTTATAATCGCGATTCATGCGTCATCGCAACAAGAATACCGCGTGTCCATTAGCAGTCAACGTAGCGTGTTCTATAGGGTTACGCATCATGAATAACAATACTAATAAACGTACAGCCCTTTGCCAATCAACCCCATTCGCAGTCATGGATGGTTGTTTGACCATACGTCACCACACTGGTCAGTTGGGGGTTCGCGATTGACGATCACACGCCGCTCGTGTCGGCCGTGGCTGTGGGATAGAGGAGGCTCGTGAAGGACGCTACCGGTTAGTCGGAGGCAGCCGTTCTCCAACAAACAACAGCGGGCAGAGGAAGCGACGCTCACAACAACGAGCGGAGGCGCAGGGCGGATAAAATACAGCAGATTTGCCTAGTAGGTAAAGCTGCTGCAACTACCAGTCATCTTAGTCGGTCAAACCATGGCACCTAAGCTTGCCCCCGTGACCTCTTGTCAATCAGCGAGCCTTCGACACTGCACGTGGCCTCAAAGTGCACCTGGCCTGGCACAGACACTGCGGTGACGTCACTTAGGAGAGAATGGCGACTGTTGTTGAGCTCAGGTAGCCGGCTTCACAGAGATGTGCCGAACCCTCTGCTCCGCCGCGGCTCTTACATCGTATTTCGTGCTGGTATTTACGGCATTTGATTCGGTGAATCAAACGAATATTATTTTCAGATGTGCTGCTGCATATACAATGTGATGTATGGTCAGGGAACACAAAGCGATGCCTCAAAAGATGATGGAATGATGAAACCAAAGCGTGTGTGAAGTGAGATGGATTTCAACATCGCAGCAGCTATTGGCAATGACCTCAGAATGGATGAACCTGCATCTCGTTGCGAATGTAAACACGCTGCTGCTGTGGATGCTGTTCCTGTGACTGCTGCTGATGCTGATGATATATGCATACGCAATGTGTCAGTTTGAGAGAATTAAATTGCGCATACAAAATACATTTTCATAACGCATCCCTGTCAACCCCTTATCAGTGCCTACCTTATTACAGACCAATTCAGACCTTAGTGGTCACTCCGTGGTCCGTGCTCCTTATAAATCTCAACGTTCATCCTACAAAGTCCCATCACAAGGGGAGAAACACAAACAAATAGACAAAAACTATTTTTTTGAAACGGCCGTATGCCATATGGACCTGAAAACTCAATTTCCCTGTACAAGAATACGGGGTTAAACCGCATAGGCTGACAGGTGTGTTCTCATAACCTGTGCAACAACAAAAAATGTTTCTTTGAAAATGAAAAAAGTAGTAGCGAATCGCAGCACGCTGTTCAAGATGACAACCGTTCTGGTGCATTAAGGATTCTGCACAGTCTCTCGATATACACCAGTTCAAAAAGAGTAGAGTTTGAACAAAAATAAATGTTGTAGGTTTTGCAACCAACGTATATGTGTCCATTGATCCATAAGTTAGAACAAAAATATGGCGCAGTGGTTTGAGTCTCACGGATGGTTGTTATTTAAAAGCCCGGCCAGGCGTTGACTCAAACTGTCTTCCCAATGGGATCGATAAAATGAGTAAGTCAACAGTGGAAAACCTGTGGATAAACTGACCCATTATGCATAAGAATGTAACACACTAACTGGTACCATGCCTTTTTGTATGAGCACTAACATTCACATCGACAGTTTAAGACAATTGTGACATGCTGTATGCACAAAGATCATTTCACAACAGCACACAATGCCATGTGCGATGATCAGAATCAGGAGACGTTTACGACTGGAATTCAACAGAGCTCCAAGTTTAAACATTCCCACATGGAAAGTTAATGAAATGCGAATCATGGGTTTTAGTCGGTTCCTCTGTACATTGTTTAGATTTCAAAAGAAGCTCAAGCGCTGTGAAGGCATTGAGGCCGGAGCTGCATTGAATTTAGAACCGTTATTTATAACCATGTGACAGTCTATTGAGAGAGTCTTTTTTTCGTAAGAAATCCGGGAAAATATCGTAAAATGCAACACAGCAAGGAGGCATAAAACCAGATAATACGTGCAATGCTAGAAATATGAACAAACACAGGTGAAACAAAAGTTACAGCACAAAAATGAGAATGTGAGAGTTCAAATCCAGATCACGTGTCAACTCTGCCAATAAAATATCCAGAACCAATAAGCAGGTGAACAAATGGTGAATAAATGGTGAATAATAATGAATAAACTAGTCCATTTGGTATTTGCATCATTCTTGCCACAAAGGGACATAGTCTGCAGTAGTTTCACATGACGGGGGCGATGTTGCAGTTAATGCGGCACGTTTTTTACAGTTATTACGGCCGCAGTATTAATCGGGGCGGCATATCGGATTCGAACCGTGAACCTCTGGGCCAAGTCACCTTTTGTCAGAAAGAGACCGTCCAAGCCATAGAGATTTGAAATGTGCCTGCATTATATTAATTTTTAGAATGTTCATGATTTATATTGTAATCTGTACCATTTTATTCTTAATTTAGATTTGTTGGGGTTTTTGCTGTTACAGAAAATAGTCTATTCCTTCCCACAGGTAAATGCTGTGTGTAAAGAGCAGTGCTTGTGTCCATAATCCACATGAATATGACATTACAAACAGGCCTGGAATGCCTACGATTGATTTCCAGAGCAGTCACTGACATTACTGCCTCTGTTTGACTTCAGAACAAATTGGTGTGCTTGCAAACAGACATAGCTTAGAATTATGGTGGCTTTTTCCATGCATTCTTATGAGAAACACGCGCATACTGTATGTACGCTGACCGTACTCATTTTACTTTCAGAAAGCACCATCGATTCTGAAACAAATATCAAGGCATCACCCATCAATTTTAAAATAATCTACACGTGTATAAACATATGACAGCGTACAAAAAAAATGCACTAAAGAAAATTAATGGCTGGCTCACTATACTGCATTACCCCAAGTCTTTTGCAAAGAGACGGATCGCCTCAGTGAGCCCCTCACCTGTTTAAACTAAAATAACCTGAAATATGCTGAGCACACGATTGCATGCGTTTACATGTACACCGATAAGAACCTCCCTTTGTATTTACCCTTTGGCTTTCAGTTGTTACAGATACTCGTTGCTGATGCATTGTGGGTATTCTGTGTCGTTGTGTTCCTGCGCGGTGGTCCCAGGAGCCTGTGCTCGGTTTAGACGCAAATGCAGACTGAAACGTTTGCTTATGTCCGTCCTGTGTTTTATACTTGCACAAAATTGCCTTCTAAGCGTGCTGGCTGCGAGCACAAACATGATACATTGTGTGTACGAATACAGCCCATTGGGGAGGAGGTGAATGGGCATTAAAGAACAAAGTGTCCCCGCTTGCAGGTTCCATTAAGAGTTTTGTGTCGGTAATTTTAGTCTGTTGATGTTGGCATTTGGCTAAATCGTTATGGAATGGGACACTTTCGTAGTCTGTAATGCGGTTCTCAGCCATGCAGAGACGGTTGTTGGTGTGGCTTGTAGTCATTACAAACGTAATAATAATAAGGGTGTTTGTTTTTTAGGGTGAGCTTGAAACCCCCGTGGCGATAGTTCGCGACTATATTTGAGTGTTTTTTTTTTCATTTATAGAAAATACAAATGAGACGGTAAAAACGGAATCGGTGTTCGAATCGAATCGTAGACCCTGAATGATGACAAATAATTCAACTCCTCGGAACGTGGGGGGGTGATGCATTACAGGCTCAATCTTTCACACATACATAAGCCAATATAATCATTTGTTATTTTTAATGTTGGCAGGCTGGTGGAGCTAATTGATGGTCAGAGTCACGCATTCTGTTGTTACCTTCATTTGGGACGCTGGCTGCCATTAAATACGAATTGAATCGTCATCCTGCAAATTGATCATCACAACGTTCAGGTGATTTGCCATTTTTCTGTGTGTCTAACAAATGAATAAAAGGAAATAATAATCGGAAACCATACACAGAAACCATTCTATTTTTATTTGTGCATATTTAAACCTCATGAATGTAATAATCACAAATTTGAGATTTTAGACATTTTACAAAAAAATAGTTTGTTTTATTACTTGGTCTCAGTGGGTAAGCCTGAGTGAAATTAATCAGAATTTGATATGCAGTCGCTAGCTGATTAACCCAAGGGAAGCCCATCCCGTGGACAGGATGATATGACACCAGGTCCCTGATCCTCACCAGACACTGGCCTAGCGCTCACCTTGTGTGGAACAACTATAAAACTAACTTAGTTTTACCAGGTAATGTCCACTGAGCTATATATTTCTTTGTTAGAAGCATGCTTGCCACAAATGATAGCTCAACCAAGTGTCTTATCAATGTAGGAATGCTATAGCAGCCAAATACTCTAAACGCACATGTGCTCACCATTACACCATGGCAACCTCCACACTGTAGTAAGTCAACTGAAATTTATTTCAATCAAGTTTCCACAATGTGCAAGGGGTCCCCCAGATTCCAGAGACACTTTGTGTGACATGAATGTGGCTTGTGCTCATACAAAACATAAAAGTTCGGGATGGCATGCAGGTATAAATATTAATTTTTGTTTGTACATCAAATCTACTGTTTTAACGTCAAGATGCCCTTTCGAAGAGAGTGCAATGCAATACTTATTTGGCCAATACTGCAATGATGTTCACCGTTTAGGGTCATTTAAGAGTGGAATACGTACTTTGTTAGAATTGCGCAGACACGTTGCTTTTGATCTTCTTCCCCGTACAATTTGTCTCGATTCGTTACTCTGCCATCTTTGTGTGGATTCAGAGGCCAAAAACAGGCAGGGAGGTTTAAGGGATGTATTTTTTTTCCACTGCGACTACAAACTTGCACCCGCCTACTCCGCTAACGTGAACAATTCATGACAAACCCACGTGACTGTCTGAGTGTGCCACATTGTACGACGCCCAAGGAAAAGCCACAGAAGGCATCTCCTACACCTCCCCAATGTACAATAGCCACTATACAGAGAAATGCACAGGGGAGGTAAGAGGGTGGCCAGGTGGCTAAGGGGGGGGGGGGGGTGAAACCGCTGACCCTGAGCCTGATCCCGAGCAGCCACCTGCGATTAAACCAGATTCTCAAGTGGTCTCAGCCTGGTCACCAATGGCTGTACAAAAAAAAAAACTCAATAACATCGGATTACATTTGTCTTATTCGTGCTTTTAGACTTACAAATAGGTAATTTTCATTATTTTTAGAATTTTTTTATAAAGATGACAAATATGTTTTGCAAAGCATGATAAGATGTGCCCCCCCCCCTCCCCAGCCCACGTAAATGAATGGATCGCTTGAAGTTACTTCCATGAGTAGTTACGTGATGTTCTCTTCTGGGGACATTGCTCTGACACTGAGTGATCCACTAATAGCTGCAGGGTTACAAATGGAGACTTTTTCATCCGATTATATGATGTTAAGACCACAATTTGCATATCTGGGGGGGGGGGGGTGGGTGAGAGCAAGAAATATAAATTATCAAATATGTAAATGTACGGGAACAGTCCTGATGTGCAACACTTTGAAGAGCCCGTGCGTCCGCTTAGATCCGACACAGGCACCCTGATCTGATGCTCCGCAGCGCCGCTCTGCCTGAAGGGTCTACACGGTCATCTGACGCACATTATCTATACAAAAAGATAAAAGTTCATTTTATTTTACAAGGTGAGGCCCACTGAGCTATATAGCTATTTTTTTATCGACCTGGCCACAAATGAAAGCTCAACGAAGTGGCTTATCACGTGGACATTTATAGCAGCAAAAAAGAAAACGGACGACCCCGAGAGAAAAATCCACGTGACCACGGGGAGAACACGCAAACTCCAAATATACAGCAGGGGTCGGGATCAAGCCCACAACTCCGTGTATACCGGACGAAGTAGCTAACATCTTGCCACCGTGACTGGAGGAGCGTTATCGTCACATCGATCAGGATTACATTTCATTTACGCTTTCCAGCACGAGTTCTATACAAATTTCACAAGCGCAAGGGAATCCCATGGTATGGGCCAGCGTATGCAATGATTGTACGGCGTAATATTGGACACGTTTCTCTGTAGAAATTGAAAATTATTAACGAGCCAGCTCTTCATAATATCTGCGCGTGATTTCTACTTTGGCTTCGGGTACAATGTCCTCCTTTGGAATGGGTGGACACGAATAAAAAGAATAAGCAGTCAGAGCGGAATACAAAAAAAATGCATCAAGCTAAGAGTAGCTATGAGAATGTAGGTTCTTCAGTTGTTTCATGCTGGGTCATGAAGCCACCCCTTTCCACCAAACAAACCGCACAACACTGGCCCTTTTGATCCACGTAATTCCTTTTCCCTGCGCATTCGCACACCCGCACTCACAGCGTGTAGCGCATTTTGTCCCGTCTCAGGCCAGCGGTTTTTGAGGTTCGTATTTAAGAGATGGGCTGCTGCATTTCAGAGTGTTTAGTCTGACGAGTCAAGGGGCCTTTGAAGTGGTCAGCCATCAACCACGAGGCTTTTGTCAGAGCGACAGCTCGCACGGCTCCGCTCGCCTTCCGAAAGCAAGCGAGCGTAATCGCGTCTTGTGCTTTCAGAGATAATGCGGAACACTTTATTTTATGCGTATAAAATAGGGCCACCTGCAAAGCTTAAAAAGGGTAGGTGTATGATGTGGCAAGGCTTTTGTTAAGCAGAAGTCATTTTACGTTGACATTGTTGCATAGAAAGTGTGTTATTGTTCACTCTGTGATGGGATATGCCATTACAACATATTCCTTTGCAAGAAAATTCGGAAATAAATGACAATGTTAATTCATTTATTTTTACAGCATTTTGCTTTTTTCTGAATCACCTCTGATGCATTAGCCAATGAATGAAATAAGCATCTCGCAGTATTCCATTAAATCTTTTACGGACACCATAGCTTTATATTAGGTAGAACGATGACCTTGGAAGAGTTGCAGGTAACTTTAGTTGTGTTTCTTCAACAGGTTAACATTAGCCAGAAAACCACAACGCAGAATTCCCGTATCCGGTCGTTTTCTGTAGCTGCATCACCCAACGCACGCACACAGTCCTTTCCACATACCTCGGTAAAAGTCTAAGCAAGGGTAAGGGGCGATATTAAAAAACAATGTTTTATTTGCGGTCATTGATGACTGGGTTGAGAATCATACATTCACTCATGTATGGAAATGTAGTCTAATCACGCATGGCTGACTGGGATTTCAGCTGAGGAGTTCAGCAGCGTTGTGGTAAATCGGCTTCTCAGTTACCGCAGCCACATTGATGCCGATAATAAAAAGAATAATACGAATTTCAAGACAAAATGAAAACCTTTCATTCGTCTATTTCCATGCACTCTGAGGTCGCGTGCTCAAAAGTGATTTACAAGATAATTCTATCGACAGTGATAACAACAGCTTTAACCGACTTGAAATTGGCTTTGTGGGCAATTCACATTGCCTTTGCATATTTCCCTTTTTCGTGTCGGGAATATGAATGGAGGGACGCTCGTAAGGCAACAACGCGTCCAACAGGACGGAAGTGGAGCAATGACATCTGGCCATGTGCAGGAGTGAGCCTGATGGTCAGCAGCACTGCACTGTGAGGGATAGTGCTGGCGTGAAGAGGCCTTCTTCCGGCAGTGGACAGACAATGGCTGATGATGATGATGATATGAGTAAAATACAGAAAACCCTTTGCCAAACGCGGCTTCATTTGAATGCTTGTTTCAGCTCAAAACGGTTGACCTCATGAGGTCTGTTTTACAGAACACGGCGGCGATGTTTCGGCAATATGCGGTTTGACGCTGCTAAGATTCATATTCTTGGTTCTTTCGGTAAAGTCACGTAGAAGGGAAACAATAAAATAATAAAAATATAAAACAGATTCTTATCTTCACGTCGACAACTGGTGCCATACGAGTGCCGCATTCGTTCGAAGGTGGGGACGAATCGATTATGAGAACGATTTACTTACCATCTATGTTTTTTTGTGTGTATGTTTTCTTGTTTTATTTTTTTTTCGAGAGATAACACAACACACGCAACACGTACATCAGCACATAGCAAACGTTCGCACATTTCCGCATGCATCTCGCCATCGGCTCGTGGATGTAAGTCATACGGATGCCTAGATGGCGAATCATCAATGTCAAGTGACTAAGGGGCCAGCGTCGGGCTAGAAATTCAGTGTCAGGGACGATCGTTGGGCTGGGAATTCATTGTTATAAAAGGGAGAGCAACTCATAATCATTTACAGTAGTACAATAACAAGGGTTGAAATCACGTAGAATTAGTTAAACCAAGAGGGAGGGAGTGAACATTTCAGACCCAGGAGCGCAATCATATTGTCGAAAGTGGTTTTGCCCAATTTCCAATGTGCCCTAACTCGCTTTGTTACGGCCTGAAATTCGTGTTATTTTGGTATTTATGTGAGACAAAAATGCTCAGTTATTGCAACTCAGCCGTCACATTCAGAATACCCTATCCATGCAGGGAGATATGGTTAATTTACGTTTGAACGATGTTTGAACTGACACACAACCACACATCCCCTCCTGTCCTGTTGGATCTGCTATGCAATTGTCGAAACCATGGCAATGCTTGTCTATAATGTAGAAATGTGACGGCAATGTAAAGAACCAGACAAACGTATCGGAGACGATCATTCTATGCTCTGCCCGTTCAGTGCTCCCTTTAAAAAAAAGCACAGTTAATTCCCAACATTCAATTCCATGCAGGTTTGACCTTGGCTTAACAAAAGATGAATAATGCATTAGATATGTGTGCATAGAAATGCTCATTCGACACAATACGTTTCATCGCATTCGCTATTATTATGGCACAATTGAGACATTCTAATTGCATTTTCCAGTTGCACAAAATGTCTTGTATTGAATTGCATTTTTGTATTATTGTTCACCCAGCAGGTGGAGGGGGGTGGTCCTGTACTGCCGTGGTCAGTCGCATACATACGTGTGCATGACATGTATGTGTGTTATGAAGAAGGGCCATTGCATAAAACGTCGCCGATTATATACATTGTGTGCATGCGTGTGAGTTTATATGCGATCTTGGTCATGATTTTATGATTTTTTTCGGAAGCCTCCATATCATGCACATTGGCGGTGCCACGGTGGCTAGGCTATGTTAACTACCTCGCCTGGTATACAGGTGCTCGTGGGATCGATAACGACCCTGATGCCTGTTGTATATTTGGAGTTTGCATGTCCCTCTCCCCTTGGTCGCTGGGATTTTTCTCCGAGTCTTCTGGTTTTTACCTCCACATTGAGAAACATAAGTGACACTTATGGATCAGCACACAAAACGCTGTTCCAAAGGATCCGATATTACCTCGATGCTCACTGCTGTCACCATGGACCCGTATTTCTATATCATGCATGACGGCTCTGGCCTATGCCCGTCTCTACTTCCAGCCAGTCGGCTTCAGTCCCAGATTTGGCCAAAACCAGGTGTGCATACACTCTTTGTACCAATGGGGTTGCCTACAGTGGTGAGATGTTAACTGCCTCGCCTGGTATGCAGGAGGTCGTGGGTTCGATTCCAACCCTGAACCTGTATATTTGGAGTTTGCATGTTTTCCCCGTGGTCGCGTGAATTTTTCTCCGGATCCTCCGGTTTATCCCTCCACATTTAAAAACATGATTTGAAGAGTATTTGGCTGCTATAAATTTTCAATTGATGAGCCATTTCGTTGGGCTATCATTTGTGGCTAGGTCGCTTCAAATAAACGAGCTCTATAGCTCAGTGGGCCAATTAAGGTAGGAATATACACTAAGGCCAACTAACAGTACCTGCCACAGTGATGTGTCCAGGCTAACATGGGAGAGTTGTATTTTATCTTTCGTAATTTTTACTGTCCCCTCAGTATATGTGACCTTAAATCGGTTTTCACGTTCTACGGACCCATGTTTACTCTGGCAATATTTAAAACAAAATTACATTTTCAACTGGTATAAGTCTACGTGTGTAGACCGAATCAGCATGCATTGAGTACCTGGAAGTGAAATATGGCATCGAGGGAGACAAAGCCATCCAGCCAAATGAACTAACTACATCTCCCCATTAGAATTTTGTTATAACCATTTTTTCAGAAATGACCTGGCCACAAATAATAGCTCAATGAAGTGGCTTATCACGGGAACATTTATAGCAGCCAAATACTCTAAACACTTGTTGATTCTAAATGTGGAGGGAAAAACCAGAGGACCTGGAGAAATAGCCACGTGACCATGGGGAGAGAGACACCGCAAACTCCAAATAAACAGGCGTCAGGGTTGGGATTTAACCCACGACCTCCTGTATACCAGACGAGGTAGTTAAGAACTTGCCACCGTAGGGCCCCCGTATCTCGGCTGCGTGCTGTAAATGCACTGTTGAACGTGAACACTGACACTTTATTTTAAAAACTTGCTCCTCAAGGTTTAATAATAACCCGTAACTGCTTCACAAGACTCTCCGGTGAGCTGACTGGTGAGCTTATGTACGCTGATGTATGCCTCACCCTCCATATAACTCAGTCTTCACAGCCACGCTCGGTTTGCTGTGCTCCATTGTAAAACCCTGGAAGCACATTTACTGGTTACTTGCTTGTGGAATTTTTAATTTTAATGACTTCGTAAAATCAATTGCTGGTGTGACCTTGAAAAATATAAGTCTGCGTTTGTTAAGATTTATCTGCTGTGAAGTATGTACGTTTGAAACTATAATGCAGACAAATATGAGCCTTCTGCATAATCAATTACCAAGTGTGTTCAATTACTTTGACTCCAGTGTTTTCAATGAAGCCAATAATGGTTTATGCAACAACATTGTTTTTTTTATGTCACTAATAAAATAAATTATACGCAACGCGCTCGGGGAAAAAAAACGGTCGTTAAAGTTTCGTCGAGATTCTCAGCAATGCAGTCGAGGAGGACACGCACACTCAAGATGTTTTCATATATTCTAAAACTAATTGCCATGATCATAGTATCGCCAGCATTCACGTAGTAATCTCGTAGTCTTAAAATAATAAAAGTTCAGAAATGTAGCTCTCTGAGTGGCGACTGTTGAGTTCGGCCCCTGTCATTTGTTTGGTTATCCTGGAAAGCCTCGCGGAGGTTCAAGGTGGTTATTTTTACAAGGGTTCTGCTTAATATGTTGGCCGAATCGTCTTTTTAAGAGCGTTAGCAAATGTATGGTCAAATATTCTACTACATCCTGAATACGTGTGTGTGTGTGTGTTTTATGAGTATCCATTTGGGTTGACGTTGCTCGCAAGTGGTGTTAGAGCCGGCACCACACCTGCTCACCATTGTTTCCAAAATGTGCCGATGCTGACCGCACCTCTTACAGGCATCGAGACGATGACCGGAAAACAAGTTAACATTCCAAATTTTTCACTAAACACACGGGCAACAACTGCCATTTACCACCAAGTGGTAGCGACGTCGCCATGGCAATTGAGCCAGGCTCGATGCACTTCGAGGCTATGGTGAATCCTTGAATGTTAACTGGCAGGTCGGAGGACAGGTCCAGGTGTTGTGGGTTTACTCATTGTGAGGATGACTGGCAGATACAACACTTGCACTCCCTACTGGACGTCACGGTAGCGAGATGTAAACAACCTCACCTGCCATGCAGGAGGTCGTAAGTTCGATCCAGACCCTGACGCCGGGATATTTGGGAGGTTTGAATGTTCTTCTCGTGGCCGCGTGGATTTTTCTCCGCAGCTTCCAGTGTTATCCCTCCACATTTAGAATCAACGTGCATTTCGAGTATTTGGCTGCTACAAATGTCCACGTTATGATAAGCCACTTCGCTGAGCTGTCATTTGTGGCCAGGTGGCTTCTGAAAAAAAGGGCTATATAGTTCAGCGGACCTTACCTGGTCAAATAAAAAAAAGTTTAGTTTCTTATTTTAGCTTATAGTTGTGAGCATTGCTCAGTCGTGTGTTTCCAAAGCCCCCCACCCTGAGAGGCACATTTTTACATCGCTGGTGCCAGTTGTGAATGAGTCTACTTGATCGAAGTCTCTTAGCACATCAACTGATGTCATCTAGCTCTGTTTAGGAATGTATCGGCTGGGCGTGGCCGGTTACATGGCACAGCTGATGCATCGTCCCTCCAATGGAGGAGACCACCAATGGGATAATGTCCAGATCTTTCAAATGCCCGCGATCTCCTAAGGTAATTCAGCCGAATACAATTTTAGCCTGAATGTTTCAAACCGGATTTGTCGTAAGGGGATTCGCGTTTCGTAATCCGGGCGAGGGGGGACAAACTGTTGCCGAGCAGACCCAGAGCTCTCAGGTGGAGCGACAAGCCAGGCGGCTTTCACGGAGAATTACGCAAATAATGGCACTTGTTTGATTTTGGAGTGAGGCCTCTGTCACAAAAACTAGAGCTCTCAAGTGAGCGTTCTGCCCAACTTCGGGAACACGACTGTGCTTTCCACAACGTCCACACAACAGCGCGTGAATGCAAACAAACACGAAGCAGAGGCGAGCGGAGTAGCCATGGTGTTTGACAAGTGATCAATTTGCAGTTTAAGCTCACAGCGATATAATTTTTACAAGATGTGATACAATATCACACTTTACGATGACGATTATCTCAAAATCAGTTTAACACGTAGGTTTTCACGACCAATATCATCCGTAATATTGTTTTTTTGGGTTGGGTCGCTTTCCCATAACTACTGTATATGCTGTGATTTTATTTGATATTTTTTTCATTGTACTGTCTTTGTGCCTTCTTATCCCTCCAGTACTACTTCTTAAAACATTTGGAAAATGCCGTTTGCTCAACATATGACTGTCATGAGTCTTCTAATCATTGCGACTTTGCAAATCTAAATTACATAGAATGCACATGCAGTCAGCAACACACATAAGTTAAGTACTTTTATCAACGATGAAAATCATAAATTTCGATTTAAAGCTTTCGTGACTGCAAGGATTCATCTTCTTTGGTTCTTTCGGTAAAGTCACGTAGAATGAGAATAAAATAATAAATTTATAAAATAAAATAACAATAATATTCTCACGACGTTTCGCTTGTGTTGTGGCCGAAACGTCGTGAGAATATTATTGTGTTATTTTATTTTATTAATTTATCATTTTATTCTCATTCTACGTGACTTTACCGAAAGAACCAAAGAAGATGAAAATCATGTCATTTAATGACAATGCAGCAAATCATTGCATGGTAGTAATATATAAAATTATTATCCAAAGCAATTATTGTGTTTATTAGCCCATAAATGTATCGTTAATAACAAACATGTTTTTTTGAAGAATGATTTTGTCAGCAAATAAAATATATACAGAGTAAAACCTTGGATTGCGAGTAACTTGGTCTGCGAGTGTTTTGCAAGACGAGCAAAAAATGTAAATAAAAAATAATTTGATAAACGAGCGAGGGTCTTGCAATACGAGCGGCACGTATATACGCTTTGTCTGCCGAGCATCACGTGATCACAACTGATATACGAGTGCTTTGATATACGAGTGCTTTGGATTACAAACACGTTTCCGGAACGAATTATGCTCGCAATCCAAGGTTTTACTGTATTTGAAAAAATGCAATGGTAATCGTGATAGAACAATAGTTTCCAAAATGGACAATTGAATAATCACGGACCAAGTATAGTATGATATATCGTGATATGTGTGTAGTGACGCCGGGACACATTCTTGCTTTACGAGCCTTTATTTTGGACACGGCACGATATCTAGGCCCGGACTTCGCTTTGACTTCGTCTTCTCTCCAACCGTCTCTTGTCCTTGATCTAAGTCTCTTAGCACATCAGCTGATGCCATCTAGCTCTGTTTAGGAATGTATCCTCGAGCCCCCTATCTCGAAGGTTCGCTCACCCCCGTTTCCCTCAGCCAATCCTCGTCCTCCTTCTCTGACGGTTGTCAACCGTGACCCTCGCTTTCCCGCCGTTCGCGTTTGAATTTCTACGGAAATCAGTTCAATTCTCTGGTCCTAACCAATCCTCTTTGAAGCCTCTCTGCACCAATCAGAGGCTTGACACACTTTCTGATTGTCCCTCTGTACGCATACCATGTCAAGTGAGTGGTCTGTTGTTGTTTCGGTCTTTACACAGGTAGAGTCTATATTGCGACAGCCCTAGTAGAGTTCAACACAGTTCGACTCGCTCCTATTCGGAAGACTGTACTTAAAGGCAGAAATTTATATTCCTGGGAAATGAATTTCCAGTCATGTCATTAAGTGCCAGTCAAATCCTTTGTACGTCAACATCAATTCTGAAACTGGGGAACTGCCCAAATGTAATTGTTAAACATCCGGCAAACATAGCTTTGAAAAATAGGACAAGTTATAATAAAAACCAAGTTCCGTAGGTCATGAAATTGAACATTCATTTTTAATCTGAAATAACTTTGACTTTAAATGATGTTCAGTGCAAATTATGTTTGTTGTTGTCATCTTTTAAGTTTGTCACCCACGTAGTAATATTTTGTTATTACTCTGAGGGATAAAGTCAATCGTCTATTTTCCGAGTCCAAAACTTTGCAATTTTCCTGAGTGTAACGAGAACTCATTGGTCAATATTTGGTCATTTTCCTAGAAGTGTAACTCTCAAAAAGGTATGCATTTTAAAAACGCATATAATGAGATTATAAGAATACAATAATATCATTCGTTTCTCAGGTTCCCACTGGAAATTATATTGGGTCTGATTCCTGGCAGAAGCTGGCCTTCAATGGATTTTAAGCAAAAAGTTATAAAAGCAGCACAAAACAGCAGCAATTTGACTGTTCATCATTTTATTCACGTCAAATATTTTCATAAACTGCCTTTTTCCTAACCAGTGCATTTGACTCGTAAAGAGTTAACACCCATGGGCTCCACATGGGAAATATTTTACAGACATTTGAAAGTGGGAACCGGAGGAACTATATGCTTATGTTGATTTTTAAAAAAATATATGATCAATATTGTTTAATCCCAGCCTGCTGCAAGGATGCATTGCTGTAACTCCTTAAACCCGAGGACGCTTTTTTTTCTTGCAAATCTCCAAGAATTGTAAGAATCCTAAAAATCCTAACAACACATCCACCTGCAGGGATAACAATGGCGGCCATTCGCAGTGACCTCGGATCTGACCCCAGAAAGCCACCATTCCACCACCATTGATTTTCAAGCGGGAAGTGAGGGGGGGAAACTTGTCAATTTGCCCCGGTAAACACTGCTTTTTTTTTAGTCAATGGACAGAAACTACATGTGACAGGACTTGTCATTTTTATTTGTCCCAGCAGAACAATTTGAAGAGACACTTTATTAAAATTCTATACATAGACTGTTAATTTTAATGGCGACAAAAACGGGATTAACATTAGTCTTTGTAAAAAAGAGAGGCTTGATACTTTCATGGCGTGTATATGCGTGTGTGTGTGTCACTTTTGATTGTGGGGAGCGGTAGTGCAGTGGTTAGCGCTAAGCTGCGCTACGAGCCCGGCCACCCGAGTTCGATTCCCGCTCACGCCCAACATCAGTGACGATTATCTGAACCGATGCTGGGTCTATCCTAGGTCGACTCAGCCTCAAATGAGTACCTGGTGCGGTGTGTAAACATCGCCACTGGGGAGACAGAGGCCGGCCGGGCGTGGCGCTGACCACCCATCCTCCTCATTTGCCGTGCCGGCCTTCTTGGGTGCTGCTCGCTAAGAGCACTTGCTCCAGCAGTCTGTTAAGGCTATACGGGGGATCTTTGTCTTTGTAGTCTTTTCATTATTTCGTATTGATTCCACATGTACAGGCAGTTGGCTAGCCGAGCGCCTCGACATTCAGGCTGCCTGCATGGGGGGTGACAGTTTGATTCTAGCGATCAATCATAGTCTGTGAGGTGCACCAGAAAGCGGTTAACAAACTTCAGCCGTACTCATCTCCTTATCAAAAGTCGAAGTGTTTCCCTGTTCAAATAACCGTTGGCACAATGCTCCTAACCTCTTTACGGTCCTGAGCCATTTTGTCGTAAACTTCACATGCCTACGGTTGGAGAGGTGAGTCTATCAACAGGGCAACCACTGTTGAACCCCTACAAACTGGTACTTGTTTCACTGACTCAGGAGGGATGAAGAGCTTAGTGAATCCCAACCAGAATTTCAGTTTCAGAGTCTTTATTTAGACGGCAGGAGGAATCCGATGAGCTAGGAAGCTCTCTTTCACAGATGTCCAACATGGGGCGCGTCAGCAAGTTACAACAGCAAACAAAATACACGATAGGAGTGTAAAATAGAGCACATGGTGACACGTAACGAAATATAAATATATTAATTATATAAGTCCGATTTATCAAGCTTGGGCAAGGCAGCAAAAGCAACAACAACAACTTGCAACCATCAGATTACATATTCCAATAACCTAGCTGCCTTGTCAGGTGAGGTGGACAAGCATTAAACAAATAATGCAACAATAGCAACAAGAAATACAATGTGATTGTTTACTCAGGAAATAAACACCTGAATCGGTAAGCATAACCAACTCCATTGTACGCTAAGGCCTCAAATATGAGGAGTGGAAACCCATGTAGCCACTGAGCTGACCTCCTGAGCTGGGCAGAGATTTAGTTATTGAATCTTGTGCAAATAAACTCCAAGTGGATATCGCAGCCTTTAAAAAGCCACACACACAATGCGAAGGAATTCATCAACATAATGGCAATGCTGCGAGTATGGGAGACGATGCATCACCTTTTGAGAATGAGCCGAAATGCTGCGTCGCTGTCTGATAGAGAACGCGTTTATCCCCAGCACCCAAGACAAAATGCTGCCTGGAAGGAATCAGTTCGGAGAACGTATTTTGAATGAGATTAAGAGGCAGATGATGGTACAAATCAAATATCTTCTCTTGGAAAAAATTTGGAGAACACCTTGATGAGAAAGTAAGAGTGGTACTCACGAGAGCGGCGTTCTACATTGCAAGGCCCCGCAGGCCACTGGCGGCCCCTGGTGGCCTTTAGCGCGGCCCCTGACGTGTGGCAACCCCCGACAGCACACAACAAATGTGAAAAACACCCCCCATCAACATCGTGCTGGTGTTGTCGCACCCACAATGGCTTCAAATGTGTGGTAGCCCTCACACCGATGATGTCTTATCGGCGAAAGTGGCCCCCCCTCAGAAAATGATTAAAGAACACTGCGCTAGAGTTCCAATAATGCATCAATTCATCGATGAATATCGATGTTCAAAGCGCATGAGACGTGCATTGAATCACGTGTGATAATCAATGCTTTAGTATGTGTGTCATGTTGTCTGTAATGGGTTTATCTGAGCCCTGCAGCCGCTTTCGGGTGCAACGTTCATCACAATGTTACAAGACAATCGATTTTTGAATCGAACTGCGAACCCTGACAATTCGTGGAATCACCAGGGAGTAGAGTGGTGGTGGTGGTGATACTTGTGGCGGGAGAGATTTATCAGAGCTCAAGTACTCACTCAACTACAATTACGCTCTGCAACTGCAGAGCATTGCTTCATTAACATATCCACGAAACTAAAGCACTTTCCCATGGCAGAAATGCAGAGCGTCTGGGGGCCACCTACTCTGATACAACTCACTCTAAAATAGAAACAAAATCACATTCGATTTGCAGTGACTGGATACAGAAAAAAACACAACTACATCAGGCGAATGTTATTGCAGCTGAATGTAAAAAAAAACGCGTTGAAGAACGACGCAGTTTACCAGCGTAATCGATGTGGCTGCCACCCTAGGACTCGGGGAGTACGACGTTTCGCAAGGAATTACGATGAGCATCATCAGGCGAGAGCCAAAAGCCAGAATGGCTGTCGCCTTATGATGCTAGTTGTAATTACTGGCGATTACGGGCGAAACGTACTCGAATTGTAAATGTTGTGGGTTTACTCTGTACTGGTAACGAACTGCCATGTTTTATTTACGTGACCACTTAAACTAATTGGCTGTGTCGGGTGGTGGCGGGTTTAACGACGCATTTATATTTACGCGATCTAACCCAAAACTGTGCTTTATGGAGACTTGAGTCGTCCACGGAATTTTCCTAAATTCACAAATGCAAACATTTGATTTAACAGGTAGAACTGGCAATTGCAGGCCGGCGGTGGTCAATGAGACCAATGACGACGATTGTGGTGCTTTAAGACAAAGTGTGTGAGAAAGAATCAAATAATGAGATTGCTTTAGCATAAATCAATGCTGCCAAATTTTAGAAGTATGTTATCATTGTCACACACATGTGTACAAGTCATCGGGTTTGGTGGCCAGGTAATGTTGATATGATAGTCCGTTTCCTATCAAGTGTCAATCATGTTTCTGTAGCATTACTAATGTAATGTATGTATATTTAACTGCTTTCGCACCGTACGTAGCCAGCCGTGCTAATCGGAGGTGCGGGAAAGTGTACACACTGTGGTACAATTGAAATTAAAGACGCTGCCTTATCACTATGTGTTTGATATCATGGCCCAAATTAAAAAGACGTTAAATTATGAATGCATGGCTTTGCTTTCCCGTGTGGGGAATTTACATAACTGAAAATTTTACATTTTGCCCAGGATGACGCTGGTGACTTTATTAAGTTTTGAAATTAACTTGAATTGATGGGGGCTGTGATGCAACAATTGAGGCTTCATTGTGGGGATGCTTGCGCGTATTTTGGATTATGAAAGAAATTGGCAGTTGTTCTAAATCAATCCAGAAGGAACACCAATTAAGGAGCTGCGCATTTACATACTGCCGCTAATGTATCATGACATGTAACTTTAAACATGCAATATGAAATAAAACTAATTATATTGTGATAATATATAAAGAATAACAAACAAACAAAAAAAAATCGACGTGTGTGTATGTGTGTTGAACTTCTTTCGCGCCATACGTAGCCAACCGTGCTAATCGGAGGTTTGCCCGGGGGACGTCCGACATCTGATGTAGGACATTTCCACGAGCTGGTAACATCTGCAGGAAGGAAACACGTCGCACGAGTCAGCGGTGCAACAACCTCTCTGGAACTCTAGAGCACCGGCAACCCTCAAGATATGTCCGCGGACTACCGTGCTCCTCCGATTAGCACGGTTGTCTGGCTCCCTACGTTGCGGAAGACGTTCAGTGTACACACACGCATTGCAGTGACAAGTATGTTGCTTTGTGACGGTTGGTGGGAGGGAATTAACAAAAAATATCTGCAATCGTTCTTACATACCTCTTATAACGACCTTGCGGGGCACGGGTGACCTGTGCACCATGGGTTGGGGACCACCGAGGCTTAAGTGACAACAAGTGATATTTATTGACAAATGCGCGTATGTGCCAAAAAGTATGAAACCACTGAGAAGCAGTTCCAAGCGGCCGGGTTGGATTCTAACGCGCGAGACCCAACTTTCCACGTCACTTCAATCTCACCAATTAGCTTGCGCACCTGGCAAGGCTATTTTCCAGCTGGGCTCAGTCTGCACCGTGCATCCGTTGCTGCTTTTGCATTACTGTGTGCGAGGTTGTGAAAAAAAATATAACAATAAAGGCAGCTGGCGCGCGTGTGTGCGCGCGCACGTGCGTACGTGCGTGCGCGCGTGTGGCCTCACTCCAAATCCCACACCCACACGTTTGCCACAGCGTGACAAAAAATGTCTACTCGCCAACACCATCCACCACTACGGTCCAATGGAACCTTTAACCTTCATCATACCTTTCATTTTTTTTCCTGTTTTTCTTTCTCGTTCTGTTCCCCTGTTGCTTCCTTTCTGAATCTGCACTATAGCTGTGGGGTGCATGAGAACAGTCCATTAGATGCAACACTGGAAACAATCCTGGAGCATCTCAGTCTGGAGACAATCATTCGCAGGATGTATTGCTTTACTGGGTATGAGAGACGACGTTTCGCTCCACAGCTGTTGCCAGGAGCAGGATTTTAAAACTAAACTCAAGTGCTGAATATTGACTTTGGGTTTCTTAACCGTCCTTTATGAAATTATCGGATTGACATTAACAGAGTTGAGACATCCCCAGCTCATTGCAAGCCAGTTCTTTAGTCAGCCAGAATGTAAACCGCACAATGAGACCAAAACATTTCTGGCATAAAGCTTTCCCTGGCAAAGTCTATCATCATAGTGTTCCTCCGGGCAAACTCGAGAGTTTACAAAGATGTCAATGTTAAAGTGTTAAAGGCACAGATTTTTTTTCTTTCCCATATATATGTTACTTTACCGTTTCTTACAGTAATATGTGGGCTCATAGGTCTTGCGACATATGCTTTCAACGTGTGGCATTTCACATCGCCTCTCATGATACATTTCTGTTAAACCCCGAAAGGTTATATACCATCTGTTTGCAAAGGATCACTGTGGGTTTTTTTGTTCTTCTTTAGTAACCTCTTACTCACAGCCGGTCGCCCAAGGTGTACCCATCACACAAAGCCCAGCATGCCCACAGCCACTGCAAGGGTTGAAAGGTTGGCGTGCACCCTGATCTTTGAGGTCACGCGAGACGCCAGGTGTGTTGTCACATCCTCGGCACTAATACACTCATCAGATAGCGGCACTGCCCCTGGGACAGCGCGACCAGGGACGATGTCGCAATCGCCTCCCTTTGATGACGGTCCATTAACAAACCCCAAAAAAAACATTGCCTCATTAGTTTTTTTTTCTCATCATCATCATCATCACTTTCTTCGGGGTGATTTATTTTAAAATGTATTTTTCGTTGCTAATTGTAGTGGCGGTGACGCGAAGGCGCTGCGTTGAGACTGTCAACCCTCAGACGTTGTGTCGCAGACGACCAAGGTACGAATGAAATATTCTTATTAAAAAATGTGAAAAGGATTTACTCTCGTGCCCAAAGTGAGCATTGTAACAAATGTATAAATAATGAAAAAAAAGAAACTGTCCAATTAAAAAGGCAAACCTCAAAATCGTGTGCCCTGTTACAATTAAGTTGCACATAGTCCGTGTGCTTGAAAAGGCAAATGTCTTTTGGCCTTGAAAGTTCAGCTGCGCACCGTAATAAAAGCGTACTTGTAGTAAAATTGCAATTACAAATCAATGTCAAGTCTTGAATAAACTCATTGTTATTATTTGATTATGTTTTTTTTACACAAAAACTTACATTTGTCATCAAAAACCAATGAAAATCACGACCAAATGGAAATTTTTTTTATGAATGTCATTTATAAAATGACATCAATAATCATTTACAGGTCTTTGTCAAAATAGTGCTGGATGACGGCAGTCATGTGACTATGCTCTCCACATTTGTCAGCATGTGTTGTTGGCCTGACTGGATGTGCTTCACATAATGTTTGTTCAGGTTTGTTGAATTCTCATCTCTCATCTTTTTGTTGTATTTTCCTCCGTGATTTGTTCTTGACACCTGATGAAGATCGCTTGCGTTGTGATCGAAACGTCGCGATAGTTTTTTTTGTTTTAATATAATTTTATTGTATTTCTACATACGTGACTTTACCGAAAAAAAACAATGAGTTGTGACAGGGGGGCATGGGAATGGTTTGGATATCGCTCTCCACTGATTTGGGCGTTCACTGAGAATCAAATTCACGTCGCCGGATTCACAGCATAGTGTGCAAACCACTGCAACGCCACTCCCGCCACATGTTTATTAAAATGTAGAAAAAATCAAAGTGGTTTCTGCTCGAATGAGCATCGAGGCAGTGCTCATCCCAATGAACAGTCCTGGGCCAGTTGTCTGGTTATCACGTTACTTTGACGGGGGCAAGTCCTTCCATAGGAAAAGCACTGTTAGCTTCCTGACAAAGTGGCAACTAATTTGATCGAGTTTAACACGTAGGCTTTCGCGACCAAAATCATCCATACGAGGTTTTTGTGGGGTTCGATCGCGTAAAATCTCTAAATGTGTCGTTAAAACCCGCCACCACGCGACACAGCCAACTGCTAACCCCCCCCCCCCCCCCCCCACTTTGTGCAAGAGCGCAGAAGTGTGGTTACCTCTACAGTGAGGGAGAAGAGTATTTGATCCCCTGCTGATTTTGTACGTTTGCCCACTGACGAAGAAATGATCAGTCTGTAATTTTAATGGTAGGTTTATTTGAGCAGTGAGAGACAGAATAACAACAAAAAAATCCAGAAAAACGCATGTCAAAAATGTTATAAAATTATTTGCATTTTAATGAGGGAAATAAGTATTTGACCCCCTCTCAATCAGAAAGATTTCTGGCTCCCAGGTGTCTTTTATACAGGTAACGAGCTGAGATTAGGAGAACACTCTTAAAGGGAGTGCTCCTAACCTCAGCTTGTTACCTGTATAAAAGACACCTGTCCACAGAAGCAATCAATCAGATTCCAAACTCTCAACCATGGCCAAGACCAAAGAGCTCTCCAAGGATGTCAGGGACAAGATTGTAGACCTACACAAGCCTGGAATGGGCTACAAGACCATTGCCAAGCAGCTTGGTGAGAAAGTGACAACAGTTCGTGCGATTATTCGCAAATGGAAGAAACACAAAAGAACTGTCAATCTACCTCGGCCTGGGGCTCCATGCAAGATCTCACCTCGTGGAGTTTCAATGATCATGAGAACGGTGAGGAATCAGCCCAGAACTACACGGGAGGATCTTGTCAATGATCTCAAGGCAGCTGGGACCATAGTCACCAAGAAAACAATTGGTAACACACTACGCCGTGAAGGACTGAAATCCTGCAGCGCCCGCAAGGTCACCCTGCTCAAGAAAGCACATATACATACTCGTCTGAAGTTTGCCAATGAACATCTGAATGATTCAGAGGACAACTGTGTGAAAATGTTGTGGTCAGATGAGACCAAAATGGAGCTGTTTGGCATCAACTCAACTCGCCGTGTTTGGAGGAGGAGGAATGCTGCCAATGACCCCAAGAACACCATCCCCACCGTCAAACATGGAGGTGGAAACATTATGCTTTTGGGATTTTTTTTCTGCTAATGGGACAGGACAACTTCACCGCATCAAAGGGACGATGGACGGGGCCATGTACCGTCAAATTTTGGGTGAGAACCTCCTTCCCTCAGCCAGGGTATTGAAAATGGGTCGTGGATGGGTATTCCAGCATGACAATGACCCAAAACACACGGCCAAGGCAACAAAGGAGTGGCTCAAGAAGAAGCACATTAAGGTCCTGGAGTGGCCTAGCCAGTCTCCAGACCTTAATCCTATAGAAAATCTGTGGAGGGAGCTGAAGGTTCGAGTTGCCAAAAGTCAGCCTCGAAACCTTAATGACTTGGAGAGAATCTGCAAAGAGGAGTAGGATAAAATCCCTCCTGAGATGTGTGCAAACCTGATAGCCAACTACAAGAAACGTCTGACCTCTGTGATTGCCAACAAGGGTTTTGCCACCAAATACTAAGTCATGTTTTGCAGAGGGGTCAAATACTTATTTCCCTCATTAAAATGCAAATCAATTTATAACATTTTTGACATGCGTTTTTCTGGATGTTTTTGTTGTTATTCTGTCTCTCACTGTTCAAATAAACCTACCATTAAAATATATAGACTGATAATTTCTTTGTCAGTGGGGAAACGTACAAAATCAGCAGGGGATCAAATACTTTTTTCCCTTACTGTATATAAGGAACGAAACAGGTGGACTTCTCCACAAATCTGGCTGTCGCCTGGTGAAGCTAGTTGTAGTTACTGGTAAAACGTCGTACTCAGATTGTAAATGTTGTGGCTTGTCTCTCCAACACACCGGTGTGCTATACGAGTGACGAATTGGCCACGTTCTGTTTACGTGACAACCCTTACTAGTTGGCTGTGTCGGGCGGTGGCGGGTTTTAACGACACATTCATATATTTTATCGACCCTGGAGGGATGGTGGGGTTAGTTGAGCCCCAATCATGGACTTGAACTCGCCACCTTCCATTTGCGAACCGCTCACTTCACTGCTGAGCCACCTGGTCAGATTCTCTTACGGGGATGTCAGCTGAGAAATACAGATCAGTTTCTTACCAGCATCTTTACAAAGAGAATACATCATTATCAAGAATAACACTCAAGGGATAATCGGTGTGGATTTTTGTCAGAAGTAGTTATTTGATCTTAACGGTAAGATATCTGATACAGCAGAGTTGAGAGTATGAGTAAAAGTAAATTGACGGTCAGGCTTAAGCAGCTTCTAACTCGCTGATGTAATGCATTAATCAGTATAACAGCATCCAATTTTTGGCTTTGCATTCAATGAATTTGACATTTCTACAGAAATTCACTTGAAAGATAGCCAGGCCTATAAAAGAGAGAGAGAGATTACGAATCAAGGAAACTACAATTAAATAAACAACTGCGTCATACGCGCTTGTAATTGTATTCCGCGAAGACTGTTTTTATTTCCCGCTCCCGTGCGTGCGGTGACATTTCGTGCTTTTTGGTGCCGCGGCCATTCAGGCTTGGGGTTGAGAGCTTGTTTTTTTTGCCAGTCGGTCGTCTCTGACACAAAGATTACCTGGCTCCCGTCTCCTCTTCCTCCTCCTCCTCCTGCCAGCCGTCCCCGCTTGCCCGCCCGTGGAACATAAAGCTGTCCGCGCGAGAGCCATGCCTCCAAGAGAAGGCGGCCAAGCGTGATGGGGTGGCCAATCGAACTTTTTGGGGTTTTTTTATTCCTTTAGTTTTGTTTCATTCCAGGGTTCTGATCTATATGTCATTGCCTACATAGACAGGGACACAAAAATGCTTTGACATTTCTGCGAAAGATGGAAAGCACGAGGGGGGGGGCGGGGGGAGGTGGTAAAGCCAAGGGAGGGGGGGGGAGATGTAAAGAGATGCACGCCCGCGGAACACGCAAATGTCAGGCAAGCGGACAAAATTGTCCTCCAATGAAATTGTTGTCAATTCAATGAATTGGCAGTTATTACAGGTCTCAAATAATGGGACTGGAATTCGAGACGGTTTTGTTGTTATGAAAAAATGACCCCTTGTATTTCATTATTTTATTGGCAGTCAAGCAAATGTTTATTTTACAAAAAAAACAGAATGGACACACATTTGTTTTCATGGTTTATGATGTGAATGTATTATTACATCTTGCGTTGACATGTAACAAAACGATAAATAGTTTACTGTATAGAAAATTATACTTAGTGATATGTTATACAATTGACATTAAATAAACTATATCTTGTGTTTATAGTTATAGTACAAATAATAATTAGAAAATGTCAATTTCCTAGACTGTGCTTAATGTTTTCTATCATCATAATCATCAGCCATGACTATCCACTGCTGGATGAAGACATCTCCACGTTGTTGCCACCCCTTGCTGTCCATCCACGTTCTCTCCTAGGTCTGCCTCGCTTATCACCCAAACTATTTTTGTGTTCTGCCCAAGCCCTTTACATTCATTAATTGTCAGTGTGACTTCTTGATTTGTGTTTGTTCCCTGAGCCTCGTGTTCTGTTTTTTTCTGTCTCTCGGTGTGAACCCAAGACACAAAGCCCTCTATGCTGCCTTTGCAAACTTTTCAGGTTTTATTTTCACATTTTTAGTTGCCAGTATCTGATCTGACAGTTTGCACTGATGGAAAAGGTTATTCCGCAGGTAGTGATGTTACTATTTGTTATGATCATGTTCAACTTTATCTTGTTTTTGTTTATTTTATTTTATTATATTTTTGTATCCCAATCGGCCTTCTATAATTGCCATAGGTACAAACGTTCTGCTTTGTTTCTTTAAGAGCCATGTCCCCTCAATGGATATTTAGTTTAAGCCAAACTCATACATTACTCTTCTTTGGTTCTTTCGGTAAAGTCACGTAGAATGAGAATAAAATAATAAATTGATAAAATAACACAATAATATTCTCACGACGTTTCGGCCACAACACAAGCGGCCCTCATCAGGCGAAGGGGACGAGACTGTCTGGAGGACAGCGCTGGAGTGTAATTAATCGCAGTAACAGTTCCATTTCTGATGGTCTGAAATCCGTTTTAGCTAAAGGTCTAAACTTTGCTGTCACACCGAGACACTTACCGGTTAATAATATCATTGCCCATGTCGACGTTGCACTCAAGGGCTTGAGTCCCATCGCTGCAGACGTAACAAGATCTGAAATCGCTGCAACCCTCAAAAACGCTAAGTTGCCACCCAGCAACATCAGCAAAGACGAACGTTTTGAATTATCTCAATTAAAAAAGAGGTGATATTGTCGTCCTCTCAGCCGACAAGGGCAATGCCACTGTCATCATGGACAAAACAGAATATAACAACAAAATTCAAGAACTACTCAACGATGGCAGCTATACAAAAATAAAAAGAGATCCCACCAACAGCCTGGTTACCAAAACGAACAAAATCATCTCTGATTCAACAGCATTAATTTATGAGACCAAACAGTTCTCGTTGAAACCCTCTGCTGCCAGACCACCAAGATTATATGGCCTTCCAAAGATACACAAAGAAGATACACCCCTTCGTCCCATCGTCTCTACTATCAACTCCCCCACCTATAAACTGGCACGTTTTCTTGCTGATATACTGCGACCTTTCACTGGAAAAATCACCTCTGCGGTACTAAATTCTACTCACCTGGTATCGACAATCAAAGGCATTTCCCTGTCCCCAGACGACCTGCTTGTCAGTTTTGATGTAGTGTCCTTGTTCACCAAAGTCCCGGTACCTGACACCATCGCTATCATTGAAGACCTGGTTCATCAAGGACTGCACACTGATGTACCCCCCCTGGTGAGACATTGCTTAACCAACACACACTTCACCTGGAATGGAACTTTCTACAAACAAACTGAGGGCACCCCAATGGGCTCCCCCCCCTATCTCCGGTTGTAGCCAACGTATTCATGGAAAAATTTGAAACTGACGCCATCCAGACTGCAACTCTACGCCCGACCTTATGGAAGAGGTACGTGGATGACACCTTTGTCATCTGGCCACATGACCAGCCTGCTCTAGACCAATTCCGCGACCACATCAATTCCATACACCCAGCCATCAGATTTACCATGGAGGTCGAAAAAGATGGCAAACTACCCTTTTTGGATGTCTTAATTAAAAGGAGACATGATTGTTCAATGAGCCACTCTGTCTACAGGAAAGCTACCCATACAGATGCTTACTTGAAACCGGATTCCCACCACCATCCATCCCAGAAGAACTCCCTCATCAAGACTCTATACCATAGAGCCCAATGCATTTACGACCAGGAACACATTACCAGTGAACTCAAGCACGTACACCAGGCTCTCAGGGCTAATGGTTACTCCGACTACACAATCCGCAAAGCCATCACTCCAGTCATGAAGAAGGATCCTCTTGTGGAGCCACTCAAAACCATCACCTTACCCTACATTGCAGGGGTCACTAAAAAGATCGCCAAAATCCTGAATAAACACAAGATCCAGGTCCGATTCAACACAGTACATAAAATCCGCGATCTAGTTCCATCTGTAAAGATGCTGTTCCAGACATACAGTACCCGGGCGTTTAAAAACTAAAGTGCCTCTGTGGTAGTAGCTACATTGGAGAAACCAAACGACATATCTCGGACCGCATCCGCGAACATAAAGCAGACTTGAAACACAGTAGGACGAACTCCTCTGCCGTGGCAGATCACTGTTATAATTCAGTGAGCTCACATGACATTGACTTCTCCAAGACGGAGGTTCTTTGCAAACCAACCGGCTATCATGAGAGATTCGTTCATGAGGCCATTCACATATACAAGCACAGAGACAATTTCAATCGAGAAGATGGATTCTGGCTTAGTAACCATTGGAAAGATGTTTTAAACCATTTCCGTTCTTAATTAATTGTATTTTACGATGACCTTCAGACCGCAGCTCTTTCGCTGGCATTGACTCTAAATACCTCTCACACCACGGTTAATGGTATGATTTACAACATGGAGTATAACAGCGCCTCGCAGCTGTCTCTCTCCCCCTCCTCTGTTCCGACCATGGATGAACTAGTCCGTCTGAACGGGACCCGTAGCTATCTGTGTTGCTAAAGTTGAGGGTAAGAATCCACCCATTTTTCGCCATATAGCATTGTGATATATAACGACTTATTGTTGGTAGCTTAGCTGATTGGAGAATATAGAGTTTATTGATAACATTGAGGTAATTTATATTTTAGTATTTTGTATTGGTTCACTATATAGTATTCATTATATATTGTATTGTATACCCAGTTACTGTGAATAGCTCAGATGTGTAGGCCTTAACTTCAAAAAAAAAAGAAAAGAAAGAACCTCGCTCCAGCGCTGTCCTCCAGACAGTCTCGTCCCTTCTCCTGATGAGGGCCGCTTGTGTTGTGGCCGAAACTTCATGAGAATATTATTGTGTTATTTTATTTTATCAATTTATTATTTTATTCTCATTCTACGTGACTTTACCGAAAGAACCAAAGAAGATGAATCATTGCAGTCACGAAAGCTTTAAATCGAAATCATACATTACTTTTGTTATGCTCATAATTATATTGAGTACAACTTAACAGCCCACTTACATAAGTTCTTGCATTTAATTTTCACTGCTTGTTAAAATGACTATGTGCCTAGCAAATCGGAGAGAGGGCGAAAACTTTATCCATTAATTTTTTGCGCCATTATATATCTCCAAGCTAACTTTCGGAAAGATATCTTCTCTTGCTCTAAATAACCTCACTCTTTGCTTCTTTCGGTAAAGTCACGTAGGTAGAAATGAAACAAAATAAATCACGACGTTTCGACAGACATCATGCTGCTAGCAGCCGACAACGCCGCTATCGCGATTTTCACCTGAAGACGATGGCGCTTGTGTTGCGTTCGAAACGTCGTGATTTATTTTGTTTTATTTCTACCTACGTGACTTTACTGAAAAGAACAAAGAGTATGGATTCCTGCAGTCACGAAAGCTTCAAATCAAGACTAAATAACCTTAATTCTAGATTTGAAGCTTTCGTGACTGCAATGATTCATACTCTTTGGTTTTATTCGGTAAAGTCAAGTAGGTAAAACAAATTAAAATAAAATCAACATTTAAAACACGACGTTTCGGAGGCAACGCAAGCTTCCGTCTTCAGGTGGGACCAGTCACAGCCACTTTGACCAGCGATTTTGGCTGATTGGTCCCACCTGAAGACGGAAGCTTGCGTTGCCTCCGAAACGTCGTGTTATAATTGTTTATTTTATTTTAATTTGTTTTACCTACGTGACTTTACCGAATAAAACCAAATAGTACTAAATAACCTTGTTAAGGGCACATCTCCTTGCGTGAATTCCCTTTCCGATTCCTACGTCGATACTTCTGTGCAATCTCAATGCAGCAGTTCCCTCTTTGTAAATGGTTTTCATAATTGCTCGATGCGTGTTTTATTAATGCCGCGGTTGTAAAAAGATCGAAAGACTGCTTCAGTTTCCACTGAATCAAATGCATAATTTCACATGTGATAAAAGCCAGGCATAATGCTATTATTATTAATATATTTTATATTCTTGGGTCTTTTGGTAAAGTTATTAACTAGTTTAAGTCATAACTGGCTGTGATGTTACCATCCTACCTTCCGATGTTAGTAGTTATTTTCGACTCTCTGGTTTTACATTAACAGGTTAAATGTCTCACACTAACACCAGCCACCGTCGCTCGTGTCCTCGATGTGGCGGTGGCTCTGCGATCTTACATTGACATGCTAATCTCTCACAATACAATGGCCACCTCCGCCCCTTCGTCGTAGTGGAGGTAGCTCTCTGATCTTACATTCACATGCAAATTTCTCACTTTAACATAACTAGCCCCGCCCACTTCGTTTATGACCCTTGGGCTACGCCCATTTCAAACTTTTAAAACAGCTTGCTTCAGCAGCTTTCCCGCTATTTTTTCTCCTGATGATGATCGCTTGTGTTGCGATCGAAACGTCGTAGTTTTTGTTATTTTCTTTGAACCTATCTACATGACTTTACGGAAAGACCCAAGAATATGAATTCCTGCAGTCACGAAAGCTTTAATTCACGATTTAATTACATATTTTCCCTAAAATTTGATGGTTAGTGCGTATGTGGTCGATGGTGGCTAATGGAATTTCTAAATCCAGCTCGCTTATGCGGGCGCATTGGTCGGCCTGCCAAGCTCCCATGATTCTATTAACAAAGATTTTTGTGAACAATTTGTATGCACGCAATAGAAGGGAAGTGGGTCGGTAATTCTTCTAGTTAGTTTTGTCTCCCTCGTTTGAAAATAAAAACACTGGCACAGAGTTTCATGTTTGAGGTATTTCACGAGGTGTCAGATAGGTTATTGTTTTTTTTCCCCACAACTTTCAGTGCATTGTTTATAACAGTGCCTGTTGTTTCATTATTTGTGGTGGCAAAATCTTATTAATCAATTTGCCTTACTGAATTCCATCATTAAATTAAATCCAACGTTCTCTCTATCCAAAAAAAATCAAATGTGATTTGATTTTTTTTATTTACCATATATCGATAGTTACATTTTAATGTCCAATTTTTTTGAGGGACTGTGTCTTGTCTTGGCATGGCTCTGGACTGTTGTTGTTGTTGTTGTTTTGCTGCCTTGCCCAAGCTTGCATTCAGTTTTGAAAAATCGGCAGGAATTCATGTACTTTTACAATGTGTACTTACAGACATTATTTCTTTATATTTAGTATTGTTTGTTGTTTGTTGTTGTAACTTTCTGACCCACCCCTACTGGACATCTGTGAAAAACAGCTTCATAGTTCATCGGATTCCTTCAGGATAAATAAAGATTATCATTCATGAAGCCTATACTAGGCCTGGGACACTCTCATAGCACCAACCACCTCCCTTCTACAGTTTGTATTATTACACTCATTGATTATATAAAATATTAAGCCGTAGTTTACAAAATAATGCACTGTTTAATCCCTGAAAAGTACGCTGTTTTACAGCATATACTCTACAGAAATGTAACTTAAGTTATTTTCTAAGTGCTTCATAGCTCATCAGTTTCCTCCAGAATAAGTAAAGATTCTGATTCTAATTCAGAAAGGAGCAGTGGTGGAACTCAGCTTCATCATCTCGGCTGCCTTGAACCACTTCCATATTTCCACACTGGATTTCGTTCTCTCCATCTATCAACCACTGTTAACTTCCAAAACAGTGACACTAATATTATCAAACTATTACTATTCCAACGAAACAACTTTTTTTTACGTTACCAGGCAAGGCCCACTAAGCTCTATACAGTACGTCTTTTTCTGAAGCGACCTGGTCACAAATTATAGCTCAGCGAAGGGGCTTATCACGTAGAAATTTAAAGCAGCCAAATATTCATGTTTCTAAACGCGGAGGGGAAAAAATTGGAGGACCCAAAGAAAATGACATGCAAACCACAGGGGGAAAGTGCACACTCGAAATATACAGGCACCAGGGTCGGAATCGAACCCATTTACCTACTGTGTACCCGGCGAGGTAGTTAACATCTTGCCACCGTGGCGCCCCTGGAAATAAATGTTGGTTGAGTTCAACCCCTAAATACGGTTTAAAATGCAACTCTGACATTCGTATCCAAGGCACTCTGTCTGCAGCCCTGTGAACAAAAATAGGGAAACGCGAACAAATATGTAAGGCACGCCTTGGCGAAATGTCAGAGGTAGGGTTATGGTTCGGGGTTAGGGTCAGTCGATGGGCTGACCCTAAGTGGCTGATATGTCAGTAGGTTATGGCTAGGGCTCATGCACTCCCCAATAACGCCTCTTCTTCCCATCCTGCAATTCATGGCCGTTTCATTTTATTCCACTTTTCATTTCCGTCACTCACGGCGCCGACCTGGTTGTTTTTCATTTGCCGTGCATAATTGAGTGTTGTGCAGCATCGGGCCCGTTAATTCGGCTTAGGGACGTTCCACATTTTCCGTGAAAGAGCAGCCCCGTGGCATGTGCTCGAAGTCTGCACAACGCCGCCAGCATGAGCTGCGGGAGCAAATTGACTTCGCGTTTTTTTTGTTTGTATTTAAATTAAATAGCATCTGCATTGTGGCTCACATCGTTGCATCACGCGTCGTGCGGTATTGAGTTTAGAGCTCGGGCACAGAACGTTCCCTCGTCACATTATAGTCACTTAGTCGAGTGACTGCTGCCTCGAGGCTTCCACAAATGTCAACAACGGATCACGCAGTTGTGAGTGAAGATATCTATGTTGTACTCTACAGTCACGGACTGTGAGGTCTCTGGGTGTGAAAGGTTTAACCCATTGACAAAAAGCACATTTAAACTCTTTAGAATCTGAATATGTATTCATAGTGCAGGAATCCGATGAGCTGTAAATGTCTTTTTCACAGGTGTCCAGTGTTCAAGAACTGTTGCACTTTCATATAATCTCATTCAAGCTCTTGCCCAATAACATGAAGTGACCAAGTAGTAATTTCCTAACAATCCTTATTTTGCTGATGAGACCCTGAAAATCAATATTGGTCCAGAGGTTGCTTATTTAAACAAATGCTACTGTGAATAATCTTTGGTTCTATTCGGTAAAGTCACGTAGGTGAATAAAACCAAAGAGTATGGATCCTTGCAGTCACGAAAGCTTCAAATCGAGAAAAGCTACTGTGAATATTGGTCTGTGAAAAGCCCATCGGCTGGATTAAAATAACATTTTATTTTACATGAACAGAAGAATCGAAGCCTGTTTATTTTATTAATTATCCACTCATATGGTTATTAGCTTTACTTATTTCTTTTAAAACATGTTCTTCATATCTTAACATTTGGTGAGCTCCATTTATCGGACAAATCCATTTGAGCAAGAGGTATCCATGCAGTATTTAAACATTGCATTACATTACACAAACATAAACTCCCTACAAAAGTATCGCATTAGATTTGGCCTATCAAGGTCAAATCTGCAGAATTAACTACTGTGCAAGCATTAAGGTCTTTCCAAATCACTTGCTGAGGCCAGAGCTTTAATACGAGACTGGGTGCAATTTTGGTGAGTCAAGGAAATCATTTGCATAATGATCCTGATGCAAACAGAAAATAATGATGAAATGCTAATTTTTTTAAAAATTATACAGAATAATACTTCTGGTATTTCTACACAGCCAATGACCTTTATGTTTAATAAGCATAGAAGCTTCGTTTAAAATTGGAACAATTTAAATTCCTGACGAATAAAATTGCTGTACTGTGTTGCAATGCTAAATCGAATTCAATGTCTTTATTTAAATTACATGCAGTGTTCTTTATTTAGTCGTGTGACAATTATTGAGATTCATGATCTCTCTAAAAAATATATCTGGGTAATCATGAAAACACATGAATATTGGGGTTGCTATATAATTTGGTCAGAGATACTCAGCAGATTTTGGATTCGTAATATGGTACCAACACACAAGGTCCACCTTTCAAAGTGTGTTTTTGTATATTTTAGGACTACTTTATAACAATGCACTGTGGTAATTTCTTTACATGTATTACATCTCCGCAAATCCTAAAGTATTTGTGGCATACTGCACTCCGCATAGATCTAATTCAGTGCCGTATTTTGGGTACTCTCAATGTGAAAAACTGTGTGCCGTATTATTATACTATGGTGTAATTCTTGTGTGCAGATAACAAAGCTTGCAGATACGACTCTAGTTCAATGTATAAGGGAAACATTTCACCTTAAAAAATAACTTCAATAGTTCCTTGCCACAACTTTATCTTTTGGCATTGAGTTGTACACAAAATATGCACCTGCAGAGTTTAAAGTGTGTGGTATTCCATAACATGAACAGCTGTAAAGTCTACAGACGCAATTTCCATTTTGGCATGAAGGTGCTTTTGGCTTAATTTCGGCAAAAAGTGCCAAATTCCACAATAAACCTCTGCTTTCTATCCAAAATCATGCAAAGAAAGCCTTTAGCCAGGAAGGGACTCAACCTCTGTGTGTAATTACACCATCAGAGTAACAATCCTAAAGTTAAAGTGTGGAGTTTTCAGGAAGCAGTACAATGTATGCAAGGTTTTTATCAGCCCTGCTTTGAGTCTAGGCGATATCTGTTATCGTGACAGGTCGGGGGCCTGTGGCTGGTAGTACAAAATAACTTTAATTGTATTTCCGCATAGTATTTACTCTAAAATAGCGTAGTCTTCAGTGGTTAAACATTGCGTTATTTTGTAAACTACGGTTTCTTATTTTATATCATTAATGAGTGTAATGAGACAATGTGTATAAGGGAGGTTGGTGCTATGGGAGTGTCCTAGGCCTAGTATAGGCTTCAACGAATTTGATGAGCTATGAAGCTCTTTGTCACAGATGTCCAGTAGGGCGGGTCAGAAAGTTAAAACAATAAATAATGCAAAAACACGATTGGAGTGGAAAGTATAGGAAAGGTAAGCAAATCACTTAAAATATATACATTTTGATTTAAAGCTTTCGTGACTGCAGTAATTCATATTCTTGATTCTTTCGGTAAAGTCACGTTGAAGGGAAACAAAATAATAATATATATAAAACAATAAAATTCTCACGACGTTTCGACTGTAACACAAACAGTCATCATCAGGTGTGAAAACCAACGGCAAGAAACATTATTTTATTGTTTCCCTTAAACGTGACTTTACCGAAAGAACCAAGAATATAATATATACATTGACCAGGTAAGGCCCACACTGAGCTATTAGCTTCTTTTTCAGAAGCGGCCTGGCCACAAATGATAGCTCAACGAAGTGGCTTATCATGCAGACATTTATATCGGCCAAACAATCAAAATAATCGAACGCATGAAGGCCACAGAGGTGGTCTCACGGTCAATTTCTTGCACAGTCAGAAGTCATCCAACTGCAAAGGCCAACGTTTTCGTTTCGACATCAAAATAAGAACATGGAGGAGCAAAGAGCAGAAGGCTGTTTTATCATAGCAATGTTTACAATTCATTGACAGTATGCGTTTCATAGTAATATTCGCCCATTGGGTGTACAAGTCATACAATTAAGCCGCTATTGGAGGAAGAATAAGACTGATTTGTGCAGCAATGTAACGTCTTGATTAATCAATCAGGCCTTTTGTTCTTACCATAAGATTTAAATATATCCCTTATTATTTGTGCAATTGAGCAACTGTTTGCAATATACACCTTCACAAGGTCACTGGGAGTTGAAGTGTGCCACAGCGTTGGTGTACGGTGCTCACAGCGTTGGTGTACGGTGCTATTTCAGGAATATTTTCATGTTTTTTTTCCTGGATTTTCTGTTTGCACAGTCACGTAATCACTTTAAGATGTTTTCTTGTTCATGTTTTTGTTTTTTGCTTGTTGCGGTTGCACCCGATTCAAGAGCCGAATGGCTCACAGGGCTATACCAAATAAATGTAACTATGGAACTATGGAACTACAGCTATCTCTGCTCTTCATGCCGCATTGGGCTTGCGACTCGCAAAACCCTGGGCTCACCGCCCCGCCAATGGCAGCCTCACCGGGTTGACCCGACACCGATACCTCTTCTCTTGTCCATGGCACAACTCGGCCGTGCCGTGCTGTGGCCACGCCGAGCTAGCCTGGCGGAGCTCAGGAGGTGCCAGGCGGCTTTCCGGGAACCTGGAGCCGTGCCGATCACGTGATGCACACAGGCAATGAAGGACGACATGTGCGAGAGCGGCTCGACAGAGAAAGTGGACTACTCAATTGCACAGATGTTGGCTATCGCAAATGAAAAATATGGGACCGATTGATTAGCGGTGTATCGATAGGTAGGTGGTTTACTGTGGATAAGAAATCTGTCATGATCATTTGTTGGTTAGGCCTAGGTTCCGACATTTCGCGTAATCTCAAAACCAAAGATGTATGTTGGTGGCAGGGCCACCCAGAGTGGGAGGCCAAAAGGGGACAAATTGCCCCCAGGCCTCACACAAAGGCAGGCCCAACAACGGGCTTAGTCTTTTTTTCTGATAATTAATAAAAGGGCCCCATGTGGAATTCTGCCCCGGGCCTCCAAGGTACTCTGGGTAGCCTTGGATGGTCGGCATTTGGCAAAGTTATTTTCTCGAGCTTGCTCGACAGCTTGCCATCGAGATCACAGCACTACGAACCCCGTGAGCCGAGTTCAATTCCTGCTCACGGCCAACACCGGTGACCATTATCTGAACCGGTCCTAGGCCTCCCCTAGGTCTACTTAGCCTCAAATGGTGCGCTGTGTAAATATCGCCACTAGGGAGACAACGGCGTCCGGGCTTGGTGCTGGCCGCTCACCCCTTCGTGTGCCGTGCCAGTCTTCATAGGTGCTACTCGCGAAGAGCACTTGCCCCAACAATCTTTTAATGCTATACGGGGGATATTTGTATTTTTTGGTGTTCTGTGTGCGCTACTCGGAAGACAGCTGTCTCGTCCTGCGGTTTCACCGTGCGCAATCTTTATTGGAGCGCATCTACCGACTACCGCACAAAGCAAAGGCAACCTGTACATTGAGTGACAGTCTAGACACCGAAGGGTTAATGCTCTTAACTTCCCTGCTGAGTATGTAATTGAACAGCAGCAGGACTTTATGGCAGTGGAGGGAGAGAGAGCGAGAGAGAGAGAGCGGTGTCCCCTAATGCAGCTGTAATCCTAACAATATCACAGGGGCTGTGAAAGAAAATACTCGCTTAGATGCAAACTGAATCCTAGGCTTTGTAACACAATTACTGTTATCGCACTCGAGATATCAATCTTCAACCGACACGTCTGAAATACAACTTTTCTGCAACCTGACGTAGTTTAATGCCTGTATTGAAAATCTATACGCCCCATATACTGTACGCAAATTGGACGGAGCCTGGCGAGAGGGTGATTCAAGACCTAACAATAGCAAGCGAGTGATATCTGATCTGGTTGTGTTCCTCCAACCATTCACCAAGACTGCACTGGACAGCTTCACTAGCGCGTTGAAGTATGGTCAGAAATACCCATGACAGACACGGTGTGGGGAGGCCGAATGCACAGCAATGGATTGACTAAGAGCTGAAAGTAAATGTTAATATAAAATATATAGATAGGCTAGCCTCTGTCTTGAATTCAAATTATACGAATGGGTAATTTATAAGCACGTTCGACTCATTAGTTTGGTATCTGTACCTATACACGTGCAGTTATTGAGAGGCTTGTTTTTCTTTCACGGTTATACGTTTCTGTAGTTTTGAGTAATGTTCAAAATGTAGGACTCGGGACATCGAAGCGGCACACACTATGACCTATCCCTGCGAATGGCTTCATGGGGGGTCCTTAATGCCCACTTAAGAGCGCACGGCGCATTTCGATAATTCCCTGTGGAAATTGCCACACAGCGGTGCGGAGTGCACCGTACACTCTGTGCCGTCTGGCTCAGTGAGAGCCAGCTTGACCACGAAGCCATTTCTTAGGGGCATAATGACCCAACTCCACCACACACGCGCAGGGACTCCTCGACCATTTTACTTTAGTCAGAGTCGCGATTATATTCAAAGGATATTTTCTGTCTGGTATTTTTACCATTAATTTTTTTTTAGTCCAATTTTTTTTTGTCCGTCTGGCTTTTACAGCTTTGTCTAATTCATTGTCCAAATGCAAAACTTTCATACGTAACTTTCATATCACCAGAATATATTCAATGGGCACTATGTATTAATCTCTGCAAGAATAGCATGATTTTTTTTACGACATTAATTGCAATAAAATATGGAACATTTTAAAACAGTTCTTCCTGTAATCTGTGAACATCTGCTTAAATGCATGTCATATTATGGAGGTGTTGATGTATGTGATAACAATATTATGCATGATTTCTGAAGTATGCGTGTGAAACTTGTAATAAGATAGGGCTGCGTTCAAACATATCAAACCAAGAATGAAAACAACATTTAGAATAATTATAATAAGGAATATCATAAAGCTTTCATGCTAAAAAAAGTCCAGGCAGCATTTTTGAAGACCTTCGTATGTGCACCAAGCAACAATTGGAGGGTCAGGACTAAGTAGAAGTCAGGTCACGGGGTTAGTAGTGCATCGTGCTAACCACTGCACCACTGCTCCCCCATATAGACATAATTGTATTTGTTTTTCAGATATCTAATGGCTCCGAATAACAGAGAAATAAGCAGATGCGTCCTCGACCCTCCCACAGTGACGTGAACCTGTTGGAGAACGCGAAAGATAGCCCCGTGAATACAAGTTACCAAATTATAATTCTCCACAGACCTCAGCTGGGCTACTCGGTGCATTAATATCTGTGACTGAGGATATATTTTAAGGCACGTAACATTCTGTACCAGCACTCTTACAGCAGCCCACGGTACCCAACGATAAATTATTAGTCTCCCCCCCCCACTACAGAGTGCAGCTCAAATTGTACGTTCTTGCTTGTTTGTATAATATCTACCACGTAATATGTACTTCCAATATCTAGTGCACATTATTTGTTCACCCTTAATACACAAGTATATGATGTTCAATGACACAATGCTCCTCACTTTGTGATCCATCATGGACTTGCCTTAGCCTACCCTCTCACGTGACAATGATTTGGTTTTGATGTGCCACACTTCGCTCCGCGGCATAGCACAACAACAACAAGAACCGTCGTTCACCACTAAGAGGCAGTGATGTCACGACGGTGCTCGTGCCAGGCTAGGTGCACCTTGAGGCCATGTGAATTGTCGAAGGCTCGCTGGTGGGAGGTTACAGGACCGACCCAGGTGTTATACCGTCACGTCGCATCTCAAACATTTGAAGGGAACCCGCAGTGGCAGGTATCACTCTGGGCAAAAGGTGACACAGCACCCAGACTGTACAAGGGCATTAGTCTGGCAGTAGGGGGTGATTTCTCTTCATAATCCCAAATTCGTACTCCTTATGTGCTCTCCACTTCAGCAAACAAACTATTCGATCAAAGTCCAGAGTCAACCTTTGGCACAGCGGGAGGTCACTGCTTCTCATCTGCTGATCGCTCTTTCTGGAATTCCACCACAACCTTCCGTCGGGGCTGTCGACTCCCGGGCCTCTGTAAAATTTCTTAATCGAGACATTCCTAGTGTGCTCTGCCTTCGACTATCCACTTTATAACTGACCATCTAGGTTTTGTACAGCGTTTTGAGATACGCTTGCAGTCACAGACTATAAAACAGCAATAGCATTGAGCTGTATTATATATTGATGTCAGCGAGCACCGACCAAGACTAATTCTTGGAACCCCATCAGAAATGGGACGAGTTTTTATACTGCAGGAGATTCAGAAACCGCTTGCCCCAGCCGGTATGGAATGCCGCTGTTCTTATTCTTCAACGCCGTCAATCTTCTTGAGAGCTCCCTCTGCCCAGGGAGTCTGGTAGCTCAAATTGTCCATCACGCCAAGCAAGAGGATGCACTTCGAAGGAAATCACTCATTATTGTCATAGGGGCTTCAACTGGTAACAGTGTGCATAATGGCAGTTTCACCCCCCCCCCCCTGCCCACCTACCTTGTGCACTCAACATCCCTCGCACAACTCATTTCTCGAGATTGAGTTCTCTGTTTTTCGGAGGCTCTGTCCAGTCAGTGCCTTCCACATCTGTGAAATGTTGCAAGCTAGCGTACTTTTTTTTGCCGACGAGGGTTCCGGTCACAGAACAATAAGCTGGGTTATTCATTTTCTCTCCAAACTGTGTGTCGCCAGTGCTGGAGATAACACACCCCGCAGGTATTGTAATGCGCGCGCACCACGTCCGCTGATTCAGTCATCCAGAGAAACAATACAACAGTCTCACACTTTTGACATTTCCACGAGCTCTGGGAATAGTTTTGCTCCCCTCTCCGTTGAAACCGAGGGCTCTGAAAAGTCAAATATAGCCCCCCCCCCGTGCTCTACTGCATTTGAGCAACAAGATGGCATGCGGATTACAAAATCCGTGTGGTGTCTCTTAACCCGCACGAACAGTGGGCACAGGCAAAATCGTTTGGCTTCACAATTCCTTAAGCACGTTTGATTACAGTCAGGGATTACAGGCAACAATCAACTGTTATCAGCAGAGCAATTTCTCGGCCCCCACCCTTCTCCGCCCCTCGCAAGAGCTGTTATGAAACACGCGGTTTTAATGTAATAAGAGGTTGAGAACCTTACACCCTTCGGAGATTCATTATCATACTAAATAGAGCTTTTATTTAATTGCTGCCAAGGACATTGTGGGCTCTTTAAGTGGGCAGTACTTAAGAGCACGGCAGATGCATTTGCTGTAAGGGGGTATGCATACTTGACATTTGAAGGATGTGACAAATATGTTTCTATATAATGGCAATTTGCATGTTGGATATCATTATATTACAATTTTGCCATGCTTACATGAGCAATTGCAAACTGTTTAAATAATGGTGCATACTCGAATAAATACATGCTTCCGAAAACGAAACATCTTAGCAAGAAAAAAAGCGTGAGAGAAGAATGAATCTGTCACTCACTTTTCTGCAAAAACTGTTGTCTGTAGGGACCAGCAGATCCATACATCTTCTGTTGTCCATGGATATATGAAGGATCACAAATAAGATTGAAAGTTGGCCCATGGCATAACAGCTCAAACAATGTATCCCTCAACTGAACACGTAGGCTTTCGCGACCAATATCATCCATAATACAGGCTTTTTGGGGGGTTAGATCGTGTAAATATGAATGTGTCGTTAAACCCACCACCACCCAACACAGCCAATTAGTAAGGTTTGTCATGTAAACAGAACATGCCAATTCGTTACTAGCACAGCTTTAGATAATCGCCACCAATATTGAGTGTGAGCAAAAATCGAATGAACAGTGTGCTAACCAAAACACTGCCACTCCCCAAGATATGTAATACAAATAAATAAATACACACATGCATGTGGATATATATGAAATGTGTTGCTATGTGCAGACGTATATTATACATGAATAGTGCTTTACATATGTAATGACAATAGAGTCTGCATGTGGTGTGAGTGGACTGGTGGCCACGGGAGGTAATGACAGGAGAGTCAGCCTACAGTATGAGTGCACTAGTGGCCACGGGAGGTAATGACAGGGGAGTTAGCCTACAGTGCGAATGCACTAGTGGCCACGGGAGGTAATGACAGAGGTATCGGTTGTGAGTGCCAAGGGACTGGTGGCCACGGGAGGTAATGACAGAGGTATCGGTTGTGAGTGTGAAGGGACTGGTGGCTACGGGAGGTAATGACAGAGGTATCGGTTGTGAGTGCCAAGGGACTGGTGGCCACGGGAGGTAATGACAGAGGTATCGGTTGTGAGTGTGAAGGGACTGGTGGCTACGGGAGGTAATGACAGAGGTATCGGTTGTGAGTGTAAAGGGACTGGTGGCTACGGGAATGATCGAGAAGGGAGCGTGGTCAGGTGACGGTGGAGTATGCTGGTGGAGCGAGCGTCCAGAGTCAGTGAGAAGGTTCGGGAAGGGGGGCGTGGCCTCGGTTGGTATATAAAGGAGATGTGCGGGAGACTCGGGGCTGTTGCAGTGGGGTCTCCGCCTGCTGTCAAGTGAACGTGTCTTCAATAAAGTGTCATCTCAAGAGAAGTGTGTCAAGTCGTCATTACACGTGCATAGATATAACTACTTAGAGACACTTCACATGACTATGCACGTTCGGAATAAATTATTTACTCAATATGCAATTAGCAGACATACATGAAGTATTGTACGTGACATTATAGTATAGCTTTGCATGGGGGAGTGTTCGTATGGTTATATAGATGTAGTGACATGGAATGGGTCACTACGTAGCATGGTGCTGGTTGCTGGCAGAGAAGGGGATCTGCAGTTGCAACAGCCCTGTCTGACAGCAGGTCACGTGACAAGCCAGAGAGAGAGGGATGTAGTGGAAAGGTTACACAGGGGGCACGTGAGGGAAGCCAGGAACCCGCTAGTAGGTTCTAGAAGGGGGCGTGGCTGGGGCGGAGCGAGGCTACGCTGGGAGGATAAAAGGGGACCCCGAGCGGGAGCTCGTGGCTGTCGTTTGGAGTGGGATCCCCTCGTCGTGCTGCTGGAGTCTTCGTCTCCGTCTTCGTCTTCACCTTCTCGGCGTCGTCACTCAGGCAGTCTGCCAGCTGTCCACACTGGGAGCTGTAGTCACCTCTTGTGAACTGTGAAGTGTCTCTAAGTGAGTCACTACATATATTATATTTGGGGAGTGGTGGCGCAATGGTTAGCGACCCGGGTTCGATTCCCGCACATGGCCAACACCAGTGTCGATTATCTGAACCGGTCCTGGGTCTCCCCTAGGTCAACTCAGCCTCAAATGAGTACCTGGTGCTATGTGTAAACTTCACCACTAGGGAGACAAAGGCGGCCGGGCGTGGTGCTGGTCACCCACTTCCTCGTGTACTGTGCCGGCCTTCATAGGTGCTCGCTAACAGCACTTGCCCCAACAGTCTGTTAAGGCTATATGGGGGATATTTGTCTTTGCATTTGTATATATATGCACGTTGACTGAATAGTTAAAATAATTCAATGCACGGTGCTCCACGACTGCATGTACTTCAAAGCACCTGGTGGCACAGGGACCCAACTGAGGTACAAATACGTCAGGAGTCGCAATGTACAGAAATCGTGAACAATACATTTATATTTTAACATTTTTAAAAGTAACCTTCTGGAACAACATAATTTAAAATCCATTTCTGATCAAAAACTGTTTCTTAATATTTGCAACTAAGGGTATGTTTTAATTTGAGACGTAATTTGAGCAAGAGGGGATAACCTTAACAAGTACATTTATATACACACGATAGTCTACAGGCATCGACATCCACCAAATCAGTTGTTCATTATATATTGTTTTAATATTCGCTTTCATTATTTGATCAAAAGTGCTGTACGTCAAACAATAAAAAACACATTCAACGCTTTTCTTTACGGATTAAATTATGCCAGAGGGAAAATTTTCAAATGCAGGAGGAGGAAAATATCGGTTCGAATGAGTGCTCGCGAAAGACAGCCAGTGAGTGCCACATTAGCGCCCGTCTGTAGTAATCTACTTTCTTATGAAGTGACACTCCCTTTCAACGGATTGCAAATTCCAGGAAAGGATTTTTTTTCCATTTATATTGTCAAAGTATAATATTAAGCCTCTTTAACAGCATCCTGTTCAGCCTAGAGGGCTTTCAATCAGCCATTGCCTCCGCTGACATTCATGCCAAGAGAAACAAGAAACAATAAATAGTCGTAATAATTTCATTTAATTGGCCGTGATGTATATGCAAATTATAGTAATGCCAAGTCGAATTTTGTTAACGGAGGGAAACTGCCAATATTAAGTGGATTAGATATAATATTACACAATGTTAACTGCAGTGGATATTTTAAAAATTCTGTTTTATTTTGTTCATCGAGAATAAATGCAAAAAAATGTTAAATTAAAAGCTCCATTATAGCAATAAAGTGTGTAGGTGGTACAAAGATAAGAATTTGCTCAATGACATTCTGGTGTCAACTCAAAATGGCATCCAAACATAAGGGGCTCACGTCCCATCTGCAGCCCTGTGCCCATGGTAGACCTGTCACATTCCTTCGGTTTGTTCCCATTTACATTCTGCACAATCGAGGTTTTTTGGGTTAGATCTTGTAAAGAGAAATGTGCCATTAAACCCGCCATCACCCGACACAGCCCATTAGTAACGTTTGCCACGTAAACAAAACATGTCAATTAGTATCTAGTTCAGCACACCGGTGTTGGAGAGTAAACCCACAACATTTAACAATTCATTTACATCATTGGAACCTCCTTTGTCAGTAGCAAAATATGATCATTGGTTTTTTACCCTTTTATCTGGCAACAAACTGACACCTTTGTTTACAAGGAGTCATGTTTGCATTGACCACAATACTTGCGGTCGGAATGCAAACAAAAAACATAACTCTGATAATGTATGCACTGTCCTTGAAATTGATTGGTCCACAAAGCTGTCTCGGGTGTGGACCAATCCATTTCAAGGACAGTGCATACATTATCAGAGTTATGTTTTTTGTTTGCATTCTGACCGCAGGTATTGTGGTCAATGCAAACATAACTCATTGTAAAAAAAGGTGTCAGTTTGTTGCCAGATAAAATGGTAAAAAAACAATTATCAATTAATTCACATTTATGCGATCCAGCCCAAAAAAAATACCCTCTGCTATAGATAATATCGGTCGCGAAAGTCTACGTGTTCAAATTACCTTCCTGCCATCAATGGCATGGCATGAGATGAATGCACGTTGACCGAGAGCTTTCACAATGAGCAGTGCATCACTGCGTCAGACAACGCCGTTTTTCTGAAGTCACTTCAGCAGGCTGCTTTACTCATGCTGGGCATGTAACGTTTATATTCCGTGGAAAAGGACGTCTTAAAATCAACATGACGTTATTGTTGTTTTAATTGAGCTGGAATTAGTGCAAAATATTCCACTTGACGCGATATTTTTCGTCTTCATTAGCGACTGGGGCTGAGACGACCAACTCACTAAACTGGAGAGCCGAGTTGAATCATTGGGTGGCTGGAACAGTTGTTGCAGCTCAGTCCTCTTACATTGCATTGGCCCTCTGGGACACCCAGACACCTCTCGAATTACCACTCCATAATCAAGTTTGTTTTTTGGGTTAGATCGCATAAATATAAATGTGTCGTTAACGACACATTTATATTTATGCGATCTCACCCCCAAAAAAACGTTATTATTAATTATATTTCGTCGCGAAAGCCTACTACGTGTTAAATAGAATTACTTGTGTTGGCTTCTCACACAGTAGTACTCATTTTATTGACCCCAGAGTAATGAAGGGCTGAGTAACGATTTGAACTCAAATCCTTCCAATGGTCAGCCAATGCACTCTGGCCACTGTACCACCTGCTCAGATTATACAAGACGAGAAAATGAAATTAGTACCAACGAGGTAAATGTATTTTGGAGTTCGGAGAAATTGTAGCTCATTTTAATATTGATTTTCACAGTAAGCTTGGAATACAAGCTGTTCAAACCCAGATTTAATCCACAACAGAGCTTGCTTAGCACATGATTGCATTTTTATCCATCTCTGTGTGTATATCATTTATATATTGTGTTTCCATATACCTATTAGCTACACATTCATATGTATTCATAAGCATTACCACACTGCCACATTTAATTGCAGGAGTAACTATAACCGCACAATTCTCATTAACCTTTTGACTATGACTTAAAACAGATAATAACATGCATACAAATGTTTGGCAAATGTTATTATATTTCTCACCACTGACATTTTAAACAGCACTCAAAGAATGTTAAGATATGCATACCCATTACAATCTATTATTTTGAAGAGTGAAGAGTGTTTTTTATTTTTTTTCAAGACATTACAAAAAAATCGAAAGTCCATTTTGTCATGTAATAAGAAAGAATGCACATGATACCATTAGGGGTGAAATAAAAAAATCGATTAATTGATTAATATCAGTTCTTAAGGCTCATTGTGCATGCAAATAATTGCATGTAAGAATCAATGTTTTTAAGATGCAAATTACTTTTTATTTCTCCAGTTAGATAAATCGAGAGAACTGTAAAAAGCCTATGCATGTATCGTGATCCTTGAGGGTCAATAGTAATCGATGAATCAACGTGCTGTAAACAATTAAATTACAATTATAAATAAAAACTAAATATGTATAAATGTTAAAGCAAAGAATCAATTCTTGAATTGAGCCATGGTCCTAAACTATGACAACCGAATGAACTGCTTAGGTGATACATTTTTACATTCCCTGTAACTAACCACGCGGAAAAAAACATTTCTTAAATCATATATTGCACCTGAAATATCCAATAAACCTCCAAAAGCCTTAAGGGTTATTATTATTATTATCGTGGACATTCACACAACAAATTAATGTTTACCACCAGCATGGATGATGTTGTTCCCCCGCAATGCTAATATCACTTAAAGGTATTAAATTTTACTCGCTGGGTTTCTTAAATGCTAGCAGATTAAAGGTTAAGCACAGTACTGCCCACCTGGTGTGGTGCACAAAAGCAGCCGTTTTAAATAAAATAGCGTAAACATATATGTTGTCGGAGACCATTTGTATTTATAACACTGCACAAAGGGATTTGAAAAGGGGTTAAATTGTACTCTTTTCCCATTTATATTCTACTTGAATTGATGTGTGTTGCAATCATGATAACCACGCTGGATACATTCTGGGTAATCAACCAATTGGAAACCAAATATAATGCGTAGCATTTTCAAAAGTGACGATGCAACTCTCTTACCACCACATCTCCGCCTCTATATAAGGAATGAAACGGGTGGACTTCTCCACAAATCTGGCTGTCGCCTGATGAAGCTAGTTGTAATTACTGGCGAAACGTCGTACTCAGATTGTAAATGTCGTGGCTTGGCTCTCCAACACACCGGTGTGCTGTACTAGTATACTACACTATACACTACACTATACACTACACTACTATACACTACTATACACTACACTATACACTACACTATACACTAGTGCTGTACTAGTATACTACACTATACACTACACTATACACTACTATACACTACACTATACACTACTATACACTACACTATACACTAGTGCTGTACTAGTATACTACACTATACACTACTATACACTACACTATACACTACTATACACTAGTGCTGTACTAGTATACTACACTATACACTACTATACACTACACTATACACTACTATACACTATACACTAGTGCTGTACTAGTGACGAATTGGCCACGTTCTGTTTACGTGACAACCCTTACTAGTTGGCTGTGTTGGGTGGTGGCGGGTTTTAACGACACATTTATATATTTACGTGACCGAACCCAACAAAAACTATTGTGGATGATATTGGTCGCCAAAGCCTACGTGTTAAACCAAATCTCTTACTTGGAAGTTGTTTGAGGCTGAATTTTTTTATGTTTATCTTGGGTCACTTCTATTGGATTTCCCCAGTGTTATTCCTGATGAACTATGACAGTTTAAAACTAAAACTTTTATTTTTTGCAACCAGGTAAGGCCTGCACCTCCGATTTGCACGCTTGGCTACGTGTGATGCAAAATAAGTTCAACATACATATGTACATGTGTAGTGAGTCATTCAAAGACACTATTTAGGAGGCAACGTTTATTCTACACTTCATACAACACCGTTACACACGGGACTAAATATACCTATCTCTCACTCTTGTTACACACCGGACTAAATACACCTATCTCTCACTCTTGTTACACACAGGACCACAATACACCTATCTCTCACTCTTGTTACACACCGGACTAAATACACCTATCTCTCACTCTTGTTACACACGGGACTAAATACACCTATCTCTCACTCTTGTTACACATAGGACCACAATACACCTATCTCTCTCTCGTGTTACACATAGGACCACAATACACCTATCTCTCACTCTTGTTACACATAGGACCACAATACACCTATCTCTCACTCTTGTTACACATAGGACCACAATACACCTATCTCTCACTCTTGTTACACATAGGACGACAATACACCTATCTCTCACTCTTGTTACACATAGGACCACAATACACCTATCTCTCACTCTTGTTACACATAGGACCACAATACACCTATCTCTCACTCTTGTTACACATAGGACCACAACACACCTATCTCTCACTCTTGTTACACATAGGACCACAATACACCTATCTCTCACTCTTGTTACACATAGGACCACAATACACCTATCTCTCACTCTTGTTACACATAGGACCACAATACACCTATCTCTCACTCTTGTTACACATAGGACCACAATACACCTATCTCTCACTCTTGTTACACATAGGACCACAATACACCTATCTCTCACTCTTGTTACACATAGGACCACAATACACCTATCTCTCACTCTTGTTACACATAGGACCACAATACACCTATCTCTCTCTCGTGTTACACATAGGACCACAATACACCTATCTCTCACTCTTGTTACACATAGGACCACAATACACCTATCTCTCACTCTTGTTACACATAGGACCACAATACACCTATCTCTCTCTCGTGTTACACATAGGACCACAATACACCTATCTCTCTCTCGTGTTACACATAGGACCACAATATACCTATCTCTCACTCTTGTTACACATAGGACCACAATACACCTATCTCTCACTCTTGTTACACATAGGACCACAATACACCTATCTCTCTCTCGTGTTACACATAGGACCACAATACACCTATCTCTCTCTCGTGTTACACATAGGACGACAATACACCTATCTCTCACTCTTGTTACACATAGGACCACAATACACCTATCTCTCACTCTTGTTACACATAGGACCACAATACACCTATCTCTCACTCTTGTTACACATAGGACCACAACACACCTATCTCTCACTCTTGTTACACATAGGACCACAATACACCTATCTCTCACTCTTGTTACACATAGGACCACAATACACCTATCTCTCACTCTTGTTACACATAGGACCACAATACACCTATCTCTCACTCTTGTTACACATAGGACCACAATACACCTATCTCTCACTCTTGTTACACATAGGACCACAATACACCTATCTCTCACTCTTGTTACACATAGGACCACAATACACCTATCTCTCACTCTTGTTACACATAGGACCACAATACACCTATCTCTCTCTCGTGTTACACATAGGACCACAATACACCTATCTCTCACTCTTGTTACACATAGGACCACAATACACCTATCTCTCACTCTTGTTACACATAGGACCACAATACACCTATCTCTCTCTCGTGTTACACATAGGACCACAATACACCTATCTCTCTCTCGTGTTACACATAGGACCACAATATACCTATCTCTCACTCTTGTTACACATAGGACCACAATACACCTATCTCTCACTCTTGTTACACATAGGACCACAATACACCTATCTCTCTCTCGTGTTACACATAGGACCACAATACACCTATCTCTCTCTCGTGTTACACATAGGACCACAATACACCTATCTCTCACTCTTGTTACACATAGGACCACAATACACCTATCTCTCACTCTTGTTACACATAGGACCACAATACACCTATCTCTCACTCTTGTTACACATAGGACCACAATACACCTATCTCTCTCTCGTGTTACACATAGGACCACAATACACCTATCTCTCTCTCGTGTTACACATAGGACCACAATACACCTATCTCTCACTCTTGTTACACATAGGACCACAATACACCTATCTCTCACTCTTGTTACACATAGGACCACAATACACCTATCTCTCACTCTTGTTACACATAGGACCACAATACACCTATCTCTCTCTCGTGTTACACATAGGACCACAATACACCTATCTCTCTCTCGTGTTACACATAGGACCACAATACACCTATCTCTCACTCTTGTTACACATAGGACCACAATACACCTATCTCTCACTCTTGTTACACATAGGACCACAATACACCTATCTCTCACTCTTGTTACACATAGGACCACAATACACCTATCTCTCACTCTTGTTACACATAGGACCACAATACACCTATCTCTCTCTCGTGTTACACATAGGACCACAATACACCTATCTCTCTCTCGTGTTACACATAGGACCACAATACACCTATCTCTCACTCTTGTTACACATAGGACCACAATACACCTATCTCTCACTCTTGTTACACATAGGACCACAATACACCTATCTCTCACTCGTGTTACACATAGGACCACAATACACCTATCTCTCACTCTTGTTACACATAGGACCACAATACACCTATCTCTCACTCTTGTTACACATAGGACCACAATACACCTATCTCTCACTCTTGTTACACATAGGACCACAATACACCTATCTCTCACTCTTGTTACACATAGGACCACAATACACCTATCTCTCTCTCGTGTTACACATAGGACCACAATACACCTATCTCTCTCTCGTGTTACACATAGGACCACAATACACCTATCTCTCTCTCGTGTTACACATAGGACCACAATACACCTATCTCTCACTCTTGTTACACATAGGACCACAATACACCTATCTCTCACTCTTGTTACACATAGGACCACAATACACCTATCTCTCACTCGTGTTACACATAGGACCACAATACACCTATCTCTCACTCTTGTTACACATAGGACCACAATACACCTATCTCTCACTCTTGTTACACATAGGACCACAATACACCTATCTCTCACTCTTGTTACACATAGGACCACAATACACCTATCTCTCTCTCGTGTTACACATAGGACCACAATACACCTATCTCTCACTCTTGTTACACATAGGACCACAATACACCTATCTCTCTCTCGTGTTACACATAGGACCACAATACACCTATCTCTCACTCTTGTTACACATAGGACCACAATACACCTATCTCTCACTCTTGTTACACATAGGACCACAATACACCTATCTCTCACTCTTGTTACACATAGGACCACAATACACCTATCTCTCACTCTTGTTACACATAGGACCACAATACACCTATCTCTCACTCTTGTTACACATAGGACCACAATACACCTATCTCTCACTCTTGTTACACATAGGACCACAATACACCTATCTCTCACTCTTGTTACACATAGGACCACAATACACCTATCTCTCTCTCGTGTTACACATAGGACCACAATACACCTATCTCTCTCTCGTGTTACACATAGGACCACAATACACCTATCTCTCTCTCGTGTTACACATAGGACCACAATACACCTATCTCTCTCTCGTGTTACACATAGGACCACAATACACCTATCTCTCACTCTTGTTACACATAGGACCACAATACACCTATCTCTCACTCTTGTTACACATAGGACCACAATACACCTATCTCTCACTCTTGTTACACATAGGACCACAATACACCTATCTCTCACTCTTGTTACACATAGGACCACAATACACCTATCTCTCACTCTTGTTACACATAGGACCACAATACACCTATCTCTCACTCTTGTTACACATAGGACCACAATACACCTATCTCTCTCTCGTGTTACACATAGGACCACAATACACCTATCTCTCTCTCGTGTTACACATAGGACCACAATACACCTATCTCTCTCTCGTGTTACACATAGGACCACAATACACCTATCTCTCTCTCGTGTTACACATAGGACCACAATACACCTATCTCTCACTCTTGTTACACATAGGACCACAATACACCTATCTCTCACTCTTGTTACACATAGGACCACAATACACCTATCTCTCTCTCGTGTTACACATAGGACCACAATACACCTATCTCTCTCTCGTGTTACACATAGGACCACAATACACCTATCTCTCACTCTTGTTACACATAGGACCACAATACACCTATCTCTCACTCTTGTTACACATAGGACCACAATACACCTATCTCTCTCTCTTGTTACACATAGGACCACAATACACCTATCTCTCTCTCGTGTTACACATAGGACCACAATACACCTATCTCTCACTCTTGTTACACATAGGACCACAATACACCTATCTCTCACTCTTGTTACACATAGGACCACAATACACCTATCTCTCACTCTTGTTACACATAGGACCACAATACACCTATCTCTCTCTCTTGTTACACATAGGACCACAATACACCTATCTCTCTCTCTTGTTACACATAGGACCACAATACACCTATCTCTCTCTCTTGTTACACATAGGACCACAATACACCTATCTCTCTCTCGTGTTACACATAGGACCACAATACACCTATCTCTCTCTCGTGTTACACATAGGACCACAATACACCTATCTCTCTCTCGTGTTACACATAGGACCACAATACACCTATCTCTCACTCTTGTTACACATAGGACCACAATACACCTATCTCTCTCTCGTGTTACACATAGGACCACAATACACCTATCTCTCACTCTTGTTACACATAGGACCACAATACACCTATCTCTCACTCTTGTTACACATAGGACCACAATACACCTATCTCTCACTCTTGTTACACATAGGACCACAATACACCTATCTCTCACTCTTGTTACACATAGGACCACAATACACCTATCTCTCTCTCGTGTTACACATAGGACCACAATACACCTATCTCTCACTCTTGTTACACATAGGACCACAATACACCTATCTCTCACTCTTGTTACACATAGGACCACAATACACCTATCTCTCACTCTTGTTACACATAGGACCACAATACACCTATCTCTCTCTCTTGTTACACATAGGACCACAATACACCTATCTCTCTCTCGTGTTACACATAGGACCACAATACACCTATCTCTCACTCTTGTTACACATAGGACCACAATACACCTATCTCTCACTCTTGTTACACATAGGACCACAATACACCTATCTCTCACTCTTGTTACACATAGGACCACAATACACCTATCTCTCTCTCTTGTTACACATAGGACCACAATACACCTATCTCTCTCTCTTGTTACACATAGGACCACAATACACCTATCTCTCTCTCTTGTTACACATAGGACCACAATACACCTATCTCTCTCTCGTGTTACACATAGGACCACAATACACCTATCTCTCTCTCGTGTTACACATAGGACCACAATACACCTATCTCTCTCTCGTGTTACACATAGGACCACAATACACCTATCTCTCACTCTTGTTACACATAGGACCACAATACACCTATCTCTCTCTCGTGTTACACATAGGACCACAATACACCTATCTCTCACTCTTGTTACACATAGGACCACAATACACCTATCTCTCACTCTTGTTACACATAGGACCACAATACACCTATCTCTCACTCTTGTTACACATAGGACCACAATACACCTATCTCTCACTCTTGTTACACATAGGACCACAATACACCTATCTCTCTCTCTTGTTACACATAGGACCACAATACACCTATCTCTCTCTCTTGTTACACATAGGACCACAATACACCTATCTCTCTCTCTTGTTACACATAGGACCACAATACACCTATCTCTCTCTCGTGTTACACATAGGACCACAATACACCTATCTCTCTCTCGTGTTACACATAGGACCACAATACACCTATCTCTCTCTCGTGTTACACATAGGACCACAATACACCTATCTCTCACTCTTGTTACACATAGGACCACAATACACCTATCTCTCTCTCGTGTTACACATAGGACCACAATACACCTATCTCTCACTCTTGTTACACATAGGACCACAATACACCTATCTCTCACTCTTGTTACACATAGGACCACAATACACCTATCTCTCACTCTTGTTACACATAGGACCACAATACACCTATCTCTCACTCTTGTTACACATAGGACCACAATACACCTATCTCTCTCTCGTGTTACACATAGGACCACAATACACCTATCTCTCACTCTTGTTACACATAGGACCACAATACACCTATCTCTCACTCTTGTTACACATAGGACCACAATACACCTATCTCTCACTCTTGTTACACATAGGACCACAATACACCTATCTCTCTCTCTTGTTACACATAGGACCACAATACACCTATCTCTCTCTCGTGTTACACATAGGACCACAATACACCTATCTCTCACTCTTGTTACACATAGGACCACAATACACCTATCTCTCACTCTTGTTACACATAGGACCACAATACACCTATCTCTCACTCTTGTTACACATAGGACCACAATACACCTATCTCTCTCTCTTGTTACACATAGGACCACAATACACCTATCTCTCTCTCTTGTTACACATAGGACCACAATACACCTATCTCTCTCTCTTGTTACACATAGGACCACAATACACCTATCTCTCTCTCGTGTTACACATAGGACCACAATACACCTATCTCTCTCTCGTGTTACACATAGGACCACAATACACCTATCTCTCTCTCGTGTTACACATAGGACCACAATACACCTATCTCTCACTCTTGTTACACATAGGACCACAATACACCTATCTCTCTCTCGTGTTACACATAGGACCACAATACACCTATCTCTCACTCTTGTTACACATAGGACCACAATACACCTATCTCTCACTCTTGTTACACATAGGACCACAATACACCTATCTCTCACTCTTGTTACACATAGGACCACAATACACCTATCTCTCACTCTTGTTACACATAGGACCACAATACACCTATCTCTCTCTCTTGTTACACATAGGACCACAATACACCTATCTCTCTCTCTTGTTACACATAGGACCACAATACACCTATCTCTCTCTCTTGTTACACATAGGACCACAATACACCTATCTCTCTCTCGTGTTACACATAGGACCACAATACACCTATCTCTCTCTCGTGTTACACATAGGACCACAATACACCTATCTCTCTCTCGTGTTACACATAGGACCACAATACACCTATCTCTCACTCTTGTTACACATAGGACCACAATACACCTATCTCTCTCTCGTGTTACACATAGGACCACAATACACCTATCTCTCACTCTTGTTACACATAGGACCACAATACACCTATCTCTCACTCTTGTTACACATAGGACCACAATACACCTATCTCTCACTCTTGTTACACATAGGACCACAATACACCTATCTCTCACTCTTGTTACACATAGGACCACAATACACCTATCTCTCTCTCGTGTTACACATAGGACCACAATACACCTATCTCTCACTCTTGTTACACATAGGACCACAATACACCTATCTCTCACTCTTGTTACACATAGGACCACAATACACCTATCTCTCACTCTTGTTACACATAGGACCACAATACACCTATCTCTCTCTCTTGTTACACATAGGACCACAATACACCTATCTCTCTCTCGTGTTACACATAGGACCACAATACACCTATCTCTCACTCTTGTTACACATAGGACCACAATACACCTATCTCTCACTCTTGTTACACATAGGACCACAATACACCTATCTCTCACTCTTGTTACACATAGGACCACAATACACCTATCTCTCTCTCTTGTTACACATAGGACCACAATACACCTATCTCTCTCTCTTGTTACACATAGGACCACAATACACCTATCTCTCTCTCTTGTTACACATAGGACCACAATACACCTATCTCTCTCTCGTGTTACACATAGGACCACAATACACCTATCTCTCTCTCGTGTTACACATAGGACCACAATACACCTATCTCTCTCTCGTGTTACACATAGGACCACAATACACCTATCTCTCACTCTTGTTACACATAGGACCACAATACACCTATCTCTCTCTCGTGTTACACATAGGACCACAATACACCTATCTCTCACTCTTGTTACACATAGGACCACAATACACCTATCTCTCACTCTCGTCACACATAGGACCACAATACACCTATCTCTCACTCTTGTTACACATAGGACCACAATACACCTATCTCTCACTCTTGTTACACATAGGACCACAATACACCTATCTCTCACTCTTGTTACACATAGGACCACAATACACCTTTCTCTCACTCTTGTTACACATAGGACCACAATACACCTATCTCTCACTCTTGTTACACATAGGACCACAATACACCTATCTCTCACTCTTGTTACACATAGGACCACAATACACCTATCTCTCACTCTTGTTACACATAGGACCACAATACACCTATCTCTCACTCTTGTTACACATAGGACCACAATACACCTATCTCTCACTCTTGTTACACATAGGACCACAATACACCTATCTCTCACTCTTGTTACACATAGGACCACAATACACCTATCTCTCACTCTTGTTACACATAGGACCACAATACACCTATCTCTCACTCTTGTTACACATAGGACCACAATACACCTATCTCTCACTCTTGTTACACATAGGACCACAATACACCTATCTCTCACTCTTGTTACACATAGGACCACAATACACCTATCTCTCACTCTTGTTACACATAGGACCACAATACACCTATCTCTCACTCTTGTTACACATAGGACCACAATACACCTATCTCTCACTCTTGTTACACATAGGACCACAATACACCTATCTCTCACTCTTGTTACACATAGGACCACAATACACCTATCTCTCTCGCATACGGGATAACTATAATCGGGTCAGAGCAGCCAACGTGCTGCCTGACTCACGATGTCGAAGACGGAGACGAAGATGTGGACGTAGCACTTGGGTTCCATTTCACCTGCAGACAGCCCCGATACACGGTCGGAGCTTCCCTTTTATCCTCCTCGGCGCAGCCTGGCTCCACCCTCGGCCACGCCGACCTCTCGAATATTCCTGACGGTTCCAGGCTACCTCACACCTGTTCCCTCTCTGGCTTCGCCCTTAACCACGCCCCCTTTGGGAACTCTCCAGACGTTTCTTAGCTACTCTTCCTGTGTCCCCTCGTTCACCTTTGGCCCATAATTCCTCACCCTGGCCGATCACGTGCTTAATTTGGTGCTGGGGTGACTCATCCCCACATGCCCCCTACCACCAGCCTAGCACCCAGTAGCATGCCCCTATTGACCCATTGTATGGTACTGCACTGTGTGTTAGCCTATGCGCCCATTTCTATGGCACTTGGCGCTATGTGCCATTGTGATCCATTCAACATCACTACACATACATACGAGGCCCACTGAGCTATGTAGCTATTTTTCATTAGCGACCTGGCCACAAATGATAGCCCAACGAAGTGACTTATTGCGTGGAAATTTATAGCAGCCAAATACTCTAAACGCATGTTGATTCTAAATGTGGAGGGGGAAACCGGAGGACCTGGAGAAAAATCCACACCACCATGGGAGGAACATGCAAACCGCAAATATGCAGCAGGCGTCAGGGTCGGGATCGAACCCACGACCTCCTGTATACCTAGCGAAGTAGTTAACATCTCAACATCGCAGTGCCGCAGTCATATCATGAGACAAACACTCCAATCGGAAAAAAATATCATGGAGCAGCGGTAGGATCTTCAGTGTCCCACGAATGGCTCAGAACTTTTTCGATAAAACCCTTCGAGTGGGCCTTTATATATTTGCACACCACACACACACACACGCTTATATGCCCGATTGGCGTGCTCCGCGCGACAATCAGACCCCACATTTTAATTCCCAGAGCTGGAATGTATCCAAATAAATTGTAAAATGCACAAAAAAATATTCACGTGATTTTTGTGCAGTCCATTGGTAACCAAGCTAATTGCTGTGCGTACGAAACGTGAGATTGCGCAACACGTGTTGCACAGTTAAGCCCACCGAGGTGCTCAGGCTTCAACGCAAGTGTGTTGCCCGACCGTGGCTCACCCACCCCCACACTCATCCCTCACAGCCACTCTCACCGTGTGACATTTTCTGTGGGCATGTTGACTTTGACATCTTGACATTAAAAATAATCCTTGGCACAGCACTTTTGTTCTGGTCCTTTGCTGAAGATATGTTCAAGGTTGGTCAAGTAGGAGTCATTTCAATGCTGTTAGGGACATTATACCCTCGCACAAGGACATCGGTAGTCTGATTGTATAGTTAGAAAACTAGAAAAAAATACCGTTATCAAGCGCCTATCAAGGGTGGAATAGCACAATAGAATAGCATACGCACACACAAGTACAAATATCCGTTGACTGGAGTTATAAACTGTGAAGGCAAATGCTGTTTGTGAGCACCTATTAAATTTGGCACACCACGTGAGGTGCTATGTGGGCAACACCTTTCCAAGCCACCTTTATATTATATTCTTGGTTCTTTCGGTAAAGTCACGTTGAAGGGAAACAATAAAATAATAAATGTATATTCCCAGTAATTGATGTGGATCACACCGCAGTATCAGGTGTGTCTGTTACAGACTGTGCCAGCACACAGGAGACACAAACCAGTTTCAGAAAAAAGTTTCGTCTGGCATTGTCCAGGGCCAGGAAGTAAACACAGGCTACAGGGGGTGTGAGCACAGCCTGGTAACCACTGCATCACATAAATACACACAAATTCACACGCACACAAGACAAACACATGCATACAAACGTACACACACACAGAGGCACCGTCTTGTTGTTTATGTATATTTATTATGAACATAGCCCGCTGACAACTTAGCGAGTAACCGCGAGTGACTATATACACTTGGGTAATTTAGAGACAACGTAACTCCAGCCTCAAGACTACACGGCGTCCACTCCAGGAGGTAGAGGATGACCCGTTCCAAGGTGACGACGGCGTCGACGATTCCCCACAACAACAGCCCCCAGGTCCGGTCCGTGCCGGCTCTTATCCCCCTCACGACCTGGCCACGCCCCTATTCCCGAACTCTCGCTCACCGCACCTGGCCCTGTCAATCTCCGCCCTTATTATACTTTACGGCCGTTGGGTCCCGTGCTTCCCCTCACGTGACCCTGTCAACGCTTGTCCCATCAATCATCATTAGCAACCACTTGGGTCCCACATTATCGTAACATGACCCCGTCTGTTCCCGTGACGTTAATTAGTAACCATGATCCCGGGGAGCCGTACTGTCCCTACATCACCCCGTACTGTCCTTACACATGTGTAGTGACTGTACTTGTCACTGTGTGGTGCCGGGACTTGCGAAGTCACGGCCGGTAATGTTGTCATTGCGGGCAGCCCGGGTTGCGGGCTGCGGTACCAACACTAGCGGGGCTTGGGTGAGCGCTGGTTAGCGCGGAGGCACCTCGAGCAGTGTGGGGTGCCGGCTCCCAGTGAGGGAGCTCCGTGAGGAGCTCGGGGTTCTTCGAGTGCTGGTGTTACGAAGATCCACGTCGGGGAGAAGAAGCCTCTAGCCACGCGGTCCGGGACCCATCTTGCGGTCCGGACCGGGATAGCGAACCGTGTCCAGTTCTGCCATAGCGTGGCTAGATGGGCATTCGAGACCCGAGCGTAGGTTATGTTATGTTGCTGCTGTTGGGTTGAATCAATAGTGTTGCTCCCAAGTTAACGTCTGCGACTCAGTTGGACTCACTACACATGCATATAACATGTACACACAAACACATGCAAAGACAAATGAACACGAGCCTCCTTCATAGATGTCGATCTGGACACCACCAGTACTAGTCATCAGCAAGTCAAATCAACTCCACATTCTTCTGTACCACATCAGTCCAATATCTTCTCTAGCCTGTGCCACATTATTTAGCCCCCTCTATCTGGTCAAACATAATCTGCTTGGGCATGCAGTGACTGGGCACGCAGACTGCATGACCCAGCCAATGCAACTCACCTTCCAGAGAGCTCACTGATGGGACTATGTCCAGATATTTTCAAGGATCTGTGAGCTCCTCGCACAATCCAGCCTGTATCAACCCAGGGTGGATCATAGGCAGGATCATAGGTAGGTAAGCATGAATATTTCAAATTGGTGCAGACGGGGTCCACGTTTCGCAAGCATAGAGAAGGGATAACTGTGGCCAAGAAGACATGCAGCTTCATGTGGTGCGACAGGCCAGGCAGCTTCCATACCGCATTATGCAGCTGATGATAAAATGCAGCTCGACTGAATCGCAGTGAGATCTCTGCAGCCAACTTGAGTTGGCCATAAGCATTCTGCCAAAATATGTAAACTTCTCCACTCTCTCCACCACTGCCCCATCAATCATGGGGAGTTGAGGGCTGCAGTATTTGATGACAATACCCAAGCAGGTGATTTGTTTTTGTATGGCTAATGGTAAGGCCCCATCTCTAAGAGACTCCAACTCCTTCTCAGAGTGAGCGGCAATTACCAGATCATCAGCATACATTACATGGATGACCAATAAGCCAACCCTAGACCTCACCCGGGCATCAATCAGTTTATTATTGTATCTGTACCAGATACAGCCATGGAAAAGTTTCGAGCCACGTGGCCAAAAAACATGTTAAATAGTGGAAGGACCAGAGGACATCCCTGTTGCATCCCAAGGTGAACAATAAATGGCTCTGACTCCCGGCCACGCAGCTTTTCCCGGGCCTACCCATCATCACACAAACACATAGAACACCCACACACAGAGATGGAAGGCAAATTGACTGAAGGTCAGAGAGAAACGCAGACGGACGGATTGAAAAGCAAACAGAATGACAAACCAACCAAATTGTAGATGGGCATGAATATGTGCCTGCCTTTGCTTTCAGCCGGAATAATCAACGTCACAGCTATTCATAAATAAACTCATTGTTTTATTTATGCAGTCCTTTAAAGTGTTCACCGTTTCAAAGCACTTCATGGAACAATTGCAATGATTAATTAATTTGTAAACGTCCTGGCAGATTTGTTCGCGTTTCGAATTATGCAGGATGAAATGTGCTAATGTGCATGAACTGCGAACAGCCCTGGCTATACATGCAGTAAAAGTTTATTGTAATGTTAAGTGATACTGGAAGGCGAGTTATATTAATTTAATTTGCTGTTCATATGTTTAATATGTTGAAAACAGCATTACCACATGATTTAAATGTATATATGCACAACATTGTATGCATGAAGTGGCCTAATTGAGTTATATCCTGCATGATACAATTTAATATATTAAAACAATAACAGCATTGTTCCATTCGGACAACCTCTTCGCAAATTAATCATAATGAAATGTAACCGGGCACGGTATATAACAACAATTGTAAACAATCACCTGTTCACGTGACAGCAGTGTTTATGGGACATTACAGGCGTTCAGAAAGTGGCCTTGCCACAGCAAATGCAGTGCGCCGCTGTGGTCTCATGAAGAGTGATGCCCTGAGCCATAACGAACTAATAATACAGCGCCGGACAGTGCAATCGTGCAGTGTAGAGCAGCGGACTGATCCTGGTGTAGAACATCGAGGAACTGCAAGTCCTGGTGAAGTACACAGTAGCGAGTGCACCTACCGAGTGTGTAAGTTGGACAATTGAGCGCCCTGGTATGCTCCAGAGTGGTTTACGTTCACCGACTAAATTGCCAGAGCGGCGAGTGTGACTGCTTCTCGTGAAGCACTGGAGTCTGTGCCCGGCAAACAAACTCCTTGGAAATACAAAAAAAACGGCGACCTACGCAGCGCGAAAGCCCACGCAGGACGGGATCCTGGGTATGGAACAGGGCAGGCCACTTCACGTTATTGAAGTGCATGGTGGTGGTATCGTGAGCCTTCGAGTATTGTGGGGAAGTGCATTGGCCCCAGGGCCGGATTAAGGCACGGGGCTTGAGCGGCTGCAGCCCAGGAGCCTCCGCCAGCTGGAGGGCCTCCAGAGATTAAGTGAAAAGTTATTTCATTTGTGAACGCTGAATTTCATTTGTTGTTAGCCTTGTAAAAATAAAATTTATTTTTCATTAACTTTGTTTTTCCTTTTGCAAATATTACTGGGGGCCTCACAGTACATATAGCCCCAGGGGCCTACAGGGTGGAATGTTACAGCTGGAGGTAACATATGGTAGTGCACGGATAGATTTATAATACAAGCGCTTGTTAATTCGTCTAGTGTACGGTAGTGCACTGGTCCAGTTGTAATACAACGTCTAGTGCAATAGTATTGGTGTAGTGCATGGTATTGCGTGCTTTCAGATGTACCTCTGCGGCCGTCTGGAACGCTCTTCCTTCCGATATTAGGATGCTACTGGAGCTATGCACTTTTACATCTACATTGAAAACGGGGGTTTTTTTACAATTGCTGGTTGTGTTTAGTCTGTTGTCCATCCCCCGCACCACCGATGAGCGCGGTTTGCAATGTACTGTGCGAAAGAAGTTCAACACACATAGCTGATATACGGCCCAGTTGTGGCACAGACACTACACATGAGCCGCAGTGCAGTGTAGGGAGATGCACCGAACCCTGGAAAGGACACAGGTGTGAGGAATAGTGGCAGGAAATGAGGGGAGGCAGCCAGGGCCAGCGGAGGTCAAGGGGCTCACAGGTCACCAATTGGTAAAAAAAATCACAAGCAAAAGGACGCATTACTTTATGGTAATGGTTCCGATTATTATTTTTGATCAGCTTTTGGTTATTGTGCACGGGACATTGTGAATGCTTTGCATCAACATTGACAGACCAATTTATACACTGCATATATACAGGTCGAAAATGAAATGTATGCACACAGGAGATGTGATGCTATTTTTATACTGTATGGGTGAACACTGATTATATTTTATGTTTGCTAAATCTTATTCTTTCTATATATATTATTTTTTTCAAAACTGAGATCGGTAATGTCACTATTTCACAATGCCCGAATACATTTTCAAAAGAATATCCTTTAAGAACATTTGAATTGCACATGGAAACACATATAAAGACATACAATTGCGTCATGCATATGCAGTGTATTAGATCAAAGAAGCAATGAGGTTTTTTTTCCCACTGTCAAATGAAAAGAGCCTTTACGTCATTAATTGTTCCAGCATTGCCTTCCAAAAACATGTTGACTTTCCATAAATAGACGGCACGTTTAATAATGTACAATTCCACACCATATCGCGAGCATGAGCAAAGTTTCTGATATACAGTATTGCAAAATGTATCTCTAAAAATATGCTCAACTGATCCCTGACATATTTTGGGGGGTTTTGGAAACCAGGGAAGGTTTTGGTGATTTTGAACCTGAATTGAAAACAGATCTAGACCTGCATGCATATGTCACGTTTCTGCCTCTGTGTGTGTACTGTGTATGTGTGCATGCACGTGGCATGTGCGTCTTTGTTGTAAGCGTGCTGTGCTGTAGAACCCGGCCAACCGAGTTTAATTCCTGCTCAAAACTAGCGATGATTATCTGAACCGGTATTGGGCCTCCCTTAAGCTGACGCAGCCTCAAATGTGTAAACATCGCCACTGGAAAGACAAAGGCAGTTGGGCGTGGTGCTGGCCACCCACTCCCTCGTGTGCCCTTCCAGCCTTCATAGCCGTTCGCTATGAACACTTGCACGAAACGTCTGTTAAAGGCTATGAGGGGGGGGGGGGTCTTTGTCTTTGTTTTCTGGGTGTGGTGTAATGTTATTATTTCACCCCAACTCTACTGCAAATACAGCAACATAGGTTCGATTCCTGGGCAAGAACACACCAGTGGCACTATTCCTCTTAGTCTGGCCAGAGCCTCCCCTGGGTAGACTCAGCCTGAAAATTCGTTCCTCAAGAGCGGTTTATCATCGACAGCTCTGAAGCAACAAAGGTGTAGTGTAGGCCATGCGAACAATTGATGTGCTCTGCCAGACTCAATAGGTGCTCACAAACAGCACTCGTCCCAAATATAAATCTATGATGAAATTGGGACTTGCGTATTTGTCCCGTTTGGCTATAACTGATGCAAACTACGTTTGTATTGGTATCTAAACACCGGTCATCACAGCCTCAGCAAGAAAAAGCCAACCCTTCCAAAATATGTTGCTTTGTCTCGAAACCTGTTTTTTTGACTCATAATCCTGGCGGATAGCGAGATTAACCCAGTCTTACTCCACCAGTCGAAAAGGTTAACGGTTATTACATTTTAGAGCACAGATCAGCTTTCCTGGCTCACGCCTGCTCCCGCGGAGAGAGTGAGCAGAAAGAAATAGAGGAACGGTGGAGGGGGGGGCAGTGGTATCTGATTCTGGCCCATCCAGCCAGGTCCTGGAAAAGCAGGTGACAATATTAATCCTCTCGTGGTAATCCCAATGGCCCTCTGGTCCGAGCCACCTCGAGGCATCCCGCCCACCCCATTCTGATGGGGCGGTACTTGGGATTATCTGGGTCAGAGATTGATTTGAAAAAATGGATGAGATGGGAGCTGGAGAAAAGGGGGGGGAGGTGTGTGTTGGTGAGTGGGGCGAGAGGGGGGGGGGTCTGGTGGGGGTGGGGGGGTGGCTACAAAGCGTGTGATACCAACAGAGGTCACCCCGATCCGGCAGATGAGTTTGCAGAGCCTGAGAAGTTTGAGAGCCTAGCGTTGGTGTACGGTGCTTTTTCTGGAAGATTTTGCAGTTTTTTTTTCCTGGATTTCTCTGATTTGCGCACAGTCACTTTAAGATGTTTTCTTGTTTTTTGTTTGCTGCGATTGCACCCGATTCAAGAGCCGAACGGCCCACAGGGCTATACCTAATAAATGAAACTGAAACTGAAGGCGACCGTGGTGGCATTGACAACCGGGAAGGGGTGGCGGACCCGGGCGGGGGTGAAAGCGGACCCACCTCGCCCCGGCACTATTTGAACATTTCTGACTCGCGCCTGCCAGCGCGGACAACTATGTTGTGGCTGGGGCATGATGACACTCTCCACATCCACGTCCGCAGCCGCCGCCCCAAAATAAAAAAAAAAGTTTTTATTAATTGCTCCATTGACGACACTTGCTGTGGGTGATTATGAACGCGCAGCCGCAGCCGTGGCTGCCCTGAAGAGACAAAGCAGTGTTTCAGAGCCAAGCAGTGTCACGTGTTCCATGGGAAATCAATCATTGCATTTGGCCCATAACGTGCAGCTGAAGTTTGTTTACCTCGATTAAATCCCTAACTATCGAGACCGGTGGTAATTTACAGGCACGGGGTTTCATATCAACAATGATATTGTTGATATAAACAACGGTGTCCGCATGTTGCGTGATGCATTCTCTAAGTAGTGTACATTTGAAAGGGGTTGTCCTCATGTATTCACTGTTATTCTGCTGATGTAGAAAGATGCACTTGCGCGAGTGTGTGTCCTCACAATTGTATTTGAATACGTTTACAAATTAAAGTAAAATAGAAAACGCTTAAATATATACATTGATTACTTTGTGAAAAAAAACCTTCAAAGTGAAAAGTGTAAAAAAAACACAATTTTAAAATCAAGTTAATAATTTTATTATGAATAAATACAATCCTAATAACAATACTAACAGACCAATGAGATAAGATATAACATTCAAACGAAAGTTGTATAAGTATGCATTGTTGTTTCGATGCATCGTGAGATACATCTCGGTTTGCCACCTGTGTGCGTTTGATGCCAAAAGTCCCCAACAGACCGGGATTTGATTCTGTTCGGGTGACAACGGTTCATCTGTACCGAGATCTGGTGGCATTGCGTTAAATTTTATCAAAGTGTATTGCAACAGTTTTGACGGAACAAGGCTAACTGAGAAATAATTCATCTGGGTTTGGTCTGTGGAAAAAGCGACAACCCCTAATATGTACACATTCATTTATTTAATCACACTGGCAAATGTATACGGTTTTTGGTCTTCCTAGTATTCCAGGTCACACCTTTACCCAAAGCCTGGCCAACTCAGATAGGATATGCAAACATTTGCAATCACTGTTTGCGGTGGCTCGTCAGCTAAGAGTGGTCACGAGATGGCGTGGAGTGGCCCTTTTTTCCCCCTCGCCCAAGGGCACGTCCGCTGGTACGGTGAGTGCTTTCCCACTCTCTCTCTCTCCTCTCTCGCTGTTTTCTCTGCGTGGGTTTGATGACCTGCAGCAGGCCTCGGTTTAGATTTGACCACCGTTGCATTCACCACGCAGTTCTGAGAACGGTTATAGTTATATCTGTACAATGGTTGAATGGAATACATTTCGGACTATCGTATTTGTTCCAAACTTGAATGCCAACAATGAAAACACAGTCCGACAAAAGCTAAACACCACACAAAAGAGAATTAAATCATAATTGTTAAACTATAGAGTTAACCGTGCTACATTTGCTTACAGAAGTGACAATGCTAATGGGCCCTCAACTTATCAAAGCAAGGACATTGAATTCAAGAGCATCATGTGCATTTGAGAACAAAATATATAAAATAGCAGTCATTATAATACAAATGACCTTGGGGAGGAAAACTTATTACCATGGATGACAACTCTATAGAGAGAACTGAGAACAGTTTTATTATGTGAATGATATCAAGCAAGTGACCTCAATGCATGCAACTCTGTGGTGTAGAGATACATTACTTAAATTCAGTAACCCAGAGCCGCAAGTTTTAAATCCAGAAACCCATTGCACCTCTCCTCATCCGGCAATGCCACAGGTGCATGAGACAACTTGTTATCGGGGTCAGGTGGTCGCCGCCGTGGCGAGATGTTAATTACCTCGCCTGGTATGCAGGAGGTCCAGGTTCATTTAGAAACGTGCGTTTAGAGTATTTGGCTGCTATACATTTCCACGTGATAAGCCACTTCGTTGGGCTTTCCTTTGTGGCCAGGTCGCTTCTGAAAAAGAGCTGTGTAGCTCAGTGGGCCTTACCTTGTAAAAAATAAAATAGGTAAAGTATGAGTGTTAGACATATAGCGATGCATCGAATTTCATCCTTACGCCTTCGATACATGCTTTGAACTATGCATGAAAAACTGATTATTTCTGATTCATGTAAATTGCTTGCAAATTATATGCTCACCTTACATATCGAACTGTCATGAGGGGGTTTGAAGATGATGGGGGGGGGGTGGAAGGGCTGAATGTTCCACCTGTAAGTCTGAAAGTCTAACCCACCTGGACAATGTGGATTACTAGAATGAATGACACATCGTATCTCACAGACCACTGCATGGTCAGCACTATGTAGCAATCACCTTCACCAGTAGCTCGCCTGAGTGGAGAGCCACAGAGCAGTCCTAAGTTAGCGTGCATTATTTTTATCATCCCCTCGGGCGACAATCCGGGAAAAATGCCAGCCCTGGAATCAGACTGAGAATACACAGTGTACACGAGAACAGCTGCTGGCAAAGATAATGCCATTCTTGTGTGCATTTACAGAAATATTGAATGTAAGTCAAAGGAAGTGGTGGTGACACTTTACAGGTCTCCTGGCAGGCCTCAATTAGTGTGACGTGTGCTGTTCTGGTCAGAGTTTTACAGAAAGGATATCGATTTGGTTAAAAAAAAACGGTACAAACGGAGGACATGGAGAATGATGGCAGGACTGGTCTTTGAAAAGTTGGAGGATGGCATTAGTTACCTGGGTTTTTGACATTAGAATGGAGATGATTTAGAGAGGACCTGATAAAAAGAGTGACATGACAGTAGCTTTTTTCCATTTCATTTTTACTCATGAAAGGACCAGATAACATAAACAGAGATACGCGTTTTGCTGTGGGTTCAAAACATTCTAAGGAGTCATGCACATAACTCGTTGAAACCATAAGTGGCACATTTATTTGTGTAGTCCTTTTATTTTAAAATGGTGAACACGTTCAAATGCAACATGTGTGAGCACAGATGCAGTAGCTATGTTTGTCAAGGCATCTAAGTGTGTCAGACGTTCAAGCAAAGCTTAATTTGGAATCGAAATGTATTTGTGAGGAGTATGCAAGCTGTCTTAATCTGGTTTTTAGTCTTGTATGAAGCTCGATCTTTGGGATATTTAATTCTTTTAATTATTTGTCAAGTACAGCTGTAGCTTATTTGTGAGCTTGACAATTGCCAGAGTGTCATTACTTAAGAATTCGCATGAAAACACGTTCGTAAATAAATGCACTTTCCAGGCTTAGCTTATGCTACGCTTACATTGCAAAAGTAAATAAAAGCATCCCCATGCTCATTGTGAGCATTGGTTCATTCTTATCTGTGTTGCTGGTCTCCTGGACCAGTGGTGGAATCACACATGCACACTGCAGCGACTAACGGCTCAATGAAAAGTCCCTCCACGGTTGCCTTCCAGTGTCCAAGCCATAGTCTGGTTGGTGTTGTATTTACCAAGCCCAAAATAATGACAATGAATGATGATGATGGGGAGGTCCTTCTATATTCATATAATATGAATACTTTTTTTTACTCGATGAGCGATTTTCCTACAAAATGACGGAGAAAAAAAACCCAAGTTCATTCGTGAGATATCCCAGACTCCCAATGTACACGAACACTGACATTTATTTAAAATTGATTCACATTTTTTTAGTTCGCTTTTGGTGGAAAATAGAAGCTGTTATTGAATGTCACTGTTAATATAAAAAAAGAATATTAAATCATAGAAGACATTCATACGTCTCTGGTGATATAATGTTGGGGTGTGCATCTTATTTCGTGCAGTTCTAGAGAGGGAGGAATTTTCCTGAGGGCGTGTGTGGCCATGTAAGATTGGGTTATCAGCTGTGAGTGGGGTTTTTTTGTTTGTTATAAAACACAGTCTCAAGGCTGCTTAACCTTTGATGCTAGGACAATACTTTGCGAACTCGTAAATAAATATAAATTCCACTAGTCTCTTGGAACGACTAAGAGTGTCCTTTTTTTAAATGTCACCACAAATTGATCGTATTTGCCACATGAGATTCCTCTATTTAACCATTACAATTTCAAGTGTTTGTTATCGCAGACAACACCTAATGAGGCCAACTTGACACACAATGGGGTGGTATGGGTCAGTACCATGCCCAAGCTACCTCTTTCTCTCTAATGGGGAAACATGTTTTAAGTCATTAAACTCGACAACCAAAGTGTGCAACCCTCTACAAATGATGCTTTAAACACAGGTCAAGGTGTCTCCCTTGCTCAAACAAACAATGGAACGGCAATCACCGCTAATGTTATACACAAGGCTTTCACTGCCAATATTTATTCGTAATTTATTTTAGGTAAGACCGTGCATAGGTGTGGGTGCCACGGTGACGTGATGCTAACCACCGCACCTGATATACAGGAGTGCGTGGGTTCGATCCCGACCCTTGACGCCTGCTGCTGTATATTTGGAGCTTGCATGTTTTCGCTGTGGTCGCGTGGATTTTTCTGCGAGTCCTGCGGTTTTTCCCTCTACATTTAGAAACGTGCGTTTAGAAAATTTGGCTGCTAAAAAAATCACGTGATGAGTCACTTCGTTGAGCTCTAAACACGCGTTTAGAGTATTTGGCTGCTATGCATTTTCACGTGTAAAGCCACTTCGTTGAGCTGTCATTTGTGGCCAGGTCGTTTCTGAAAAAGAGCTGTGTTGCTCAGTGGGCCTGACCTTGTAAAACATAAAATAGGTAAAGTATGAGTGTTAGACATATGAGCGATGCGTCGAATTTGATCCTTACGCCTTCGATACATGCTTTGAACTGTGCATGAAAAAATCATTATTTCTCATTCATGTAAATTGCTTGCAAATTATATGCTAACGTTACAGTGGGCCTTACCTGGTAAAACTAAAATAGTTATAGTTTAGGTTTCAACTAAATGTTCAACAACTATAACTCTCCACCACCTGGCAGCTCCATCTGTTTGGTCTTGTTCAGTGGTGGAGGGTTATCGTTAAAAAAAAATGTTTTACATTATATCTATACGATGGTCTAACCCAAAATAAATTGTCAATAGAAACTCATCTCTGTATGTGGCCCTGAGCTTGTGGTGGAAATTCCACAATCCCATAACAAGGGTCAATGAGATTTTTGTTTTACTCTTAACAATTTGCAGCAAGCATATCAAACCGTCCAGACTTAAAATGATGACTTCAGAAAAGACACAATGATGTATGTGCATGTCCACTGAAAGCGCTGCTGTATGAACTCGACATTCCTTGTGAGAACTATGCACAGTACTGTCAACATTATTAATAAGCGGCAGCATTTAAGTAAGTGCATCATTATTGCATATATTTAATACAAAAAACCATCCATATGAATAAACCGGCAACAGCAACTAAAACAACAACATAAAAACAAAGCCTCACAAAATACAAATGAACACAGGCTACATTTCTGTCAGACAGATAGACAAAGATTCCCCATACAGCCTTTAACATACTGTTGGGGCATGTGCTGTTAGCGAGCGCCTATGAAGGCCGGAACAGCACACGAGGGGGTGGGTGGCCAGCACCACGCTCAGCCCGCTTTGTCTCACCAGTGGCGATGTTTACGCACCGCACCAGGTACTCATTTGCGGCTGAGTCGACCGAGGGGGGGCCCATGACCGGTTCAGATAATCGTCACCGGCGTTGGCCGTGAACTCGGGTCGCGGGGTTCATAGGGCGGCACGCGCTGACCGCTACACCACCGCTCCCCACGAGAGAGAGACGCACACGACAGAGGACACACGCGCACAAGAAGGATTTCAATCGAGCCCCAACGGAAACGCTTCACAAAGTCGGTCTGACAGTCAGGTGGACACGGCTATCGGCGAAAGGGTTTTAACGCCGGACGCGTGTGGCACGTGGTCCTGCAGCACCCACCCACGACGTGCGCCCGCAGCACCATTACCTAAGCATCGACCAGTCGTCACAGTGTCGCGTTAAAGAGCCGCGAGAACTCATGTTGGAGGTTGCCTTGTCGGTGACACTGCGTGTGCGACATATACACGAAGCTGTATACCACAATGGGAGTGATTATGTGGTGGAGTCTCTCGCACTTATCCATGATCCCGTTGAGCGGGGATTGTTCCGTGGCATTGAACACTGAACCTCGCCTGCTCCCCTTCTAGGTTTACCGAAATGGGACCCCATGTTGTGATGCTGTAAACAGCCGTGGAGAGGCAAAGTTGGCCACGTTGTGGTGTAGGCCTCACTGCCACCTTGTTCTTTCTGAAACCCACGAGAGATGGGCGACAATCGTGGCTTATGATAATAATGATGATCGTCATAGTAATGATCATCCTGAGCCACAATCTATCAACTGCTGCATGAAGGCATCACCGTGGATTGCAGGAACAACAATCGATTTTATCACTGCACTGTTTCCATGGTGGCCAAAGGGGCCGCCCATAAATGACGTCACGCGATTTTGGACGATTTTTTGACCCCCCCCCCCTTCCTCTCGTCACACGGCGTCACAAAAAGTCAGACCCCCCCCATCAAATATGACGTCACAAAGCTCTGCCCCCCCCCCCCCAAAAAAACATATTTACATTTTGAAAATAAAACATGCTTCAAATCGCTTTAAACTATTGTCATTGTGGTGCGTATTTAATGTGGCGCTGCACTCTGATGTTGTTGGAGTGTTGTTATAACAATTCTATATTTATATTCTTGGTTCTTTCGGTAAAGTCACGTTGAAGGGAAACAATAAATATATATTATTTTATTGTTTCCCTTCAACGTGACTTTACCGAAAGAACCAAGAATATGAATCACTGCAGTCACGAAAGCTTTAAATCAAAATTCTATATTTATTTAAAGTTGCGCTTTTTGATGTGACGTCACATTTCTCAAACCCCCCCTCCCCCCCTCGTCACACATCGTCACAAATGTCTGACCCCCCCCGCCCCCAGGTGCGTGACGTCATTTATGGACGGCCCCTTACCTCTCAGGCATGATCCCTCCTTTGGCTGCAGTGATCTCGTTACTCTCGACCACTGACTATCATCCCTTCTATCAACGTGTCCTGACCAAGCCCATTTACATTTAACAAAAGTAAATATGCCACATAAGTGCCTAGTATTTCTTGGGGCACACGCGTCAGTCAAATAGTATCACCACGATTTATTAATCCTCGCAATCATAATCATTATTGCCGCTGGCTATTATAGCGTGGAGCCCGGTCTCACAGCAGTGCAGGCTAAATGTATCACAATGCCAGGCCCCAAATCCCCTGCTTGCATTCTACTAAATGAAAGTCACGTACCAACAATTCTCACGTAAAACATGAATATAAGATAAGTACTGTAGTACACACACACACACATGTATATACACGAAAGAAACATTAAGAATTGTTTGTTTGTTTCAGAAGTCAAATTTGGTTGAAAGCATTTGGTAACTGCCCATTATTTTCATTAGTCGTGGCTATTAGTAAATCCCCAAAGCCCCGTGGCTGTATTGGGAGCTTGGGGCAGGAATTACTGCTCTGGAAGCTGCTCATTTGGCAGAGCGGTGAGCAATAACCAAACCCACAATATCGCATTACCGTTTTCGTGGTTGTTGGCCCCGACGTATGAAAATCGACGCTAAATTTAATTTACGCATTTTAAGTGTTAGAGACGCTCGTGACTCGACACGCAACGAAGGATAATACAATGTGTACATTCAGTTTTCTGGTCAAAGCCGGACCTCTTCTAGGGTCGGAAGAATTGAGCAAGACCCGTTGAGGCTGTGCCACTTGGTGGTGGGGGTGTCATTTGGAGAACCTTGTCCGTGCCGTGGGATGTGGAAGTTCCACCACTGGATATAGTGAGATGGGCTCCGAGTGACCAATAGACGGCAGACCGGCAAACGGGTTCCTGAGCCGTCCGCGTGGACCTTGAGCGTGTAACCCTTCAGACACATGGGTGTTCCACTGGTCTTCTTTGCACATGCAGAGAGACTCAATGAGGAACTGGTCAAAAGCTAGAAACTTTAGGACATCGGTGCACGTGGCAAAAATGAAGTGCCTTCCACTCTAATGGGGGCAGAATGAGAAACTAGGGAGGGAATCCGAAGATTCACGTCTTGCTTTTGAATGTGCCGCACGCACTTGTGCACGACGCCGTTAATTTCATGGCAGGAATCGCGTAACCTGGTGGCTCTAAAGTAGAAAATGGCAAGGACGCATGGCCAACTTAATCAGGAAGAGCGGGGCAGAATGGGTCGGGCGCATGTGCGGCGCGAAGGAATGCAGGTTACCGGGACAGGCATTGGAGTGGCACTCAGAGGTCGGAAACCGAGGGGAATACTTGAAGCCAGATGGCGTGGCAGAATGAAAGAGCAGAGCTCGGAGGGCGGGTGTCCACTGTGTAACAGTTTGCAGGCTCCAGGAGGAAGAAAGGAAGGAAGCATGGTGACATCAGTCACATTGATGTTGGATGAAAATGTAAATTTTGTGTGAGCAGCATAACTGTTAGATGGGATGGTGTTGACAATTTTGATCACGCTGATGGCAACGAAAAGTGATGGAGACATCAACGGTGATTGATGACCGACCGCGGTGGATGATGATGGACGATAATGGATTAAATTGGCGAAAAACGGCAAAGATGATGGCCACTTACACTTAAGTAGCCACCACTCTCAGAGATGCAATGCGTCATATAAGCCTGTAGTGAAAACATGAGCCAGGGCTTAAAGTGAAAAACTGACTTTTTTGGGCAAAGCTTCCGCAAAGCCTGTTTCAAATCAACGACTTTAATTGGTTCCTAATTATGCTTCGTTTTCAGAAACACAATACCAGAGGAAAACAGCCACTTCCACTTGCAGAGGCTGATGGACATATTTGTATGGCTAAGTGCACAAAGTACAGCACATACCAAATACAAAGATCCCCCATGTAGCCTGAACAGACTGTTGGGGTAAGTGCTGTTAGCGAGCACCTATGAAGGCCAGCACGGTACACAGTGGCCAGTCCCACGTCCGGCCGCCTTTGTCTCCCCAGTGGCGATGTTTCTACACACCGCACTAGGTATTCATTTGAGGCTGAGACGATCTAGGGGAAGCCTAGGACTGGTTCAGATAATAAAACATGCTTCAAATCGAACCCAAGAACCGGGTTCACAGCACAGCGCGCTAACCGCTATGCTACCACTCCCCATATACCATACATACACACGCACACACACGTTCTGAAACACACATCAAGCTGACTTTCACTTTAAACGACACCCCATAAATCCATTGACTTTCTTGTATTCACGGGGTTTTTTTTTCTATTCGGGGTGTCCGTATGTTTTCCAGTGACATGTTAATTTGCGTAATCTTAATAACGGCTAGTTTTCTGCTTTTAAGGGGGGTTTTTTTGTTCAAACGTTTGGACAGTAGAAAGTGACTTGTGAGTCTGGTGGTGGTTACCTATTGACCGCATATGTAAGATGCTTTGTCAGAAAACAAACGATCACAGTCGTAGTAGTTGTTAATTTTCCATACACCCATCCTGGGGTGTGAGGGTTGGCTCGTGGAGAGAAAACATTTTGGAGAATTGGCCCTCTGAGGCGCGTCGATGACACAATCACGAATTAAATATCCTAAATGAAATATAAGAAATTAACTCTGCTGTGTGGCAGATTGTTACAAAGCAAGTTGTAAAAATGTACCCGTGTGCGCAACTTGACAGCAAGCATAGGATGCCAGAGCGTGTAGTCGTCGTCGCAGATAGGACGACACTTTATGGAAGGAAAATTACGTGACAGTATTGTACATTAAGTTAAAATTATCTTTAACTGCACCAATATTCAAATGAATCAGCATATAAATATGAAATTAAAACAAGAGTGCAGCGCTTTTGTAAAACGTGGGGTGAATCTTGTTCATCGAGTGGAATATATGATGATTTCCAGAAAGCAAAGTGTGCACTCAATGTATACCGGCAGCAGTCGTCTGTGGCTCAGAAACACAGTCATTGGGAAAGCAAATGTTTCAAGAGACGAACAACACAGCGGTTAGAATTATAGCTGAACAAGATTCAAATGCACAGAGAAGATGATTTGAAGAAATGAGACATCGCTATCTCTTTTAGGAATTAAAACAAAATAACGAGTAGGAGACTCATTGAGAAGGAACACGAATTGATGCCAATATGAATCATGTATGTATGTTGAACTTCTACCACACCTTGCGTAGCCAACCGTGTGGCTAATCATGAGAGAGAACAAGGAAGAAGATATTGAGAGGGGAGCTGGAGAAACATAATCGGAGAATGTGTGTTGGCCTGACACGGATTCTAGATCGATGCACAGTAACATGGACGGTGGTGTTTCATGTGTCGTGGGCCTTCCTCCAACAATGGCTGATGATAACCTTCTCCATCAATACCTGCAGAAATATATTATTCAGCATTGAGGTGAAATGTGCGGGGGGAGGGGGGGGCAGTGGTGGGGAGGTAGGCGTCTCCCCTGCGACAAGGAGACAAAAATGCGGATCATGATGACGCTACACATGTAGCTCACAAACTGTAGGCTCAGTATTGAGTCAGTAGCCTGAACGTACTTAGTATGAATATAATTCGGGGTCAGTAGAACTCCTCTCGTCCGTTAGGTAGTGCGCGGGGAAATGTTGCGGATCCTGTCTCTGCATTCCGACCAATCACCGCCGAGAACCATTTTGTCAGCAGGACACCCCCACAAATGTCCAAAGGTGTGGCTGCACTGCTGACGAACAGCCCATCAACCCACCGGAGCTGACAGAATGAATAATGGAAGCCACACTTGGAGAGTGAGTAATGCTCTGTGTAATGCGAACAGTTGGAGTGGTTCTTTGAATCAACTGGCCCCCACCATGGCACTGTGGAATGTCTAACCACAGGAACGATGCTGCCAAAGGAGGTGAGTGCCTGCTCCAATGTTCGTCGGAGCGGGGAGGCACCCATTCAGGCAGCCTGAAAATAAATATTCACTGACATTTATGCAGTGGGATAAGGTACGCAACATTGCATAGTGTCATTGAATGCCTTTGGAACAAAACAAATGATGATTCATTTGATTACATTGCTCCTTTTGTGAATGGTATCTTTGGGAATCTGATGACACCTGACAAATGATTCAACAACAATTACGGTAAACACTGTCTCGCCATAGTGCGCCATCATTCATCGGTCAAGCATCGTTTTCAACCTTCTGGGTAGGTGAAACTTGTTGGGTGAATTTTTCACCTTTGCTGACAAAAATAACGATTGCTATAGATACCATTTGACAACGCACCATTAATCAGCATGTTTCAATAACACACCAAGGTCTAAGATATACGGGCACACGTGTGCGAATTTAGCGTCGTCACCAACGCATTCATTTTGTTCATCATCGCGTTCATTCCTTTTGATCAACTATTCGTTCCTCAGGCCGTGCATGCTTCTGGATTACAACCAAATCAGCCGGAGACAAACCAAAATAAGTTGGGCAACATAAAGACAGACTAACATCCACGTGGATGTCTATCGTAAAATGAAAAATGTGTAAAAAAAACTAAAGTACTTATCAAAGACGCTTTAAAATGGAAAAAAATATTAAATTGTAAAAAAAAAATAACTACAGCTCTCCGATGTCTTTTTCAGGTTTGTGGCGCGGGTGGTTTGGGCACGATGTCCGACATTTCGCTCCGCGCCGGACAACGCACGTTAAAACCTGAAAACCACATCGGGGAGCTACGCAGCGAAACCACAAAAAGCCGTGTGCAGCGGAGTCAACCCATTTTCTTGATTACTCCAGACAGACAAACAAACAAAAATCAGTTTCTCTGTAAATGATAGGCCACGCGCTTGCCGTCGAGGAAACACGGGTGTTTGTATCTGTCTGTCGGGTATTTCTCTCATCTCAAATTACCCGAGCCCTTCTCTCGCACGGCCACAGGTGAAGCTTAGATCTTTTGGGAAGACTGAAACACCCTCTCAGGTGCAATATATATGGCTTTCAAAGCTGTGCACTTTCATTTTTATTTTGGGATGGGATTTTTGGTTGTTGTTCTTTAATGCTCTTTTTCATACGCTCACAAAGTCAGCCTTTTCATCTATAATTGCAGTGAATTAATTTCGCACTTTAAACTGTCTGCCATGATACGACTGCGGTGATGTGAAATGTCACAGCGTAATGGTTATTCTGAAAACCACTGTTATTTTCTCCTTCCTTCGCCAAGTGGTCACCGCGACTGTTGTGACAGTGTCACGAGGAGAGCAAGAGTAATGGCGCGAGTATGATGTTATGAGACTCATTAGGGTGTGAAATCACTAAAGCCTGCATGACAAAAGCCGAGTAATTTGTAGATCATTCTAAAAGTTCCGTGGCGAACTATACATGCGGTATGAATGCAATAGAGCAGTCCAAAACACTTCTGTGGGTTATTTTTTTTTATTCACAATTTACATTGTATTCCAAGAATATTGAATTGCGAGCATTGCACGGAAAAATCATTTTGAAGTTATCAAGTTTCTGCTTGGGCAAACTTCTGAACTAGCAGATTAAGGATAATAGCACATTTTCTGTATTGCCAGAGTAGAAGAATATCTCGGGGTTTAGGCCAACTGATCTTCTTCGGGAAAACATAACAATTATTTAGAAACATTCCATCTTGTAATATTGATTGTCAAGCATCATCGTGATGCTCTCAGCTGTTGATTTCAACACTTTGGTATGGCCATTGCCGAGATGCTAAGAGTGGTCAGGCCCACATAATCTAATTTCAGTCAATCAGAGGGCCAAAAGACACATCGATGGACCCATTTTTTGAATTGATGTACAGATTACATTTTAAAAGGGGTCACTGCAAAAAAAAACCATTGACGCCACCACATCTTGACATTGCTTACTAAATAAATTCTTCAACCGTCACGCAGCCGACACGCGTGCCACAATTTCCGACATGGAGTGGTTCCCCCACCACCGCCCCCCACCCCCGATGAGCTGGGGGCACCAGCGTAGCTCAAATCCCGCTGCTGGTGCCAACCTATCTTCACGATGGGAATGCACGCATGGGATCCCCGTGGCACATAGAGGCAGGGCCAGGGATATGAAGCTACTGGTCCTGACGTCATCATCTCGTCAAGGGGCGTAAACTATCCACCACAAAAACTCCGGTCATCCTCGCAGCAGCGGATTTTTTTCCGATATTAGGAAGCCACCGGAGCTATGCACTTTTAAAATAATCTTTACTGAAAACTAATTTCCTTAGAGCTGTGTTTTTGTGTTTAGTTTGTTGTCCTTCCACCGCACATCCCATTATCACGGTTGGCTACGTACGGTGCGAAAGAAGTTCACCATACATACATAACGCACACACCCGCATGCTCCCCCCCCCCCCCCCCGGGTCCCTCAATCAGATGCCGCACTTGCACATTTGTGGGATCGTCATTGATGGCATCAATCTGCGGTCGCGAAACGCGGAGGTGGCGTGCAGGGTGCGTGCATGACACCAGCGCACGCAGGCGCTACCCACGGCGATGTGCCACATGCAATCCGCCTTGGCCATGAGAGCATGCACTGTGCAGGTGGCAACCATCACAAAGGTAGGCGCATTAATGCATTCACAAATTGATGAATGAATGAACCCATTGCCGTTCCAAGACTACTGCAAGTTGCAGGGTGGGTGTCCCGTTTTTTTAATTAATCTCAGAACGCGCGAGAGGCTTAGCATTAATTTTATTTGGAGCGGTGTAGCGCTGTTGATTTTAAAGACATTGTACTCACCACAGTGAACTGTAGCGACAAGGCCGTACTCTATGATAGTTGCCACAAAACTGTGCCACACGCCCTCCCGCATGGCCTTGGGGGAGCCTCGGTACCAGAAAAAAATATTTAAGTTTAGTTTTTCTTCCAATTTCATTCCAGTTACACACACACGCGCGTCATTATAATGGATTGGAATCAGAAGATAAACTGATGACGTACAAATACGTCATTGGAATAGGAAAGGGTGACTCAACAAATGAATGCATATTGTGGTTAGTGCAATTAACTATTAATCCAGATACCTGAGCTGAATTTCTGGCCACAGCTAAAATCAGTGGCGAATTATATCTTAATGTGTCCTGAAGTCAACACGTTTTCATCAGCATTCAATGACCCGTGTGGTGAATTCTAGTAATAAAAATCCGCATGTCAAAAAGACGAAAAAAACTCAGATTGTAAATGTTGTGGATTTACTCTCCGACACACCGGCGTGCTGTACGAGTAATGGATTGGCATGTTCTGTTTACGTGACACCTTGATAATCGGCTGTGTCGGGTTGGCGGGCTTCACGACACATTTACGCAATCTAACCTCCCAAAAATCCTGTGCTATGAAAAACTCTACACATTTGTAAATAACATTGCGTTAAATTTAAATGTGACATGAATATGTAAGAGGCGAAATTCGGTGCATGGCCACAAAAGGCATGGGGAGCTGTGGTTTGTTTTTTTCCCCATTTGCAAACGCTTCCGTGTATTGGGCATTGTTAAAAGTGACCACCGTTAGATTTTGGTCCTGATCATCTCAAATGAAACAGCATCCAACGTACACAGTCCAGGTCTCCTTGCAGGCACCAAATGAGTCACCCGGGATGTGCATGCTCATTTAGATTTGTTTTTATGCTGCCCCAGATCAGGCCGGGCATGAATGCAAGCACATGCACAGGCGATCAATAGTGGCTCGTGAACAGGGTCACCTTTTTGAATCAGGGTCAATCCTGCTTGTGTGAACACAACATTAGAATCCTTTTGGCTGATCACCGGGAGAGATTGCGCGCTCAGACAATAATTAAATCCATTCAAGACGACACAAAAAAAACAGAGGAAAGTACTTCTAACAGCTGCCTGTCAAACGCACAATTCATTTCTGGAGATGTATGGAAAGTCATTAACTGGCCTTTTTATGGAAGAAATTATTTTTATACTTACCAATATTTTTTGCAGGCTGTATGGAATAAGGTAATTGCCATGTAATTAGTGGGTAAAAATAATAAGTTCAAATTAAACCTTACCTGGTAATTGCATGAGACAGAACTTCCAAGGTGTAACCAGATATATTAAGATAATAACTCAGACATGGCAGAAATTTCTTCAAGTCATAGTTATTCCCAGAATGTGAAGTACATACGTGATATTGAAAACATTTTAAATCTTGTAAAAATTGTTTTAAAATGATAGCAAACAGTGGAGACACTGGAGGAATATATATGTGAGTGAAAACCAATTTTAATAGGACAGTATAGCAAAATGTGCTTCTGTGACAATAACAAGAAAAACACCGTGGTTTTGGTGTGTGTGTGTGGTATGGGCAGTTGGATAGCCTAGTCAATGGAATGGTTTGCACAGCTGACTCACTGAATTCTTGCAAATGCATAGCAATTCCTGTGGGCAGTTACTAAGCACTACGTTTAATATATTGTGGACATTGAAGACCCTGTGATACACGTCACAACAATGTACAAATGTTTCCCAAAGTCATTGCCCGAATTTCAAATGTTCAAATCCCATGCAACTAAAGTGCATCTTTTAAATAATTATAATCATAATACTGTACATTAACTGTCACTATATAACTACAGTTACGCATGACGTCGCAGCAAATGAATTCAATGTCAATGTACACACCACTTAAATGTGATATTTGCAAGTTATTCGTGTTGTACATTTCACTTTTTTTTTACTCACTCGCATTTGACGTAAGGATAAACATTTATATGAAAGTTCTGACAGTGCAAGCTCTTCAGAGGTGTCTCGAATCCATGACCGAAAATGTCCCCCCCTCTTTCATTGCCTTAATTGAGTCGCAATCATACTAAATACAACTCTGACTCTTCTATGATGCTTCATGATGCCATGCCTCCCTTGCAAATGATGCATTGTAAATCAGGGGATTGTTTGGCCGATTGCAAACAAATCATTTCATTGATTTCCTTTTTATTTTTAAGAATGGTGACGTTGACTGCACTGATTTCTAACCTGCCCGTGCCAACGCTCCAATTTGTTTTCTCCAATTAAGTCTCCAACCCCCTCTATTGCAAAAAAAAAAAACAAAGACGACAAAGATCCCCCGTGTAGCCTTAACAGACTGTCGGGGCAAGTGCTGCTAGCGAGCACCTTTGAATGCCGGCACGGCACACGAGGGGGTGGGTGGCCAGCACCACGCCCGGCCGCCTTTGTCTCCACAGTGGCGATGTTTTACATACTGCACCAGGGTCCTCATTCGAGGCTGAGTCAACCTAGGGCGAGGCCCATAACCGGCTCAGATAATATAATCGTCACTTGGCGTTGTTGGCCTTGAGCGGGAATCAAACTCGTGTCACCGGCGTTCGTAGCGTAGCGCGCTAACCGCGACACCACCGCTGCAGCGGTTTGAAGGCTTCCGTCTTTTCGTCATAATAATGACATCTCTGCTTCGGTAAATACCGCCTTACTCTCTCAACTCCAATCATTCTCAGTACAATAGGCTGAAGGGGCCGTTGATGAGGAGCGGGGGTCACTTCTCTCCTCGGCTGCGCTGAACGTCAGGAAATCATTCCTCATCCCGAAAGAGCTGCCAACAATGTACGCTCGCGTGCGTCTGAGAGAGCAAGCGCGCCAATTAATTTTCTTGCCCGTGAAATAATGATGTGCAATCCCTTTGTGAATGCACTGCTGGACGAAGGCCAACTGCTAGTCAACAATGCAGGTTGGTAGAGGAGGACCTCGAACTGGGTTGAGATATCACTTGCCAATGATGTTAGCCATAGCCAGGAATCAAACTCGAATTACTACGGCACTGCAGCTTCACCCTGTTGCCAATGCGCGAAGACTAACATTACACGGGGGCGCTGTGGTGGTGAGATGTTATCTCTATCGCCTGGTATACAGGAGGTCGTGGGCTCGATCCCGACCCTGATGCCTGTATGTATATTGGGAGTCTGCGCGTCTCTCTCTCTCTCTCTCTCCCCATGGTCGCGTGGATTTTCGCCGGATCCTCCGGTTTTTCCCTACACAATTAGAAGCATGCTTTTAGGGTATTGAGCTGTTTTACAATTCCACGTGACAAGCGACTCCATTGAGCTCTCAATTGTGGCCAGGTCGCTTCTGAAAAAGAGCTATATAGCTCAGTGGGCCTTACCTGGTAAAATTAAAATGGTTTTAATTTAGTTTATACATTTCTACTGCATATTTAAAAGCTAGTTATAAGACAATGGAATATAAATCACAAAGACAAGTCAAAACATTCTGGTTTTCACAGTAGCACATGCATCTCCTTCTAGATTTGAAGCTTTCGTGACTGCAAGGATTCATACTCTTTGGTTTTTTCGGTAAAGTTACGTAGGTAAAATAAAATAAAACAACTAAATTAAATCACGACGTTTCGGAGGCAACACAAGCTTCCGTCTTCAGGTGGAACAGTCACAGCAGAATACCTTGGCACAGATCTTCTGCTGTGACTGTTCCACCTGAAGACGTCGTGATTTAATTTAGTTGTTTTATTTTACCTACGTGACTTTACAGAAAAAACCAAAGAGTACACATGTATCTCTTTAACCTACGTTCAATAAGTTTGCAAACTGCAAACAAGTGACAAAAGTTATGCATCGCTAATCTTTCATCCGTTGAAAGTGGTTCTTTCAAATACCATGCTGACTAGACAATGTTTGAAAGACAAAAATAATCTATTTATACTGATGAATTTCAGTAATGGAATCTATGAACTGTGTTTTTTTATCAATTTTTTTTAGTTTATATAACAATGAACTGCAAAGGAAAAAATGTTCTTCGCCGATTTATTTTCTAGTTTCATTTCTGTTAAAAACTTGGAAGCCGCAATGCAGTTTGTTTCTTTTCAGTCTAATCGATTTGAACGAATTATATCTTCTCAATCTGCATTTGCTTTGGCCGGTCAACCAGAAGAATAATCTATATGTTTTGTTTCTTGAGTGCGCGCAGCAGAGCCAGCAAGGCAATGTGGACATTCTGTTCGCCTGACCTAAGGTGTCAAAACACATCTGCTCACTTGCATTCCATGCCCAGTCTTGCGTTATTGTTTTTTTTTGTTGGGCTCGGCCAGGCGTGCATTTACTTCCCCGAATGCCACCGCGGTGCAAACGTCACCACCACCTCTGTCTCAACACACGATCTTCACTTCCTCTCTCTCCCCGGTCCGGTTTGGTCGTGGCGGCGATTTGCGATGGGTGTTTTTTTTGCCCACGGCAAATCCTACCAGATTAAGACCATGAAACAAAGAACGCGCTGGAAGACCGCAAATGCGTATCTCTTAAATGCACCTATATTCTTGGTTCTTTCGGTGAAGTCACGTAGACAGAAAACTAAAATAAATAAAAAGCCCGCGACCTTTCCATCGCAACACAAGCGGTCTTCATCAGGTGGGGAGAAAAAAAAGAGGGGCAAGCCTCCAAATGTAGCTGCTTATAAGGGAATATGAATTCCTGCAGTCACGAAAGTTTAAAGTCTAAATTTAAATCCACCCGTTTGTGTGCATGCGTGTTGAACTTCTTTCGCTCAGTACGTAGCCAACCGTGCGAGTCGGAGGTGCTTCTCTGCGCTATTGACTCTACAGTTAAATGGTCTCTCGCGCTTAAGAACAATAAGCGAAGGTGCAACCCTGGGGTTACTCGCTCTCACCACTGTTGCCACAGAAGGGCCACGGAGCTCCAGAGGAAGCCCTCGAGAGGCGAGTTTTTGTCTACTCTTCCCCGCCTGCCACGGACTGGGACGTCAAACCGCTGCATTGCCACTCCGGTGTCCTATCCGCCGCTACACCGCAGCACATCTCAAGTCCGCATCACGCAGCAGCAAACAAATGTGTCAAGTGCTTCATGCCCGAAGCGCTTCATGCCCGAAGCGCTTCATGCCCGAAGCGCTTCATGCCCGAAGCGCTTCATGCCTGAAGCGCTTCATGCCCGAAGCGCTTCATGCCCGAAGCGCTTCATGCCTGAAGCGCTTCATGCCCGAAGCGCTTCATGCCCGAAGCGCTTCATGCCTTTCATGGACTATTTGACATTCATGGCAAGCTCCCCCCCATCCCTCCACCCCCCCTCCCCCACTTCTCGAAATTCAGGTGCACAGCGTTTGGAGCTAAGGTCCGTGGAGTTTCCGTACCCCCTCCCTGCGTCGCGGTTTGTGCTCTGTAACCGGATTTCTATTGAAATATTGTTTAAACATATATATAATAAAGTTAAACAATCATTCATGGCAACTGCTGGGAAGTTTAAGCGAGTGGTTATTCGAATTTCTTGAAAATTCAAGACGTCTGCTTGGATCTGTGAGCTGTTCCTCAACTGTCTTTTTGAGGTGTCACGTCTTCATATCCACTGGAGATCCTGTGCCGAAGCACAGACATAATGGTAGTCTCGTCCATAAGCCGTACAACAACAACAACAATGAACATCGACAACTGCCCAAGCCGTCAGCATCCTTCACGATCCAGCAACATCGTGAATCGATTTTCATCGTTCCACCTCTGCAGTGTACGTCGTCTCAGGCATGTTGCCTTCGTACGTGCAAGGTATATCTGCCGGACGTCTACCCCCCCCACCTCCCCCCGACGTCCGGTAGATATACCTCGCGCTCCTCATGCCAGGCCCTGCTAGCACAACCTCGAATTTGTCATTCTACGCTGGGCGGTAGCAGGGCCTTCTCGAGTGTGGCACCAAAGATGTGGAACTCTCTTCCACCAGCCCTCAGATTGGCTCCGAGCACCGTACAGTTCAGAAAACTCTGCAAGACTCATGCTTTTCCTTTTAGATTTTCCTTGAGTATGTCCTCTCATTCTGTTATTTTTATGTCTTGATTTTATTGGTAGGACTACCTTCGTTTTATTTATACTGTAAAGTATTGCAATTCCCTCTTGAGTGGGGGCGAGTTTTTACTCAAAAAAGTACATTAAATGAATTAATTGTAGATACAATCTACAAGTTAAAAAATAAAACGTACAATGTGGTATAAGGAATAAGCATAGAAATGGGTCGGGTGAATTTTTCATCAATTGCTATTTGTATTCGCATCGAAGTAATATTGTTATTAGGCGTTCGCCATTGAAATGCAAAAAATATAAGTGGCAATAAGCATATATGTTGAAACGGTTTTGAATTACAGAAAACTCAATTTAAACGGATTCATATTTTGTGTTTGGAGAAACTAAAAATGAAAAAAAAATCCATTCCTAGAATTTTCAGTCGATTAAGGGAGTGTGTCACATTACAGGAAAACCAGATTACGCACAGCTGATGAGCCTAAGCCGGGAGCCATTATTTAAAATTAACAAATAATTATTCATGTTGCTCTGTCAGCATTCCTTTGCTATTGGCAAGACGACCACAAAGGAATTAAATTAATTATGGGAAACAAAGGACGAGTTTCAGCCAAATAACCTTTCAAATATCCGTGATGCTGCCGCTGGAATGCACGGCACATTCATAATAAAAACGGTGGCAAGTTCGAACCTCAGTCAGGTACCGACTTGGAATATCATCTGTCTGGGATTGATAAAAAAAGAACTGCATTCTGGGATTTCAACAATGATTGGCATGTGGAGAAATTACCCGCTAGAGATGTAACTTTCGATTATTCTCACAACATATTCATCGAGTTGTATATTGTAAGAATCTAAGAATCGACGGTGTTCGATGAGTATCGTATACCTTGTAGGTATTGGGCTCAAATGATCCCTGCTAGCACTGCAAGTCACAATATTCACAGTTGAAAAGAATATTCTTGATAAATGTATTCTCACTTTTGAATTGCAAAGCTCAAACGTGACAATTTATCAAATGGCAATGAGGGGAAAATGGTAACGGGACATTGCTTCCAACAAAGAAATGTGTAATTTCACCATGGACTCTCCGAGTCACCAACGAAGATCAGCTCTGTCCTATTACTCCTTTCAGCAAGAAGATACGTTTGAGTCGTCAATAATTCGATCAAATGAGTGGAAAGTCAACAACGTGATGCTTGTCATTATCATCAGCACTGGCATCACCAACCTCATCAATATACAGTGGGGGGAAAAAGTATTTGATCCCCTGCTGATTTTGTACGTTTGCCCACTGGCAAAGAAATGATCAGTCTATAATTTTAATGGTAGGTTTATTTGAACAGTGAGAGACAGAATAACAACAAAGAAAATCCAGAAAAACGCATGTCAAAAGTGTTATAAATTGATTTGCATTTTAATGAGGGAAATAAGTATTTGACCCCCTCTCAATCAGAAAGATTTCTGGCTCCCAGGTCTCTTTTATACAGGTAACGAGCTGAGATTAGGAGTACACTCTTAAAGGGAGAGCTCCTAATCTCAGCTTGTTACCTGTATAAAAGACACCTGTCAACAGAAGCAATCAATCAATCAGATTCCAAACTCTCCACCATGGCCAAGACCAAAGAACTCTCCAGGGATGTAAAGGACAAGATTGTAGACCTACACAAGGCTGGAATAGGCTACAAGACCATTGCCAAGCAGCTTGGTGAGAAGGTGACAACAGTTGGTGCGATTATTCGCAAATGGAAGAAACACAAAAGAACTGTCAATCTCCCTCGGCCTGGGGCTCCATGCAAGATCTCACCTTGTGGAGTTGCAATGATCATGAGAACGGTGAGGAATCAGCCCCGAACTACACAGGAGAATCTTGTCAATGATCTCAAGGCAGCTGGGACCATAGTCACCAAGAACACAATTGGTAACACACTACGCCGTGAAGGACTGAAATCCTGCAGCGCCCGCAAGGTCCCCCTGCTCAAGAAAGCACATATACATGCCCGTCTGAAGTTTGCCAATGAACATCTGAATGATTCAGAGGACAACTGGGCGAAAGTGTTGTGGTCAGATGAGACCAAAATGGAGCTCTTTGGCATCAACTCAACTCGCCGTGTTTGGAGGAGGAGGAATGCTGCCTATGACCCAAAGGACACCATCCCCACCGTCAAACATGGAGGTGGAAACATTATGCTTTGGGGGTGTTTTTTTCTGCTAAGGGGACAGGACAACTTCACCGCATCAAAGGGACGATGGACGGGGCCATGTACCGTCAAATCTTGGGTGAGAACCTCCTTCTCTCAGCCAGGGCATTGAAAATGGGTCGTGGATGGGTATTCCATCATAAAAATGACCCAAAACACACGGCCAAGGCAACAAAGGAGTGGCTCAAGAAGAAGCACATTAAGGTCCTAGAGTGGCCTAGCCAGTCTCCAGACCTTAATTCCATAGAAAATCTGTGGAGGGAACTGAAGGTTCGAGTTGCCAAACGTCAGCCTCGAAACCTTAATAACTTGGAGAAGATCTGCAAAGAGGAGTGGGATAAAATCCCTCCTGAGATGTGTGCAAACCTGGTGGCCAACTACAAGAAACGTCTGACCTCTGTGATTGCCAACAAGGGTTTTGCCACCAAGTACTAAGTCATGTTTTTCAGAGGGGTCAAATAATTATTTCCCTCATTAAAATGCAAATCAATTTATAACATTTTTGACATGCGTTTTTCTGGATTTTTTTGTTGTTAAAATAAATAAACCTTCCATTAAAATTATAGACTGATCATTTATTCGTCAGTGGGCAAACGTACAAAATCAGCAGGGGATCAAATACTTTTTTCCCTCACTGTAGGCAGTGCTATCATCCTGAACAACATCAGCGGCAGTATTGTTTTAGAGCTGCACAACTATGTTTGGCTTCGTGCTACAATCTCCTGCACCTCGGTGGAAGGTGTAACAACCCACGCACACACACGTTGTGACAACCCCCACACACACGTTGTGACAACCCACACACACACGTTGTGACAACCCACGCACACACACGTTGTGACAACCCACGCACACACTCGTTGTGACAACCCACGCACACACACGTTGTGACAACCCACACACACACGTTGTGACAACCCACACACACACGTTGTGACAACCCTCGCACACACGTTGTGACAACCCACGCACACACACGTTGTGACAACCCACGCACACTCGTTGTGACAACCCACACACACACACGTTGTGACAACCCACGCACACACGTTGTGACAACCCTCGCACACACGTTGTGACAACCCACGCACACACACGTTGTGACAACCCACACACACACGTTGTGACAACCCATGCACACACGTTGTGACAACCCACGCACACACACGTTGTAACAACCCACGCACACACACGTTGTGACAACCCACGCACACACGTTGTGACAACCCACGCACACACACGTTGTGACAACCCACACACACACGTTGTGACAACCCATGCACACACGTTGTGACAACCCACGCACACACACGTTGTAACAACCCACGCACACACACGTTGTGACAACCCACGCACACACACGTTGTGACAACCCACACACACACGTTGTGACAACCCACACACACACGTTGTGACAACCCTCGCACACACGTTGTGACAACCCACGCACACACACGTTGTGACAACCCACGCACACTCGTTGTGACAACCCACACACACACTCGTTGTGACAACCCACGCACACACGTTGTGACAACCCTCGCACACACGTTGTGACAACCCACGCACACACACGTTGTGACAACCCACACACACACGTTGTGACAACCCATGCACACACGTTGTGACAACCCACGCACACACACGTTGTAACAACCCACGCACACACACGTTGTGACAACCCACGCACACACGTTGTGACAACCCACGCACACACACGTTGTGACAACCCACACACACACGTTGTGACAACCCATGCACACACGTTGTGACAACCCACGCACACACACGTTGTAACAACCCACGCACACACACGTTGTGACAACCCACGCACACACGTTGTGACAACCCACACACACACGTTGTGACAACCCACACACACACGTTGTGACAACCCATGCACACACGTTGTGACAACCCACGCACACACGTTGTGACAACCCACACACACACGTTGTGACAACCCACGCACACACTCGTTGTGACAACCCACGCACACACACGTTGTGACAACCCACGCACACACTCGTTGTGACAACCCACGCACACGTTGTGACAACCCACGCACACACGTTGTGACAACCCACGCATACACACGTTGTGACAACCCTCGCACACGCGTTGTGACATCCCACGCACACACACGTTGTGACAACCCACGCACACACGCGTTGTGACAACCCACGCACACACACGTTGTGACAACCCACGCACACACACGTTGTGACAACCCGCACACACACGTTGTGACAACCCACGCACACACGTTGTGATAACCCACGCACACACGTTGTGACAACCCACACACACGTTGTGACAACCCACACACACGTTGTGACATCCCACGCACACACGTTGTGACAACCCACGCACACTCGTTGTGACAACCCACACACACACGTTGTGACAACCCACGCACACACGTTGTGACAACCCACACACACGTTGTGACAACCCACACACACGTTGTGCTTGTCTTCGGGGAGCGGTAATGTCGTTGTTCGCGCACTTTCCCTCGAACCAGGCCATACCAGTTCGATTCTCGATAACGGTCAATACCTTAACCGATGCTGGTCCTCCCCTAAGCACACTCGACCTCATATGACTATCTGGTGCGGTGTGTAAACATCGCCACTGGAGAGTCAAAGGGCGGCTGGGCACGGTGCTGACCACTCACCTCTTCGTTGGCAGTGTCGGCCTTCATTGGGGTCGCACGCTAACAAGCACTTGTCCCAAAACACGTGCTAAGGCTACACGGGGAACTCTGTCTTTGTGCGACGGGTGGCTTGGTCAGTCGGCGGCGTGACTGCGCTGACCTCCGCAAGCACAGAATCCCATTCTCCCCGGCAACTGCTTGGCTGCGAGGTTTGTTGTGAAATGGGATGTGTACCCATTGGGATCCCACCCCGTGCCACTTGGCGAGATAGCCCAACAACCTGCAAGAAGAGCCCTCTTGTCTTCGGTCACCGTCAAAGTTACTGTAATTTGAGCCAATTTGACCAACTAACAGTGATGAGTAAAGAGAACCACAATGCACTTCGTCACGAGATGTTGATTTCGATTTAAAGCTTTCGTGACTGCAAGGATTCATCTTCTTTGGTTCTTTCGGTAAAGTCACGTAGAATGAGAATAAAATAATAAAATAAAATAAGACAATAAAATTCTCACGACGTTTCGGCCACAACACAAGTAGCCTTCTTCAGTTCTGTTCTTTCACCTGAAGAAGGCTACTTGTGTTGCGGCCGAAACGTCGTGAGAATGTTATTGTCTTATTTTATTTTAATATTTTATTCTCATTCTACGTGACTTTACCGAAAGAACTAAAGAAGAGATGTTGATTGTTTTTAAATAAGCACAGGGGCTTTGTGCTTTTTCAGACGCTTCTATTTATTGATTACAACTTACAGTTTTACAGCCTGCGCTATTATTCTGCTACGATGGTTGTTATTGCCATTTACAAATTTGATATCTGTTGGTATTCGTCAATTTAATGGGTCCCATAGTGTAAAAATAGGGCCTTCCCTTTATATGATATCAGCAGCAGTGAAGATTGGTGATAATCGTGAGCTATGCTGATAGAGTCCTCAGGAACAAAACCTATCTATAGTTGTGTGACTGCTGCCTCTCACTTGGTAAACTTTACTTACATTTATTTTGGTGGTGGCCTAACCGTACTAAACGTATTCAGGATGCGCTGGTAGCGCCGCACGTTTGCATATGAACAGAGGCCGTGTGCATTACGCACTGTTGTAGGTATGCAATTTGCTTGATTTTGGAGAGTAAATATTTGCAATGAAACATCATTTAAATAAATAAAAAGCTGGTAGCATGATCAACGGATCACTGTCATAAAAATGCGCCAGCCATTAAAAAAGTGACATTTAGCGAACAAGAACCCTTTAGAAATGTGAAATAGATAATTCCATATTAAAATTGGGCAATTTTGAATTAAAATTGAGGACAATTTGCCATTGATGTGTCCAAAAAGAAAAATAAATTGTCTTTATTTGTGTCACATAACATAAACACTTTTTTTATCTACAAGTGGGTGTAAATTAAAGTTCAGATGTTCAACTTAATCGACTTCTTTGTGATCAGTCAAACAGAAAGGCCATTTATGTTTACACGTGATCTTTTTTTCCCCCCCGATTGCTTTGAAATGTCTGCGGTGCTTCTCCACTCACAGGCCTCGACTGCTACTTCGCAGATTCGCTGGCCAGTGCCAGATTAATCTCCATCAATGCCAACCGGTCAGAATAACCCTCGTGTGCATAACCATCGTCATCATCAGCTGCCGTAAATTTATATCATCTGCGGAAAACAATAGAGAGAGAGAGAGAGCCCTCATTTACGCCCCCCCCCCTCGCGAAAAAATAAGGGGATGTTTATTTATACGATGAAAATCCTGAGTCCGGTGCGTTGTGCCCTGCTGGCGATCAGCTGTGTTGGCTGTCGGCGAAAGTGTCAGTCAAAATATAACGGGCTCCCCTCCCAAGGCCACCACCTGCTCAATGCATGGGCAGTGTGTCTAAGCGAGAAGAATACATCAAGATAACTCAAGCCGTGATGGCTGTACAGCTAAAGGTTAATTTGTCGACCTAAACGGCATGTTTCATTTATTTGAGCTCAATATACATGATCGTGCATTCTTTGTTTTGTTTAATAGAGACATGTTTTACGAGTTAAAAGTATTGGCATATAGCAGTCTAAAAGCACACGCGGCATTGGGTCAGTTTACAGTCAGCAGACTCTTGCCATCCCTGCTATGAAGCGGACAAAGTCCAGTGACTCACCGAGTCCACGATGTTCCACACCAGTGCATAACGCGTTTTCATTTACAATCATCGGACACCACGGCAGTTGACGCCCCCTCAAATCTTATGTTTCACAAGGCCGAGTGAGACGAGTGAAGAGTGATCAACCTATGCAGACCAGTGCTCCTCACCCCTGCCCATGAGAATATGGAATTTCCACAGTCCGGCTTTGAGCAGGAAGATGAGTGGATTTTTTTTTTGCTTTCAGATTTCAAATCTCAATAGCTATGGTTTGCAAAGTTCTCCTTACTGCAAAGGAACTCAATAGACTCCAAATTAATTTGAAGGACCGCTTAATGCACGTGCATGCAAGTTTCTGCCAACAAGGATGATATTTCAGTTGATCCAACATTCTGTACGTTTCTGCAGTGTTCCAGGCAATAAAAAGTAAAAGACGTGTTCAAAAATCGTTCAGTGTGATACATTGTGAACGTGCAATGACAATGAGTCTAAGCTACATCGATACTCTTAACCACATTTCTCAAGTTATTTTGTACAGACTAAAATAAGTTCGTCGCAATCGTGAATGTGAATGGTTTGAGATTCACAACGGAGGCAACTGTAAGAACTAGAAATTACAATGACGTGATTTTTTGCTTGGTGGCTCAGAGAGCTGGTTTCAAAGTCAGCACCGGGGCCATATCGATTATTTTTGCGTGAAAGATGTGCTGCAGCTAACATCACTTGCAGGTGATATCTGAGCGGGCACTGGCCCACGTCTTCAGCAACCCACACTGACCAGGGTGTGGAGAAGTATTGTTCAACAACCCCCCACATAGAGCATGGAGCCATTCATTGAGCAGCTTTGACATGCTTGCTGGGACGTCTGAGATCATAAAAATAAAACTCTCAATTGACGTTGGCCGAGTCGCCGCAGCTTCACCTTTAACGGGTTTCACAACATTCTTGGGACGTACGTCCGGTTGCAACTCGAGTGAAGCGACGTCTCCCAAAGCGCTCTCGGCGACAATGACTCCCCTCTGTCGAGCACAGGAGAGTGTCCTCGGTGTTTCTCCCACCGGCGTCTCGAAGCGCGGTGGCGAGCTGAGGCCGCCGATGCGTTTTGGCGGCGGGGCGCAGCGCTCGTGGGTCGGTGGAGTTGGGTGCCGGCTTCCCACGGGTCGCTCGAGGGATTCTTCACAGCCGGGACGGTGGGCGCAGCAGCGGCGTTCTCCCCTGGGCTGAGCGGCGGGTGCTGCGTCGCCCGGGACACTGTGGACAGCGGTTGGATGGACTGACGCTGGGTTGTGTCGGCGGCTAGAAATCGGCGTCTTTGTCGGTGTGAAGGTCGATCGTGCGTGCGTGCGGGCGGGGTGGTGGTCACCTTGCTGGTTCGTTCTGGATGCTTGCCGCACAATCGCGTCGGTGGATTCATCGCCGACGATGCCTGCAAGGCCTGGTCCCAATTGCACTGTCAGCTTCGCCTGTGTTTGGTTCTTTAGCTGTTGGGCTGCCCCAACAAATGTCGTTGAAGCAGCGGTCAGTTTTCCTAGCTAGTGGCAGCGACCAGGTGTTTGAGAAGTGTTGTGAGAGCCTGTGTAGATCCGTTACGTCACGATGAGTGAAACGAAGTTCGGTATGGTTGTCTGCAACCCACTGCAAAGCTTTACGAAATGCAATCTGCTCAGCACGGTAGCTTGATGTGAAACCTTGCAGACGGCCGACGGAGCTGTCGTGTTTCGTTTGTGAGGTGGCATTGGGTTTAGACACCACTGCTACGTTCTCTGGTGGAGTTTATGGCTGAGCCATCTATGTAGAGCATGCAGCCGGTAAAATTAAATAGAAATGTTTTAAATCTCATTTTACAAACTTAAAATGGCACACTGTGATAAAGGTGACTTGAAAGGAGTTGTATTGAATTATACAAGATGTTGATTAACATTTCATAGTGTAACAAAAAGTGTTTAACTGTGGGTAACCTGGGGTTTTTTACATCGCATAATCTGAACCCAAAACTAAATTCAAAAATTAGCTATTTAGTTCAATTATCCTATGTTTCAAAACCACTATGTTTCATTCATCACAATGTGCTTAATGATAAGATACACAGCAATAGCACACATGTTCCTGGATTAATTTGTAGATTGAACACAATCTGTACATGCTACAGTAACGCGGTACAGATGAACAGCAAGAATGAATAGGACGCTGATTAAAATGCTACCAACACCCACTTAACACAAATGCAGACAATTTCAACCCCGCTATGTATGCTGGAGCTCTGTTATAATCATAAAATGCCGCTGCTACATAACACGATCAAACAAGGTGCAGCAAGGTATAAGCAGATCACTGTTATAATTCAATAGGTTCACATGACATTGACTGCTCCAAGGCAGAGGTTCTTTGCAAGCCATCTGGCTACCATGAGAGATTCGTTCATGAGGCTATCCACATATACAAACACAGAGACAATTTCAACCGAGAAGATGGATTCTGGCTTAGCAATCATTGGAAGGATTTGATCAACCATTTCGGGTCTTAATTGATTGATCACGCTTAAGGTGGCTTTCAGACCGCATCCATTATTTTTCGTCTCCCCCCCTCTTTTCCGAACATAGATGGACTCGTCCATCTGAACAAACTGTCAAATCTCTCTCTGTGGTGCTAACGTTAAAAATAACTTTTTTTTCAAATGTTCTTGTTGTGGTTTTCACACCTGATGATGATTGCTTGTGTTGCAGTCGAAACGTCGTGAGAATTTTATTGTTTTATATTTTTATTATTTTATTGTTTCCCTTCTACGTGACTTTACCGAAAGAACCAAGAATATAAGGTATAAGCATTCGTGAAAAGTGTTGTTGGGTTTTTGATACATAGATTAATTGCACCTTTTTATACTTATTATATAAACCTTTTATAAGAATTGCGACTCATCTGAAATGTCATTCTCATTCTTCCACAGAGGAAAGTAATTCAGTTCTGTTGAAGCATATTTAAGTGAATAAAAACAATTCTTTATTGTAAGGAAGTGTATAATTGTATTGCAACTGTGCATAATAGCTGTTTAAGATTCTGCCATACCATTCACAACACAATCATGGAACCCAAAAAATCATAAAAATTATATATATTTTTTTTATTTTTCTTAATTAGCTTTCTATAAATAGTTTTAATTGGGCTTATGAGCAGAATAAATCATGTGATGCATTTCAATGGCGTGTCACATGGCTAAATAATGTAATTACTTTGTATATGTATATACCAGCATAATTAACATGAATACATCATCTGGGCACCAAATGTCCACAAAGCATTGACTTCTGCGTCATAGAATTGCTCTTTATGAAAATTACAAAAAACACTTTATGCGTAAATATAATTTAAAGCATATGCTGAATAGATCATGTGTGATGCTTATACCATTTCACAAGAGAATCACATATATATGAGTGAATAAAAATAACATAACTTATAGCCCCTATTGCAATTCCATGGATGTAGGCCTCCCCATGGCTTTGGCCATCGGGGGTTGTTTGACCATGAATGTGATGTTAGTCAAGTGGATACCCGAGACCTGTTCAGAAATCTCTCGCCACTGACGTTTTGCCGTGACCGGGAATCACATTGGGGTCACCAGGTTCACCGAGCAATGCACGGACGACTGCGTCACTGCGCCGCGCCCCCTCTGCCTTTACAGCAGACCAGGTGCTTTTATAATTCATAGCAAAACTTACCGAACGGAATTAGATGCAACCCATTAAAACCCTCGCAATCTGTTGCCTCGATGGCATGGGCGCTGACCCCTAGGCTTATACAGACTCCCATTAGATGCATTGATTCTGAAAAATAAAATAATGATAATCCAGCACAGGAATAATTCTTTGTTTACCGAGGAAAGGGTCACTGAATCTCGAGACTATTATTCAGGAAGGTCCCGCTGAGAATGTTTTTGTTTCGAGCTCACGCCTTGGCTACCATCATCACCACACGGAGGTTTTTTTAATTTTTTCACGCAAGATTCCTGCACGGACTACACTGATGTTTGCTACTCGCATATGGCTCCTGAGCACCAAGACCACAAGCGTGAATGCCTCTGTTCATTTGCTATGCGAGATCATATGCAGCAACCTAGAGAACGCTCCTGAATATGAAGGGATAGCATACAAACTGAGTTGTACATATAAGCTCGCCCGTTGGCAACACACTGACTCTCCTGGTCATTTCTCCACACTCCACCAACTGCACCAACCCAAGTTTTAAGAGTACAGGTGTGCTTCATCATGGCCAACATCGCTGACACCCTGGGAGGGCACACCGTAGCAAGTGAATATATAATAATACAAAAACTGGAATCATGTACACATTCTAGGAAAACCTCAATGAGTCTCAAGACTATTTGTTATGAGGGTCGTGCATTGACATGTTTAGCCCATCCCAGGAATGAGAGTTTGCCATTTGAGAGGATAATGGGTTACCCAGAGAAACCCCACATATACGAGACGACAGCACTCAAAGCTTTGCACACAGCTGAACTTTTGAACGACACTTTGTCTAGCCATCTGGCCACCAATAAGCCTCACAACGTGCCACGTGAGGAACTGGTTCTGGAAGCTGGCTGTGGGTTATTATTGAAACTTGTTACGTGCATATTCTATGGTTCTTTCGGTAAAGTCACGTAGATAGGAAAAAAAATTAAAACAATATTATAAAAATAAAGTGAATAAGAAAATAAGAAAAATATCACGACATTTCGATCGCAACACAAGCAATCTCCTGATGACGATTACTTGTGTTGCGATCGAAACGTCATGATATTTTGATTATTTTTTATTCACTTTATTTTCATTTTTATTTGTATTATTTAATTGTTATTCTTTTTTCTATCTACGTTACTTTAACAAAAGAAACATTGAATATGATTTCCTGCAGTCACGAAAGTTTTAAGTCAAAATTGTTACGTGCAATTTGGAAACTGATCACATTTCACGTGATGAGGTTTTGTGGGTCACCAGCATTTATTAAAGAAAGCCTGACTCTGCTGATGAGACACTGTTTGTCGAAACCGGTCTGGAGTTTGTTTGCCTTGAATCAATGCTGCTGAAATTATGCACTCCCAGAAGATGTGCGGCTTTGAAGGTTTGTGTAGTACGAAATTTTACTTTTATGTGGAGAGAGAGATATGTGGAGACATTGGCTGTTGTTTTTTTTATTTTTCGTGTTTAATTCACCTGGTTTGATGCAATGAAACCGTCAATATATTCACTGTTCTTCCTCTTCAAAGTGTGGATAAAATGAAAATAAATAATGAAGCTGGTGCAGGAGTTGCTTTATCACCAAAAGAAAATAACGTATAAATCATCGATCAACTGGCCTTCGAGATCAATGTTTTCTAAAACAAGGCAGGTCTGGACCAGTATCGACTTTCTTGTGTCGCATCAGAAAGTTGGAGCTTATTAACCAATTGTTTGAAGTTACCACTGGTACTAGTGAGATAATTGTGGAGGCTTGGAGAGGCCTTCATCCAGCAGTGGATTGGCCTCGGCTGATGATGATGATGATAATGCTCTGGGCTACAGCTGTACACGATCAAAGTCAGCAACGACTATCTCCCTTTGTAAATGAGATTACGGCGTGCTCACCTTTGTTTGATAGCTCTGAGCCAATTTTGGCAATTCCACATTCATATGGCCGTAATGCATAGGAGGGCCAGTCATTCCAGAGAGCAACCACTCTTGATTTCCTACAAAGTAGTCATTATATTATCAATTCTGCTGCCAATTCCAGGTGATACTTTATTGAGCCATAGAAACCCACAAAGAGGAAGAATACATTCACACTGATAATAAGATTTCCCAAAGATAACGGGAATATCAGGGCCTTGGATGAAGAGGAATTCCATGTAAAAACAATGAGTGCATGTATTCATATATGTAATGTAAAACGAAGTGTATACTTGTCCACTTTGGTTGAGCTGGGCATTGGCAGTCCAAATTAAAACATTGCGCTCGCGCAAAGCAAGGACACATATGTTGGACTCTCTCACACCCCAGAGAGCTTGCGGTTGGAACATATTTATCAGGTTTTGTAAGTTCGGAAAGTTGAGTAGCTGCTGCAATGCGAGTGCCCAAATAGACCGTCACAGCAATCCGTTACCACCTGCCTCCTCTCCTCAATTAAAATGCATTGTCACTGATTCCATCATCATCAGCAGCAGCAACAGCAGCCTTGCTCTATCCACTGTTGAACGAAGGCCTCCCCCATGCCGTCGACGTCTCTCGTGGTCTTGCAATGTAACAACTGGCACATGAGCTGAATTCATCGCTCCACCTCTGATGAGCACGGTTGGCTGCGTACGGTGTGAAAAAGGTTCTAGATACATACAGGGTGGACGTCCCTTTGAGCGCGTTCCTTCTCTTGGCTGCCACTGTCATCATCATCTCAACCACCGGCCATCATTCCTCTCAAGCACCATCATCCCCTGCCCAAGCCTACATAGATTTATGAAGTCAATACGATTTATATTACTTGCACGTGTTCTCTAACTCACGTGTTCCTCTTCCTGTTGCTCACTTCCATTACAGGTTACGCACCTCACATTACTTCTTTCAGCTTTTGTTGTACCTTCTCTGTTCATGTCCATGTTTCTAAATACATGTCACAGCGGGTACGTAGAGTGATTAAAAACGGCCTCCTTTAAGGCAATAATTTAACCATACTATAACAACGTGAGGTTAATTGTCTGCAATGAAGGGTGTAATTACATCGAAAGTAACTTATAATTAAGCGAAATTCAGTTGCATGTAATGTTGCGACTGTGTGCGACTGGGTCAAATCACGGGCACTCGGTGCAGTCGACTCCTCTCGCAAAAACAAAAAAAGCTGTCGCGGGGGGGTGGGGGGGGGTTCGCTTTGTTTGAGCGTGAACTTTACATTTGGTGAATCACTGCATCAGACGCCGGGGCAGCTGTGGGGAGGAGAACCATCGGGAGTGTGGATCGCCGGGGCAAGCTGGCTGCCTTGACCTGCCTGGGTGCAGCGAAAGACCACAAACAATGTCGTGGCACGCTCGATCGCTCGATCCGACACTTCGAAGCGCAGGGCTGGAGGGGTCCGTGCCGGGATCACCACGTGCACGGGAGCCCCATCACGTGCACGGCAAACCATCTGTGAAAAGAAGAGCTTCATAGCTCATCGGATTTCTCCAGTACATATAAATAGTCTGATTCTCGTACGATGTGGTGCATAGATGGAAGTAGAGCAAGTAGGTTCCTGGACTGTCGGTGAAGAATTGGGAGTGCTAACCCTTGCATGCGTTTTGTGTTCAGTTTAAATCCTTTCTCCGCACCTCCGATGAGCACGGTTAAATACATACGGTGTGGTACCAGTTTTTCCCACCACTGAAGTGGTGATGGGTTGTGTCAACCCCAGGCCAGGACTTGGAGCTCTTTGAAATGCTCGACGCATTGCAGGGTCGAGATAGTCTGTATATGCAAAAAAGATCCCCCGTATAGCCTGCAACAGACTGTTGGGGCAAGTGCTGTTAGCGACATGGAACGCAGCGAGGGGCTGGGTGGCCAGCACCATGGTCCGGCCGCCTTTGTCTCCCGATTGCCGATGCTTACAAACCGCGCCAGGTATTCATTTGAGGCTGAGTCGACCCAGGGAGAGGCCCTGGACCGGTTCAAATAATCGCCACTGGTGTTGACAGTGAGGGGGAATCGAACTTGGGTGGCCGGAGTCGTTGCGCAGCGTAGCGCTAACCGCGACACTACCGCAGACACGCACGCATAACGGGAGATTCAATAATTAATCCTGTACACACACACACGTTTTTAAGTAATGGCAAGGAAAACAAGACGAACTACAACATGAAGGGAACACTACTGGACTTACGTTTGTTTAAATAATAATTTAAATCCTGCACATATCCTAACACATTCGGAGGTCTGGCTTCCATAAAATATCATGTGCACCGTGTATGTTAGTGTGTCTGGTGTGAGCCTACGATATCTGTGGTGGTGAAAGATCAAAGTTAACAAAACACAGCATGTTCTGGATACGCGCTTCGGCCCTCTTTATAAGGCGGTGTGTACAGGCTGTGAATTCCTGATACGTAAAACAAAACAACCCATGGTAAGACACCGAGAAAGGATAACGTCTTTAAACAAAACACAATGTCTATGCATGCAGTGCCCCCTAGTGGCTGGATCAGTCAACAACACGAACCACCAGACGCATTCGCGGGTCACGACTTCGTCGGCCACGGTAGCTCCACTGCTGGATGAACGCCTCCCACGCGGTCACCGCATCTATGAATCCAACGGAGCCACAAACCATCTCAACTCGGGCACGTCGATTAATTTCCACGCTGGGCAGGGTTAAAATGTCGTTTTAACGCGAGAGCATTGTGGCTGTTGGGCTTGCGGTGTTGTTGTTCAGTTGGCATAGTGATCTGAAAACCCACGCTTGTTTCACAGCCAAGGCTAACATCAGTGATGGGCAGAGGGCCGTCCACAGTTTGGGAGTTTTGGGGTCTCCGATTGTGTGCTCTGTGGCTCTGTGCCTCTGTGCGACTGCGCCGGTTGGGTGAATGCGCTATTTGTGTGTCGGCTGAATAAATGTGCGTGCGTGCACTTTAAACTCGGCGAACCGAGTTAGATTTCCGCTCACGGTTATCTGAAACCCGGTGCTGGGCCTCCCCTAGGTCGACTCAGCTGCAATTGAGTACCTGGTTGGTGGTGTGTAAACATCGACACTGGGGGGAGAGAAAGGCGACGGGGTGTGGTGTTGGCCACGCACCACCTCGTGATCAGTGCCGGCCTTCGTAGGTGCTAAGGGCCGTAGGAGAAAACATTTATCAAAAAGTCGATTTAATTAAGTAGAACGTGTTGTCGATATTTATTTAAAGCTGCGCATTTGATGTGACGTCACATTTCTAAACCCCCCCCCCTCCCTCGTCACACATCGTCACAAATGTCTGACCCCCCCCCCTAGGTACGTGACGTCATTTATGGACGGCCCCCTAACTCGCTAACAGCACTTGCCCCAACAGTCTGTTAAGGCTACACGGGTGCTCTTTGTTTCCTGACTGCGTGACCGTGTGTGCTGATGTGGACAAATCTGAACGTTGCAGGACACCCCCCACCGTGAGCCAGCGCCGCAACTCCACCCCAACCCCTCTGTGGCAATTCGGGACAATCCAACGGAGCATTGTGCAAAACAATGCATATAACAGACAATCACAAAGATCCCCCGTGTAGCCTAAACAGACTTTTTGGAGCAAGTGCTGTTATCGACCAGCGCCTATGGAGGCCAGTGCAGCACACGAGGGGGTGGGTGGCCAAGACCACGCCCGGCCGTCTTTGTCTACCCTCAGCGGCAATGCTTACACATCACCCACCAGGTACTCGCTTGAGGCCGAGTCGACGTATAGGGGAGGCCCAGGACCGGTTCAGATAACCGTCAGCGGTGTTGGCCGTGAACAGGAATCGAACTCGGGTCGCCAGCAAGCGTGCTCCCCACGACACTACCGCTCCCAAAGTATTCCCCGCAACTTCGATTAGCACGGGTGGCTACGTACGGTGCGAAAGAAATTCAACATGGTACATAAACATCATCCCCCACATCATAAATGAAATATGCGCAACAAGGACTAGCCATAATACAGAGTACATACACACACAGATTTTATATGGAGAGAGAAATGTACCAGTTTTGAGTTATGCCTCAACGCTGTGCAATTTAAGTACTCTAGTGGAGTATACACTGGTCAAAATCGCCAATAAAACGACTGCACGCTTCAAGACGTTTGCAGTCTCGGCCATCAATTCACGAATACAGCAAGGTTACTCGAATGGTTACATTCTCGTCAAAGGGAACGTTTTGGCTATGGCTGACCAGCAATGCATGTGGTTACCATTTGTTACGAAAAAAATGCCCAAGCTGAACCAACAAACGCAGATATGGCGATGTGGAAGAAGTCACGTCAGTAGGCAAAGCCCATAGGCATATTCACACATTAATATAAAACTCAACAGCAGTCGGTGCAAAATTAAGGCTGTAATGGGTAAAATTAATCAAATGCACATCGGTCCGAAATGGGTTTGCAGGGTGGCACACTGCTCACACTTGTGCCTCAGAAATAAACGTCTGGGTTTGATTTCCGACTCGGGTGGGGGGGGGGGGCTTTCTGTGTGGAGTTTTATGCCCCCCCCCCCCACTCCTGGTTCTACAGAGGTCACCTCCGGGTTCACCAATTTTCTCCCATAGCTAAAAATAAGCGTAAAAAGTAATCAAATAGTAGATGTTTAATAATAGGAATCTGTATGCACACTTAAATAGAGCACTAATATGGGATTACCAGCACTTTGGTATAAATAACTGCATAAATGTTCAACTCTCCACGTAAAAAAAATATGGGGATTTTTCAGTAAAGCAGCTTATGCCCCTTCGAGACAAATGTTTTATAGCAGCATGCGTTCCAGCAGCCTAACTATGAACTGGCTTCAACCTTCTGGGTTTTATTAGCAGAGCCAATCCTGCAAACAAATGCTTCTCTGTATTGATATATGTTATTGGTATCGTGATTATAGTAACACGTTACCAAAACTGGAGGGTACCATCAAAATCCTGTAGAGTCAAATTGTCTGTTAGACTGAGTCAATGTTTGACCGGCCTTTAAACTAACAGCCTTGCTAATTGTGAACAAATCACTCTAGCCACGGTATCTGCTGGTTTTATCAACCCCCCCAAATATGTGTTTTTTTTGTGCCATCTTGTAGAGTGAATAGTAGCCATACTATGGACAGACTGGCCAAAGCATGGTAATGTGGAATTTCCACCACTGTCTCTGGGCCACTTATGAAAATGACCACTGCACCATCATTTGCTGAGGCAGGAGATATTTTACCCTTTTGACACAAATATTTTGTGACATCGACGAATTGTCAGAGATGGTGACAGCTTGTGGAGGCCTTCATCCAGCAATGGGATTCATTATGGGTGGTGGTGGTGGTGGCGATGAAGACAAAAGTAAGTACTGTACAGCCCTGTCTCGTAAACATTGATATTTCTGCCTTGAAATATCTTTACGAAACCTGCAAACAACGTCGACTCTCATCTCCGTAGTGCTGCTGCGTGTGCATGTACAGCGGCGCAGGAGGGGAGAAGACCCATTAGGGTTTAACCCAGCGAAACACACCGTGCATTAACGCCCGCGGCTTGGAATTAATCACGTTGGCTTCACGAGCCGCAGCTCACAGGGAGCCCTGGGATGCAGCAGGGTTAAGTGGATGTTCCTATTTAAATTATGCAAATGGAAAGTAAAATGAACAACGGTTATATAAATGCATCAGGCCATGGGGTTGTGAACTTCATCAAATGGCTGCGCATTTTTTTTAGAAGCTAGGCCACAAACTGAGCACGCAGTGAAGGTGTGATAATGATATAATGCACCTCCGTAATTAGGATGAAATCAAATCAACTCGGAATAAACCAGGTGTAACGCCTGCATAATTCGAATGTTGACATTGTAGTGTGTCAATGCAAGACCCTTCTGATAAAGTCTTCAGACTCATCGAGGACATATTATTATTATCATCACCATGTACACTATTAACATGTGCCTGTAGTAATTACGAATGCCAATATGACTTAGTAATGCAGGCCCGACTCCATCTCCTTTTGGAGTGGGGGGCGGCAGTGGAGCTGTAATGGTGATTTACCGCGAAAGAGACCAAACTTTGTTGGGCTAGAGGGACATCAGAATCAGAATATTTAGACTGGAGGAATTCGATGAGCTATGAAGCTCTTTTACACAGATGTCCAGGTGATTATACAGGGCCCAAACCAACGCCGCCGATCGCAGGCCCTCTCGTGATGTCACATCTGGCCGGATGACACTGGAATTTGAATATTCGACTCGGTTTTGCAAGTTCTAGTCCCGGTTGAGAATTGACTCAGCCAATTCTGCTTTCGTGCTCATCATAGGAATGCACCACGTTGGGAGAAATCAACAGTGACGTTCCTTTGACTAAATTGCCCCCCACCCACCCCGTCATAGGAATGTGGAATTTCTACCACTAGAAATTGGCCATCAACGGAGATGAGCAGCACACGAGTAATGGAAACACATGGACTTGGTTTTTGTTTAATGTCACTTTGTAACAAATAAAGTGAATGGAAAACAAACACATGCATTTAGACTGAATGAACAATTTTTCGGTTAAGATACCAACACGTATAATATAAATGTAAAATATCCAGTTCCAAAAAAATACCATGGGCACTCAGAACTTTTATTGGCTCTCTGAGACAAGTTTAGATATTCATTTTAGCTTGCCCGCAATTATGCTTAAAATAAAACAATGCATCTGCTCATATTCACTGGCTCATATTTCCTCTCTACAAGTGAAATCACGAAGCCATTGTCGTACAAAGACTACAAAAATAAATAATAATTTAATTGGACAAGAACTGCGGATGGCGCTTCATATTATGTCTTACTTTCACCTTCCCACACAGCCCCATGCCATTAATTATTCACTTTTCAAGACGCTTATCTAACAGACGGGTTGCTCTGCAAGATTTCAGGTGCTGAAGGGCAGAGTGATTTACTTTGGGACACGGATATCCCCAACGCTCGGCGTGAGCAATGGCGCCCAATCTAAACACAACACAAAACGTCGCCTCTTCAATTAATTGCACTGGACACACCTGGTGTAGGGAATTTACAGAGCCCCGGAGCAGATCAATCTGTCCCGCCCAGCTCTCCCAAAGTCACTCGACTCCTCCTGTGAACAGGGCTCCTAAGCGATGCCGCAGAACACGAATATCAGTGTTAAATTGTCGGGCAATTTAATTATGTTGTCACATGCAGAATTTTCTTTGCGCACTCCCCAAGGACGACTGTCAATATAGAATGGTCCATTTTTTTTTTATATGAACCCACCTGACACAATCTATATACAGGATGCCAGGCGGGGGTCAATTCATGTTGGTAAAATCCAGTTTGGCGGGAAATATTTCAATTGAGGTCCTTCGTTACAATTAGACCTCAGCTGAGTAGGAAATATATAATAAAAACATCGAATGGCCTTTTTTTCCAGTGGAAAATGTAACAACAATTTACATATGTTTCGTAACATTCTGGATTCTAATTCAAAACTCTACGCGGTCCCATAAAGTAACAAGATACTCACACGGGGGACAACTCCCATCATGAGTGGATTGCAATGTGAAGAGAAAACCAATCTTCTATGGCAGTACAACACAACCAGAGAAAGAGGTCCCCATCATTGACAGTGCTTTGAGCTGTATCGTACTGCTTAGCATGCAATCCGCTCTCAGTTTTGATCAATTATAGCCAAAGTAAACAGAATAACACAGATTTTGATTTAAAGCTTTCGTGACTGCAGGGATTCATATTCTTGGTTCTTTCGGTAAAGTCACGTAGAAGGGAAACAATGAAAGAATACAAATATAAAAACAACACACACCTGATGATGATTGCTTGTGTTGCAGTCGAAACGTCGTGAGAATTTTATTGTTTTATATTTGTATTATTTTATTGTTTCCCTTCTACGAGAATAACACAGCTTCGTTCTTCATACAGTTGGAGCTGCAATTGAGAATGTAGTTTTGACAGGGAACATTGGTTTAAGATATAAAAAAGTAAGAGGCTGTATTTCAACAAACAAGCCTTCGAAGAAAGAATAAATATAAATTAAATAATAGCATACGACATTTCGATTGCAACACAAGCAATCATCATCAACAAACCTAGCAAACTTAGAAATATAATGCAATACAACACAGAGAGTCGGTTAATATAACGGTCAACACCCTACCTGGTTGATTACGTTCCTTTAAAGATTGCTAAATTTGAGAGAGAGACAAAACACAGACACGGAGACGCATAGACAGACACATAAGCAGAGAGAGATCACAGAGACACAGAGAGAGACACACACATAGGACGACTCTCTGTTTTGCATTGCATTATATTTCTCAGTTTACTAAGTTTGTTTTCTCTTTCATTTGTACCTGATGATGATTGCTTGTGTTGCAATCGAAACGTCGTATGCTATTATTTAATTCATACTTTTTCTTTCTACGTGACTTTACCGAAAGAACCAAAGATTAATTCATGCAGTCACCAAAGCTCCAAATCATGTTTGAAGCCTTCCAAGACCTTTATCTCAGAGGTATGGACGCTACAGACTCAAGTGTGTTTCTTGGGACATTCTTTTAAAGACCCTCGTCCATTGCATCTGCTAAAAACGTTGGTCATCTCATCTTGCGGCTGGCCATTGCTTGCTCAAGAGTACTCAGAAGTGCAAACGTGTCTTGATAATTAAATACGAAATGATATTAGATTGTTTTTCAAGTCAGAAAACATACGTTTCTGTATTTTTAAGTGTTGCATATTTTTTACGTTTGTGATGACACTTTCAGTGGAAAGCCGATGTTGATGTTTGCCATGCATAACCCATAAGTATATTCATCATATTCTTAGCTCTTTCGGTAAAGTCACGTTGAAGGGAAACAATAAAATAATAAAATATATATAAAACAAGAAAAATTATCACGACGTTTCGACCATAACACAAACGGTCGTCATCAGGTGTGTCGGTTTGCATTCATTTATTTATTTTTAAACAGTGTGTTTCTTTATAAAAAAAACGTCAGCGCCACGCGCAGCGATTTGGCAGTTTATTTAGAAGGACGAGTCCATCTATGTTCTGAAAAGAGGAGGGGGGAGACGAAAAATTAATGTATGCTGTCTGAAAGCCACCGTAAGCGTGAACAATCAAGACCTGAAATGGTTTATCAAATCTTTCCAATGATTGCTAAGCCAGAATCCATCTTCTCGGTTGAAATTGTCTCTGTGCTTGTATATGTGGATAGCCTCATGAACGAATCTCTCATTGTAAGTCATCTGGCTACCATTCGTTCATGAGGCTATCCACATATACAAGCACAGAGACAATTTCAACCGAGAAGATGGATTCTGGCTTAGCAATCATTGGAAAGATTTGATCAACCATTTCAGGTCTTAATTGATTGTTCACGCTTACAGTGGCTTTCAGACAGCATACATTAATTTTTCGTCTCCCCCCTCCTCTTTTCAGAACATAGATGGACTAGTCCTTATAAATAAACTGCCAAATCGCTGCACGTGGCGCTGACGTTTTTATAAATAAATAAATACACCGTTTAAAAATAAATAACTTAATGCAAACCGACACACCTGATGACGACCGTTTGTGTTATGGTCGAAACGTCGTGAGAATTTTTCTTGTTTTATATATATTTTACTATTTTATTGTTTCCCTTCAACGTGACTTTACCGAAAGAGCTAAGAATATGAATTACTGCAGTCACGAAAGCTTTAAATCAAAATTTATATTAATCATTTAAGTGACATATACAGTACTATAATAGGCCCCTAACATACACTGTTTCTGTGACATGTAAATACGCATTACATATTCATCAATTAATTTCAGTAGCATGCAAGTACAAGCGAACGGAACCCTTCTCACTAAAACTGCCTTTAAACATAAAAAAAGTTATAAACATAGTCCGTGCAATATGTGCAATGGCCATTCGTAGCAAGAGAGGCAATCTTCAGAAGCCATAAGAAGTACAGTTCTCGAAAACGTTAGCTCATTGTACATTTTTTTTGTAAGAAGGCAGGGTTATTGGTGAAGGCAGTGGATTTTTTGTTCATTATATATCGCATGATGTCTGCATACGGATGAAACTCGAAACCTCGGGTTGTGACGACCCTTTTTCTGGCAAAAGTTTCTCATTGTCAGAGCTTTCCGCTGGCCCACAGTTTGTGTTGATTCTCACCAGCGGTCAGCATGCCCGCCACTGAGCCCATTTTCATGGAGTTGATGCGATTTTCCCCAGCGACCCGATAATTTTTGCAAGGTATTAGCAAACCACACTTTGCATTCTGGAATGGCCGTTAACATATTTTCCCGTAACATCATGTTCCAGGTGGAGTGCTTATTGTGCGACGGTGTTTGTGGTCCAAATTTAATTTTTTTTAAATTACCTACAATTGCAAAAGGTACCATTTTCAGGTGTTGAGGTATCTAAATGACTCTCACACGTGGTTTCCATGGCTTATCCTTTAAAATGGAAGGAGCATTTTGACATGTGGATGTAAAAATGTAATTTGTATTTAGATGAGCTTTTTCCCGTTCCGATGACATACATGTGAAATAAAATATCTTTATCGGCATGTCTTCAGGTCAGAGGACGTACCGACGCTCCCAAAAGGCCATGCGAGAGGGCGTGTGGAACAGTTTGGCGCCAGCTATTCTAGAGTGCGGTCGTGTAGCTACAGTTCTCCACAGGGAGTACAATATCCTTTAAAACAACGACGCTATGCCTCTCTAAATAAAATTAACGCTAATTGATTGTGCGTTCTGAGATTTATCAGTGAATGAGACCCACCTTGCAACCTGCAGACGTCTCAGAACGGGAAAGGGTTAGATGAGAAAAGTGATGTTGCTGTGGCGAGCACACTGCGTTATGAATCTGAGTTCGATTCCCAGGCATGGCCTACGTGAGTGGTGAGTGAGATATATACCACTTCTGGGCAAACTCCTACTCCTTCAGCGAACAGCACTGACCAGCGAAATGAGGTATGGTGAAACAGCCTCCCGGACTGATGCACTATGGGGAGGTCTTCATCGGGCAGTGGATTGGCAAAGTCTTGAACATTATTATTGTTGCTATGAAGATACAATGTGATTCAGCAGAAATCTGGGTGTGGAACGCTTATTTTTGCACCAAAGTGCTTGCTTGGCTCTCAGCGCAATGAATTTCACAATGGGTCTGGATCGGCGCACCAATTAAATGTTGGAGGAAAAAAAATCATGAACTGTGTGAAATAACATGAGATTTGCATGTTTAAGCACTTTAGAGCCCTAGTGCTTACCGATAATGTGCTCATCCCCTGTCTCACGCAATAAAGCATCTGTCGCAGTGCTAACACGGACATACGAGTAGAAAGACACGCTTCCCGTCAAAGGAGCATTGTCTGCAAACCACCAAATAATTGTGTCGGCACCGTCAAATCACTTTCCTCAAAATCACCAGTGACAATTACTCTAAATTCACCAGCATGTGTACATACAGAGTCTGTGATGTCAGTGTTAATATTACGTTGTGTTACGTGTAGGCTTAAGCGCAGCGTAAATGCAACGTCTTTACATGGTCAATGCGTCAATCTGCAGGAATTTCAATCAAGGTTTTGGGGGCATGCATTGCGGATTGGGGAGTGTTACCTTTCCACGATGTTTCGTTGAAAGAACGCCGAAGAGTCCGATGCCAAAGATGGGGCAATATCGCCACGGTGAAGTGTTTCAGCTCTAATTGCCACGTGGCTCTGGTTCAGTCTTTCAACTTTATTGCAACAGTTTATTCCATTTAAGAATGCCCTGTCGCAGCATAAGGAAGCCATCTCATTCGAGTTCGTAATTCGTTTATTTTGGGATAGATAGTGTAGACGGGAGGTAAACAACATTTCTAACCATAAACCTCCACCAACGGACGGAGCCAACAAATCAAACATGCCAACTGATTTGGTTTATCCGCCGATTAGCGGGCAGTATCGCCGACATCGGCTAAACCTCCGCCGAGGCGACGGCATGGCTTAATGGCCCTGATATCCACACGCAACGTCGTTCAGGTCACCTTGCCACGTGAAAGAAGACGATCTCGACACTCTACAGAATCGACACAAACAAGGGGCAACACTGCACAAGCGTTGTAGGGAAACCCCGAGTGTTTCATATCTCCCCAGAGTGTTTCATATCTCCCCGAGTGTTTCATATCTCCCCCGAGTGTTTCCTGTCTCCCCAGAGTGTTTTATATCTCCCCCAAGTATTTCCTATCTCCCTCGAGTGTTGCATATCTCTCCAGAGTGTTTCATATCTCCCCAGAGTGTTTCCTATCTCCCCCGTAAAGCGTGCCTGGACTTTTGCCTTTTTAAAATATTTCAGTCACACATGAGAGTGATCTTCAATTCAATTATTTAAATTGCCAAAACAAAATCCCCCCTCCCCACCCGCACTTCCTCCACCACCCCCACTCCCCTCTAAAGTAAAATAACACTTCCATCACTGAAATTATTCAACCTCGAGTTTTCACCGTGAAGTGCCCCCCCCCCCCCAACCGAGAGCAGGTCCCAGGATGGACACGCCCTTCGATTTCACATGCCCCCCGGTATCAACGCATCTCTTAATTAAATGAATAAATTACCTTAAATTCATACGTGCACGCGTAACATGTTGTGAGGAAGGGGGGGGTGCAAACAGCGGTGGTGGATTGCTGTGCTCGATTGCGGTAGTGGATTGCGGTGCTGGATTGTGGTGCTGGATTGTGGTAGTGGATTGTGGTGCTGGATTGTGGTAGTGGATTGCGGTAGTGGATTGTGGTAGTGGATTGTGGTGCTGGATTGTGGTAGTGGATTGTGGTAGTGGATTGCGGTGGTGGATTGCGGTAGTGGATTGTGGTAGTGGATTGTGGTGCTGGATTGTGGTAGTGGATTGCGGTAGTGGATTGTGGTAGTGGATTGTGGTAGTGGATTGTGGTAGTGGATTGCGGTAGTGGATTGCTGTAGTGGATTGCGGTAGTGGATTGCGGTAGTGGATTGCGGTGGTGGATTGCGGTGGTGGATTCGGTGGTGGATTGCGGTGGTGGATTGTGGTGGTGGATTGCGGTGGTGGATTGCGGTAGTGGATTGCGGTGGTAGATTGCGGTGGTGGATTGCGGTAGTGGATTGCGGTGGTGGATTGCGGTAGTGGATTGCGGTAGTGGATTGCGGTAGTGGATTGTGGTGGTGGATTGCGGTGGTGGATTGCGGTAGTGGATTGCGGTGGTGGATTGCGGTAGTGGATTGCGGTAGTGGATTGTGGTAGTGGATTGTGGTGGTGGATTGTGGTGGTGAATTGCGGTAGTGGATTGCGGTGGTGGATTGCGGTTGTGGATTGCGGTAGTGGATTGCGGTAGTGGATTGTGGTAGTGGATTGTGGTAGTGGATTGTGGTGGTGGATTGCGGTGGTGGATTGCGGTAGTGGATTGCGGTAGTGGATTGCGGTAGTGGATTGCGGTAGTGGATTGCGGATGTGGATTGCGAGTAATTCAGTGCATCGGAGCGAGGTGGCACACATTCATCATCTTGTGCGTCGGAGGTGAAGTTGGAGGATGGCGCCAGGTTTTTAGTGTGCGCCTCAAATTCCCAACACATGGCAGAGCAGCAAGTGAGATCCTGACATGTCTGTGAGGTTTATGATGCAACTCCTATTAATATTAATGGGTTTCATCTGGACACACTAATTTCCTCCGATGTAAAAACACTCATGAAGGAATGGCTAAAAAAAATCCCAATTTTTAGGGCCCTATCCTCTTGAAAAAAAACCGCTAACTAAATCTTTAACCTCGACGAGGCTTTCCTGGATAAATTGCAATATAATTGTACTTTGCTGTGATGTTAGTGATCCAATATTATACTAAACATTTTAATACACTTATCAATAACACTCATCTTAAAAGGGCACTGGCTGTTCATTATTATAACACATATAAAAAAAAGGCCATCAGTGAAACATTGCCTATTATATATTTTATATACGAGGTTGTTGGGGGGCACCCCCCAACAACCACAGCCTGCGGCGCCCCCCAACAACCACAGCCTGCAGCACCCCCCAACAACCACAGCGTGCGGCACCCCCCAATAACCACAGCCTGCGGCACCCCCCAACAACCACAGCCTGCGGCACCCCCCAACAACCACAGCCTGCAGCACCCCCCAACAACCACAGCCTGCGGCACCTCCCAACAACCACAGCCTGCAGCACCCCCCAACAACCACAGCCTGCAGCACCCCCCAACAACCACAGCCTGCGGCACCTCCCAACAACCACAGCCTGCGGCACCCCCCAACAACCACAGCCTGCGGCACCCCCCAACAACCACAGCCTGCAGCACCCCCCAACAACCACAGCCTGCGGCACCCCCCAACAACCACAGCCTGCGGCACCCCCCAACAACCACAGCCTGCGGCACCTCCCAACAACCACAGCCTGCGGCACCCCCCAACAACCACAGCCTGCGGCACCCCCCAACAACCACAGCCTGCGGCACCCCCCAACAACCACAGCCTACGGCACCCCCAACAACCACAGCCTACAGCACCCCCAACAACCACAGCCTGCAGCACCCCCCAACAACCACAGCCTGCAGCACCCCCCAACAACCACAGCCTACGGCACCCCCAACAACCAAAGCCTACAGCACCCCCAACAACCACAGCCTGCGGCACCTCCCAACAACCACAGCCTGCGGCGGCCCCCAACAGACTGGTCAAGTAAATCCTTACGATCCACTCGCACAGCGTGCGGTGGGCCTTCATCCAGCAGTGGATTTAAGCACCAAAAAAACTACAGTACTAATGTAATTAGAACCGTGTGTATATGTCCGTACGTCATTTTTCAAGCAGCGTTATTGAAAAATGCGTTGAGGTTTTTTTTTCTTCTTCTGGTGATGGTGCTTGTGCACCACTGTCCATGCAGAATCACCAAAATAATTTTGTTCAATTAAAATCAGCACTGGAGAAACACACACAACAACTCACGGAATCATGTTATATCGTACATTGTTTCTCTGATTACTTCTGATAAGTAATTGGTTTATGATTGATTTGAAGCTTTCGTGACTGCAGGAATCCATACTCTTTGGTTCTTTCGGTGAAGTCACGTGGATAGAAAATTAAAATCCGGAGAACTGCCTCATGCTGCTGTTCTCACGTTACTGCCTTAGAAGTTCTCCTCCTGCGTTTGTCCCACCTGATGACGGTTGCTTGTGTTGCGATCGAAACGTCGTGATCTATTAATTTTCTATCTACGTGACTTTACCGAAATAACCAAATAATTGTTTTTTGATTACTGGTTAAAAGGAGCAATCCAATATTTAGTATTTAAAAACTATAATTTTATTAATCGTAATTCATTATACAATTACCAGTTTTTTTATGAAAACGTTCCGGAAATTAACAGTTATTAGCTTTTTAACATTTAAATGGCAGCACTATAATTGTTGCTTTTGTTAAATGATCTATTACATCTTGGTTCCTGCTGTTGTCACGTTACAAACCCATGTTGCTGTTGTCACGTTACAAACCCATGCCGCTGTTGTCACGTTACAAACCCATGTCGCTGTTGTCACGTTACAAACCCATGTCGCTGTTCTCACGTTACAAACCCATGTTGCTGTTGTCACGTTACAAACCCATGTTGCTGTTGTCACGTTACAAACCCATGCCGCTGTTCTCACGTTACAAACCCATGTCGCTGTTCTCACGTTACAAACCCATGCCGCTGTTGTCACGTTACAAACCCATGCCGCTGTTGTCACGTTACAAACCCATGTCGCTGTTCTCACGTTACAAACCCATGCCGCTGTTGTCACGTTACAAACCCATGCCGCTGTTGTCACGTTACAAACCCATGTCGCTGTTGTCACGTTACAAACCCATGTCGCTGTTGTCACGTTACAAACCCATGCCGATGTTCTCACGTTACAAACCCATGTCGCTGTTCTCACGTTACAAACCCATGTCGCTGTTGTCACGTTACAAGCCCATGTTGATGTTCTCACGTTACAAACCCATGTCGCTGTTGTCACGTTACAAACCCATGTCGCTGTTCTCACGTTACAAACCCATGTCGCTGTTGTCACGTTACAAGCCCATGTTGATGTTCTCACGTTACAAACCCATGTCGCTGTTGTCACGTTACAAACCCATGTCGCTGTTCTCACGTTACAAACCCATGTCGCTGTTGTCACGTTACAAACCCATGTTGCTGTTGTCACGTTACAAACCCATGTCGCTGTTCTCACGTTACAAACCCATGTCGCTGTTCTCACGTTACAAACCCATGTCGCTGTTGTCACGTTACAAACCCATGCCGCTGTTCTCACGTTACAAACCCATGTCGCTGTTGTCACGTTACAAACCCATGTCGCTGTTGTCACGTTACAAATCCATGTCGCTGTTGTCACGTTACAAACCCATGTCGCTGTTGTCACGTTACAAACCCATGTCGCTGTTCTCACGTTACAAACCCATGTTGCTGTTCTCACGTTACAAACCCATGTCGCTGTTGTCACGTTACAAATCCATGTCGCTGTTGTCACGTTACAAACCCATGTCGCTGTTGTCACGTTACAAATCCATGTCGCTGTTGTCACGTTACAAACCCATGTTGCTGTTCTCACGTTACAAACCCATGTCGCTGTTCTCACGTTACAAACCCATGCCGCTGTTGTCACGTTACAAACCCATGTTGCTGTTGTCACGTTACAAACCCATGTCGCTGTTCTCACGTTACAAACCCATGTCGCTGTTGTCACGTTACAAACCCATGTCGCTGTTGTCACGTTACAAACCCATGTCGCTGTTGTCACGTTACAAACCCATGCCGCTGTTGTCACGTTACAAATCCATGTTGCTGTTGTCACGTTACAAATCCATGTTGCTGTTGTCACGTTACAAACCCATGTTGCTGTTCTCACGTTACAAACCCATGTTGCTGTTCTCACGTTACAAACCCATGTTGCTGTTGTCACGTTACAAACCCATGTCGCTGTTGTCACGTTACAAACCCATGTTGCTGTTGTCACGTTACAAACCCATACCGATGTTCTCACGTTACAAACCCATGTCGCTGTTCTCACGTTACAAACCCATGTTGCTGTTCTCACGTTACAAACCCATGTTGCTGTTCTCACGTTACAAACCCATGTTGCTGTTGTCACGTTACAAACCCATGTTGCTGTTCTCACGTTACAAACCCATGCCGCTGTTGTCACGTTACAAACCCATGTCGCTGTTCTCACGTTACAAACCCATGTTGCTGTTCTCAAGTTACAAACCCATGTTGCTGTTCTCACGTTACAAACCCATGTTGCTGTTGTCACGTTACAAACCCATGCCGCTGTTGTCACGTTACAAACCCATGCCGCTGTTCTCACGTTACAAACCCATGCTGCCGCCACATTTTCTATTTGTAACTGATCAGGAATCACTTAGAACCTTACAAATTGTAGAGTCATCGTAATATGTGATCAACTAATGCCTGCCAACTAAACGTAATCTAATGGCAAATTGAAAACGAAAAAAAACAAAACAGAATGTGCCGCTACCTGTATTTTGGTCATCTAACAATCGTCATGCATTATTGACATTCCATTGTTGGTTCTAACACAGCACCACCCTGTAATGCTACTTAGTTAAATGCATGTGTTGATTGGTACAACATGAAATGATTGACGAGAGGACAGGCAGAAAGAGTTGTAAGTTTGACATATTTCGTTTTTTTTACCTGCGCCATATCTCGCTGCATCGGCAGGGTCCGCGTTTGCTTGATGGTCACAAATGCCAAAGAAGTGGAAAGCGAATGAGGCAGGGCCTGGAGACAAACTGGCTGTGGGAACACGCACTCAGCACCTCCCCAGTCCGTACATTACTCTAGCCCGAGGCGCAATAGTGTAAGTATAACATATGGCAGCATTACAAAGACAAATGACGATTTGATGAGTTCATGCCCTTACAGCGTAGCATCGTAGTAGGTTTTAATATATATTTTTAATATATTCATCATGCTATGCATGCATGTCTGTATTCATACGTGCATACATTTATACACGCAGTATTTTAATGCATATTATTTGGTTCATTGTATTTCCAATCTAATTCCCTTTATGTATGAGGGTGAGAGCGCATTGAGAGACATCATCTCGGGGTTTTTTTGGGGGGAAGGGGGTGATTTTCTTCGTGGAAGATGTATGCCCATTTAATGCAAGAGCTTTCGTTCCTTATTCTTGGTTCTTTCGATAAAGTCACGTCGAAGGGAAACAATAAAATAATAAAAATATAAAACAATTAAATTATCACGACGTTTCGACTGCAACACAAGCAATCATCATCAGGTGTGAAAACCACAGCAAGAAAATTTGAAAAAAAGTGGCGTTTTTTTTTTACGTTAGCACCACTGGGAGCAATTTGACAGTTTGTTCAGATGGACGAGTCCATCTATGTTCGGAAAAGAGGAGGCGGGAGACGAAAATAATGGATGCGGTCTGAAAGCCACCGTAAGCGTGAACAATCAATTAAGACCCGAAATGGTCTATCAAATCCTTCCAATGATTGCTAAGCCAGAATCCATCTTCTCGGTTGAAATTGTCTGTTTTGTATATGTGGATAGCCTCATGAACGAATCTCTCATGGTGGCCAGATGGCTTGCAAAAAACCTCTGTCTTGGAGAAGTCAATGTGATCTGCCACGGCCGAGGTGTTTGTCCTACCGTGTTTCAGGTCTGCTTTGTGTTCACGAATGCAGTCTGAGACATGTCGTTTGGTTTCTCCAATGTAACTACTACCACAGAGGCAACTTAGTTTGTAGACACCAGGGTACTGTATGTCCGGAATCACATCTTTTACAGACCACGGATTTTACAGATCACGGATTTTATGCAATGTGTTGAATCTCAGTGTTTAGTCCTTGATGAACCATGGTTTAGTCCTTGATGAACCATGGTGAGACACTGCTTAACCAATACATACTTCACTTGGAATGGAACTTTCTACAAACAAACTGAGGGCACCCCAATGGGCTCCCCCCTATCTCCAGTTGTAGCCAACATTTTCATGGAGAATTTTGAGACTGACGCCATCCAGACTGCCACTCTGCACCCAACCTTATGGAAGAGGTACGTGGATGACACTTTTGTCATTTGGCCACATGGCCGGCCTGCTCTAGACCAATTCCTCGACCACATCAATTCCATACACCCAGCCATCACATTTACCATGGAAGTCGAAAAAGATGGCAAGCTACCTTTTTTGGATGTCCTAATAAAAACGAGACCTGATGGTTCAATGAGCCACTCTGTCTACAGGAAAGCTACCCATACGGATGCTTACCTGAAACCGGATTCCCACCACCATCCATCCCAGAAGAATTCCCTCATCAAGACTCTGCACCATAGAGCCCAATGCATATCCGACCAGGAACACATAGCCTGTGAACTCAAGCACGTACACCAAGCTCTTAAGGCTAATGGTTACTCTGACTACACAATCCGCAAAGCTATCACTCCAACCATGAAGAAGGACCCTCTTGAGGAGCCTTTCAAAACCATCACTTTACCCTACATTGTGGGGATCACAAAAAAGATCTCCAAAATCTTGAATAACACAGATCCAGGTTCGATTCAACACATTACATAAAATCCGTGACCTGGTTCCGTCTGTAAAAGATGTGATTCCGGACATACAGTACCCTGGCGTCTACAAACTAAGTTGCCTCTGTGGTAGTAGTTACATTGGAGAAACCAAACGACATGTCTCGGACCGCATTCGTGAACACAGAGCAGATCTAAAACACGGTAGGACCAAGACCTCGGCCGTGGCAGATCACTGTTATAATTCAGTAGGCTCACGTGACATTGCCTTCTGCAAGACAGAGGTTATTTGCAAGCCATCTGGCTACCATGAGAGATTCGTTCATGAGGCTATCCACATATACAAACACAGAGACAATTTCAATCGAGAAGATGGATTCTGGCTTAGCAATCATTGGAAGGATTTGATAAACCATTTCGGGTCTTAATTGATTGTTCACGTTTACGGTGGCTTTCAGACCGCATCCATTATTTTCGTCTCCCCCCTCCTCTTTTCTGAACATAGATGGACTCGTCCATCTGCATAACTGCCAAATCGCTCTCCGTGGTGCTAACGTAAAAAAACGCCACTTTTTTTCAAATTTCTTGCTGTGATTTTCACACCTGATGATGATTGCTTGTGTTGCAGTCGAGACGTCGTGAGAATTTTATTGTTTTCTATTTTTATTATTTCATTGTTTCCCTTTTACGTGACTTTACCGAAAGAACCAAGAATATGAGTCCCTGCAGTCACGAAAGCTTTAAATCAAAATCCATCGTTCCTTGTTTACCGTGTCCACATGGGCAGCTGCGAAGACGAGTGGCGAGTGTTCTTGCCAGCAACGAGCCTGTTTGTACGCTGCAAAAAAAAAACCTGTAAATAGTCACCACCCCCCGCACGTAACTATGAACTCTCCGATGATCTTCGTCGCAAATGAGATAAACCTAATGAATTTCACTGATCTCTAACCCGGTTACGTAAAGGACATCGATCAATCAAAACTGTCAAATAGTCAAAGCGTCTCCCTGCTCATGCGAGAGATGGGATGGTGCTCATCATCCCTGAACCAGTGGTGGAAATGTCGCATCCACGCAGGGAGGATTATCGTCTCTCCATAGGACGAGCATTGCTGACTTCAAAGTAAAGTGGTATTAATTTTACTCTTCTCATAAGGATGACGGGTTGGATTGGCTCGAAATTAAACAAAAAATGGATTTGCATCCTTCAGAGTGAGTCAAGTGCTCGAACAAGGCTGCCATCTGGCCAGAGAATGGCTCACTTTTAAATATTTAAAAAGGAACACAATGATGAATATGAGCTTCTGAATAATCACTTTACAATAGTCCGTGCTGTGCGATGATGCCCTTACGTATTACGGGGTATCTGGAATCCATAATTTTATCAGAATCTTCATATATATCCCGGAGGAATGCGAGATATACAGAAGGGGCGGGACAAAAAAATTACAACAAACAAATACTAAAACACGATAGGAGTGCAAAGTATAGGAAAGGAAAGAAAATCGCACGCAAAAACTAAAACGAATATATTTTTATTTGACCAGGTTAGAACCCACTGAGCTATTAGCTTCTTTTTCAGAAGCGACCTGGCCACAAATGATAGCTCAACGAAGTGGCTTATCACGTGTGGAAATTTATCGCAGGCAAATCATATAAATAAATAATCTCAATTGGATTCCCGTCACCCCTCTTTCTCGCTCAAAGCAAATTGCAAAAGCAACATTCAGTTGCAAAATACATTTCTGGGCACTATTTCCACAAACCAAAAACTTGACTTCAACGTGTTTACCTTCACCCCCCCCCCCCATCCCACTTTGTTTTGAGAACAGGCATCATTACGGACCGTTTCACATTCAACAAAGTTTTTCCAGTTCATTTATAATAAATGAAGGGGAAATTTATTGCAAAAGGTGTTTCGCGCTGCACGTTTAAAGGCGAGGAATGTTTCATGCCGTCATCGGTAACTGCTGGACTGTGACCATCAAGCCCACTGCGCACACAAAGTTTTCCAGAAAGAGGAGACATTTGCTTTTTCACGTTTCCTCCCCGGGGCTCAAGCCTAACATCCCATAGGTTCTGGCTCAGTGGGCCTGACATGGCGCCTTCGCCCTCGAGGCAGCCAGCCGTCACAATACCCGCGCCTAAGCTTTGACGTACATTAGGCCCCAAAGCAGCAAATCCCAAATTATGGCACTGACACCCAATTTGTTACTTGACCGAAAGAGATTTCACCGATCTCAACGGAAAACGCTCTGTTTTTTCGGAGGTTTTTGTTTTTTGCGAAGCTGAGAGATTGTACGGAACCAAATAATGTTATTTTTAAAAATCAAAATTCGAATTACATTTCAACGCGGAGGGAGTTAAGTCATACCGAGGTATGGTGGCATTGACAGCATTCGGCTTGATGACCTCCTTGAATTACCTACTTAGAATTTTTTAAAGCTGTAATATATAGACATTGTTTCAAAAGACGGGCATTACGCGATTACTCATACACATTAAACAAATGTCAGTAGGCATTTGTTTAACTCCTAATCGGCCGGGAACAATACATTTTGATGACAACCAGTAGATCAGTGGTACAAAGAATTGGGGCTTCAGGGTGATTGTGAACTCAGCGTGCATGTGGCCATGTAGCAAGCTTGCAATTGCAGAGCTTATCTCAACCCTGGGAAAAGGCTGCAAAAGGCTGCAAATCTGTTTAAAGGCTGGTGGCTGAAACATGTTATGGAGAATTCGTGAAGGCCATGGTTGGCAGGTTTGTTTCTGTTGCACGCACACAAACCTTATCAACGTGCACTTTGGGTGACATCATGGGTGTCTATATTCATGGGAATGTTGTCTATAGTATACACAGCACCGTGAGTCTTGTTGAAAACGAAGCATTCTATTATAAAAGAGAGGGTAAATAAACTACAAGATCAATTAGGCGTGAACAATTTTCTTCATTATGAAGCAAAAACAAAGTTCAATAAAAAAAAGAAAATGAGTACAATATGAAAGCAACGAATTAAACACAAAAAAACATGAATCGAAAAAAACTAATTGAAATAAAGTTACCACAAACATTAATATCCAAAACCAATTATAACTTTGTAATAAACTAGTCCAGAAGTAAAATGTTATATTTGTGGAAGCGATAGCTGCAGAATTGCAATCTCATTCCACGTAAATTACGAAATATACAGCACTTGAAATATGTTTCACCAACTTGTGTTTGTCTTTGGCCAATGCAAATAAGACATTAATCATATCTTGTACTACAAATACTGCACCTACGCAAAATAAACGTGTACATGCTCTGAATTTTCGTGATTTATGATAAAGTCCCCTGCATTTCGTGATCTTGGGGTGGATTAATGCATCGATTTTAAACTCATGATACATGCTTTGGGATTCTGCCGTGGTACAATGATTAGCACAGCCTGAGACCCAAATTCTTTGTATCACTGCATCAATTCAAACACGGAGTTCACTCTCTCGGCATGCCAGTTTAAGCAATGGTGTAAGTTTCTTAAATCCCCCCCCACCCCCACCTCTGTCCACTCGACAAGGTTGCGTGTGTCCGGCGTGCAAGAGTAGGCCAACTACCCTTTAGAGGGGGGCTCTCTGGAACCCTATCGAGAGCTCCGCCTGCTGGAGCTCCTTCTGCCAGCAGTGGTGTGAGAAAGACAGTTGCAGGGCTTGCACCCTTCACCTCTGGCACGTATCAAGTCGCGTGCAGAAGAATCCATGTGTGACTCTTTGTATGTTGCGCGCAATTGGTTCGTGCGACTCCTGCAGCCGCTAGTGGCGCTACCATTCACCAAAATGTAAAAAAAAAATATTTCAGTTGCTTTAAAAAAAAACACACACGCACACAAATGTGGTGAAATCTGCGACTCACTGCAATGCATCTAATCGTCCGAGAAGATGAATCTTGCCTCTCCTACGCGTCGGTCGTGTCCAATCCTTGAGCTGAAACTTGCCATACCGAGTTGCCCCTCCCTCCCCCGACTTCATGTTGGAAAATTATTTTGCACCCTGGGTGGTAAACTGGAACATGAACACAAAACCACAGAGGAGGCTGGCTCCGTACCCTGACATGGGCATTCATTTCCTGAGACCCACAGATCATGTGGACACAGTAACAGTAGTATACGACCGCAGTGTTTTTATACGAGGAGGTGAAAATACGAACATTTTAGTGTTTAACTGAAAGCCGCCTCTGTAAAATGCAAAATGTGCAGTTATGTTTGCACGCTTAAAGTGTATGCAGCAGCAGACTTTAGCAAGATTAACGAGCGAGTTATTTTTAAAGACTTTCCATTCGTAGATTCTAAGTAAAAGAACGCATAAATCACAAAATCATATTTACATCACACTGCCTTGGTTACAACTTAGTCCCATTAATGAGACTTTTTAAAGAAAATTTTATTGAAAAGGCATACTTAAAATACAAAATTACGCCATGTTATATGTATTTAATAGGTGGTTTGAACAGCGAACAATAAATCATTTGTATATTGTAGCCTCTTGTTAGATTTCACAGCAGTGAATGCACTTGAACATAAGCATTATAGAGCAATGTCATGATTTACGAGCTTCAGAAAGCAGTGTGCATGGTTCTGGAATAAAATCAGTTTCTCTTCCTATGGCTGGCATGTTTTTCATGTTTTCACAGGCAAACTCCATAGCAACTCTCATGCCCCTCCAACCCACGATCCTGCCCATGACATCAAACCCACAATAGCCGTGTCAACTGCCTGAAAATGACATGACCACAAAGCACAATACTTTTCACCATTTCAATACTATTCCCGTGTAGCCACTTTAAAAAAAAAAACGCCTTCCACATCGTAACACGAGCATTGTGAACCTTCATGTTTCCTGCACACCATTGTTTAAAGGTATGCCAACGGACAGCTTTGAAAAAAATAAAAGTATCTGTGACAGGTTTGCCCTAAAGGGGGACAAACTATCTGAGCTGGCTGGATCAGTGCTCACGGCCTAAAGCCTGTGTCATATGGAGTCTAAACTCTTCAATCTGTCGGCCAGATCACAGTTAGACCATCTGAGCTGGCTGGATCAGTTCTCACGGCCTAAAGCCTGTGTCATATGGAGTCTAAACTCCTCAAGCTGTCGGCCAGACCACAGTTAAACCATCTGAGCTGGCTAGATTAGTTCTCACGGCCTAAAGCCTGTGTCATATGGAGTCTAAACTCTTCAAGCTATCTGCCAGACCACAGTTAAACTATCTGAGCTGGCTGGATCAGTTCTCACGGCCTAAAGCCTGTGTCATATGGACTCTAAACTGTTCAAGCTGTCTGCCAGACCACAGTAAAACCATCTGAGCTGGCTGGATCAGTTCTCACGGCCTAAAGCCTGTGTCATATGGAGTCTAAACTGTTCAAGCTGTCTGCCAGACCACAGTAAAACCATCTGAGCTGGCTGGATCAGTTCTCACGGCCTAAAGCCTGTGTCATATGGAGTCTAAACTCTTCAAGCTGTCTACCAGACCACAGTTAGACCATCTGAGCTGGCTGGATCAGTTCTCACGGCCTAAAGCCTGTGTCATATGGAGTCTAAACTCTTCAATCTGTTGGCCAGATCACAGTTAGACCATCTGAGCTGGCTGGATCAGTTCTCACGGCCTAAAGCCTGTGTCATATGGAGTATAACTCTTCAAGCTGTCGGCCAGACCACAGTTAAACCATCTGAGCTGGCTGGATCAGTTCTCACGGCCTAAAGCCTGTGTCATATGGAGTCTAAACTCTTCAAGCTGTCTGCCAGACCACAGTTAAACCATCTGAGCTGGCTGGATCAGTTCTCACGGCCTAAAGCCTGTGTCATATGGAGTCTAAACTCTTCAAGCTGTCGGCCAGACCACAGTTAAACCATCTGAGCTGGCTGGATCAGTTCTCACGGCCTAAAGCCTGTGTCATATGGAGTCTAAACTCTTCAAGCTGTCGGCCAGACCACAGTTAAACCATCTGAGCTGGCTGGATCAGTTCTCACGGCCTAAAGCCTGTGTCATATGGAGTCTAAACTCTTCAAGCTGTCTGCCAGACCACAGTTAGACCATCTGAGCTGGCTGGATCAGTTCTCACGGCCTAAAGCCTGTGTCATATGGAGTCTAAACTCTTCAAGCTGTCGGCCAGACCACAGTTAAACAGCTAAAGGTGTTGCATTAGTCATGGGACCCCAGCTGGAGTCATGCACACAGGCCAAATGTGTGGAGTTTTCAAAAGAGATTGCTGCATCTCAGCCAATACCCATGGCTGCATTACAGTGGCAGCACCCATAATATCACAGGTTCAAGCACTAGACCGTAGCTTAACATGAGAGGTCTCATGCATAGCAAGTTCCATTTTGTCAGCCAAGTCATCAATGGCATGTGCAATTAATCCATGAAATACGAAGGAATCGGACTGAATTCAGATGACTGAGCTGAGAACATTAACTATTTATGGATGATATTCTGATTTTATCTGAGCTGGCTGGCTGGGATCCGAGCCAGGATGTAAGCTACTCTTACTTTGTGCTTGAAAGATTGTGCACACGTTATTATATATATATATATAATTAATCATATAAATAAATCAATGAATGACATGGGAAGTAAATTAGATTACAACAATTAAATTAAATGCATGATTATAAATGTTGAATTACGTTTGCCTCTCTGTTGACTAATCAGCGTAATTGTATTTCAATAATAAGACGTTTAATTAAATTGCATTATTACAGTCGTGAATTTGTATTTTAATTCTATATTCACTCGTTATACAGATTGCATTGGTTGTAATTAAAATATTCCATTTTTGGAGAAGTGTCAATTAAACGAATACAATATCATATATTAAGTGATTAAACTGTGTAGTACAAATATGATTGCCGCTTACCAATCATAAATGTTTTTTTAATCAATTATAGCTCATCCAACCTATGTTTTTGGATGCTGAAACGAGAGTACGGCTTTTAAAATTGCCATTTAAAGGTTACTAAACAGACGCTCCTTCAAGGATATCTCTTCCTATAAAGCGTTAGACTGTATCTTTAGTGCTCTTGACCTGTGAACCAGTAATGCATTTATTACAGTCAGCAGATGATGTGTGGCAAAGTAAACAAAAAATCATTAATGATAAAAAATAACAACCGATAATGTACATCTGTTTATCAATCCACTCCTGGGTGTATGTATGTACGTATGTTGAACTTTCACGCACCGTACGTAGCCAAACGTGCAAATTGGAGGTGCGGTGTGAAGGCCTCCCCACGCCGCGTCATCATCAGGGCTGTTTAACCATACTTCACCACGGTCCTCAGCGCGGGTTGGTGAAAATAAGTGGACAGGAGCAAGTTCACTATCGGCGCAAATCACCGAGGCGATGTGTTGGGTCGTTGTATTCAAATGTGCATCTGACCCTTAATTCACAGGTGTGGAAAATTGAAGCATCAGCTGTACACAATCTCATCATCATGTGGACGCATTAACCACTATGCTACCGGACTACCCAAACCGACCAAAGTTTAACTCTGCAACATCAGCAAACGCCTTCTGCCCTCATGAAAGATGAGGCAATTCGAGGCACATGTTGCAGACAGCACGCTGCTACCGCCAATTCCAGTGGTGCGTGTTATCACCCCAAAGCCAGGGCATTTGTTGGGACTGGGCACTCAATTTGGCCACCAGCATGTCCCCAGACCTCTGCCCATCTGCAACTCTCCGTGCCGTGCGGGACGAAGCCTCCATCCCATGAAGCCGCGATGTGCAAAGCTTCATCGCCGTAAGAGCGATGAAACAGAAAATGAGATACATTTTTTTTTTAAACTAACTCTTTGGAATAATTTGTACCGAATTAATTTAATCCATCATATTTATTCCTCATGATTCATTGGAGTGCAGGAACGCGATTTGCATGGATGCAGGAAGTATAGCTAATGGGATGCATACAGACGAGGTGGTATAGTGGTTCTGCACTGAATTTTGCCACTGGCCACTGGCAAAACTTTCGTTCAATTCCTGCCGATGTGCATTAGTCCTTCATCGTAGTAATAGCAATTGAACTAGTTCTGGACCATCCCCCGTTTGATACACTATCTGGCCACCTTTGGGAGACAAAGGTGGCCAGATAGGTCACTGACTCCATCTTTATCACGTGCAACTCTGGACTTGAAACAGGAGCGCCAAAAACAGCACTTACCTCGAGATGATGCTTGTGCGAAAGGGAATGCGGTAGGGAACAATTTTTACCCCACACAAAGATTTGATAAATTGTCACAAATTGTGGTAACGATTTGATTTAACGCTTCTTCTTTGTTTAATATTCCGCTAAACTGTAGAAGCTCTCGTTACTTCAGGGGTGATGCAAAAACCCGGTTGGCGATGCTGCGGCGATGTAATGACCTGCTGAGCACTTTGCACGCAAGCTGATTTCACAACTCCATCTCCACGCTGGACATCCCCTCTGACACGTTCCATCCGGCGCTGGGGGGGGGGGCACGTGAAGCCTTCTCGAGCGCAGGCCCCAAACATCTGGAACAACCCGGCGGCCTGCCTCCGGGCCTTCGGAACGCGCTGATTGTCTCTCAATTCCGTGGTCTGTGCCAAGACGCGCGTCTCTTGAAACTCGCCTTCCCATACAATAAAAAAACCCCACATTTTCTCATTGCATATTTTATTTGCTACTCACCTTTCTTCCACTACTCGTTGCGCACGGTTGTGCTTTATTTTGCTCGGTCGGCGTGAGCCGCCCAGGTCGTGCCGGGTTTCGTTTTCTCATTCCTGCTGCTCCGTGCCGTCATTGTCGTCGTCCCCCAGCCACCCCGTAGCGTTCGCGTTCTGCTGTCAACGTGCCTACTGCATTGAGGGCGATATTGGCACGTATAATGAAGATCGTCTCTCGTTATACTTGACCATCGTCCGCCATCCTTTCCAGGGGATTGTCCAGACCCAAGCCGGCTTTCCTTTCCGAACGGAATTTGTCGAGGTTCTCGACACTCATTTGTGCCCGATCTTCACCTCTGATTGTAGCTCTAAGTCGACGTCTCTCCACGCCTCTTTGCACACCGAACCGGTTGTTATTTCATTCTCTTCAGTGGCCGTGTTTCTGATCAGTGGCATCTCATCTTATTTTAATGAGATGTATATAGCGCCTTTACCAAGGCGCTTTACAGCAAGTATACAATTGTAATATAGCACGGCCATAATTCGAAATAGAGAACTGGCTTATTGCACGTGGTGTAGTGTTTGATGCAGCAAAGTAAGATGGATTGATCAAGAAGGGGTTGGGATAGGCCTGGTCGTAGTTGGGGGAGGGGGGGGGCGACAGAAAGCTGGGGGGCTGAAAGGTAATCAGCTAACATCGCATCGGGAAGACAAAGGGGGGCGGTGAAGGGGCTGGAGCCAGTAGGGTAAGGGGGCCCACACTGTTTTTACCACGCTTTTTTAACTCACTCTGTCTGTTGTTGTCGTTGTTGTATCGTCAAATCTTGTAACTCAATTTTAACCCGCTTCCCAATGCGGTATCGACTGCGAACTTGGTATACTTATGTTATACTGATGACAATACTATATTATATCATCAAACATATATTTTTAAACATTATTTTGTTAATGTTATGTTTCGGCTTGGGTCTAATTGTCCACGCTCAACTGACGTCCGCTGTAACTGGCCACGGTCCCCTTGCGTTATGGCAAGCTTCGGGGCCACTTCCTGGAGTCGTGCAGTTCTGACATTACGACAGTACATTAATGTTAAAAGCGTGTTTATAAAAAAAATATTTTTAAATACAGTGGTACCTCCGAGATCGAACTTAATTCGTTCCAAAACCGTGTTCGAACACCGATTTGTTCGAACACCGAATACATTTTCCCCATGAGAATGAATGGAAATAGCATTAATTGGTTCCCCACCCACAAAGTTTACAATATCAAAATACAGTACAGTACATAAAAGCATACAAAAAACAAGAAACAGAGTTATAATTAATAGAATAAATGAACATTGAACTTCACTTTACCTGTAGTAAGGGGAGTGGATGGCTTGAGTGGAAGGTGGTAAGGAAAAAGTTAACGTAACGATGTTTTTGGCGGGTCTACACTGGGCGAGAGCCACGCATGAACTGGGTCATTCGCCTTTGTCTCGGTCGCCCTGGCTACGCGTCTCGGTCGCCCTGGTTACGCGTCTCGGTCGCCATGGTTACGCGTCTCGGTCGCCCTGGTTACGCGTCTCGGTCGCCATGGTTACGCGTCTCGGTCGCCATGGTTACACGTCTCGGTCGCCCTGGTTACGCGTCTCGGTCGCCCTGGTTACGCGTCTCGGTCGCCCTGGTTACGCGACTCGGTCGCCCTGGTTACGCATCTCGGTCGCCTTGGTTACGTGTCTCGGTCGCCCTGGCTAAGCGTCTCGGTCGTCCTGGTTACGCGACTCGGTCGCCCTGGTTACGTGTCTCGGTCGCCCTGGTTACGCGTCTCGGTCGCCCTGGTTACGCGTCTCGGTCGCCCTGGTTACGCGTCTCGGTCGCCCTGGCTACGCGTCTCGGTCGCCCTGGTTACGCGTCTCGGTCGCCCTGGTTACGCGACTCGGTCGCCCTGGTTACGCGACTCGGTCGCCCTGGTTACGCGTCTCGGTCGCCCTGGTTACACGTCTCGGTCGCCTTGGTTACGCGACTCGGTCGCCCTGGTTACGCGTCTCGGTCGCCCTGGTTACGCGTCTCGGCCCACACAGCTTCTTTCAAGTTGTTCGATCACCGAGACGCGTAACCAGGGCGACCGAGAATTGTTCGAGTTCTGGGGCGTTCGATCTCCGAGGTTCTACTGTAGTTAGTTATTCATTTCCGAGTTAGGCATTTCAAAGGCACTCCGGCCTGCTATCACGAGCCTCGTTACGTTCATCATGGAGATTGTTGCGTTCTCCTTTCAAGAGCTCTCGTACATATGCCGCTGCGTGCCCCGGCTCTGTTTCTCCAACATATGTCTCTGATTGTTTAGCAAGATTGCTGCGATGTGAATGTTATCCTTAGAACAACTTTACAGTTTTCTACAGTATCCAAGATTAAAGTTCCGCTGAAATGACCTGCAGTTCATTCCCATTGGATGTTATCATGACTCTGTTGTCGGCAAATCTGAGATGGTTAACATTATTTCATATTTATACCTTAGTTTCACCAATACATGTTACAGATATATATATTTTAAAACTTTGAATCTCCTCACTACATGTTTTCACTCAAATATATATTGCATATATTACACTTACACATTACGCACACATTCGGAGTATAATGTGCTCAATTTAACACACATGTGAAGTGGGCTAAGGGACTATTATGCATTTTTTTCCCCATCACCAGATGGAACCACAAATGTGCATTGCTTCCAGAGGCATTATCGTGCGTCTTTACCCACCACTCAGGAAACGATCTGGAATAAAACTGGTGTGCATGTGCCTACGTGTATGAGCATGTTTATATTTTGCTTCGACAAAATATAAGCACAAATTGTGTTCGAATGGACAATAGGCGGGCTTGGTCAGACAGCACCTGTAGCCGAATGCTCGTCTCAAAATAAAAATTCTGCAAATTCAAATCCTGGGGTTGACATCTCTCCAGGACCGGTAGAGCGAGTACCGCTTGTGGGGAAATCAGCACCTTTCGCTTCTACCGCTCTATCATTGATGCATTCATTCCTTTTGCTGATATTCTGTCAGCAGTTTAGTCAAATGGCCATGACCTCATCTCGCGATGTGTCCCATCCAAGCACATTTAGATTTATGCGGTTGGCCTCTAAAACGTATATAAAATCAAATATTGGTTCTCGACGATCTGTGGGAACAATGTTTTATTCGCAATGCAAGGCTGATAATGTCTGCAATTCTTAAAAAAAATTATATTTTCATCTCCTTGAAAAGATTAATATTTGCAGAATTATTCCACGATTGATGAGGTTAATTTGTATGTAAGCATTTAGCAAATTGGTCCATTACATTTGTTTCAACAGCTGGTCCCGAGTAGTTTGATAATGTCAAAAGTTATTCCATCTGCTCTGGGAGCTTTTCCGATTTCATTTGGTGAAGGAAGAGCAGTAGCTACCTCCTCAGGTGCAACATCCAGAATGTAATCTTACTCGTCTGATACGTTATTTGTTTGCGATAGAGATCCGCGTAAAATTCCGCCACTGTGTTTACGACGTTGTGCCGTGTGTTATGGCCCCAAGTTGCTCTCTAGCAGCACACATTTGTGACGTTGCTGCTTTAATGGCCCCATTGTTCATTGTGACACGGTAACGTACTGTATTCAATCAGCTTGGTGTTGTATTCTCCGATTTCGGCTTTCATTAATTTCCAGACGGTTTTACAGCCTCCTGCATATTTTCTGTTTTGTTCGAAAATGTCACCCATTCTTATCCCTCACTTTTAATTCATTGTGCTGTTTTTTTGTGGTGGAGCCACGGTGGCGAGATGTTAACTACGTCGCTTGGTATGCAATACACCGTGGGTTCCATCCCGGCCGTGGTGTCTGTTTATTTGGAGTGTGGATTTATTCTCTGGGTCGTCCGGTTTTTCCCTACACTTTTTGAATCATGCATTTAGAGCATTTGGCTGAAATAAATGTCCCGAGCAATGGCAAGCCACTTCGTTGGGCTATAATTTGTGGTCACGTCGCTTTTGAAAAGGAGCTATAGAGCTCAGCGTGCCTTACCTGGTCAAATAAAATAATAGTTTATTTTTTTAGTATGTTCTCTTTTACATTGACCCCAACTCTTATTGTGCTGCCATTTACAAGCCCGGTAATTGCATTATTCGGTGGGAAGATTTTCTTCGTCATTTTGCCTTTCTAGAGCTGCAGCGATTGCGTTGCTTAGAATCTGCCTTGAATTATCCTGTCTAGTGATCGAGATGTGCAATGTTAGAGAATTATATATTGAACTTCAGCGCATGCACGTCATGGGAAAGTTCGCTTATCATGGGCCATAGAGAAGTATTCTCGGTCATAAATGCTCTGCTTCAAAAACCCAGATGTGAGGAGTTATGTCTTGCTGCCATGGCCTTGACGGCATGTACGTAGATGCCCATTAGCCTGTTGAGAATTAAACTGTCTTCGTGTAGCTTAAGTGAATTATACTTCAGAGCAGATGGGAGTATTCAGTAGCGTGGGGGGGGGGGGTTGATTTGAAACGTAAGGTTATCTACTATGAAAATTAGTGTTTGTTTATTTAGATTGCATACATTGGACAGTGCATATATTTATATTTGAATTATTACGTTTGTAATGGCGAAATACAAAACATTGAAAATGTTCAAGTGACAATAAAATAAACACAGGACGAGCATGCATTCTTACCATTCCTAGGAGATATGGCTTTGGATGGACAACGCAAATGTGACTCTTGACATGAGGAGACAAATTATTCCACCAGGATGTGGCTCAACGTGAAACCAGACTTTTCTATTTCTGAGTCAGTTTCTCAAATCGCGGCGAAGCCCTACGGCTAAACTTTTCTGAACTCTCCGTCTAAGCAGATGGCACAATTACACCGCGTAATTACACTGGCATGGAACCTTCCCTAGGCTGGCTTGATATCCCATTTTTATACTGGGTCCTTTTGCATAGTCAATTACAGATTCCCTGAAAATGTGATTGTTTAAGGATAACTAACCATTCTTTACGAATGCAAGCTATGTGTGCCCGTTCCAAAGCTCATGTGCCAAATAAAATAAAATAAATACTTGCAAGTGTACGCATGCACGTGACAGTAAAGAGTGTATATGTGTCCATATCGGTCAGCGCGCCGCGCTATGAACTCCGGCAACCCGAGTTCGCAGGCCGCTCACGGCCAACACCGGTGACGGTTATCTGAACTGGTCCTGGGCCTCCCCTAGGTCGACTCGGCCTCAAATGAGTACCTGGTGTGGTGTGTAAACATCCTCACTGGGAAGACAAAGGCGGTCGGGCGTGGTGTTGGCCACCCACCCCCTCGTGTACCGTGACGGCCTTCAAAGGTGCTCGCTAACAGCACTTGCCCCAACCGTCTGTTCAGGCTATACACGGGATTTTTGTATTTGTGTGTCCATAAGTTCAAGTTAATTTTGTCTAACCCAGGTGAGAACTGAAGAGACCAGGATAGGAGTTTCACTTGCAAGGTGACCTGGGTCACCGAAACGACAAAAGTCAAATAAATAAAAAATCAGAAGAACAAACTTAAACAGCCATGTCACAGGAGAAATCGTAAATATTGCACGAACGTAAATCAATAGCGAAAGTCAGCACGGGCTGAACATTTTTTGACTCATCAAAATACAACTACGAAAAACATTCAATGGTAATAAGTTGACTGTTGTACAAATATGTAAACAGGCGAAGATATATATGTCAAATGCAATTGCAAGTGAAGTTATGAAAAATATTTCAACAGTTTAGGAGCATCAAATTGTCATCGATGCCGGGAGAGTTACGTGATGACGTGATAGAGGTGTTTGGGGGCATTGCCAGAGAACCGTCGAAACAGAAATGGCCTTGATGCAAACTCTGCAAATGCAGACCAGAGAGCATTTAATTTACACTTGGGAAAGAAAAAAAACACTACCATCGCACACAACCAATAAAATGTATTCCAAGTAGACGATTTGCTGGATAGCAAATTGCAACGTGCTCCCCCGTGCTGTTCATAACAATTAAGGTGATCAGGAGCTAGCTCACATATCTTGCCAGTAAGGCATGTTGGGACTGCTACACAGGATTTTCTAAATAAAAAAAATTCTCTAAAATAAACAAAGCTTTCGCGGGGGAGGGCCCTTGGCAATGAATCATGCAGCCTGTGTAAAAAAAAAACAGGAATTAATTAATGATGCGCGCGTCGAAGTACGATATGAAACACCAAACTCAAACTTAATCATGGACGTTGTAACAACTCCATGTAAACTAAAGGGGGGCGATGTGGTGTTAATTCAGTGGAGTAGAGGCAGGGGAATGGGTGTGGGGGGGGGTTCTTTTTTGTAGTGCAATCGTGGTGACAGTCACAGCAGCGCAAAGCAATGTGCATATTATTGAAACCCTCGAAGGACGTTAAACTAAACATGTACTTGGGCATTGCGCACGTAACTTCATCACACAATTGCGTGCTTTGTTCTAACCAATACACGACACGCTAAGGCACAGAATTTAGCTGACAGATAACAGAAATGGCTGGACTGCAAAGACGTCGGCCCAGTCTGGTGACGCGGGCCCATAGCACAACAAGCGATCTTGGAGGAGGGGTCGGCGGACCAAGCACACAAGGAGATGTCAAGTACTCTTTGGTTCTATTCGGTAAAGTCACGTAGGTGAAAAAACAAAACAACAAAAATCACGACGTTTCGGCCACAACACAAGCGGCCTTCATCAGGTGAAGGGACCAGGCTGTCTCGAGGACAGCGCTGAAACGTCGTGATTTTTGTTTTGTTTTTTACCTACGTGACTTTACCGAAAAGAACCAAAGAGTATGGATCCTTGCAATCACGAAAGCTTTAAATCTAGAGATGCCAAGTGTATGACACCCCCCCAACCTACAAATATACAGGATAGTGCAGTTAATCTACAAGTAAGTAGGTGTCCACCCTCCCTGCACATTCGCTTGCATGTAATTATCCGTGTACGCAAGGGTTGTCTCCAGGAACACCAGTTTAATCTCACGAAATGGAATTGGCGAAACATCTAAAGCAAAATTTGCCGCGGGGTTGTGCGGCGAAATTGGGATTATTTACTTGGTAAGTAACATTTAGAGTTTGTTAACTAAGCAATGTGCAGGAAAATGGAGGTTTGACTCTTATGATTGGATAGTAGCCATGCAGAAACTGTGAGCATACGAATCGATTTAATTTGATTCGTATGCTCACAATAACAATCAATTATTGTACAATTTATGCAAATCATATGCTAATGTAATTTTAGCTAAAATCGAAACAACTGAACAAAAAATACATGACGAGCGAGCAACAATGTAAGCGAGTTGGTAAATGTACGAAATAGAGAATGAAGCGTTAATAGTCACATGCCTATTGCACAGCCATGCATGAGCAAAACCTGCTGTTCAGCTGTAACGTTGCGAGTAAAGACTCTTGATTCATCCAAAACGCCAGGCTATTGTTAGACCACGTCATGGATTGAATCTCAAATTCACTAAGTAAATTTCCAGGGGAGCGGTGGAACAGTGGTCAACCTTGGCGACGTGAGATGAATTATCATCGACAGGGATGGTGAAGTATGGGCAAACTCCCACCCCCCCATGACTGACTCAGCATGCGGAGGGCTTCATCAGCAGTGGATTGGCATAGGCCTTTGAATTATTACTTTGATATTATAATCATTAATTTACTTATATTATAATCATTAATTAACTTTAAGTGGTTGCTGTGGTATGACACTGGATTACAAATCAGAATGCCACCAGTTTACATTGATTTGTGGACAACCAGACTGGTGAGGAGACAGTCAGACTGGTGAGGAGACAGTCAGACTGGTGAGGAGACAGTCAGACTGGCGAGGAGACAGTCAGGCTGGTGAGGAGACAGTCAGACTGGTGAGGAGACAGTCAGACTGGTGAGGAGACAGTCAGGCTGGTGAGGAGACAGTCAGACTGGTGAGGAGACAGTCAGACTGGTGAGGAGACAGTCAGACTGGCGAGGAGACAGTCAGGCTGGTGAGGAGACAGTCAGACTGGTGAGGAGACAGTCAGACTGGTGAGGAGACAGTCAGACTGGTGAGGAGACAGTCAGACTGGTGAGGAGACAGTCAGGCTGGTGAGGAGACAGTCAGACTGGTGAGGAGACAGTCAGACTGGTGAGGAGACAGCCAGACTGGTGAGGAGACAGTCAGGCTGGTGAGGAGACAGTCAGGCTGGTGAGGAGACAGTCAGACTGGTGAGGAGACAATCAGACTGGTGAGGAGACAGTCAGGCTGGTGAGGAGACAGTCAGACTGGTGAGGAGACAGTCAGACTGGTGAGGAGACAGACTGGTGAGGAGACAGTCAGACTGGTGAGGAGACAGTCAGACTGGTGAGGAGACAGTCAGACTGGTGAGGAGACAGACAGACTGGTGAGGAGACAGTCAGACTGGTGAGGAGACAGTCAGGCTGGTGAGGAGACTGTCAGACTGGTGAGGAGACAGTCAGACTGGTGAGGAGACAGTCACACTGGTGAGGAGACAGTCAGACTGGTGAGGAGACAGTCAGGCTGGTGAGGAGACAGTCAGACTAGTGAGGAGACAGCCAGACTGGTGAAGAGACAGCCAGACTGGTGAGGAGACAGCCAGACTGGTGAGGAGACAGTCAGACTGGTGAGGAGACAATCAGACTGGTGAGGAGACAGTCAGACTGGTGAGGAGACAACGAGGCTGGTGAGGAGACAGTCAGACTGGTGAGGAGACAACCAGGCTGGTGAGGAGACAGTCAAGCTGGTGAGGAGACAGTCAGACTGGTGAGGAGACAGTCAGACTGGTGAGGAGACAGTCAGACTGGTGAGGACACAATCCGGCTGGTGAGGAGACAGTCAGGCTGGTGAGGAGACAGTCAGACTGGTGAGGAGACAGTCAGGCTGGTGAGGAGACAGTCAGACTGGTGAGGAGACAGTCAGACTGGTGAGGAGACAGTCACACTGGTGAGTAGACAACCAGGCTGGTGAGGAGACAGTCAGGCTGATGACGAGACAGTCAGGCTGGTGAGGAGACAACCAGACTGGTGAGGAGACAGGCAGAATGGTGAGGAGACAGTCAGACTGGTGAGGAGACAGTCAGACTGGTGAGGAGACAGGCTGGTGAGGAGACAACCAGACTGGTGAGGAGACAACCAGACTGGTGAGGAGACAGTCAGGCTGGTGAGGAGACAACCAGGCTGGTGAGGAGACAGTCAGGCTGGTGATGAGACAGACTGGTGAGGAGACAATCGGACTGGTGAGGAGACAGTCAGGCTGGTGAGGAGACAGTCAGACTGGTGAGGAGACAACCAGGCTGGTGAGGAGACAACCAGGCTGGTGAGGAGACAGTCAGACTCGTGAGGAGACAGGCTGGTGAGGAGACAGTCAGGCTGGTGAGGAGACAGTCAGGCTGGTGAGGAGACAGTCAGACTGGTGAGGAGAAAGGCTGGTGAGGAGACAGTCAGACTGGTGAGGAGACAGTCAGGCTGGTGAGGAGACAGTCAGACTGGTGAGGAGACAACCAGGCTGGTGAGGAGACAACCAGGCTGGTGAGGAGACAGTCAGACTGGTGAGGAGACAGTCAGACTGGTGAGGAGACAACCAGGCTGGTGAGGAGACAGTCAGACTGGTGAGGAGACAGTCAGACTGGTGAGGAGACAGTCAGGCTGGTGAGGAGACAACCAGACTGGTGAGGAGACAACCAGGCTGGTGAGGAGACAGTCAGACTGGTGAGGAGACAGTCAGACTGGTGAGGAGAGAGTCAGGCTGGTGAGGAGACAGTCAGACTGATGAGGAGACAACCAGACTGGTGAAGAGACAGGCAGACTGGTGAGGAGACAGTCAGACTGGTGAGGAGACAACCAGACTGGTGAGGAGACAGTCAGGCTGGTGAGGAGACAACCAGGCTGGTGAGGAGACAGTCAGGCTGGTGAGGAGACAGTCAGGCTGGTGATGAGACAGACTGGTGAGGAGACAATCAGACTGGTGAGGAGACAGTCAGGCTGGTGAGGAGACAGTCAGACTGGTGAGGAGACAACCAGGCTGGTGAGGAGACAACCAGGCTGGTGAGGAGACAGTCAGACTCGTGAGGAGACAGGCTGGTGAGGAGACAGTCAGGCTGGTGAGGAGACAGTCAGACTGGTGAGGAGAAAGGCTGGTGAGGAGACAGTCAGACTGGTGAGGAGACAGTCAGGCTGGTGAGGAGACAGTCAGACTGGTGAGGAGACAACCAGGCTGGTGAGGAGACAACCAGGCTGGTGAGGAGACAGTCAGACTGATGAGGAGACAGGCTGGTGAGGAGACAGTCAGACTGGTGAGGAGACAGTCAGACTGGTGAGGAGACAACCAGGCTGGTGAGGAGACAGTCAGACTGATGAGGAGACAGTCAGACTGGTGAGGAGACAGTCAGGCTGGTGAGGAGACAACCAGACTGGTGAGGAGACAACCAGGCTGGTGAGGAGACAGTCAAACTGGTGAGGAGACAGTCAGACTGGTGAGGAGAGAGTCAGGCTGGTGAGGAGACAGTCAGACTGATGAGGAGACAACCAGACTGGTGAAGAGACAGGCAGACTGGTGAGGAGACAGTCAGACTGGTGAGGAGACAACCAGACTGGTGAGGAGACAGTCAGGCTGGTGAGGAGACAACCAGGCTGGTGAGGAGACAGTCAGGCTGGTGAGGAGACAGACTGGTGAGGAGACAATCAGACTGGTGAGGAGACAGTCAGCTGGTGAGGAGACAGTCAGACTGGTGAGGAGACAACCAGGCTGGTGAGGAGACAACCAGGCTGGTGAGGAGACAGTCAGACTGGTGAGGAGACAGGCTCGTGAGGAGACAACCAGGCTGGTGAGGAGACAACCAGGCTGGTGAGGAGACAGTCAGACTGGTGAGGAGACAGGCTCGTGAGGAGACAACCAGGCTGGTGAGGAGACAGTCAGACTGGTGAGGAGACAGTCAGACTAGTGAGGAGACAGTCAGGCTGGTGAGGAGAGAGTCAGGCTGGTGAGGAGACAGTCAGGCTGGTGCGGAGACAACCAGACTGGTGAGGAGACAGTCAGACTGGTGAGGAGACAGGCTCGTGAGGAGACAACCAGGCTGGTGAGGAGACAGTCAGACTGGTGAGGAGACAGTCAGACTGGTGAGGAGACAGTCAGACTGGTGAGGAGAGAGTCAGGCTGGTGAGGAGACAACCAGGCTGGTGAAGAGACAGTCAGACTGGTGAGGAGACAGGCTGATGACGAGACAGTCAAGCTGGTGAGGAGACAACCAGACTGGTGAGCAGACAGTCAGACTGGTGAGGAGCCAGGCTGGTGAGGAGACAGGCAGACTGGTGAGGAGACAGTCAGACTGGTGAGGAGACAGGCAGACTGGTGAGGAGACAGTCAGACTGGTGAGGAGACTGGTAGCACATTAATATCTCTGCGTGACACAACAGCCCCACATTCCCATAGCTACATCACATACACAAACCGGCACATCCATTTTGTTCAGGAACGGCCATATAAGGGACTCCACAGGAAAACATTTGAACATTCTTTCTGCCAGTGTTATTCTACTTGTGCTATCCGGCATCATGCCATGAGACTCCCGCAGGGCTGTACAACACTGCGCGTTATGAAACGCCAGCACTGATATGGCAAACGTTTGATGCACCTCAGTGAGAGCCATGTTTTAATAATCATCAGCCGCAATCCAAACCCAGGATTTCAGCAGTTCTGGCTCAGTACTGAGCCACCCACCTACCCACAAGCTACCACTCACAGATGCAAGTAGACTCATAATGTCCTCTCAATAGCACAATCCTATCACAACCACAAACATAGTGCACGTTCTTGATGCGCAGATAAAGTGGTCGGTATTGCAGCTCATCATCTGACATATGCTGTACGCCTCAGAGCTGAAATTAGCTGAATCAATTGCAAAACAATAACGATATTTTCCACGTTTTTTTTATATTTTATATCACTTGCTAATAATGAGATCACCGAAGGTAGGGTTGCTGGTGAACCCGGAAGACTAAAGCTCAGTGGTCTTACACAAACAAAGCATCACTCACGTTGCCACCTGGAAAAGGCTTCACTCCTAATACCCAAAGAGGTGAGAATGTCGTAACTAATTTCCTGGCACTGTCAAATTCACAATCGCTAACTGGAAATTCAGGGCTTGAACCCAACTTCTTGGAGGTTTCAGCTCAGCAACGTTTGACATAGGTCCCAGGACTCTTATACCACTGTGCCACTTCTGGCAGACACATTTAAAAAAAAAATATGGGCTTGGGCCAAAGGCTACAAAAGGCCATAATAATTTGGGATAAAATGGGCACACAATAAAGCATTAATTCATGAGAAGAGCTGAAACGAGGAGTTCAGACACGTGGCTTTCTGGAAGAGGCTCTCACAAATGTCTGCACATTGTCAGGGTGATGAATAATCCACTGTGTATTGCTGCGTAGGGACGGTATACATTTATGAATGATATTTTGCCGTGCTTCAAGAGGCCTCATTAATACTGCATCGTTACAGCACATCAAGTGCATTGAATATGACCTCTCGTCTTGGGCTGCGTTTTATAACTAAAATTAATCACACTTGTATGAGCGGTTAGAGAATGTTAACTGGGAGGGAAACGTCTGGCTAACATTACATGCATATCTGCATTTAAATTGCATGTGTGCATGAGGACCTGCTCATCTTTTCAATTCCTCCTCGATACACTTTCATAATTTAGCAGCAGGGTTTTTGTTTTGTATTTGTCACTATTTAACTCCCAATTGTGCAACCGGCGAATCTGCAAATAGCCAAGCCTTTTTCCGCACCTCCAATTAGCACGGTTGGCTACGTACGCGTGTGAAAGAAGTTCGTACTAGCGGTTCTGCCTGCAACAAAGAGGCCAACATTATTGTGGATCAACACCAAAGAGACACCATCGGTATTTGCCTTGTGTGCTCTGATGGTCTGTCTTGCAATGGTCCATGAGCTGTGCAAAAAAAACTAAAATGCTAACTCTGTTGCTATCGGTCACCATTTGAACACGTGGAACAGCTAAAGTACACTATTTGTTTTTTCGTTGCAAAACAAGGGAACTGAGCTTTAGTTCTGTCGGATGAACAGGGCTGAAACCGGAATCTCGGCACCTTTGGATCAGATTGAAGTTCCTCCTTGAATTCATATCACTGTGGTTTTTATGTATGTATGTATGCTGAACTTCTTTTGCACCGTATGTAGCTAAACCTTGCTAATTGGAGGGGTGGGCAAATTTTTTGACTCGCGGGCCACAATGGGTTCTAAAATTTGACAGAGGGGCCGGGCCAGGAACAGATGGAGTGTTTGTGTGAACTAATATAAATGACATGTAAAATCATTACATGAAAGGATTTGGCCTTTAACAGGTAGCAACGCATTTATTTGCAAGGCAATTTAACAAATTGCACGAACATGAACAATACAAAAACATGTCGTAACGTGACTGATCAAACATCATGAAAACATCTGAGGCCTGCGCCCAAACCAATGACCTCACTTGAACTTCTTCATGATCTACATTAACAGGTTGCAGCAGCCACGCAGGCTGTGTGTCGGAGATTTGGCTCCAACCTCGCTGCAGCAACACATCATCACTTTCAGTTTCAGTGGGAACAGTGTTGTTGATCTCCCATTTTTGCCAGTGCATCCAAGTCTGGAGTTATTTTGGTTGTGGCAATTCTCAGGATAGATCTGAGGTGCTGATGCGTTAACTTTGATCTGTGACGGGCTTTGTTGGCGTTCATGACGCTGAATGTCTGCTCACACACATAAGTCGAGCGAAACAAAGTCAGCATCTTCTGTGCAGTCCTCCGGAGGTTTGGAAACGTGAAGCATAAAAGTCATTCAGTTTAACAGAGTTGAACTTCTCCTTTAGGACGGAGTCCGACTGAAGATATATCAGTTCCAACTGCAGCTCCTGTGGTGCTGTTTCAGAGTCTTGTGACAGGGGGGGACAGGACACCAGCTGAAGTGACTGTTCAATGTTTTCGAAATCAGAGAACCTACGGAAGAATTCTCCGTGCAGGTCCTCAAGTGATTTGCTGTATTTTTTTGCGTTTCGCGGTGCCTCTTCCTGCATGGCAAGTGTGGGGAAATGAGCGAAATATTTGTTCGCAATTTGACTGGAGAACAAGGTGAGCTTGGATTTGAAGGCTTTCACATGTTTGTACATGTCGTGAACAAACTGATCATTCACCTGCAGTTTCACATTCAGCTCATTCATGTGTGAAAATATGTCCACAGCAAACGCAATGTCACTAAGCCAGTTCTTGTCGCTTAGCTCAGGGAATTCGTCAGATTTCCCCATCAACTCCAAAAATGCGATGATGTCCTCTTTCAGCTCCCACACTCGTTGTAACACTTTCCCCCAAACTTAACCAGCGGACACGAGAGTGGTACAGCAAGTCCTGATGATCCGCATCAGTTTCCTCCAGGAATGTAATAAACTGACGGTGCTGAAGTCCCCTTGCTCGTATAAAGTTAACAAGTTTTACGGCTGGATTCACGACATGATTAAGCTGCAATACAGACTTACACAGGGATTCTGGATGGATGATGCAGTGAAGGAAAATAAGATCCTGGTCAGGGTTTTCCTCTTTCACTTTATTCTGGATTCTTTTCAGCAGCCCAACATTTTTCCAGTTAAATTTGGCGATCCATCCGTTGTGACATTGACAAGTTTACTCCAAGGTAGCTTCATTCTTTCGATGACAGCAGACACCTGGTTATACAAGTCCTCTCCCCGCGTTGTTCCTTTCAGGGACTCCATGGTCAAAAACTCCTCTGTTATCGCAAAGCTGTCGTCAATGCCTCGGATAAATATGAGGAGCTGAGCAGTGTCTTTTACGTCCGTACTTTCATCCAGTGCTAGTGAATATAACTCAAAGGAATCAGACTTTTTGTTTAATTGGCTGGCTATATTTTCATCAATCAGTTCCACACGGCGAGTCACAGTCCAGCGTGATGAACTGACTTTTTCAAATTTGCTTTCCGATCACAAGATGTCTGCTGTCTGTACCATGCATTATTTTACAAACTCACCTTCGGAGAAAGGCTTGCTAGCCTTTGCTATTTCGAATGCCACCAAAAAACTTGCCTTGGTAGTTGACTCTTGAATCGCAGTTTGTCGGTGAAAAAAATGTTGCTGAGTCTGTAAATTAGCCGCCAACCTCTGAGCCATAGCCGCCCGTTCTTGCGTTGACTGCTTGCTAGCGTAGTTAGCATGCTTCGTAGCAAAGTGACGGCTGATGTTGTACTCCTTGAAAACTTCGACAGTTTCTCGGCATATCAGGCATACAGCCTTCGATTGGACTTCAGTGAAAAAGTATTTTGTTGTCCACTCCGTGTTAAACACTCGGCACTCATTGTCCACTTTTCGTTTCCTTGATCCGCTCATTTTACAGAAGGGCTCACAGGGCAAAGCGAAACGGTGAAGGGAGCACCGCATGTAACTCAGCAATGTAAACAAACCCTGAAAATGGCGCTGACGGCCCACAATGCATTGCGAGATCATGTGCCCTTTCGAGCCCTATACACCACACTCCCGGTCAAAGTGCGCCATCTAATGGGGAAATGGGGGCATTACAGGAGAAAGGTAAAATTTAATTTAATAATAATAATATTATTTGGACAAGTTTGGCGGGCCGGATTAAAAAGGCCAACGGGCCGTATACGGCCCGGGGGCCGTACTTTGCCCATGTCTGAACTAAACACAAAAGCAGTTCTAAAGAAATTTGTTTTCAATCTAGATGATGATTTAAAAGTCCATTGCTCAAGTGGCTTCCTAATATCGGAAAGAAGAGCGTTGTCGACAGCCACTAAAATGCATCTGAAAGCGCGCAATGCCGTGACCGTCTTTTGTTCGATGGCTAGCCAAAAGCCGCTGCGAGGATGACCGGAGTTTGCGTGATGGTGTACGCTCCTTGACGAGATCAGCAAGGTATTGTGGTTCATTTTGTGGAAAGCACTTTGTGTGTGTAATGAGCGCGACCTCATCACGAATTCAGTCAGCAACCGGAAGCCAATGTTGCTCGGCGAGCACCGGACGGACACGGCCGGATCTTGCAGTACCCGTCACGACACGTGACAGAGATGTGACCAACAACGGTGGTTATTGTTGGTGAAGGAGACAATTCCCACTTTGTATAACGCGTCACTAAGATAACTAATTGGCAAAAGCTATTGATGGAACGTCAACCAAAAGAGGGCAATACAAATTTAAACTGAGAGATGTAATCGTGCGTGTACCAAGTCAAAGCAAAGTGTCTCCACGCTTAGACGAGCTTTTGGCATCCAACACCTACAATAGCAGTAATATACACATGGTGTGAATTTCACATTGGTATGGTTTAGGTAAATCTCTCCATGGGATGTCCACTATAGTATTGGCTTACCAGATAGTGATACTCATTTTATGAACCCTGCAAGTATGATGCGCTGAAACAGCTCTCAACCAGGATTTGAACTCTCAACCTTTTGATTTTTAGTTGAGCACCACAGTTATACAATTCCATAGACAACTGTTGTGGTGATGGTTTTTATGTTGATTGTAGTGATTGTCATGACAATGACAAGGTTGGTATTGAGCATGCTGATGGTGCCGATGGAGATGAGTATGATGATGATAATGATGACGATAGTAATGATCAGCTGCAATGCAAAACAACTCAACACATTCGTCAAAGTGACCTCTCCCTCCCTGTGAAGAAGGATCGTTGCCGTAAACGTCACCTATCACAAGAGTTCCCCGCTTTGCATCGGGGATGCATTCGTGAAAGGTGTGACGGCGAATATCGTAACGACGTAAATCGAAGCGATTTAAATCGAAGCGATTTACGTCGTGGAGGGCGGTGGTGGTGGTGGTGGAGGCAAAGGCAGACAGGCGACGGATAACGAGAAAGAATGGACAATGCCGTGGGGCTACGTAAGCGTGGGGTTGAGACGACACAAATCGGCAAGCGGTGTTAATACCAAAGCGACAACGTGTTTCCGAAACGACGTAAAAAGGGGGAGACGTAAATGGGGGTGGGGGGGGGGGGTATGACTCCACACTGAATACTTTTCCCTTGAAGGCCGCGGCGTTATTGGCACGAACGTGTTGATTTGTATTGTTGTGCTTGTGCACCAAACCAAACAAGTATAAAGCCTTAAGTTGATAGGGAAGTGTCTGGCGAAACAACTTGCTTCTCGCGTCCAATTGAGCTGTATGTGGCTTTTATCAATTAAACCTATTAACCTGGAATGACCCTTGAGAGATGGAACATCTCAGTTTAAACACGTAGGATTTTGTGAGCAATATTATCCATAATAGAGGTTTTTTTTGGCTCAGATCGCGTAAATATAAATGTGTCGTTCAACCCGCCACCACCCAACACAGCCAATTAGTAAGGTTTGTCACGTAAACAGAACATGCCAATTCGTTACTACTTCAGCACCGAAACAGAAGGATGTCTCCACAACTCTGGATGTCGCCTGATGAGGCTGGTTGTAATTACCGACGAAACGTCATACTCGAATGGTGAATGTTGTGGGTTTACTCCCCAACACACTGAACTAGTAACGAATTGGCACGTGCTGTTTACGTGACAAACCTCACTAATTGTCTGTGTCGGGTGGTGGTAGGTTAAACGATACATTTATATTTATGCGATCTAACCCAAAAAAATATATCATGGATCAAACATTTTGTTTTTTAAGGCTATGCAGGGCATTACTTGGCATGTACACATCTCTAGGGGGTTCACGAGACATCCCTAGGGGGTACGCGAGACATCCCTAGGGGGTACACGTGACTTCTCTAGGGGGTGCGCAAGACATCCATAGGGGGGAACACGAGACATCCCTAGGGGGTTCGCGAAACATCTCTAGGGGGTTCGCGTGACTTCTCTAGGGGATACGCGTGACATCTCTAGGGGGTACACGTGACATCTCTAGGTGGTACGCGTGACTTCCCTAGGGGGTACGCGAGACATCCCTAGCGGGTTCGCAAGACATCCTCTAGGGGGTTCGCGAGACATCCCTAGGGGGTAAACATGACATCTCTAAGGGATACACGAGACATCCCTGTAGGGTATGCGTTACTTCTCTAGGGGATACGCGAGACATCTCTAAGGGGTACACGTGAGATCTCTAGGGGGTTCGCGTGACTTCTCTCGGGGGTAAACATGACATCTCTAGGGGATACGCGAGACATCCTTGTAGGGTACGCGAGGCATCCCTAGGGGGTTCGCGTGACTTCTCTCGGGGGTAAACATGACATCTCTAGGGGATACGCGAGACATCCCTGTAGGGTACGCGAGACATCCCTAGGGGGTTCGCGAGACATCCCAAAGGGGCAAGCGTGAGATCCCGATAGGGTTTTGGTCACGAGGGGTTACTCAGCATTGCTGCTCTGCACGTATATACTCGCATGGTATCCGTTCTTTTTTCCATTAAAAACGATAGTCCCATATGTGTTAACATGTTTTTTTTAAGCACCCTGTGTCATTTGTTTTGGAATTGTTGTTAATTGATATCCATTTATGAATGTGTTAATTAAATGGCTGAGGTGTTCGTTATGTGTGAATATAACAATAATGTGGTCGGTTTTTTTTTTTGCAATACGAAATTACAAATCTGGCTTGTTAAAAAATGAACCTACAGTGTAGCGAGTATATTCTGGTCGGCTTACATCGGACTGTCAAGAGGTCTTGATAGGGATTATGTTGTGTTGGGAGCTACCGGTCTGTGGCATACGCTTGAGATGGCGTGGACTGTCAGCCTGACACCCAACCGATTCTCCCCCACGCGCTCAGCTCCCGCAGAATCAGAATCTATGTATTTACGTTGGGGGAATTCGATGAGCTATCAAGTTCTTTTTTCACAGATGTCCAGTAAGGGGGTCAGGGTCAGAGCGTTACAACAAACAATACAAAGATACGATAGGAGTGCACGATATCGGAAAGGCAAAAAAAAATACTTTTTAAAAAATATATATATACATTTTTATCGTACCAGGTAAAGCCCACTGAGCTGTTAGCTTTGTTTTTTTTCAGAAGCGACCTGGCCACATGTGATAGCTCAATGCAGTGGCTGATCATGTCGAAATGTATTGCAGCAAAATAATCAAGAAGGCACGTTTCTAAATGTGGAGGGGAAAAAAACGGAGTACGCGGAGAAAGAAATTCACAGAGCCCACAGTAACTTGTCGTTGCATTTTTTTTAATACATCCAACCTGCCCAATGGAACTGTGTGACATGCACTGGCAACCTCTTAGCAAACCCTTGATTGGCTGCTGCAGGACACACAGAAAGGCAACCCATTTCAACAGACGTTTCCAAACCTGGTTCACCCCCGGCCCCCCTTAGCACCTCGGCACGAGCTTGGTTTTCCTGACACGCATTTACAGTTTATTTATAAAAAGAATGAACTTCGTGTTCTTTATTCTGAGCACACAGCCTTCCACGGGAGTGTATGGAACATTTGTACAGATTGTACTGTGCCAACGAAGAAGTTGGTAACATTTTAATTGCATAGGATTTCATTAATTCAGCTTTCTTTATGTTTGTGGTAGTGTATCTTCTGCTGAGCAAGACTCGGCACAAGAGACAGGCTAAATTAAAGTAACATGCTGCGAGCTGGTAGTTTCATTAAGTGGGAGGCTTATTTTCCAGTTCAGTTCCTTGCTTTACTTTTTGAAGTTGTTGACATTGGCATGGCACTGTCATATATATATCAAACCATAACTGGCAATTAACCTGCATGTAACAAAGTGCTGCTGTCGAGCACCTATTAAAGCGGGCATCACGCACAAGGAAGTTGTTTCCCCAGTGCTGACGATTTATCCTCTGCTCCAGGTACTCACTGAAATCTGAGACGACCGCGTATCCTAGAGGATGCCCAGGATCAGTTGCAATTTTCACAATCGGCCAACCACTAATACAACTTTCATCTTACCAGGTAAGGCCAACTGAGCTATATCGCTCTTTTTTAGAAGTGGCCTTGGCCACGTGATATCTCAACGAAGTGGCTCATCGTGTGGAAATGTCACATGAGCCAGATACTCTAAACGCATGTTGATTCTCCATGTGGACGGGAAAACTGGAGGAAAATCCACACGACCACGTGAAGACAAACATCCAAACTCCAAATGTGCAGCAGGCATCAGGGTCGGAATCGAACCCACTACATCCTACGCCTGGTAAACACTGTGCAATCATTCCCTCTCCCACCCACCTGGACACAGACAGGTATCCCGCGTACAGCCTTAACAGACTTTTGGAGCAAGTGCTGCTCGCGAGCACTTGTGAAGGTCGGCACGGTACACAAGGAGGTGGGTGACCAGCCCCACACCGGGTCCTTGTTTGAGGCCGAGTTGACCTAGGGGAGTCCCAGGATCAGTTCAGATATTCATCACCGGTGTTGGCCGTGAGCGGGAATGGAACCCGGGTCACCAGGTTCATAGGTGCAGCGAGCTAACCGCTAAACTACCGCTCCCCCCCCCCCCCCCACACACAAAAGACAAAGATCCCCCATATAGCCTGAACAGACTGTAGGGGCAAGTGCTGTTAGCGAGCACCTATAAAGGCCGGAACGGTACACGAGGGGGTGGGTGGCCAACACCACGCCCGACCGCCTTTGTCTCCCTAGTGGCAATGTTTACACACCGTACTAGATTCTCATTTGAAGCCGAGTCGACCTAGGGGAGGCCCGGGACCGGTTCAGATAATCGTCACTGGTGTTGGCCGTGAGCAGGAATCGAACTCAAGTCGCCGGGTTCATAGCGCAGCGAGCTAACCGCTCAACTACCGCTCCCCCCCTCACACACACACATTATAACACAAGCATATGCAGGTCTAAATGCACATACCCCTGAGCCATTAACACCTCCTCTCCACCCTCAGCTGGATGGCACACATTTTTCTACCCATTAAAATAAAAAAAATACCAATGATTAGTTTTATAAAGCGTCGCTTTTGCAAACGGCATCTAACAATCGCCGAGGAGCCACAGATAAACTGGAAGACTGCCGGTCAGTGAGCCGGAGCCAACAAGTGCTCTGCAGTCCTCTATATATGAGAATGTTTCCAGTCTAATTATTGAGTGTTCATCATACTCGCGGGAAGAAACCGGAAATGCCCACAGAGAACCCACACGTGCGAGGGGACAACACTCTATCCACACAGAAAGACAGAAGGGACGGCTGATATCGGTCCACACTTTGCTGTACTACGTTCAGTTGGAGTGGCAGAACATTGCACCTCATGCTGGCTGCTTGGACTGTTCAACGCCGGTCTCCTTGACAGGGCTTAAAACAATAACACACGCGCCACTGCGTGAGCATTAAATAAGGAAGCTAAGCACGATATGGCAAAAAATATATAAATAAAACATTCCACCGTGGAAAGAATGTCTCATTAAAAGACGGCAGGCTGAAGCTATTGATTGGCAGCGTGTGGCTCACATTGGACTCTATAATTGCCATGTCTCATGTACAATTTTCTCCTGATGGGCTTTGGCAAAGCCAGACCAATTTTAAGACCCCCCCCCCCCTCCCCTTTCATTAGCCAAGAGTGCACACTCCAGCGTTCAAATGAGACCACTCTGTACCCGACCGATCAATCGCCGCAAAGACCGGTAAGAGTTCCCATCTGGAAGACGTGCAGGAGGGAAAAAGTGCTCATCTCGGTCTCGATACAACTGTGCACTAATCTGAGAAACACATAATGAGACCATGGCTGCACGGTGGATTATAAAACAAGAGAAGCACATATTAAGGAGGGACACTGGCGGTCCCATAAATAGCGTAAAATTTAAAAGCAGGCCATGCGTGCGGGGATAATGAACCTCCGTGTGGGCGGGTTACAGAGGGAACGTGCCATTATTGCGGCTCGTTCTGCCTCCAACGATTTGCTTGAACATCGCTCAAAAATGGAAGCCGTTGTTAACGCTCAATTTTAGAAGTCGTGTGTGGTCAATGGATCAATGCTCATTACCAATAATATTCGGTGGTGTTTCGGACAATGATTGCGCAGCTTTACACTGGATTTCTGATGATAGTGCGCTGGTTGATGAATATCTGTAGAGATTCGCCTTGGCAATTTTGGTATTGTTGCCTCTCTCAATTGTGCCGGGGTGTGTTTTTCTTCTGCTTCACAGCAGAAATGTGAGTTATTTTATGCTGAGGCCTTGTTGCACTCACAATTCAGTAGCCTCAAAGCCACAATTTCCTTGACCATGCTGATCCTTGGCTCCAAGAATATGAACGAGTAACCGACAACAAAACATAAATATGCTCGCAGAGAACACCATACGTATGCTTCCGCTAGACTTATCAAAACTAACAGTGCCAAACATGTAAAGTAAAACGTATTTTTACTTAAATACCACCGTATATTTTCATGGCTATCAAGATGTAGTGTGCCCGCTAGTGCAACCGTTTATGAAAGAGATAAAAAAAAAACATGAGAATAGGCTTTAACCTCTCTGGCAATCAAATAGGTGTTAACATGTTAAAATACCAAAGATATGCTTATTTCTTAACCAGAGCTATACATATGTTGATACTTGCATTGCATTCGCGCCGTTTACTTTGTGGCGTTCTCTGGTCTAACACTGGCGAGACAGGGCCATGAAGAAGGCTGTCTCTGGCGTGGGCCAATCAGTTTCAAAGACAATGCGTATATTATCAGAGCATGTTTGTTTTGCACGTTTTCCCAAAAGTATGTGTGGTTAACACAGACTTGATGCCTTGCAAATAGGTGTCTATTTGGTGTTTGAACATCTTAACGCCTATTTTATTGCCAGGAAGGGGCAAGCCTATTCTTATTTTTTCCATCACATTTGATACTGCCAAAAAAGGTCCCGTGGTTTTGAAAGAGAATTGGGAGATCACACACACTGATGATGAGTAATGTACGCCTGATACGTTAGAAGCTTCCAACAGCAAGTTCGTTTCTGTACCATGCATCGTTTGAGTGTTTTATTTCCGTGTATGCACACGTATACACTGGAAACTATGATGTCATCTTACAAGCCGAAAGACACGTGTGACACAACATACATTTTAGCCGTGGAGTACCTCAAGATCCGCAGTGGAGATGAGCTAAGCACATTAAGAACAGGGCAGCATTATCTAAACATATGCGAACATTGGTCACCACATGACTATGAATGTGTTCTAGTTACCCTGGGTATGGTGGCAAACATCTCTAATCTGCCGCATTGGGCCACACACATTTAAATAAACACACGCATATGTGAAACTCCCAACCCGCTTGCTGACAAGTTAGCGAGGACAAAGAAATAGTGCAGATGGGTTCTTGGTGCATCTCTGCGACTGAGTGCTCCAAATTATTTGGCACGTGTCGTGCGTGACGTTGTGCTGTAAGTTCCGACCGTGTCCGTCCAGTGCTCGCTGAGCTGCATTGGCTTCCGGTTTTTGCCACAAAAGAACCACGATACCCTGCTGATCTCGTCAAGGAGCATACACCATCACGCAACCTCCTTTCATCCTAACAGCGGCTTTTGGCTAACCATCGAACAAAGACGATCACTGCATCGCTCGCTTTCAGCGGCTATCTGGAACGCTCTCCTTTCCGATATTAGGAAGCCACTGAAGTTATGCACTTTTAAATCTACATTAACAACTCATTGTGTGTACATATATAAACTTCACGTCCAATGGGGGAACAAATGAACGTGTACTGTATAATATTTAATGAACGTAAATGTTAGTTTAGTTTATTTTTATTTGGCTGGCCATTGAACAAAGACGGTCACCGCATCGCGCACTTTCAGATGCGCTTCTTTTGGCCGTCTGGAACGCTCTTCCGATATTGGGAAACCACTGGAGCTATGCACTTTTAAATATAGGTTTTAAGCTAATTTATTTAGAACTGCTTTTTGTGTTTAGTTTGTTGTCCTTCCCCCGCACCTCCAATTAGCACGGTTGGATACGTACAGTTGCGAAAGAAGTTTAACATACACATGCATAAAATAGTGGTGTTATACTGGTATGCATGGGTATCTGCCCATGTACAAAACACTCGTACAGAAATGTAATTGGCCCAGCATCACTGAGCAGGACAACACTGAAAATGTTTGATGATGCAAAAAGGCTTTCAATGGTAGTTTATTGTTATAAATTATGTCAATATAATTTTTCACATTGATGCCAATAGGATATTATTCATGTCCACCGACAGCCCTGATCCAATGGTGGCATTTCAAAGTGACATGGCAGAAGCAAGTTAATAAATAACTGTCTTGACTTCCCCATTAATAGTACAGTGCTGATTTCCCAAGTACACGTAACCTTGCTCAATTTAAGAAACGTGTTAACTCTGATCCATCACGCCTTTAATCGTGCTGTTTGTGGCTGTCCGCTTGAAGTTTTTGGGCCTACTGGGCCTGTTCTAAGCAACCATAGTTTTTTTTTTTTAAACAGATGTCCGTTGCTGCAAAAACAGTCACTGTGTAGACTTGATGAGAATAAGGCCAATAATCTCTTTGCCAAGGATTTTATAAATCCAGCCCTTCTCGCGTCTCCCCACGGTCCACCTTTCCACATTTACCCAGTCGACAGATGCGTGCAACTTATCATTACCTAATTTACATTTGAATGGAGAATATTCCATTGAGAACGCGTGCATTATGCGCTATCAAGGCCAGGGGCACAGGCAGACTCCAGAAGCACACATGCAGTGATCCAAAACAGGCTTTCGTAGCTGCTCATGCCAAGTTTGGCTGATGAATGTAATTTTAACGCTGGGTGTTCTACCGGCACATTTGCATGTATTTGTTAGAGCCGCACCTGGTACTGGGCAAAGTGGAAAACCTGCTACCATAAATGTATGGGGGGGAGGTCCAGGATACTCAACTTTTAAGTCAGTTGGGTCACATTTTCACAATGTTCACACTCAGGAGCGTGCTTTATTCATGGTAAAATAAATAAATATATATATATAAGCGACAGCCAGCTCAGACGTTAATTTCACAGCACAAAGACCGCTTATCAAAGTTACGTCTAGATGGAGCTCAGCCCAAACGAGTGTGGACTGCTGCTCATTCACACGAACGGCTCTGAACCAGTGGTGTGTGTGTGTATATATATGTTGTGGGGAGCGGTAGCGTAGTGGTTAGCACGCTGCGCTACAAACACCAGTGCAGCCGGGCGTGGTGCTGGTCATCCACCCCCTCGTGTGCCGTGCCGGCCTTCATGAGTGCCTGCTAACAGCACTTGCTCCTACAGTCTGTTATAGGCTATACGGTGGATCTTTGTCTTTGTATGCATGTATGCTGAGCTTCTTTTGCACCATATGTAGCCAGCCGTGCCAATAGGAGGTGTGTGTGGTTCTGGCCACCCACCCTCTATTTTGTCATGCCGGCCTTCATAGGTGATTACCAACAGCACTTTCCCCTTCAGTCTGTTAAGGCTATCGGAGGGATATTAACATTTGTTACATTCACATTTGTATTGTTTTTGAGTCCTACGTGATGCCATCACTGTGCCCTATATATGTGTGTGTGTGTGAACAATATTTAGTATGCCTATGTCAATTGCGCATTACATCAAAATGCCTGTTGAAGACCTATTGCCAATTCTGTACTGTAGATAGAAAGTTTAGACGTGCATATATTTTTTTCTAAGAATCAATGCCCATATAAGCATTGGATTGTACTCATCTCCAGCAATTGCACTGATGTAATGGTGACAATTTCAATATGTATTTGATAGCTCCTGTACTGTTGTTAACTGCACAACACATTGATACTCATTTTAAACACCCCAAAAGGATATTTGAACTGATTCCGTTATAGTTTGAAATTACAAGGTTCCAAATATCAAGTTGCTCTGCCACCCGAAAGCCAACATAAATGAAAGCCACTCACAGACACGGCGTTACATTCTCAAAACACTGCTACTGTTATTATACCACATGAAGGCTGCTACACTTATTATTTGCCGATACGCTCAATATTGACGTGAGGTTTTGGAGGGTCTTTACACATTATTTGCCGAAATGTACCTTAAACAGCAGTGACAGAAATCCCAGCGTGCGTTTAATGTCAATACGCGCGCACGGTCTTTGTAAAAGCTACCGAATCAATCAATCAAACGTTGTTTACTGTAGCGCCCTTCACAATAACATTGTCGCGGAACGCTTCACAGATGGACACATTAAAAACGTACATAACATTACATCAATAAAAATGTAAATTACACAACGCAATAAAAGGTTAAACTTTAAAGAAATGTATACGGATTATAAACCCATTCCCGGAGCGAGTAAACGGACCCTATAAACCAACCATCGCTGGCTCAAAAGGGTTATTTTGATGTTTATTTTTACGAATCAAAATAACCCTCCACATTGCTTCCACTTCCATCCAGACGGATCATTCGAAATGTATGGTTGCCTAGTGAACGCACGGAGCTTTTGTCTTCTTTGTTTTATCTGGCCTCTCCTGCTGCTCATTCAACATAAGAATATTCAACGACGGAACGGTCATTGCCTAGAAACACACCTGGCATTTCACTGGTTCGAGGAAGCCTCGCACTCTGTCGATGACGCAGCGAATGTTGAAACCCCATCCAGAGAGTGTTGCTTTGTGTTTGGAACCAATGCTGCTGATGGGATTGCGTGCGGGGCGTAGTTGGGGGGGGGAGGGCAGCATTCACCGGGAAGGACAGATAAGTTAATGAGGAGTATATTATAAAAAAAAAGAATCGGTTTTAGCCTTTCTGGCAATAAAACGGGTGTCAAGATGTTCAAACACCAAACATAAACCTTTAGTAAGGAATCAAGTTCGCATTGACCACACGTACTTGCGGTGAACATGCAAACAAACACGCTCCGATAATTATACAGGCATTGTCTTGGAAACTGATTGGCCTACGCCGGAGACAGCCCTCTGTAAGGCCGAGTCTCACGAGTGTCAGACCAGAGAAAGCCAAAATATTTCTTTGCTTGTTCACGGCAAGTTCGTGTGGTTGATGCAGCCTTGATTCCTTTCCAAATGTATCTATGTGGTGTTTGAACATCTTTACTGCGTTTTTATTGGCAGAAAGGGTAAAACATATTCTTGGTTTTTTTCATACTTTGATACTGGCAAAAGATCCCATGAGGTGTATATTGTAAGCTTATTTAAATTGGCAGCAGTGTGAAAGCAAAGCACGTGTTTTGTTGTTGTTAATCTTTAAGCGCTGCCTGATAACAGAAAACAATATAACAGGACATAGTAAGCCATTGTACAGCATCTTTTGGCACGGTTTGGCCTGATGCTTCATACACCTGAATTCTATTTCATTATTTTTTTACTGAAAACTTTCGTGACTGCAGGAATTCATTTTCTTGGGGTTTTTTTCGGTAAAGTCACGTTGATAGAAAATAAAATGAAAATGAAGATTTAAAAAAATTAAAATATATAAATATTCAATTGAAATTAAGAAAAGAGGAGGCTTGCCCCCTCTTTTCTCTACACCTGATGAAGACTGCTTGTGTTGCGATCGAAACGTCGTGGGTTTTTTGCTGTTATTATTTTCAATTAATTATTTTATATATTTTTTTTCTACGTGACTTTACCGAAAGAACCAAGAATATGTATTTTATTCTCCAATATGTTAGTTAGCCTCCCACATTTTGTCCTGCAAAGGCGGAGATAAGATTGTTCAATGTATACTCAAACAAAAAAGCTTATCAAACATCCAAAACAGGATCCCTACAGAAACTATTACTCTCGGCACGACTCTCCTATCGCACAAAATATGATTGCAACAAAAAAAGCACCCATTTATAACAACATGTGCATGGCCAGCAATCGACATGTCACAAGCTCGGCGAATAGTCCACTCATCGCCATGTTACCACTCAATGTACACTTCTTGAATGCGACCGATGCCCGAGTAAGCCTTATTGTGGGAATCTATTAGGTTTGTATCGGCATACCGGACAAAAGTAGAAACAGCACAGACCGCATTACCCAGGAAGATAATGAAACCGTTAAGTGATCGAATGTGGGCAAAATAAAGGACATCGCACCGACATGAATAATAGCTTAATGTTAGCGCGATCATAAGAGACAACTGGATGAGACGGTGCTATTGTATTGATGTTTACTCAAGGGTTCATCTCAACTACAAACTAGTCTCTATCTTACCAGGTAAGGCGCATGCGCTCTATTCCTCTTTTTTCAGAAGCGGCCTGGCCACATATAATGGATCGACAAAGTGGCTTATCGTCACGTGGAAAAGAGAAAAATCCACGCGACCACAGGGAGAACACTTACACGCCAAATATACAGCAGCAGCAGCAGGCGTCAGGGTGGGGATCGAACCCACGACCTCCTGCATACCAGGCGAGGTAGTTAACATCTCGCCACGGAGGGAGAGAGAGACACGCAAACTCCAAATATACAGCAGCAGGCATCAGGGTGGGGATCGAACCCACGACCTCCTGTGTACCAGGCGAGGTAGTTAACATCTCCTAGCCACTGAGGTGTCTCACTGTGCCGTTGAGACCCAGAAAAAAAATGTTTTTACTCCATTGGATGTGCAGGCTTCTGGATCGATGCTCACGAGCAGCATTTGTTTACTGCGTACTGGATCTTGAGAAGACATGGCCATGAAACCAAACCTGTAACAAGCCAGCAGTGCAACTGCTGGATTTTTTTCTGCCTGAGGACAACCGCTTGTGTTGCGATCGAAACGTCGTGATATATTAGTTTTTGTTTTATTTTATTTTTCTACCTACGTGACTTTACCGAAAGAACCAAAGAGTATGGATTCCGGCAGTCACGAAAGCTTCAAATCAAGCCAACACTGTGACCAACTTCGAGTCTCCTTTCCAATGCGTGGATGAGATGTTAATGATAATTCACTGTGTAACAAAAAAAAACGTTTTGTTTTTGTGTTTCTGGGTAGTAAGTGTTATTTCCGCATTGCTTATGCCTAAAAAGTACAGAAAAAGGCTATTAATCCCCACAAACTTTGCTTTTGTGACCAGGACGGTGATATTTAGTAAATTATCTATTTTCAATGAGAAAACGTGGTATGCATTTGTGTCTTTCGTTCACGTAAAGTCCTGGTCACAAGAGCAAAGTTTGTGGGAAATAATAGCCTTTTAAAAAAAATACTTTTTAGGCATAAGCAATTAAAAATTAACACTAAATACCCCGGAACAAAAATTGTCTTGCTCTGACCACGCCACACCGGCCAGTTCAACACTGCCCTCTGCAGGATGTAGCAGTGACTATCAGTGAAGGTTACGAGAGTTTGTCCTGTGAACTCTCCAGAACAGCACGTTGTTCTCTGCGCTCGCTCTGTCTGCCAGGTGGTTTGGCACGTTAAATTAGATTTGTTTGAAACACTGGTTGCCCAGCTGTGCTAGATCTGTACGCGATGTATTATGTGCCGCTTATCACGGCTTGCGGGCAATGAAAGAATGAATAGTACAATGCTCTGCTATTCCATTGGACGTGCGTGCTTCTGGGTCCATGCTCACGAGCAGCATTTGTTTACGCAGAAACCCTCTTTATTATTTTCTGGTTTCTGGGTCTCATCGGCGTAGTGTGGCTAATGATGAGGTGTCCACTTATACCTGGGAGGATTAAGGAGTCCATAGCACGGGATTGAAGTGTAATGTACTGTTCTAGATTTAAAGCTTTCGTGACTGCTAGGATCCATAGGACAGCGCTGCCCTCCAGACAGTCTCGTCCCTTCACCTGATGAAGGCCGCTTGTGTTGTGGCCGAAACGTCGTGATTTTTTGTTATTTATTTTCACCTATGTGACTTTACCCAATAGAACCAAAGAGTATGTAATGTACTGTCCATAATAGAGTGCGGGGTTTTGGGGTTAGATCGTATAAATATATGAATGTGTCGTTTAAACCCGGCACCACTCGACACAGCCAACTAGTAAGGGTTGTCACGTAAACCGAACGTGGCCAATTCGTCACGAGTACAGCACACCGGTGTGTTGGAGAGCCAAGCCACAGCATTTACAATCTGAGTACGACGTTTCGCCAGTAATTACAACTAGCTTCATCAGGCGATTGCCAGATATGCAATGTACTGTGTATTGAATAATAATTGATTCTTACGCAGACAATTCAATGCAAGTATCGTGAACGTAAGCATACATTTTAATCAATTATTAACCGTTCCGGCCCTATTCAAGATTTTGCCACTTAATAATCATCTTCATCATGTTTACAATCATCACTTGACTGTAATAAACCATGATCTATCCGGCGCTGGATGAAAGTCTCCCCACTGCGATGCCATCACAGTCGAGTGATGCCACAATTTGACTCCAGTCCCTTCGGATTCGTGGGTTCCAATCCCACCGCTGCCACGGTATGAAAGGATTCATCTCAACGGTCTATTTATTGATAACCCACAGGTAACGCCACCGATCATACACGCAGCTAAAAACACGCTCCTGCGCACTCCGCCCTCAGAACTCCCCTCCCCTCTCTCGCTCAACTACTTTATCCACTGGCCCGCGTCCCCTGCCAGACAACCGTTGCCCAGGGCTTTTGTCCCAGACGATGACTCACGGACCAGGCGTCTCTAAGTCTCCTACCCTATTTCTGCCCAAGGCTTTGCCCCCAGGTGGCGGTTACCCGGCAAGGCACCTCCCCCTCCCCCCAAGTCTCCAACACCTTTGTATGACTCCTGCACGTGGACTGATGTCATCGCTCCATCTCCGCGGTGGTTCCACTCCCGGGCAGGCTCCATCCTGTGACTGTAAATCTGTCGTTAGTCTCGTCCATTGGTCATCCTATCCTCCCTTCTAGCCACGATGCATCCTGCCCTAAGCCCACTTACTAACCTCACCTCGCGAATATGATGTATCAAATTTGTATTGGTCCCCTGGATCACGTGTTCCTCGTTCTCTTCGCCCATATAGTAAATTTCACCACCCCCAAACCCACCACATAATTACAGGTTCTCGATCCTATTTTGTCTATTTTTCTACTTTTGTTGCAATGTATGTTGTCTGTATTCAGGTTTCTCTAATCCCACGTCACAGCAGGCAATATGCACGCATTGGTAACGTTTATTCTTGATGCACAATGGTATACAGTATTGGTGGGGGGTTTTTTGCTTTTCATCATCAAAGTAGAATTTTCCAAAAGTACTCCATCCTGGAATTACTTGTCTCTTTCTTTCGTTTTTTGTTTTTATCCCGATCATCGTTAATTAATTGTCCTATTCGTACACATGCCGCTGTGTGCTGCTACATTGAGAACCATCCGACAACGATCGATTTTAATTGAGGTGACAGTGAGACATTTTATTGTATTACGTTTGTCATGCATTGCGTGCCTTGGTTCGTTTTGTTCTGGTGAGCGATCGTGCGTTGGGAGGCACACGTTGTGCTACGAACCCAACAACCTCAATTCGATTCCTGCCCACAGCAAACATTTTATTATTCCCTTCACCAACCCGCACTGACGAGCGCGAGTGAAGCATGGGTACAAAAAAATAAAATATCTCCCATGACTGACACGTCGTGGGGAGATCTTCATCCAGCAGTGGATTGACATATAGCACGTGATCAAATGAGCACGTGGTTAATGAGGACCTTTGTGTGCAGTAAACCCAGTTGGTGTTGTTTATGCAGAGGATATCTGCTTCTCATGTGACCATAGTTGTCCAGAGGTGGTATTACGAATGAATAATTGAGAACGCCTCTTGGCAAGTGATGCCCATTAATGAAATTGTCTATCCAAACACAGCCCCTCACAGGACTCTCAAGGCTCCTGCATTGGGATGTTTAGCCCAATGGGATGTTTTGAAATAAATACTATTTCCACATTAGTACGCTTTAATATTCATCGATCTTTTTTTATTATTCTTTAAATAAGATGTTGGTGACCCATATGCTTGGAAACGGTGCCTATAAATTGTAGAGCACGGATTTAGCTGTACCACTTATTACCATTAGGTGGCATCATCATTCCACCGAAACGCGCTTACAATAATCAAGTTGAACCACAATGAACCAGTATTAGAGCTCTAAGTCACCGTGTACACGCGCACGTGGAAAACATGGAACACGTGGAACACGCAAAGCGAGATCTCAATCTTAATTTGAATGGGCTCTAACGAACGCAGACGGCGTCAATTGCTTCGCGCGCCATGTGGGACGTGTTTAACAATCATCGGGCGCGTGCAGCGTGGATGGAAATAGTTAATTTTAATCGGAAGGCGTGAATTTGGTAAACGCTGCAAAGATGCAGCGTGGTGGCCGGTCGCGCGGACTGGGAAACCCTGCCCTCAGGGAATACTGGGTCAAGTACAAGGGACTCCTCGACTTACGAGCATTCGACTTTCCAATTTTGAAAGATACGAGCAAACCTGTCCGTATGTCCAGTTGCTTGTTCGGACCCGAGAATTGTAAGATGGCTGTGGTTGTTCGGTGTCAAGCACTGGCTTGTGTTGAGTCTCAGGACCCAAATACTGTGAGGTTTACTATGGTGTCGGCAGCTGTTCACGATGCTATTGCCTGTTACAAGTTGATTTATGAAGAAAATAAGAGAGCAACTGTGCAGACATCTCTTGGTAAGTTTTTTCAAGAGAGTAGAGAGGAAACACGAGCACCAAGAAGAATTAGCATCTACATCTACATAACATGAAGAACCAATGGCATCTATATCTGCAGAACGTGAAGAACCAGTGGCATGTACATCTGCATAACATGAAGAACCAGTGGCATCTACATCTACAGAACGTGAAGATCCAGTGGCATCTACATCTGCAGAACGTGAAGAACCACAGGCATCTATATCTGCAGAACGTGAAGAACCAGTGGAATCTACATCTGCAGAACATGAAGAACCAGTAGCATCTACATCTGCAGAACGTGAATAACCAGTGGCATCTACATCTGCAGAACGTGAAGAACCAGTGGCATCTACATCTGCAGAACGTGAAGAACCAGTGGCATCTATATCTGCAGAACAGGAAGACCCAGTGGCATCTACATCTGCAGAACATGAATAACTAGTGGCATCTACAGGGGATTATACAACATTTAAAGCCATTCCCCGTGTTTAGTGTACATGTTGCACAAAGTGTTTGGAATCGACAGGAGTAAAGTTGGACTTACAAACAAATCGACTTACGAACAGACCTCTGGAACGTAACTCGTTCGTAAGTAGAGGAGTCCCTGTATTGTTACTGAGACGCACCGTCGTTGCAGGACTCTGCTCACAAGTCATGGCATCCAGTTCCAGTGAGGGTCAACTCGGCCTTTCATCCCACTAGGGTAAATAAACGTCGTGCTGTAGCACTTTATGAGAAGCCACCTGTGTGTTTCTTAGAGAGATTGGACCCCCACCATTGGAATGAAGAATTTTCACCATTGGCTCAACTGAGATGTTTCTGCCTGACATCGGAATATCACGTTGTGTTCTGTGCTCATGTTTTATTATTCGATGATGACATTGCGATATAATTTGTGGCCAGGTCGCTTCTGAAAAATAAGCTAATAGTTCAGTGGCCTTTACCTGGTAATTAAAAGAAAAATAGTTTCGTTTTATCTGCAGATTTGTGGAGACAGTGCGTGGATTAGTGGCCACGAGTGGTAACTACAAGTGTAGGAACAGTAGAGGACACAGTATACGCGACTAGCGGTTTAAGTGGTAATAACCAGGCTAGGGAAGAGAGAAGGGAACAATCTGGGATCTTCAGGAACCCGTGAGAAAGTTCGAGAAGAGGGGCGTGGCCAGGGGTAGAGGGATGGGCCACGCTGGGGGATCAATAGGGGCAAAGAGCGAGGTTCTGGCCTGCCATGGGAGCCGGGGTCGTCGTTGTGTCTTCGAGTTATTGTTGTGAATCATCTTCAAAACGATAAAGAAACCCTCACCAGTGAGCGTTGTCCGAGAGTCGTTACACATTTTTAAAGTGATTTGCTTACCTTACTTACACTTTGCACTCCTATCGTGTGTTTCGAACTGTTTGTTTTTGTAACCTTCTGACCTGCCACTACTGGATATCTGTGACAAAAGAAGCGTTGTGGTTCATGGCATTTCTCCAGTATAAATATTCTGATTTTGAAATGGAAAAAAACCCTACAATTTCACCTCGCACGTTGTGGCATTTCGCCTCGGGGGATTGAGGCCCGCCATCACAAGTTTCTCGCCACGCTGAGCTCCACTGCCATATTCACACGGCCAGCTCCCAGCATCACAATACACAGTGGCAGCATGTTGCATGTGTATGGCATTGCTTAAATGCCTCAGCAACTCAAAGCGTCCTACAGCTCATCGCAAACATTCAAAGGACCACCACCCCCAAACCAATGGCTGCTATCCCTGTGAGGCGCGAGGCTGGCCTGCAAGGGGGCATCAGTCGGCCGTCTGGAACGCTCTTGCTTCCGATGTTGAGAAGCCACTTGGAGCTATGCACTTTTACATCTACATTGAAAACTCATTTCTTCGGAACTGATTTTTGTGCGTGTGTTTAGTTTGTTGTCCTTCCATCACACCTCAGAGTAGCACGTTTGACTCCATGCGGCGCGCAAGGAGTGTAAGTTTAACAGGCACAGTGGGGGGGGGGTCGGTGGGGCGATAATTGCAACGTGTAATCCAATCGAGTAATTTTCAGGTAATATTTCGAAATGGCCTACTCCTTTTAAATGACATCACGGGATATGTATGGTCCACTGTGAAGCCGACGGGCGTGCGTGTATGCACTAATTTTTAACCAGGGCGACCTGCCGGACACCACGAACCCCCGCAGCACGTGGCGAACGCGCTATCGTTTGGGTCACCCTCGCTGCGTGCCCTGCACTTTGTGACGTGGCTGCCGTGCCAGCTCCCACAATGCACTGGGCGTCATGACTTCTCTGTCGTACCGGCTCAGCACTGATTCAAGTCGCTAATTGGTTGAAGAGGGAGGAAGCCGTGGTGCAGTGGTTAGGTGACTGTTCAATGAACAAGGTGGCACAGCTAACGTCATTGGGGAGTGATATCTGCAATAGCTCAACGAAGTGGCTTATCATGTGGGCATGTATAGCAACCAAATACTATAAACGCTTGTTGCTAAATTGTGGAGGGAAAAAAAAACAGGGGACCCTTAGAAAAACCCACGCGACCACGGGGTGAAGATGCAAACTCCAAATATACAACAGGCGTCAGGGTCGGGGTCGAACCCACGACCCTCTTGCACACCAGGCCATGGCGTTAACATCTCACCACCGTAGCACCCCACATGTATGGTCAAACTACTCCTATCACTGGCACGGCCTGAGGAGTCCCACGTAAAAAAAACACACACAATGCGATGCGTGTAGCTTGAGACAAGGAATCAATGTGAAGTTGTGAAACTCAACTCACGGAACGCCGTCACGCACTGTGGATGTCGTAACAGCCGCAGCAGTCATACCCCAGTGATGTCACTAGAGCAAGCTATATGGCAGGGCTCCTGCAAATAACTATAAACTCATTTTTTTAAAATGTATATTAACAAAGCCTTCAAGACGTGTGCCGTACAACCCGTGACACACAGCCTCGGCATGCGGGTTTACAAACTGAGGGCTATTTGTTTTGCCGCATTGCGTGTTCCTTTGAGTGCACAACACGTGCTATATTTTCGGCGGCTGCTTCTTCGGCAGGTATTGGTCAATGGGTCGACACCGTCAATCCGTTAAGCTTGAGCAAAGAGCTCGAACCCTGGACCTCGGTTGTTGGCAGCTGAGCAGGATGACATGAAGAATTAGCCCTGCGAGCCTTCCAACCTTCTGAAAACCTGTAAACGTTTGACTACCTGTCCAAGTGAAACCTCCTAACCTTCCATCTTCTCTGAACTTCGACAATTATAGCATCAAACCCAACGACGAAGGCAGCGATAGTTTTCTGTTGCAGAGAATGCCTCATTTCCCACAAGGGTTGTCAGTTTGCCACACTGACACATTTAAATGGAAAGGCGAAGGCAAGATGAAAAGTACGTTCGAAATACGCATTTAGTCTGACAAATTACTCGGCGGGAATGTGTCATACACACTCTCAGAGCCGCTGCAGGGGAGTCTGGAGCTGGTTCCTAAGTTTCATTCGAAGGGAAAAAATAATCCCCTTGGGGACTTTCAAACCAGGGGCAACGTTCAGAGGAAGAGAAACAATTCCGTGAAAGAAAGTTTTGTTTTTTCTTTACGTTGAAACGGTTGATGAGACTTCACTCGCTTACATAAATGCCATCGTTTTCGAGAACCTAATCAAGGACTTTCACAAAATGGGCTGCTCAGTGATGTGTTTCTATGAAGTAATATAATTAATACCGCGCTGCTCAGCGGCTTTCGGCTAACCGTCGAACAAAGACGGTCACCGCATCGCGCGCCAATCAGATGCGTGTCTGAGGTCGTCTGGAATGTTCTTTCTTCCGATATTAGGAAGCCACTGGAGCGACGCACTTTTCAATCTGGATTGAAAATTAATTTCTTTATAACTGATGTTTGTGTTTATTTTGTTGTCCTTTCCCGCACCTTCCGATTAGCACGGTTGGCTACGTACGGTACGAAAGAAGTTCAACATACATCTATACAAATAACAGCCATGTGTTAATCTACTGTTGGATGAAGACCTCCCCATTGTGTGTCGGTCATGGGGGTGGTTTGACCATTCTTTACCACCAATGGCGGAGCCAGGATTTTCATGGTAGGGGGGGCAAGCCCTCCAGCAATGAAAAATGCTAGGAGTTGTTAGTAAGGACTTGTTAGTAAGGAGTTGTTAGTAAGCAAGGAGTTGTTAGTAAGGAGTTGTTAGTAAGTAATGAGTTGTTAGTAAGTAAGGAGTTGTTAGCAAGTAAGGAGTTGTTAGTAAGTAAGGAGTTGTTAGTAAGGACTTGTTAGTAAGGAGTTGTTAGTAAGCAAGGAGTTGTTAGTAAGGAGTTGTTAGTAAGTAATGAGTTGTTAGCGAGTAAGGAGTTGTTAGCAAGTAAGGAGTTGTTAGTAAGTAAGGAGTTGTTAGTAAGGACTTGTTAGTAAGGACTTGTTAGGAAGGAGTTGTTAGTAAGGACTTGTTAGTAAGTTGTTAGTAAGTAATGAGTTGTTAGTAAGTAAGGACTTGTTAGTAAGTAAGGAGTTGTTGGTAAGTAAGGAGTTGTTAGTAAGTAAGGAGTTGTTAGTAAGGACTTGTTAGTAAGTAAGGACTTGTTAGTAAGTAGGGAGTTGTTAGTAAGTAAGGATTTGTTAGTAAGTAAGGAGTTGTTAATAAGTAAGGAGTTGTTAGTAAGTAAGGAGTTGTTAGTAAGGAGTTGTTAGTAAGTAAGGAGTTGTTAGTAAGTAAGGAGTTGTTAGTAATAAGTAAGGACTTATTAGTAAGGAGTTGTTAGTAAGTAAGTAAGGAGTTAGTAAGTAAGGACTTGTTAGTAAGGAGTTAGTAAGTAATGAGTTGTAAGTAAGGACTTGTCCTTTGCTTGTTACTCGCCGCGTGTGCGACGATGACGCAGACATCGATCGAGGGTCGAATTGGAACCGCGTTGTGTGATCGGCATCGCGCTCGCTGAAGGTGTTGATGCCTTCAGGGAAGTCGTGGACTCTGTGGACGCGACTGCGCATAATTCTGAGTCATTATAACCGCTTTGCCGTTATTTATTGCCAATTATGGACTCGGACTATTGTCCTATCATCTCATAGAGTCCCTGGCACGTAATAATATGCTACACAGTGGCAGTGGGAGTCGCAAAATGCCGATGTATTACTAATAAACCGCAATGATCCGATCAAAATTAGGCATTTCGATAGGATCATTGGGGGGGCACGTGCCACTCCCCCCCCCCCCCCCCCCCCCCACTGGCTCCGTCAATGTTTACCACGCTGCTCAGCAGAGGTTGGTAAGGTGGGATGGCCAAGTCTGATTTTCCACTGATGTTATCCATGGCCAGGAATCAAACTGGGGACACTAGGTTCATTAATATAGTAATGGTATGAAGTAATTTGAGGCAACACAATGCAGCAAACACATTCCTGTGCCGCAGTAAAAAATGCTCAATGCATATTTATGAGTTTGTATTTTTCCATCAGGGAATATTTAAAAAAATGATCAGCAGCTGAGTTTTTCTTATGTTTTACGAATATCTGTACATATTTCTAGACGATGAAGTCGTTCACTTGTGTTGTAGTAAAGTATATGAAGCGTTGCATTTCTGTTGCTTAACATTTTAAATGTCCCATTTATCCATGTGGCTCAGGCTCGCGCATAATGTCACCTGGCAAAGACCCCATTGAGCCAAGGCAGCTATGTTGCAAGTACGGACGCAGCCTAAGACCGTCAGAAGTGGCGGCAGTTACTGGACATTTCAGGGTAATGAGTATGTGGCAACCCACAATCACCAAAAGTTGTACGGAAAATGTCCTTGTGTCGTCTCATAGTCCAGTGGTTCTCAACCTGTTTTGGCGACTGTACCCCTTCCTCATTTTTTTCAACCGAGTACCGCCTTGCCTGACCCAACACGGTTCTAGGTTATTACCATATGGATTAAAGTTCTATCATAGTTATTTTATATTGGCATATGCATTCATGAGTAGTCACCAATGACTCTCGTGAATATCATTTCACTCATTTATCATTCACCTCACGTACCCCCCAATGGCCCACGTAACCCCCATGTTGAGAACCGCTGTCATGGTCCCCCAGGTATTCTTGAAACGAGATACTGTATACACGTTCACAAAAGGGACAAACACAGAGACTATCACTCTCACACCGGCACAAAGCTGTGACTTACGGTTTCGTCAGGCAGGTCAGGTCATGTGCCGACCTCCGTCCAACCCCTGTTGGCGTGGCACCTGTCGACCAGCCTAGGGGACACGTGGCTCTTGTCTGGCTGGACGCAACAGTCTTCACCAAACGCTACGATGCCGGCGATGATTTAAATAATCTCGGACAAATTGCAGCAGTGGTTTTCACAAACTTCTTCAGGCTGAGACTTGGCAATCAAAAAGTTATGGTTTTCTATCGACTGCATTTAAGGTTATTTATGAAGAGTCTTTTTAAATTATGGGCTTCTCTTGAAATTCCAGCGAGGTCTCATTATGCAAATTAAGACATTCCTTCATTCTGCGGGGGAAGTGAATTATTCAAATGTGTCATTAATTCAGATATTTCTTTCCACATGGGAATTTTTGAATTAATTATTCATTAATCCCTTCCTGTTTTCAAAGAGCAGTCAACGTAGAGATGGCCAGCTGGCTCTGGGGATAAAATCACCCGTGTCAGAACGCAAAACCGGAAGAGTGTTTCCTCGTTAATCACGAAACTTTTCTATCCGCGAATGGCATCTGGAACCCTACACGACTGCATCGAGAGAGAGAGAACGCCAGTGATGATATAACGTGATCAAAGAGAAGGTGATGAGATAAAGAGAAAGTGAGATAGAAATAAATTATCGAAGCTTTAGAAGCATCTGCAGACGTTGCACGTACGCGATATAACTTGTAGAAGCTTTAAAAACATTTTTTTCATGTATTTAACAGCTTATTTACGTAGTTATTTAAGGTAACTCATTCAAAATGATATATTTTCGTATGCCAATATCATTATCTGCGATAGTTGCTGTTCACGAGCATCTCCCAAACGTATCCCCCCGTCACGAATAATGAGGGAATGCGGTACTGCTGAGATCCTGGGTTCCAACTCACGCAGCTACCCACGAATAAACCAGGGACATGACCACAGAAGGCGATCTACACGGTTCTGTAAATGGCATCATTCCGGTTGAACGTAAGACTTGTCATAACTCCAATTTGTGAAACCGGCTCAGACTTTGCTCGTCTTGAATCAATGCTGCTGAAATTATCATGTCCCAGAATGCCGTGCGGCGAATGAGTTGTGTAATAACGATACTTGCGTGGAGAGTTTAATATATGCGAAGGAGACATTGTTTGCTAATGTATTTTGATTCAATAAGTGTGTCTACTTCTTATCTGCACAGAGGCTCCACAGTGATAGTATAAATAGGTGAGGTTTGAATGTAAAAAAAACCTCGTGACATAATTTGGTAAAAATAGGGCATTGTGTTTCCTTGTCACTTCCAACATGCTGACAACACACAATACCTTACTGTATGAAAATCACCTTCTGTCAGGCTTCCCTTTGTAAATAATAGACTTGTCATAACATCCACGCACGGAATGGTACAATGTCACCTCTGTTGCAATGCTGTTGAAAGACATCTCACCGGAATGAACTTCCACAGGGGCACAGTCCAGCCCTGTAGCCTCGGGGATGGGGGAGAGGGGGCAGGAGGGGCTGGGGGGATGAGCCCCCCCCCCCCCCCCACTGCTGCTGATGGCTCAGGCCCCCTCCCAAATTCTCACAGCCAAGTCGAAACTCATTGGTAGAGTACTTAAATACCGAGTGACAATTACACGATGAGTACAACAGCCTTTCTATTAAAACTGTGAAACTCTTGACTTTTAAAGCTTTCGTTCGTGACTGCAGGAATTCATATTCATTGGGTCTTTCGGTAAAGCCACGTAGATATTACATTTTTTAAAGTATCACGACGTTTCGATCGCAACACAAGCAATCGTCAAAATATCACCTGATGGACGATTGCCTGTGTTGCGATCGAAACGTCGTGATATTATTATATATCGAAGAAAAATTGAACCGCAATACCTCGCTGATCTCATCCAGGCGCGTACATCAATCACGCCGAACTGCGGTCATCCTCGCTTTTGGCTTACGGTCGAACACAGACGGTGGTCACTGCATCGCGTGGCGCTTTCAGATGCGCTTCTGCGGCCGTCTGGAACGCTCTTCCGTCCGATATTAGGAAGCCACTAGAGATATGCACTTTTAAAATCTAGATTGATAACTAATTTCTTTAGAACTGCTTTGTGTTGAGTTTGTTGTCCTTCCCCCGCACCTCCGATTAGCATGGCTGGCTGTATATTTTGTGAACGAAGTTTAACAACATACGAATTGAACTATCCTTATTTTACGAGACAAGGCCCCACTGAGCTCTATAGCTCTTCATCAGAAGAAACTGCCACAAACGATAGTTCAACTAAGTGGCTTATCACGTGGAAATGTATCACCGCCAAATACTCTAAACGCGTGATGTTCATTCTAAATGTGGAGGGAAAACCCGGAGGACCCGGTGAAAAATCCTCGCGACCGCCACGGGGAGAGAGAGAGAGAGACACGCAAACTCCAAATATACAGCAGCAGGAGTCAAGGGGTGGGCATCGAACCCACGACCTCCTGTGTCCCTTTCCTCGTGTGCACAAGGGGTGATGCCCGGAGCAGGATTCGTAACAAACAAAAGCTGATCGTGTGTAGTCGCTCATTCCATTTCGTGTTTAAGAGAGGTTTGATTAATGTGCCCCGTCCCCGCAACCTCCACCCTAAGAAAAGGGCTGAGCTAGTCCAGCGATGTGCCGTGCCCTCAGAGTTACACATTCAGTCGGCATCGAGAAATATAACAAAAACAACGTCTGACAGGTGTCTTGCAATCCTAAACCCGTGCACAGTGCACATGAGATTTGTTTCAATGTTAATCATTGGTATAATTCACACGTCGTAACAGGTTCACATGGCGTAGCAGGTAACAGGCATTGATTAAAAGTATGGGGGGTTTTTTTCTTCAGATGCATTGGTATGTTGTTTTCCATTATTGCATTTTAACTTTCCCGAAAGTACTCCAACACGCCCTCATCTTGCTCTCTATTGCATCATTTTGGTCTCTTTGTCCACCTTCAATAACTATCCTGTGCAGTGCAGTGCTCTTCACCGCAATGTTTTAGCATTTGCAATAATGAATGCACTGTAATAAATACAGTGATAAAAAAAACAACTCGATAAATATGAATTAATGTTACATTATCAGCCCGTTACACTTTATATAATATAATAATGCAAACGGCATTTCCACAAAACAGCCTCGGCGACTCTCAAGCCCCTTATTCTGGAGAGTTCTGCATTTGGATGGCATGGCCAATTCCTAAAATGTGTTTGGCATGTGGGAAGAACCTGGCCATACTTCACAGACAGCCATGCACATGAGGGGATAATGCTCGAAGTTTTGCACAGATGGCTGCGATAACCATTTGTTGTAGTGCCATCTCCTAGCCACTTTGCAGCATAAGCCTATTCCGCTGACTATTTACCATCAAAGTACGAACCAGGTTCAAACCCGGCTTAGCTTCCGTCATCCAACAAGAACGGATGTTTTCGGTGATGCATGCAGAAAACAGCGCTGCACTGTTTGCCATATGGATGATATCATTACTACTATTATTATTTAAATAGTGAGCTCACACGGTGGGAAAACAGTGACACAGCATGCCAGACATTTCCTTTTAATAGCCTAATACGCGGAACCGTTCAAGCGTATGGACGTGAGCCACTTTTTTTGAACGGGAGAGCCACAGGTGTTTGACATGGAGGAATATTTAGTTTTTCCCCTACAGTTCTGTGCAGATGTCGCCACTTTAGAGACAATGCCAGAAATGCCATGCATGTGAATGCGACTGTGCACAGCTATTAAGTACCCCTTTAATATATGCAATTGAAAAAAACCCATTACCCTTGAAGTCTTCCTTGGGTTACTCCAAGGTGCCATGGTTTCAGCGAGGCTGGGGAGTTGTGTGGGATAGAGGAGAAGGGATGGGGGTGAGAGGCCCAGCGGTCCAGCCCATGGATCATAGCGTAGGGACCAGCAACCTGGCCCCTGGTATTGAACCTGTCACGTGGAGTTTGCATGTTCTCCCCGTGGTCGCGTGGGTTTTTTTGAGGGTCCTTCGGGTTTCCCCTCCACATTTAGAAACACAATGTGCGTTCGGAGTATTTGGCTACGATACATTTCCACGTGATAAGCTACTTCGTTGAGCGATCATTTGTAGCCCAGGTCGCTTCTGAGTGGCCCTTACCTGGCAAAATAAAAGATAGGTTAGTTTAATTTTAACCTGTGCGAGAACGAGGCAGTTCCTGGAACATGAACATGAGACATTTTGCTTTATTATCACGTACGAATCCCAGGACGCATGAGATAAAACATGGATAGTAGGATTTGCCCTCAAATGTGTGCTCAGCACCAAATGTGATGGAGCGCGTGATTGTGGTCAAGGGCAGCCTTGGGATTTTCTCTTGAACACTCAGTTGAAACGCCACGTGGCCCTGTCGTGTCAACATCTGTGAACGGGCATTAAGCATCGAGTGAAAGACTTCGATTCGGCGAATTCAGCACAGGGCGGCGCGTGTCGGACAGCCGAGCAAAGCACGACTGCGCTGCCGGGTCCTGCACATCTCGATTAAAAAAATAGTTACAAAGTTATAGAATCACGACGGTCTTCACACGCGGCGTGACGCTGCTAAGATTATCATCTGCGCGTCCACAACTTGTGCAGAGAGGGTGCCGCATCCATTGGAAGGTGGGAACGAATCGACTGTGAGAACGATTTATTTACCACCTAACTGTGACGTGCGGTGAGGTCAATGGCTGAGGAGGCAATGGCTCGTAGTGTCAGAGCCAGATTCACACACCGAGGGGGGCGTGGCCTCACGGAGGGGGGCGTGTTAGACACGTCCCCCTCAGTGAGGCAGATGTGATAGCTGCCTCCCCTGGTGCTTTTTCATTGCAGTTTCATGACGAGACCAGCGAGCCTAAATATCTTTATACACATACGTGAAATAAGTTACCTGGAGTATGGAAGGCGAGGACAATGAAATGAAGGGGTCTACAAACATTACATTGGTGACATACTGAGATAGTAACAGGCACGCGCTTATTGCCCACGCTCCATCCAGTTACTGAGGGGTTGCGCAATCAGAGGGGAGGCTGAGCTCGTCGCTGCCTCACCTCTCGTCTCTTCCTGTATTTGCAGCGGAGCTCCGCAAATTTGGCGAATTTGACTACAAAATGATTGGAATCGTACAGAAATAACATTTATAATAGCGATCAGTGGAAAAATCTTAATATTTATTTTATTTGATTATTCTTTTTTTACTTTTCGTAACAGCTATTTTCATTGGAGTATGACAGGTGAGGCTCTGCTCTGCCTTCCCTGCCTCCGCTGACCGCACGTCCCTGCCACCTAAGTATTTTGTGTGTATATGATTTTTTTGTTTTTTGATGTTCGTGTGTTGCTGCATGCATCTTTAGCCTGCCACGCGTTGAAGACGTTCAACGGAGGATCCCTACATGGCGAATGATTAACGTTCAAATTATTGAGGGGCGAGTGTCAAGCGAACAATTCAGCGTTAGGGGCAAGTGTCGAGCTGACAAATCAGCGTTAGGGGCGAGTGTCGAGCTGACAATTCAGAGTTAGGGGCGAGTGTCAAGCTGACAATTCAGCGTTAGGGGCGAGTGTCAAGTTCGGGGCAAGCGTCGAGCTGACAATTCAAAGTTAGGGGCGAGTGTCGAGCTGACAATTCAGAGTTGGGGCGAGTGACAAGCTGACAATTCAGAGTTAGGGGCGAGTGTCGAGCTGACAATTCAGTGTTAGGGGCGAGCGTCGAGCTGACAATTCAGAGTTAGGGGCGAGTGTCGAGCTGACAATTCAGAGTTAGGGGCGAGTGACAAGCTGACAATTCAGAGTTAGGAGCGAGTGTCGAGCTGACAATTCAGTGTTAGGGGCGAGCGTCGAGCTGTCAATTCAGCGTTAGGGGCGAGTGTCGAGCTGACAATTCAGAGTTAGGGGCTAGTGTCAAGCTGACAATTCAGCGTTAGGGGCGAGTGTCAACTGACAATTCAGCGTTAGGGGCGAGTGTCGAGATGACAATTCAGAGTTAGGGGCGAGCATCGAGCTGGCAGTTCAGAGTTAGGGCGAGTGTCGAGCTGACAATTCAAAGTTAGGGGCGAGTGTCAAGCTGACAATTTAGCGTTAGGGGCGAGTGTCGAGCTGACAATTCAGAGTTAGGGGCGAGTGTCAAGCTGACAATTCAGAGTTAGGGGCGAGTGTCAAGCTAACAATTCAGTGTTAGGGGCGAGTGTCAAGCTGACAATTCAGCGTTAGGGGCGAGTGTCGAGCTGACAATTCAGAGTTATGGGCGAGCATCGAGCTGACAATTCAGAGTTAGGGCGAGTGTCAAGCTGACAATTCAGAGTTAGGGGCGAGTGTCAAGCTGACAATTCAGCGTTAGGGGCGAGTGTCAAGCTGACAATTGAGCGTTAGGGGCGAGTGTCGAGCTGACAATTCAGAGTTATGGCCGAGCATCGAGCTGACAATTCAGAGTTAGGGCGTGTGTCAAGCTGACAATTCAGAGTTAGGGGCGAGTGTCAAGCTGACAATTCAGTATTAGGGGCGAGTGTCAAGCTGACAATTCAGCGTTAGGGGCGAGTGTCGAGCTGACAATTCAGAGTTATGGGCGAGCATCGAGCTGACAATTCAGAGTTAGGGCGAGTGTCAAGCTGACAATTCAGCGTTAGGGGCGAGTGTCGAGCTGACAATTCAGTGTTAGGGACGAGCGTCGAGCTGACAATTCAGAGTTAGGGGCGAGCGTCGAGCTGAAAATTCAGAGTTAGGGGCGAGTGTCGAGCTGACAATTCAGCGTTAGGGGCAGGTGTCAAGCTGACAATTCAGCGTTAGGGGCGAGTGTCGAGCTGACAATTGAGTGTTAGGGGCGAGCGTCGAGCTTACAATTCAGCGTTAGGGGCTAGTGTCGAACTGACAATTCAGAGTTAGGGGCGAGTGTCAAGCTGACAATTCAGCGTTAGGGGCGAGTGTCAAGTTCGGGGCGAGCGTCGAGCTGACAATTCAGAGTTAGGGGCGAGTGTCGAGCTGACAAATCAGAGTTAGGGGCGAGTGACAAGCTGACAATTCAGAGTTAGGGGTGAGTGTCGAGCTGACAATTCAGTGTTAGGGGCGAGCGTCGAGCTGACAATTCAGCGTTAGGGGCGAGTGTCGAGCTGACAATTCAGAGTTAGGGGCGAGTGTCAAGCTGACAATTCAGCATTTGCGAGTGTCAAGCTGACAATTCAGAGTAAGGGGCGAGTGTCAAGCTGACATTTCAGCGTTAGGGGCGAGTGTCAAGCTGACAATTCAGAGTTAGGGCGAGTGGCAAGCTGACAATTCAGAGTTAGGGGCGAGTGTCAAGCTGACAATTCAGCGTTAGGGGCGAGTGTCAAATTGACAATTCAGCGTTAGGGGCGAGTGTCAAGCCGACAATTCAGCGTTAGGGGCGAGTGTCGGGCTGACAATTCAGAGTTAGGGGCGAGTGTCAGTTAGGGGCAAGCGTCGAGCTGACAATTCAGAGTTAGGGGCGAGTGTCGAGCTGACAATTCACCGTTAGGGGCGAGTGTCAAGTTCGGGGCGAGCGTCGAGCTGACAATTCAGAGTTAGGGGCGAGAATCGAGCTGCCAATTCAGAGTTAGGGGCGAGTGACAAGCTGACAATTCAGAGTTAGGGGTGAGTGTCGAGCTGACAATTCAGTGTTAGGGGCGAGCGTCGAGCTGACAATTCAGCGTTAGGGGCAGGTGTCAAGTTGACAATTCAGCGTTAGGGGCGAGCGTCGAGCTTACAATTCAGCGTTAGGGGCGAGTGTCGAGCTCACAATTCAGAGTTAGAGGCGAGTGTCAAGCTGACAATTCAGCGTTAGGGGCGAGCGTCGAGCTGACAATTCAGAGTTAGGGGCGAGTGACAAGCTGACAATTCAGAGTTAGCGAGTGTCGAGCTGACAATTCAGTGTTAGGGGCGAGCGTCGAGCTGACAATTCAGCGTTAGGGGCGAGTGTCGAGCTGACAATTCAGAGTTAGGGGCTAGTGTCAAGCTGACAATTCAGCGTTAGGGGCGAGTGTCAACTGACAATTCAGCGTTAGGGGCGAGTGTCGAGATGACAATTCAGAGTTAGGGGCGAGTGTCAAGCTGACAATTCAGAGTTAGGGGCGAGTGTCAAGCTAACAATTCAGTGTTAGGGGCGAGTGTCAAGCTGACAATTCAGCGTTAGGGGCGAGTGTCGAGCTGACAATTCAGAGTTATGGGCGAGCATCGAGCTGACAATTCAGAGTTAGGGCGAGTGTCAAGCTGACAATTCAGAGTTAGGGGCGAGTGTCAAGCTGACAATTCAGCGTTAGGGGCGAGTGTCAAGCTGACAATTGAGCGTTAGGGGCGAGTGTCGAGCTGACAATTCAGAGTTATGGCCGAGCATCGAGCTGACAATTCAGAGTTAGGGCGAGTGTCAAGCTGAAAATTCAGAGTTAGGGGCGAGTGTCAAGCTGACAATTCAGTATTAGGGGCGAGTGTCAAGCTGACAATTCAGCGTTAGGGGCGAGTGTCGAGCTGACAATTCAGAGTTAGGGGCGAGTGTCGAGCTGACAATTCAGTGTTAGGGACGAGCGTCGAGCTGACAATTCAGAGTTAGGGGCGAGCGTCGAGCTGAAAATTCAGAGTTAGGGGCGAGTGTCGAGCTGACAATTCAGCGTTAGGGGCAGGTGTCAAGCTGACAATTCAGCGTTAGGGGCGAGTGTCGAGCTGACAATTCAGTGTTAGGGGCGAGCGTCGAGCTTACAATTCAGCGTTAGGGGCGAGTGTCGAGCTGAAAATTCAGAGTTAGGGGCGAGTGTCAAGCTGACAATTCAGCGTTAGGGGCGAGTGTCAAGTTCGGGGCGAGCGTCGAGCTGACAATTCAGAGTTAGGGGCGAGTGTCGAGCTGACAAATCAGAGTTAGGGGCGAGTGACAAGCTGACAATTCAGAGTTAGGGGTGAGTGTCGAGCTGACAATTCAGTGTTAGGGGCGAGCGTCGAGCTGACAATTCAGCGTTAGGGGCGAGTGTCGAGCTGACAATTCAGAGTTAGGGGCGAGTGTCAAGCTGACAATTCAGCATTTGCGAGTGTCAAGCTGACAATTCAGAGTAAGGGGCGAGTGTCAAGCTGACATTTCAGCGTTAGGGGCGAGTGTCAAGCTGACAATTCAGAGTTAGGGCGAGTGGCAAGCTGACAATTCAGAGTTAGGGGCGAGTGTCAAGCTGACAATTCAGCGTTAGGGGCGAGTGTCAAACTGACAATTCAGCGTTAGGGGCGAGTGTCATGCCGACAATTCAGCGTTAGGGGCGAGTGTCGGGCTGACAATTCAGAGTTAGGGGCGATCGACGAGCAGACAATTCAGCGTTAGGGGCGAGTGTCAGTTAGGGGCAAGCGTCGAGCTGACAATTCAGAGTTAGGGGCGAGTGTCGAGCTGACAATTCACCGTTAGGGGCGAGTGTCAAGTTCGGGGCGAGCGTCGAGCTGACAATTCAGAGTTAGGGGCGAGAATCGAGCTGCCAATTCAGAGTTAGGGGCGAGTGACAAGCTGACAATTCAGAGTTAGGGGTGAGTGTCGAGCTGACAATTCAGTGTTAGGGGCGAGCGTCGAGCTGACAATTCAGCGTTAGGGGCAGGTGTCAAGTTGACAATTCAGCGTTAGGGGCGAGCGTCGAGCTTACAATTCAGCGTTAGGGGCGAGTGTCGAGCTCACAATTCAGAGTTAGAGGCGAGTGTCAAGCTGACAATTCAGCGTTAGGGGCGAGCGTCGAGCTGACAATTCAGAGTTAGGGGCGAGTGACAAGCTGACAATTCAGAGTTAGCGAGTGTCGAGCTGACAATTCAGTGTTAGGGGCGAGCGTCGAGCTGACAATTCAGCGTTAGGGGCGAGTGTCGAGCTGACAATTCAGAGTTAGGGGCTAGTGTCAAGCTGACAATTCAGCGTTAGGGGCGAGTGTCAACTGACAATTCAGCGTTAGGGGCGAGTGTCGAGATGACAATTCAGAGTTAGGGGCGAGTGTCAAGCTGACAATTCAGAGTTAGGGGCGAGTGTCAAGCTAACAATTCAGTGTTAGGGGCGAGTGTCAAGCTGACAATTCAGCGTTAGGGGCGAGTGTCGAGCTGACAATTCAGAGTTATGGGCGAGCATCGAGCTGACAATTCAGAGTTAGGGCGAGTGTCAAGCTGACAATTCAGAGTTAGGGGCGAGTGTCAAGCTGACAATTCAGCGTTAGGGGCGAGTGTCAAGCTGACAATTGAGCGTTAGGGGCGAGTGTCGAGCTGACAATTCAGAGTTATGGCCGAGCATCGAGCTGACAATTCAGAGTTAGGGCGAGTGTCAAGCTGACAATTCAGAGTTAGGGGCGAGTGTCAAGCTGACAATTCAGTATTAGGGGCGAGTGTCAAGCTGACAATTCAGCGTTAGGGGCGAGTGTCGAGCTGACAATTCAGAGTTAGGGGCGAGTGTCGAGCTGACAATTCAGTGTTAGGGACGAGCGTCGAGCTGACAATTCAGAGTTAGGGGCGAGCGTCGAGCTGAAAATTCAGAGTTAGGGGCGAGTGTCGAGCTGACAATTCAGCGTTAGGGGCAGGTGTCAAGCTGACAATTCAGCGTTAGGGGCGAGTGTCGAGCTGACAATTCAGTGTTAGGGGCGAGCGTCGAGCTTACAATTCAGCGTTAGGGGCGAGTGTCGAGCTGAAAATTCAGAGTTAGGGGCGAGTGTCAAGCTGACAATTCAGCGTTAGGGGCGAGTGTCAAGTTCGGGGCGAGCGTCGAGCTGACAATTCAGAGTTAGGGGCGAGTGTCGAGCTGACAAATCAGAGTTAGGGGCGAGTGACAAGCTGACAATTCAGAGTTAGGGGTGAGTGTCGAGCTGACAATTCAGTGTTAGGGGCGAGCGTCGAGCTGACAATTCAGCGTTAGGGGCGAGTGTCGAGCTGACAATTCAGAGTTAGGGGCGAGTGTCAAGCTGACAATTCAGCATTTGCGAGTGTCAAGCTGACAATTCAGAGTAAGGGGCGAGTGTCAAGCTGACATTTCAGCGTTAGGGGCGAGTGTCAAGCTGACAATTCAGAGTTAGGGCGAGTGGCAAGCTGACAATTCAGAGTTAGGGGCGAGTGTCAAGCTGACAATTCAGCGTTAGGGGCGAGTGTCAAACTGACAATTCAGCGTTAGGGGCGAGTGTCATGCCGACAATTCAGCGTTAGGGGCGAGTGTCGGGCTGACAATTCAGAGTTAGGGGCGATCGACGAGCAGACAATTCAGCGTTAGGGGCGAGTGTCAGTTAGGGGCAAGCGTCGAGCTGACAATTCAGAGTTAGGGGCGAGTGTCGAGCTGACAATTCACCGTTAGGGGCGAGTGTCAAGTTCGGGGCGAGCGTCGAGCTGACAATTCAGAGTTAGGGGCGAGAATCGAGCTGCCAATTCAGAGTTAGGGGCGAGTGACAAGCTGACAATTCAGAGTTAGGGGTGAGTGTCGAGCTGACAATTCAGTGTTAGGGGCGAGCGTCGAGCTGACAATTCAGCGTTAGGGGCAGGTGTCAAGTTGACAATTCAGCGTTAGGGGCGAGCGTCGAGCTTACAATTCAGCGTTAGGGGCGAGTGTCGAGCTCACAATTCAGAGTTAGGGGCGAGTGTCAAGCTGACAATTCAGCGTTAGGGGCGAGTGTCGAGCTGACAATTCAGCGTTAGGGGCGAGTGTCAAGTTCGGGGCGTGCGTCGAGCTTACAATTCAGAGTTAGGGGTGAGTGACAAGCTGACAATTCAGAGTTAGGGGCGAGTGTCGAGCTGACAATTCAGTGTTAGGGGCGAGCGTCGAGCTGACAATTCAGCGTTAGGGGCGAGTGTCGAGCTGACAATTCAGAGTTAGGGGCTAGTGTCAAGCTGACAATTCAGCGTTAGGGGCGAGTTACAACTGACAATTCAGCGTTAGGGGCGAGTGTCGAGATGACAATTCAGAGTTAGGGGCGAGCATCGAGCTGGCAATTCAGAGTTAGGGCGAGTGTCGAGCTGACAATTCAAAGTTAGGGGCGAGTGTCAAGCTGACAATTTAGCGTTAGGGGCGAGTGTCGAGCTGACAATTCAGAGTTAGGGGCGAGTGTCCAGCTGACAATTCAGAGTTAGGGGCGAGTGTAAAGCTAACAATTCAGTGTTAGGGGCGAGTGTCAAGCTGACAATTCAGCGTTAGGGGCGAGTGTCGAGCTGACAATTCAGAGTTATGGGCGAGCATCGAGCTGACAATTCAGAGTTAGGGCGAGTGTCAAGCTGACAATTCAGAGTTAGGGGCGAGTGTCAAGCTGACAATTCAGCGTTAGGGGCGAGTGTCAGGCTGACAATTGAGCGTTGGGGGCGAGTGTCGAGCTGACAATTCAGAGTTATGGCCGAGCATCGAGCTGACAATTCAGAGTTAGGGCGAGTGTCAAGCTGACAATTCAGAGTTAGGGGCGAGTGTCAAGCCGACAATTCAGTATTAGGGGCGAGTGTCAAGCTGACAATTCAGCGTTAGGGGCGATTGTCGAGCTGACAATTCAGAGTTATGGGCGAGCATCGAGCTGACAATTCAGAGTTAGGGCGAGTGTCAAGCTGACAATTCAGCGTTAGGGGCGAGAGTGTCAAGCTGACAATTCAGAGTTAGGGGCGAGTGTCGAGCTGACAATTCAGTGTTAAGGACGAGCGTGGAGCTGACAATTCGGAGTTAGGGGCGAGCGTCGAGCTAAAAATTCAGAGTTAGGGGCGAGTGTCGAGCTGACAATTCAGCGTTAGGGGCGAGAGTGTCAAGCTGACAATTCAGAGTTAGGGGCGAGTGTCGAGCTGACAATTCAGTGTTAGGGACGAGCGTCGAGCTGACAATTCAGAGTTAGGGGCGAGCGTCGAGCTGAAAATTCAGAGTTAGGGGCGAGTGTCGAGCTGACAATTCAGCGTTAGGGGCAGGTGTCAAGCTGACAATTCAGCGTTAGGGGCGAGTGTCGAGCTGACAATTCAGTGTTAGGGGCGAGCGTCGAGCTTACAATTCAGCGTTTAGGGCGAGTGTCGAGCTGACAATTCAGAGTTAGGGGCGAGTGTCAAGCTGACAATTCAGCGTTAGGGGCGAGTGTCAAGTTCGGGGCGAGCGTCGAGCTGACAATTCAGAGTTAGGGGCGAGTGTCGAGCTGACAAATCAGAGTTAGGGGCGAGTGACAAGCTGACAATTCAGAGTTAGGTGTGAGTGTCGAGCTGACAATTCAGTGTTAGGGGCGAGCGTCGAGCTGACAATTCAGCGTTAGGGGCGAGTGTCGAGCTGACAATTCAGAGTTAGGGGCGAGTGTCAAGCTGACAATTCAGCATTTGCGAGTGTCAAGCTGACAATTCAGAGTTAGGGGCGAGTGTCAAGCTGACATTTCAGCGTTAGGGGCGAGTGTCAAGCTGACAATTCAGAGTTAGGGCGAGTGGCAAGCTGACAATTCAGTGTTAGGGGCGAGTGTCAAGCTGACAATTCAGCGTTAGGGGCGAGTGTCAAACTGACAATTCAGCGTTAGGGGCGAGTGTCAAGCCGACAATTCAGCGTTAGGGGCGAGTGTCGGGCTGACAATTCAGAGTTAGGGGCGATCGACGAGCAGACAATTCAGCGTTAGGGGCGATTGTCAGTTAGGGGCAAGCGTCGAGCTGACAATTCAGAGTTAGGGGCGAGTGTCGAGCTGACAATTCACCGTTAGGGGCGAGTGTCAAGTTCGGGGCGAGCGTCGAGCTGACAATTCAGAGTTAGGGGCGAGAATCGAGCTGCCAATTCAGAGTTAGGGGCGAGTGACAAGCTGACAATTCAGAGTTAGGGGTGAGTGTCGAGCTGACAATTCAGTGTTAGGGGCGAGCGTCGAGCTGACAATTCAGCGTTAGGGGCAGGTGTCAAGTTGACAATTCAGCGTTAGGGGCGAGCGTCGAGCTTACAATTCAGAGTTAGGGGCGAGTGTCAAGCTGACAATTCAGCGTTAGGGGCGAGTGTCAAGCTGACAATTGAGCGTTAGGGGCGAGTGTCGAGCTGACAATTCAGAGTTATGGCCGAGCATCGAGCTGACAATTCAGAGTTAGGGTGAGTGTCAAGCTGACAATTCAGAGTTAGGGGCGAGTGTCAAGCTGACAATTCAGTATTAGGGGCGAGTGTCAAGCTGACAATTCAGCGTTAGGGGCGAGTGTCGAGCTGACAATTCAAAGTTATGGGCGAGCATCGAGCTGACAATTCAGAGTTAGGGCGAGTGTCAAGCTGACAATTAAGCGTTAGGGGCGAGAGTGTCAAGCTGACAATTCAGAGTTAGGGGCGAGTGTCGAGCTGACAATTCAATGTTAGGGACGAGCGTCGAGCTGACAATTCAGAGTTAGGGGCGAGCGTCGAGCTGAAAATTCAGAGTTAGGGGCGAGCGTCGAGCTGACAATTCAGCGTTAGGGGCAGGTGTCAAGTTGACAATTCAGCGTTAGGGGCGAGCGTCGAGCTTACAATTCAGCGTTAGGGGCGAGTGTCGAGCTCACAATTCAGAGTTAGGGGCGAGTGTCAAGCTGACAATTCAGCGTTAGGGGCGAGTGTCGAGCTGACAATTCAGCGTTAGGGGCGAGTGTCAAGTTCGGGGCGTGCGTCGAGCTTACAATTCAGAGTTAGGGGTGAGTGACAAGCTGACAATTCAGAGTTAGGGGCGAGTGTCGAGCTGACAATTCAGTGTTAGGGGCGAGCGTCGAGCTGACAATTCAGCGTTAGGGGCGAGTGTCGAGCTGACAATTCAGAGTTAGGGGCTAGTGTCAAGCTGACAATTCAGCGTTAGGGGCGAGTTACAACTGACAATTCAGCGTTAGGGGCGAGTGTCGAGATGACAATTCAGAGTTAGGGGCGAGCATCGAGCTGGCAATTCAGAGTTAGGGCGAGTGTCGAGCTGACAATTCAAAGTTAGGGGCGAGTGTCAAGCTGACAATTTAGCGTTAGGGGCGAGTGTCGAGCTGACAATTCAGAGTTAGGGGCGAGTGTCCAGCTGACAATTCAGAGTTAGGGGCGAGTGTAAAGCTAACAATTCAGTGTTAGGGGCGAGTGTCAAGCTGACAATTCAGCGTTAGGGGCGAGTGTCGAGCTGACAATTCAGAGTTATGGGCGAGCATCGAGCTGACAATTCAGAGTTAGGGCGAGTGTCAAGCTGACAATTCAGAGTTAGGGGCGAGTGTCAAGCTGACAATTCAGCGTTAGGGGCGAGTGTCAGGCTGACAATTGAGCGTTGGGGGCGAGTGTCGAGCTGACAATTCAGAGTTATGGCCGAGCATCGAGCTGACAATTCAGAGTTAGGGCGAGTGTCAAGCTGACAATTCAGAGTTAGGGGCGAGTGTCAAGCCGACAATTCAGTATTAGGGGCGAGTGTCAAGCTGACAATTCAGCGTTAGGGGCGATTGTCGAGCTGACAATTCAGAGTTATGGGCGAGCATCGAGCTGACAATTCAGAGTTAGGGCGAGTGTCAAGCTGACAATTCAGCGTTAGGGGCGAGAGTGTCAAGCTGACAATTCAGAGTTAGGGGCGAGTGTCGAGCTGACAATTCAGTGTTAAGGACGAGCGTGGAGCTGACAATTCGGAGTTAGGGGCGAGCGTCGAGCTAAAAATTCAGAGTTAGGGGCGAGTGTCGAGCTGACAATTCAGCGTTAGGGGCGAGAGTGTCAAGCTGACAATTCAGAGTTAGGGGCGAGTGTCGAGCTGACAATTCAGTGTTAGGGACGAGCGTCGAGCTGACAATTCAGAGTTAGGGGCGAGCGTCGAGCTGAAAATTCAGAGTTAGGGGCGAGTGTCGAGCTGACAATTCAGCGTTAGGGGCAGGTGTCAAGCTGACAATTCAGCGTTAGGGGCGAGTGTCGAGCTGACAATTCAGTGTTAGGGGCGAGCGTCGAGCTTACAATTCAGCGTTTAGGGCGAGTGTCGAGCTGACAATTCAGAGTTAGGGGCGAGTGTCAAGCTGACAATTCAGCGTTAGGGGCGAGTGTCAAGTTCGGGGCGAGCGTCGAGCTGACAATTCAGAGTTAGGGGCGAGTGTCGAGCTGACAAATCAGAGTTAGGGGCGAGTGACAAGCTGACAATTCAGAGTTAGGTGTGAGTGTCGAGCTGACAATTCAGTGTTAGGGGCGAGCGTCGAGCTGACAATTCAGCGTTAGGGGCGAGTGTCGAGCTGACAATTCAGAGTTAGGGGCGAGTGTCAAGCTGACAATTCAGCATTTGCGAGTGTCAAGCTGACAATTCAGAGTTAGGGGCGAGTGTCAAGCTGACATTTCAGCGTTAGGGGCGAGTGTCAAGCTGACAATTCAGAGTTAGGGCGAGTGGCAAGCTGACAATTCAGTGTTAGGGGCGAGTGTCAAGCTGACAATTCAGCGTTAGGGGCGAGTGTCAAACTGACAATTCAGCGTTAGGGGCGAGTGTCAAGCCGACAATTCAGCGTTAGGGGCGAGTGTCGGGCTGACAATTCAGAGTTAGGGGCGATCGACGAGCAGACAATTCAGCGTTAGGGGCGATTGTCAGTTAGGGGCAAGCGTCGAGCTGACAATTCAGAGTTAGGGGCGAGTGTCGAGCTGACAATTCACCGTTAGGGGCGAGTGTCAAGTTCGGGGCGAGCGTCGAGCTGACAATTCAGAGTTAGGGGCGAGAATCGAGCTGCCAATTCAGAGTTAGGGGCGAGTGACAAGCTGACAATTCAGAGTTAGGGGTGAGTGTCGAGCTGACAATTCAGTGTTAGGGGCGAGCGTCGAGCTGACAATTCAGCGTTAGGGGCAGGTGTCAAGTTGACAATTCAGCGTTAGGGGCGAGCGTCGAGCTTACAATTCAGAGTTAGGGGCGAGTGTCAAGCTGACAATTCAGCGTTAGGGGCGAGTGTCAAGCTGACAATTGAGCGTTAGGGGCGAGTGTCGAGCTGACAATTCAGAGTTATGGCCGAGCATCGAGCTGACAATTCAGAGTTAGGGTGAGTGTCAAGCTGACAATTCAGAGTTAGGGGCGAGTGTCAAGCTGACAATTCAGTATTAGGGGCGAGTGTCAAGCTGACAATTCAGCGTTAGGGGCGAGTGTCGAGCTGACAATTCAAAGTTATGGGCGAGCATCGAGCTGACAATTCAGAGTTAGGGCGAGTGTCAAGCTGACAATTAAGCGTTAGGGGCGAGAGTGTCAAGCTGACAATTCAGAGTTAGGGGCGAGTGTCGAGCTGACAATTCAATGTTAGGGACGAGCGTCGAGCTGACAATTCAGAGTTAGGGGCGAGCGTCGAGCTGAAAATTCAGAGTTAGGGGCGAGTGTCGAGCTGACAATTCAGCGTTAGGGGCAGGTGTCAAGCTGACAATTCAGCGTTAGGGGCGAGTGTCGAGCTGACAATTCAGTGTTAGGGGCGAGCGTCGAGCTTACAATTCAGCGTTAGGGGCTAGTGTCGAGCTGACAATTCAGAGTTAGGGGCGAGTGTCAAGCTGACAATTCAGCGTTAGGGGCGAGTGTCAAGTTCGGGGCGAGCGTCGAGCTGACAATTCAGAGTTAGGGGCGAGTGTCGAGCTGACAAATCAGAGTTAGGGGCGAGTGACAAGCTGACAATTCAGAGTTAAGGGTGAGTGTCGAGCTGACAATTCAGTGTTAGGGGCGAGCGTCAAGCTGACAATTCAGCGTTAGGGGCGAGTGTCGAGCTGAAAATTCAGAGTTAGGGGCGAGTGTCAAGCTGACAATTCAGCATTTGCGAGTGTCAAGCTAACAATTCAGAGTTAGGGGCGAGTGTCAAGCTGACATTTCAGCGTTAGGGGCGAGTGTCAAGCTGACAATTCAGAGTTAGGGCGAGTGGCAAGCTGACAATTCAGAGTTAGGGGCGAATGTCAAGCTGACAATTCAGCGTTAGGGGCGAGTGTCAAACTGACAATTCAGCGTTAGGGGCGAGTGTCAAGCCGACAATTCAGCGTTAGGGGCGAGTGTCGGGCTGACAATTCAGAGTTAGGGGCGATCGACGAGCAGACAATTCAGCGTTAGGGGCGAGTGTCAGTTAGGGGCAAGCGTCGAGCTGACAATTCAGAGTTAGGGGCGAGTGTCGAGCTGACAATTCACCGTTAGGGGCGAGTGTCAAGTTCGGGGCGAGCGTCGAGCTGACAATTCAGAGTTAGGGGCGAGAATCGAGCTGCCAATTCAGAGTTAGGGGCGAGTGACAAGCTGACAATTCAGAGTTAGGGGTGAGTGTCGAGCTGACAATTCAGTGTGAGGGGCGAGCGTCGAGCTGACAATTCAGCGTTAGGGGCAGGTGTCAAGTTGACAATTCAGCGTTAGGGGCGAGCATCGAGCTTACAATTCAGCGTTAGGGGCGAGTGTCGAGCTCACAATTCAGAGTTAGGGGCGAGTGTCAAGCTGACAATTCAGCGTTAGGGGCGAGTGTCGAGCTGACAATTCAGCGTTAGGGGCGAGTGTCAAGTTCGGGGCGAGCGTCGAGCTGACAATTCAGAGTTAGGGGCGAGTGTCGAGCTGACAATTCAGTGTTAGGGGCGAGCGTCGAGCTGAAAATTCAGAGTTAGGGGCGAGTGTCGAGCTGACAATTCAGCGTTAGGGGCAGGTGTCAAGCTGACAATTCAGCGTTAGGGGCGAGTGTCGAGCTGACAATTCAGTGTTAGGGGCGAGCGTCGAGCTTACAATTCAGCGTTTAGGGCGAGTGTCGAGCTGACAATTCAGAGTTAGGGGCGAGTGTCAAGCTGACAAATCAGAGTTAGGGGCGAGTGACAAGCTGACAATTCAGAGTTAGGTGTGAGTGTCGAGCGGACAATTCAGTGTTAGGGGCGAGCGTCGAGCTGACAATTCAGCGTGAGGGGCGAGTGTCGAGCTGACAATTCAGAGTTAGGGGCGAGTGTCAAGCTGACAATTCAGCATTTGCGAGTGTCAAGCTGACAATTCAGAGTTAGGGGCGAGTGTCAAGCTGACATTTCAGCGTTAGGGGCGAGTGTCAAGCTGACAATTCAGAGTTAGGGCGAGTGGCAAGCTGACAATTCAGAGTTAGGGGCGAGTGTCAAGCTGACAATTCAGCGTTAGGGGCGAGTGTCAAACTGACAATTCAACGTTAGGGGCGAGTGTCAAGCCGACAATTCAGCGTTAGGGGCGAGTGTCGGGCTGACAATTCAGAGTTAGGGGCGATCGACGAGCAGACAATTCAGCGTTAGGGGCGAGTGTCAGTTAGGGGCAAGCGTCGAGCTGACAATTCAGAGTTAGGGGCGAGTGTCGAGCTGACAATTCACCGTTAGGGGCGAGTGTCAAGTTCGGGGCGAGCGTCGAGCTGACAATTCAGAGTTAGGGGCGAGAATCGAGCTGACAATTCAGAGTTAGGGGCGAGTGACAAGCTGACAATTCAGAGTTAGGGGCGAGTGTCGAGCTGACAATTCAGTGTTAGGGGCGAGCGTCGAGCTGACAATTCAGCGTTAGGGGCAGGTGTCAAGTTGACAATTCAGCGTTAGGGGCGAGCGTCGAGCTTACAATTCAGAGTTAGGGGCGAGTGTCAAGCTGACAATTCAGCGTTAGGGGCGAGTGTCAAGCTGACAATTGAGCGTTAGGGGCGAGTGTCGAGCTGACAATTCAGAGTTATGGCCGAGCATCGAGCTGACAATTCAGAGTTAGGGTGATTGTCAAGCTGACAATTCAGAGTTAGGGGCGAGTGTCAAGCTGACAATTCAGTATTAGGGGCGAGTGTCAAGCTGACAATTCAGCGTTAGGGGCGAGTGTCGAGCTGACAATTCAAAGTTATGGGCGAGCATCGAGCTGACAATTCAGAGTTAGGGCGAGTGTCAAGCTGACAATTGAGCGTTAGGGGCGAGTGTCGAGCTGACAATTCAGAGTTATGGCCGAGCATCGAGCTGACAATTCAGAGTTAGGGTGAGTGTCAAGCTGACAATTCAGAGTTAGGGGCGAGTGTCAAGCTGACAATTCAGTATTAGGGGCGAGTGTCAAGCTGACAATTCAGCGTTAGGGGCGAGTGTCGAGCTGACAATTCAAAGTTATGGGCGAGCATCGAGCTGACAATTCAGAGTTAGGGCGAGTGTCAAGCTGACAATTCAGCGTTAGGGGCGAGAGTGTCAAGCTGACAATTCAGAGTTAGGGGCGAGTGTCGAGCTGACAATTCAATGTTAGGGACGAGCGTCGAGCTGACAATTCAGAGTTAGGGGCGAGCGTCGAGCTGAAAATTCAGAGTTAGGGGCGAGTGTCGAGCTGACAATTCAGCGTTAGGGGCAGGTGTCAAGCTGACAATTCAGCGTTAGGGGCGAGTGTCGAGCTGACAATTCAGTGTTAGGGGCGAGCGTCGAGCTTACAATTCAGCGTTAGGGGCTAGTGTCGAGCTGACAATTCAGAGTTAGGGGCGTGTGTCAAGCTGACAATTCAGCATTAGGGGCGAGTGTCAAGTTCGGGGCGAGCGTCGAGCTGACAATTCAGAGTTAGGGGCGAGTGTCGAGCTGACAAATCAGAGTTAGGGGCGAGTGACAAGCTGACAATTCAGAGTTAGGGGCGAGCGTCAAGCTGACAATTCAGCGTTAGGGGCGAGTGTCGAGCTGAAAATTCAGAGTTAGGGGCGAGTGTCAAGCTGACAATTCAGCATTTGCGAGTGTCAAGCTAACAATTCAGAGTTAGGGGCGAGTGTCAAGCTGACATTTCAGCGTTAGGGGCGAGTGTCAAGCTGACAATTCAGAGTTAGGGCGAGTGGCAAGCTGACAATTCAGAGTTAGGGGCGAGTGTCAAGCTGACAATTCAGCGTTAGGGGCGAGTGTCAAACTGACAATTCAGCGTTAGGGGCGAGTGTCAAGCCGACAATTCAGCGTTAGGGGCGAGTGTCGGGGTGACAATTCAGAGTTAGGGGCGATCGACGAGCAGACAATTCAGCGTTAGGGGCGAGTGTCAGTTAGGGGCAAGCGTCGAGCTGACAATTCAGAGTTAGGGGCGAGTGTCGAGCTGACAATTCACCGTTAGGGGCGAGTGTCAAGTTCGGGGCGAGCGTCGAGCTGACAATTCAGAGTTAGGGGCGAGAATCGAGCTGCCAATTCAGAGTTAGGGGCGAGTGACAAGCTGACAATTCAGAGTTAGGGGTGAGTGTCGAGCTGACAATTCAGTGTTAGGGGCGAGCGTCGAGCTGACAATTCAGCGTTAGGGGCGAGTGTCGAGCTGACAATTCAGAGTTAGGGGCGAGTGTCAAGCTGACAATTCAGCATTTGCGAGTGTCAAGCTGACAATTCAGAGTTAGGGGCGAGTGTCAAGCTGACATTTCAGCGTTAGGGGCGAGTGTCAAGCTGACAATTCAGAGTTAGGGCGAGTGGCAAGCTGACAATTCAGAGTTAGGGGCGAGTGTCAAGCTGACAATTCAGCGTTAGGGGCGAGTGTCAAACTGACAATTCAGCGTTAGGGGCGAGTGTCAAGCCGACAATTCAGCGTTAGGGGCGAGTGTCGGGCTGACAATTCAGAGTTAGGGGCGATCGACGAGCAGACAATTCAGCGTTAGGGGCGATTGTCAGTTAGGGGCAAGCGTCGAGCTGACAATTCAGAGTTAGGGGCGAGTGTCGAGCTGACAATTCACCGTTAGGGGCGAGTGTCAAGTTCGGGGCGAGCGTCGAGCTGACAATTCAGAGTTAGGGGCGAGAATCGAGCTGCCAATTCAGAGTTAGGGGCGAGTGACAAGCTGACAATTCAGAGTTAGGGGTGAGTGTCGAGCTGACAATTCAGTGTTAGGGGCGAGCGTCGAGCTGACAATTCAGCGTTAGGGGCAGGTGTCAAGTTGACAATTCAGCGTTAGGGGCGAGCGTCGAGCTTACAATTCAGAGTTAGGGGCGAGTGTCAAGCTGACAATTTAGCGTTAGGGGCGAGTGTCAAGCTGACAATTGAGCGTTAGGGGCGAGTGTCGAGCTGACAATTCAGAGTTATGGCCGAGCATCGAGCTGACAATTAAGAGTTAGGGCGAGTGTCAAGCTGACAATTCAGCGTTAGGGGCGAGAGTGTCAAGCTGACAATTCAGAGTTAGGGGCGAGTGTCGAGCTGACAATTCAATGTTAGGGACGAGCGTCGAGCTGACAATTCAGAGTTAGGGGCGAGCGTCGAGCTGAAAATTCAGAGTTAGGGGCGAGTGTCGAGCTGACAATTCAGCGTTAGGGGCAGGTGTCAAGCTGACAATTCAGCGTTAGGGGCGAGTGTCGAGCTGACAATTCAGTGTTAGGGGCGAGCGTCGAGCTTACAATTCAGCGTTAGGGGCTAGTGTCGAGCTGACAATTCAGAGTTAGGGGCGAGTGTCAAGCTGACAATTCAGCGTTAGGGGCGAGTGTCAAGTTCGGGGCGAGCGTCGAGCTGACAATTCAGAGTTAGGGGCGAGTGTCGAGCTGACAAATTAGAGTTAGGGGCGAGTGACAAGCTGACAATTCAGAGTTAAGGGTGAGTGTCGAGCTGACAATTCAGTGTTAGGGGCGAGCGTCAAGCTGACAATTCAGCGTTAGGGGCGAGTGTCGAGCTGAAAATTCAGAGTTAGGGGCGAGTGTCAAGCTGACAATTCAGCATTTGCGAGTGTCAAGCTAACAATTCAGAGTTAGGGGCGAGTGTCAAGCTGACATTTCAGCGTTAGGGGCGAGTGTCAAGCTGACAATTCAGAGTTAGGGCGAGTGGCAAGCTGACAATTCAGAGTTAGGGGCGAGTGTCAAGCTGACAATTCAGCGTTAGGGGCGAGTGTCAAACTGACAATTCAGCGTTAGGGGCGAGTGTCAAGCCGACAATTCAGCGTTAGGGGCGAGTGTCGGGCTGACAATTCAGAATTAGGGGCGAACGACGAGCAGACAATTCAGCGTTAGGGGCGAGTGTCAGTTAGGGGCAAGCGTCGAGCTGACAATTCAGAGTTAGGGGCGAGTGTCGAGCTGACAATTCACCGTTAGGGGCGAGTGTCAAGTTCGGGGCGAGCGTCGAGCTGACAATTCAGAGTTAGGGGCGAGAATCGAGCTGCCAATTCAGAGTTAGGGGCGATTGACAAGCTGACAATTCAGAGTTAGGGGTGAGTGTCGAGCTGACAATTCAGTGTGAGGGGCGAGCGTCGAGCTGACAATTCAGCGTTAGGGGCAGGTGTCAAGTTGACAATTCAGCGTTAGGGGCGAGCATCGAGCTTACAATTCAGCGTTAGGGGCGAGTGTCGAGCTCACAATTCAGAGTTAGGGGCGAGTGTCAAGCTGACAATTCAGCGTTAGGGGCGAGTGTCGAGCTGACAATTCAGCGTTAGGGGCGAGTGTCAAGTTCGGGGCGAGCGTCGAGCTGACAATTCAGAGTTAGGGGCGAGTGACAAGCTGACAATTCAGAGTTAGGGGCGAGTGTCGAGCTGACAATTCAGTGTTAGGGGCGAGCGTCGAGCTGAAAATTCAGAGTTAGGGGCGAGTGTCGAGCTGACAATTCAGCGTTAGGGGCAGGTGTCAAGCTGACAATTCAGCGTTAGGGGCGAGTGTCGAGCTGACAATTCAGTGTTAGGGGCGAGCGTCGAGCTTACAATTCAGCGTTTAGGGCGAGTGTCGAGCTGACAATTCAGAGTTAGGGGCGAGTGTCAAGCTGACAAATCAGAATTAGGGGCGAGTGACAAGCTGACAATTCAGAGTTAGGTGTGAGTGTCGAGCTGACAATTCAGTGTTAGGGGCGAGCGTCGAGCTGACAATTCAGCGTGAGGGGCGAGTGTCGAGCTGACAATTCAGAGTTAGGGGCGAGTGTCAAGCTGACAATTCAGCATTTGCGAGTGTCAAGCTGACAATTCAGAGTTAGGGGCGAGTGTCAAGCTGACATTTCAGCGTTAGGGGCGAGTGTCAAGCTGACAATTCAGAGTTAGGGCGAGTGGCAAGCTGACAATTCAGAGTTAGGGGCGAGTGTCAAGCTGACAATTCAGCGTTAGGGGCGAGTGTCAAACTGACAATTCAACGTTAGGGGCGAGTGTCAAGCCGACAATTCAGCGTTAGGGGCGAGTGTCGGGCTGACAATTCAGAGTTAGGGGCGATCGACGAGCAGACAATTCAGCGTTAGGGGCGAGTGTCAGTTAGGGGCAAGCGTCGAGCTGACAATTCAGAGTTAGGGGCGAGTGTCGAGCTGACAATTCACCGTTAGGGGCGAGTGTCAAGTTCGGGGCGAGCGTCGAGCTGACAATTCAGAGTTAGGGGCGAGAATCGAGCTGACAATTCAGAGTTAGGGGCGAGTGACAAGCTGACAATTCAGAGTTAGGGGTGAGTGTCGAGCTGACAATTCAGTGTTAGGGGCGAGCGTCGAGCTGACAATTCAGCGTTAGGGGCAGGTGTCAAGTTGACAATTCAGCGTTAGGGGCGAGCGTCGAGCTTACAATTCAGAGTTAGGGGCGAGTGTCAAGCTGACAATTCAGCGTTAGGGGCGAGTGTCAAGCTGACAATTGAGCGTTAGGGGCGAGTGTCGAGCTGACAATTCAGAGTTATGGCCGAGCATCGAGCTGACAATTCAGAGTTAGGGTGATTGTCAAGCTGACAATTCAGAGTTAGGGGCGAGTGTCAAGCTGACAATTCAGTATTAGGGGCGAGTGTCAAGCTGACAATTCAGCGTTAGGGGCGAGTGTCGAGCTGACAATTCAAAGTTATGGGCGAGCATCGAGCTGACAATTCAGAGTTAGGGCGAGTGTCAAGCTGACAATTCAGCGTTAGGGGCGAGAGTGTCAAGCTGACAATTCAGAGTTAGGGGCGAGTGTCGAGGTGACAATTCAGTGTTAGGGACGAGCGTCGAGCTGACAATTCAGAGTTAGGGGCGAGCGTCGAGCTGAAAATTCAGAGTTAGGGGCGAGTGTCGAGCTGACAATTCAGCGTTAGGGGCAGGTGTCAAGCTGACAATTCAGTGTTAGGGGCGAGCGTCGAGCTGACAATTCAGCGTTAGGGGTGAGTGTGGAGCTGACAATTCAGAGTTAGGGGCGAGCGTCAAGCTGACAATTCAGAGTTAGGGGCGAGTGTCGAGCTGACAATTCAGCGTTAGGGGCGAATGTCAAGCTGACAATTCAGCGTTAGGGGCGAGTGTCGAGCTCACAATTCAGCGTTAGGGGCGAGTGTCAAGTTCGGAGTGAGCGTCGAGCTGCCAATTCAGAGTTAGGGGCGAGAGTGTCGAGCTGACAATTCAGCGTTAGGGGCGAATGTCAAGCTGACAATTCAGCGTTAGGGGCGAGCGTCGAGCTGACAATTCAGAGTTAGGGGCGAGTATCGAGCTGACAATTCAGCGTTAGCCGCGAGTGTTGAGCTGACGCTTCAGAGTTAGGGGCGAGTGACAAGCTGACAATTCAGAGTTAGAGGCGAGTGTCGAGCTGACAATTCAGCGTTAGGGGCGATTGTCAAGCTGACAATTCAGCGTTAGGGGCGAGTGTCAAGTTAGGGGCGAGCGTCGAGCTGACAATTCAGAGTTAAGGGGGAGTGTCGAGCTGACAATTCAGAGTTAGGGGCGAGTGTCAAGCTGACAAGTCAGAGTTAGGGGCAAGTGTCGAGCTGACAATTCAGTGTTAGGGACGAGCGTCGAGCTGACAATTCAGCGTTAGGGGCGAGTGTCAGGCTGACAATTCAGCGTTAGGGGCGAGTGTCGAGCTGACAATTCAGCGTTAGGGGCGAGTGTCAAGTTCGGGGCGAGCGTCAAGCTGACAATTCAGCGTTAGGGGCGAGTGTCGAGCTGACAATTCAGAGTTAGGGGCGAGCATCGAGCTGACAATTCAGAGTTAGGGCGAGTGTCGAGCTGACAATTCAGAGTTAGGGGCGAGTGTCAAGCTGACAATTCAGCGTTAGGGGCGAATGTCAAGCTGACAATTCAGCGTTAGGGGCGAATGTCAAGCTGACAATTCAGCGTTAGGGGCGAGCATCGAGCTGACAATTCAGAGTTAGGGCGAGTGTCGAGCTGACAATTCAGAGTTAGGGGCGAGTGTCAAGCTGACAATTCAGCGTTAGGGGCGAATGTCAAGCTGACAATTCAGCGTTAGGGGCGAATGTCAAGCTGACAATTCAGCGTTAGGGGCGAGCGTCGAGCTGACAGTTCAGAGTTAGGGGCGAGTGTCGAGCTGACAATTCAGAGTTAGCGGCGAGTGTTGAGCTGACGCTTCAGAGTTAGGGGCGAGTGACAAGCTGACAATTCAGAGTTAGGGTGATTGTCAAGCTGACAATTCAGAGTTAGGGGCGAGTGTCAAGCTGACAATTCAGTATTAGGGGCGAGTGTCAAGCTGACAATTCAGCGTTAGGGGCGAGTGTCGAGCTGACAATTCAAAGTTATGGGCGAGCATCGAGCTGACAATTCAGAGTTAGGGCGAGTGTCAAGCTGACAATTGAGCGTTAGGGGCGAGTGTCGAGCTGACAATTCAGAGTTATGGCCGAGCATCGAGCTGACAATTCAGAGTTAGGGTGATTGTCAAGCTGACAATTCAGAGTTAGGGGCGAGTGTCAAGCTGACAATTCAGTATTAGGGGCGAGTGTCAAGCTGACAATTCAGCGTTAGGGGCGAGTGTCGAGCTGACAATTCAAAGTTATGGGCGAGCATCGAGCTGACAATTCAGAGTTAGGGCGAGTGTCAAGCTGACAATTGAGCGTTAGGGGCGAGTGTCGAGCTGACAATTCAGAGTTATGGCCGAGCATCGAGCTGACAATTCAGAGTTAGGGTGAGTGTCAAGCTGACAATTCAGAGTTAGGGGCGAGTGTCAAGCTGACAATTCAGTATTAGGGGCGAGTGTCAAGCTGACAATTCAGCGTTAGGGGCGAGTGTCGAGCTGACAATTCAAAGTTATGGGCGAGCATCGAGCTGACAATTCAGAGTTAGGGCGAGTGTCAAGCTGACAATTCAGCGTTAGGGGCGAGAGTGTCAAGCTGACAATTCAGAGTTAGGGGCGAGTGTCGAGCTGACAATTCAATGTTAGGGACGAGCGTCGAGCTGACAATTCAGAGTTAGGGGCGAGCGTCGAGCTGAAAATTCAGAGTTAGGGGCGAGTGTCGAGCTGACAATTCAGCGTTAGGGGCAGGTGTCAAGCTGACAATTCAGCGTTAGGGGCGAGTGTCGAGCTGACAATTCAGTGTTAGGGGCGAGCGTCGAGCTTACAATTCAGCGTTAGGGGCTAGTGTCGAGCTGACAATTCAGAGTTAGGGGCGAGTGTCAAGCTGACAATTCAGCATTAGGGGCGAGTGTCAAGTTCGGGGCGAGCGTCGAGCTGACAATTCAGAGTTAGGGGCGAGTGTCGAGCTGACAAATCAGAGTTAGGGGCGAGTGACAAGCTGACAATTCAGAGTTAGGGGCGAGCGTCAAGCTGACAATTCAGCGTTAGGGGCGAGTGTCGAGCTGAAAATTCAGAGTTAGGGGCGAGTGTCAAGCTGACAATTCAGCATTTGCGAGTGTCAAGCTAACAATTCAGAGTTAGGGGCGAGTGTCAAGCTGACATTTCAACGTTAGGGGCGAGTGTCAAGCTGACAATTCAGAGTTAGGGCGAGTGGCAAGCTGACAATTCAGAGTTAGGGGCGAGTGTCAAGCTGACAATTCAGCGTTAGGGGCGAGTGTCAAACTGACAATTCAGCGTTAGGGGCGAGTGTCAAGCCGACAATTCAGCGTTAGGGGCGAGTGTCGGGCTGACAATTCAGAGTTAGGGGCGATCGACGAGCAGACAATTCAGCGTTAGGGGCGAGTGTCAGTTAGGGGCAAGCGTCGAGCTGACAATTCAGAGTTAGGGGCGAGTGTCGAGCTGACAATTCACCGTTAGGGGCGAGTGTCAAGTTCGGGGCGAGCGTCGAGCTGACAATTCAGAGTTAGGGGCGAGAATCGAGCTGCCAATTCAGAGTTAGGGGCGAGTGACAAGCTGACAATTCAGAGTTAGGGGTGAGTGTCGAGCTGACAATTCAGTGTGAGGGGCGAGCGTCGAGCTGACAATTCAGCGTTAGGGGCAGGTGTCAAGTTGACAATTCAGCGTTAGGGGCGAGCATCGAGCTTACAATTCAGCGTTAGGGGCGAGTGTCGAGCTCACAATTCAGAGTTAGGGGCGAGTGTCAAGCTGACAATTCAGCGTTAGGGGCGAGTGTCGAGCTGACAATTCAGCGTTAGGGGCGAGTGTCAAGTTCGGGGCGAGCGTCGAGCTGACAATTCAGAGTTAGGGGCGAGTGACAAGCTGACAATTCAGAGTTAGGGGCGAGTGTCGAGCTGACAATTCAGTGTTAGGGGCGAGCGTCGAGCTGAAAATTCAGAGTTAGGGGCGAGTGTCGAGCTGACAATTCAGCGTTAGGGGCAGGTGTCAAGCTGACAATTCAGCGTTAGGGGCGAGTGTCGAGCTGACAATTCAGTGTTAGGGGCGAGCGTCGAGCTTACAATTCAGCGTTTAGGGCGAGTGTCGAGCTGACAATTCAGAGTTAGGGGCGAGTGTCAAGCTGACAAATCAGAGTTAGGTGTGAGTGTCGAGCTGACAATTCAGTGTTAGGGGCGAGCGTCGAGCTGACAATTCAGCGTGAGGGGCGAGTGTCGAGCTGACAATTCAGAGTTAGGGGCGAGTGTCAAGCTGACAATTCAGCATTTGCGAGTGTCAAGCTGACAATTCAGAGTTAGGGGCGAGTGTCAAGCTGACATTTCAGCGTTAGGGGCGAGTGTCAAGCTGACAATTCAGAGTTAGGGCGAGTGGCAAGCTGACAATTCAGAGTTAGGGGCGAGTGTCAAGCTGACAATTCAGCGTTAGGGGCGAGTGTCAAACTGACAATTCAACGTTAGGGGCGAGTGTCAAGCCGACAATTCAGCGTTAGGGGCGAGTGTCGGGCTGACAATTCAGAGTTAGGGGCGATCGACGAGCAGACAATTCAGCGTTAGGGGCGAGTGTCAGTTAGGGGCAAGCGTCGAGCTGACAATTCAGAGTTAGGGGCGAGCGTCGAGCTGACAATTCACCGTTAGGGGCGAGTGTCAAGTTCGGGGCGAGCGTCGAGCTGACAATTCAGAGTTAGGGGCGAGAATCGAGCTGACAATTCAGAGTTAGGGGCGAGTGACAAGCTGACAATTCAGAGTTAGGGGTGAGTGTCGAGCTGACAATTCAGTGTTAGGGGCGAGCGTCGAGCTGACAATTCAGCGTTAGGGGCAGGTGTCAAGTTGACAATTCAGCGTTAGGGGCGAGCGTCGAGCTTACAATTCAGAGTTAGGGGCGAGTGTCAAGCTGACAATTCAGCGTTAGGGGCGAGTGTCAAGCTGACAATTGAGCGTTAGGGGCGAGTGTCGAGCTGACAATTCAGAGTTATGGCCGAGCATCGAGCTGACAATTCAGAGTTAGGGTGATTGTCAAGCTGACAATTCAGAGTTAGGGGCGAGTGTCAAGCTGACAATTCAGTATTAGGGGCGAGTGTCAAGCTGACAATTCAGCGTTAGGGGCGAGTGTCGAGCTGACAATTCAAAGTTATGGGCGAGCATCGAGCTGACAATTCAGAGTTAGGGCGAGTGTCAAGCTGACAATTCAGCGTTAGGGGCGAGAGTGTCAAGCTGACAATTCAGAGTTAGGGGCGAGTGTCGAGCTGACAATTCAGTGTTAGGGACGAGCGTCGAGCTGACAATTCAGAGTTAGGGGCGAGCGTCGAGCTGAAAATTCAGAGTTAGGGGCGAGTGTCGAGCTGACAATTCAGCGTTAGGGGCAGGTGTCAAGCTGACAATTCAGTGTTAGGGGCGAGCGTCGAGCTGACAATTCAGCGTTAGGGGTGAGTGTGGAGCTGACAATTCAGAGTTAGGGGCGAGCGTCAAGCTGACAATTCAGAGTTAGGGGCGAGTGTCGAGCTGACAATTCAGCGTTAGGGTCGAATGTCAAGCTGACAATTCAGCGTTAGGGGCGAGTGTCGAGCTCACAATTCAGCGTTAGGGGCGAGTGTCAAGTTCGGAGTGAGCGTCGAGCTGCCAATTCAGAGTTAGGGGCGAGAGTGTCGAGCTGACAATTCAGCGTTAGGGGCGAATGTCAAGCTGACAATTCAGCGTTAGGGGCGAGCGTCGAGCTGACAATTCAGAGTTAGGGGCGAGTATCGAGCTGACAATTCAGCGTTAGCCGCGAGTGTTGAGCTGACGCTTCAGAGTTAGGGGCGAGTGACAAGCTGACAATTCAGAGTTAGAGGCGAGTGTCGAGCTGACAATTCAGCGTTAGGGGCGAGTGTCAAGCTGACAATTCAGCGTTAGGGGCGAGTGTCAAGTTAGGGGCGAGCGTCGAGCTGACAATTCAGAGTTAAGGGGGAGTGTCGAGCTGACAATTCAGAGTTAGGGGCGAGTGTCAAGCTGACAAGTCAGAGTTAGGGGCAAGTGTCGAGCTGACAATTCAGTGTTAGGGACGAGCGTCGAGCTGACAATTCAGCGTTAGGGGCGAGTGTCAGGCTGACAATTCAGCGTTAGGGGCGAGTGTCGAGCTGACAATTCAGCGTTAGGGGCGAGTGTCAAGTTCGGGGCGAGCGTCAAGCTGACAATTCAGCGTTAGGGGCGAGTGTCGAGCTGACAATTCAGAGTTAGGGGCGAGCATCGAGCTGACAATTCAGAGTTAGGGCGAGTGTCGAGCTGACAATTCAGAGTTAGGGGCGAGTGTCAAGCTGACAATTCAGCGTTAGGGGCGAATGTCAAGCTGACAATTCAGCGTTAGGGGCGAATGTCAAGCTGACAATTCAGCGTTAGGGGCGAGCATCGAGCTGACAATTCAGAGTTAGGGCGAGTGTCGAGCTGACAATTCAGAGTTAGGGGCGAGTGTCAAGCTGACAATTCAGCGTTAGGGGCGAATGTCAAGCTGACAATTCAGCGTTAGGGGCGAATGTCAAGCTGACAATTCAGCGTTAGGGGCGAGCGTCGAGCTGACAGTTCAGAGTTAGGGGCGAGTGTCGAGCTGACAATTCAGAGTTAGCGGCGAGTGTTGAGCTGACGCTTCAGAGTTAGGGGCGAGTGACAAGCTGACAATTCAGAGTTAGAGGCGAGTGTCGAGCTGACAATTCAGTGTTAGGGGCGGGCGTCGAGCTGACAATTCAGCATTAGGGGCGAGTGTCGAGCTGACAATTCAGAGTTAGGGGCGAGTGTCAAGTTGACAATTCAGCGTTAGGGGCGAGTGTCAAGCTGACAATTCAGCGTTAGGGGCGAGTGTCGGGCTGACAATTCAGAGTTAGGAGCGAGCGACGAGCTGACAATTCAGCGTTAGGGGCGAGTTTCGAGCTGACAATTCAGAGTTAGGGGCGAGCATCGAGCTGACAATTCAGAGTTAGGGGCGAGTGTCGAGCTGACAATTCAGAGTTAGGCGCGAGAGTGTCAAGCTGACAATTCAGAGTTAGGGGCGAGAGTGTCGAGCTGACAATTCAGTGTTAGGGACGAGCGTCGAGCTGAAAATTCAGCGTTAGGGGCGAGTGTCGAGCTGACAATTCAGAGTTAGCGGCGAGTGTTGAGCTGACGCTTCAGAGTTAGGTGCGAGTGACAGGCTGACAATTCAGAGTTAGAGGCGAGTGTCGAGCTGACAATTCAGTGTTAGGGGCGGGCGTCGAGCTGACAATTCAGCATTAGGGGCGAGTGTCGAGCTGACAATTCAGAGTTAGGGGCGAGTGTCAAGTTGACAATTCAGCGTTAGGGGCGAGTGTCAAGCTGACAATTCAGCGTTAGGGGCGAGTGTCGGGCTGACAATTCAGAGTTAGGAGCGAGCGACGAGCTGACAATTCAGCGTTAGGGGCGAGTGTCGAGCTGACAATTCAGAGTTAGGGGCGAGCATCGAGCTGACAATTCAGAGTTAGGGGCGAGTGTCGAGCTGACAATTCAGAGTTAGGCGCGAGAGTGTCAAGCTGACAATTCAGAGTTAGGGGCGAGAGTGTCGAGCTGACAATTCAGTGTTAGGGACGAGCATCGAGCTGAAAATTCAGCGTTAGGGGCGAGTGTCGAGCTGACAATTCAGAGTTAGGGGCGAGTGTCGAGCTGACAATTCAGAGTTATGGGCGAGTGTCAAGCTGACAATTCAGCGTTAGGGGCGAGCGTCGAGCTGACAATTCAGAGTTTGGGGCGAGTATCGAGCTGACAATTCAGCGTTAGCCGCGAGTGTTGAGCTGACGCTTCAGAGTTAGGGGCGAGTGACAAGCTGACAATTCAGAGTTAGAGGCGAGTGTCGAGCTGACAATTCAGCGTTAGGGGCGAGTGTCAAGCTGACAATTCAGCGTTAGGGGCGAGTGTCAAGTTAGGGGCGAGCGTCGAGCTGACAATTCAGAGTTAAGGGGGAGTGTCGAGCTGACAATTCAGAGTTAGGGGCGAGTGTCAAGCTGACAAGCCAGAGTTAGGGGCAAGTGTCGAGCTGACAATTCAGTGTTAGGGACGAGCGTCGAGCTGACAATTCAGCGTTAGGGGCGAGTGTCAAGCTGACAATTCAGCGTTAGGGGCGAGTGTCGAGCTAACAATTCTGCGTTAGGGGCGAGTGTCAAGTTCGGGGCGAGCGTCGAGCTGACAATTCAGCGTTAGGGGCGAGTGTCGAGCTGACAATTCAGAGTTAGGGGCGAGCATCGAGCTGACAATTCAGAGTTAGGGGCGAGTGTCAAGCTGACAATTCAGCGTTAGCGGCGAGTGTCGAGCTGACAATTCAGAGTTAGGGGCGAGCATCGAGCTGACAATTAAGAGTTAGGGCAAGTGTCGAGCTGACAATTCAGAGTTAGGGCGAGTGTCGAGCTGACAATTCAGAGTTAGGTGCGAGTGTCAAGCTGACAATTCAGCGTTAGGGGCGAGTGTCGAGCTGACAATTCAGCGTTAGGGCGAGTGTCGAGCTGACAATTCAGAGTTAGGGGCGAGTGTCGAGCTGACAATTCAGAGTTATGGGCGAGTGTCAAGCTGACAATTCAGCGTTAGGGGCGAGCGTCGAGCTGACAATTCAGAGTTTGGGGCGAGTATCGAGCTGACAATTCAGCGTTAGCCGCGAGTGTTGAGCTGACGCTTCAGAGTTAGGGGCGAGTGACAAGCTGACAATTCAGAGTTAGAGGCGAGTGTCGAGCTGACAATTCAGCGTTAGGGTCGAGTGTCAAGCTGACAATTCAGCGTTAGGGGCGAGTGTCAAGTTAGGGGCGAGCGTCGAGCTGACAATTCAGAGTTAAGGGGGAGTGTCGAGCTGACAATTCAGAGTTAGGGGCGAGTGTCAAGCTGACAAGCCAGAGTTAGGGGCAAGTGTCGAGCTGACAATTCAGTGTTAGGGACGAGCGTCGAGCTGACAATTCAGCGTTAGGGGCGAGTTTCAAGCTGACAATTCAGCGTTAGGGGCGAGTGTCGAGCTAACAATTCTGCGTTAGGGGCGAGTGTCAAGTTCGGGGCGAGCGTCGAGCTGACAATTCAGCGTTAGGGGCGAGTGTCGAGCTGACAATTCAGAGTTAGGGGCGAGCATCGAGCTGACAATTCAGAGTTAGGGGCGAGTGTCAAGCTGACAATTCAGCGTTAGCGGCGAGTGTCGAGCTGACAATTCAGAGTTAGGGGCGAGCATCGAGCTGACAATTAAGAGTTAGGGCAAGTGTCGAGCTGACAATTCAGAGTTAGGGCGAGTGTCGAGCTGACAATTCAGAGTTAGGTGCGAGTGTCAAGCTGACAATTCAGCGTTAGGGGCGAGTGTCGAGCTGACAATTCAGCGTTAGGGGCAAGTGTCGAGCTGACAAATCAGCGTTAGGGGCGAGCGTCGAGCTCACAATTCAGCGTTAGGGGCGAGTGTCGAGCTGACAATTCAGAGTTAGGGGCGAGTGTCCAGCTGACAATTCAGCGTTAGGGGCGAGTGTCGAGCTGACAATTCAGCGTTAGGGGCGAGTGTCGAGCTGACAATTCAGCGTTAGGGGCGAGTGTCGAGCTGACAATTCAGCGTTAGGGGTGAGTGACAGGCTGACAATTCAGAGTTAGGGGCGAGTTTCGAGCTGACAATTCAGAGTTAGGGGCGAGTGTCGAGCTGACAAGTCAGTGTTAGGGGCGAGCGTCGAGCTGACAATTCAGCGTTAGGGGCGAGTGTCGAGCTGACAATTCAGAGTTACGGGCGAGTGTCAAGCTGACAATTCAGCGTTAGGGGTGAGTGTCAAGCTGACAATTCAGCGTTAGGGGTGAGTGTCAAGCTGACAATTCAGCGTTAGGGGCGAGTGTCAAGCTGACAATTCAGCGTTAGGGGCAAGTGTCGAGCTGACAATTCAGCGTTATGGGCGAGTGTCAAGCTGCCAATTCAGCGTTAGAGGCGAGTGTCGAGCTGACAATTCAGCGTTAGGGGCAAGTGTCCAGCTGACAAATCAGCGTTAGGGGCGAGCGTCGAGCTCACAATTCAGCGTTAGTGGCAAGTGTCTAGCTAACAATTCAGCGTTAGGGGCAGGTGTCAAGCTGACAATTCAGCTTTAGGGGCGAGTGTCGAGCTGACAATTCAGTGTTGGGGGCGAGCGTCGAGCTTACAATTCAGCGTTAGGGGCGAGTGTCGAGCTGACAATTCAGAGTTAGGGGCGAGTGACAAGCTGACAATTCAGCGTTAGGGGTGATTGTCAAGGTGACAATTCAGCGTTAGGGGTGAGTGTCAAGCTGACAATTCAGCGTTAGGGGCGAATATCGAGCTGACAATTCAGAGTTAGGGGCGAGCATCGAGCTGACAATTCAGAGTTAGGGCGAGTGTCGAGCTGACAATTCAGCGTTCGGGGCGAGTGTCGAGCTGACAATTCAGAGTTAGGGGCGAGTGTCAAGCTGACAATTCAGCGTTAGGGGCAAGTGTCGAGCTGACAATTCAGTGTTAGGGACGAGCGTCGAGCTGACAATTCAGCGTTAGGGGCGAGTGTCAGGCTGACAATTCAGCGTTAGGGGCGAGTGTCGAGCTGACAATTCAGCGTTAGGGGCGAGTGTCAAGTTCGGGGCGAGCGTCAAGCTGACAATTCAGCGTTAGGGGCGAGTGTCGAGCTGACAATTCAGAGTTAGGGGCGAGCATCGAGCTGACAATTCAGAGTTAGGGCGAGTGTCGAGCTGACAATTCAGAGTTAGGGGCGAGTGTCAAGCTGACAATTCAGCGTTAGGGGCGAATGTCAAGCTGACAATTCAGCGTTAGGGGCGAATGTCAAGCTGACAATTCAGCGTTAGTGGCGAGCATCGAGCTGACAATTCAGAGTTAGGGCGAGTGTCGAGCTGACAATTCAGAGTTAGGGGCGAGTGTCAAGCTGACAATTCAGCGTTAGGGGCGAATGTCAAGCTGACAATTCAGCGTTAGGGGCGAATGTCAAGCTGACAATTCAGCGTTAGGGGCGAGCGTCGAGCTGACAGTTCAGAGTTAGGGGCGAGTGTTGAGCTGACGCTTCAGAGTTAGGGGCGAGTGACAAGCTGACAATTCAGAGTTAGAGGCGAGTGTCGAGCTGACAATTCAGTGTTAGGGGCGGGCGTCGAGCTGACAATTCAGCATTAGGGGCGAGTGTCGAGCTGACAATTCATAGTTAGCGGCGAGTGTTGAGCTGACGCTTCAGAGTTAGGGGCGAGTGACAAGCTGACAATTCAGAGTTAGAGGCGAGTGTCGAGCTGACAATTCAGTGTTAGGGGCGGGCGTCGAGCTGACAATTCAGCATTAGGGGCGAGTGTCGAGCTGACAATTCAGAGTTAGGGGCGAGTGTCAAGTTGATAATTCAGCGTTAGGGGCGAGTGTCAAGCTGACAATTCAGCGTTAGGGGCGAGTGTCGGGCTGACAATTCAGAGTTAGGAGCGAGCGACGAGCTGACAATTCAGCGTTAGGGGCGAGTGTCGAGCTGACAATTCAGAGTTAGGGGCGAGCATCGAGCTGACAATTCAGAGTTAGGGGCGAGTGTCGAGCTGACAATTCAGAGTTAGGCGCGAGAGTGTCAAGCTGACAATTCAGAGTTAGGGGCGAGAGTGTCGAGCTGACAATTCAGTGTTAGGGACGAGCGTCGAGCTGAAAATTCAGCGTTAGGGGCGAGTGTCGAGCTGACAATTCAGACTTAGCGGCGAGTGTTGAGCTGACGCTTCAGAGTTAGGTGCGAGTGACAGGCTGACAATTCAGAGTTAGAGGCGAGTGTCGAGCTGACAATTCAGTGTTAGGGGCGGGCGTCGAGCTGACAATTCAGCATTAGGGGCGAGTGTCGAGCTGACAATTCAGAGTTAGGGGCGAGTGTCAAGTTGACAATTCAGCGTTAGGGGCGAGTGTCGAGCTGACAATTCAGAGTTAGGGGCGAGCATCGAGCTGACAATTCAGAGTTAGGGGCGAGTGTCGAGCTGACAATTCAGAGTTAGGCGCGAGAGTGTCAAGCTGACAATTCAGAGTTAGGGGCGAGAGTGTCGAGCTGACAATTCAGTGTTAGGGACGAGCGTCGAGCTGAAAATTCAGCGTTAGGGGCGAGTGTCGAGCTGACAATTCAGAGTTAGGGGCGAGTGTCGAGCTGACAATTCAGAGTTATGGGCGAGTGTCAAGCTGACAATTCAGCGTTAGGGGCGAGCGTCGAGCTGACAATTCAGAGTTAGGGGCGAGTGTCAAGCTGACAATTCAGCGTTAGCGGCGAGTGTCGAGCTGACAATTCAGAGTTAGGGGCGAGCATCGAGCTGACAATTAAGAGTTAGGGCAAGTGTCGAGCTGACAATTCAGAGTTAGGGCGAGTGTCGAGCTGACAATTCAGAGTTAGGTGCGAGTGTCAAGCTGACAATTCAGCGTTAGGGGCGAGTGTCGAGCTGACAATTCAGCGTTAGGGGCAAGTGTCGAGCTGACAAATCAGCGTTAGGGGCGAGCGTCGAGCTCACAATTCAGCGTTAGGGGCGAGTGTCGAGCTGACAATTCAGAGTTAGGGGCGAGTGTCCAGCTGACAATTCAGCGTTAGGGGCGAGTGTCGAGCTGACAATTCAGCGTTAGGGGCGAGTGTCGAGCTGACAATTCAGCGTTAGGGGCGAGTGTCGAGCTGACAATTCAGCGTTAGGGGTGAGTGACAAGCTGACAATTCAGAGTTAGGGGCGAGTTTCGAGCTGACAATTCAGAGTTAGGGGCGAGTGTCGAGCTGACAAGTCAGTGTTAGGGGCGAGCGTCGAGCTGACAATTCAGCGTTAGGGGCGAGTGTCGAGCTGACAATTCAGAGTTACGGGCGAGTGTCAAGCTGACAATTCAGCGTTAGGGGTGAGTGTCAAGCTGACAATTCAGCGTTAGGGGTGAGTGTCAAGCTGACAATTCAGCGTTAGGGGCGAGTGTCAAGCTGACAATTCAGCGTTAGGGGCAAGTGTCGAGCTGACAACTCAGCGTTATGGGCGAGTGTCAAGCTGCCAATTCAGCGTTAGAGGCGAGTGTCGAGCTGACAATTCAGCGTTAGGGGCAAGTGTCCAGCTGACAAATCAGCGTTAGGGGCGAGCGTCGAGCTCACAATTCAGCGTTAGTGGCAAGTGTCTAGCTAACAATTCAGCGTTAGGGGCAGGTGTCAAGCTGACAATTCAGCTTTAGGGGCGAGTGTCGAGCTGACAATTCAGTGTTAGGGGCGAGCGTCGAGCTTACAATTCAGCGTTAGGGGCGAGTGTCGAGCTGACAATTCAGAGTTAGGGGCGAGTGACAAGCTGACAATTCAGCGTTAGGGGTGATTGTCAAGGTGACAATTCAGCGTTAGGGGTGAGTGTCAAGCTGACAATTCAGCGTTAGGGGCGAATATCGAGCTGACAATTCAGAGTTAGGGGCGAGCATCGAGCTGACAATTCAGAGTTAGGGCGAGTGTCGAGCTGACAATTCAGCGTTCGGGGCGAGTGTCGAGCTGACAATTCAGAGTTAGGGGCGAGTGTCAAGCTGACAATTCAGCGTTAGGGGCGAGTGTCGAGCTGACAATTCAGAGTTAGGGGTGAGCATCGAGCTGACAATTCAGAGTTAGGGCAAGTGTCGAGCTGACAATTCAGCGTTAGGGGCGAGTGTCGAGCTGACAATTCAGAGTTAGGGGCGAGTGTCAAGATGACAATTCAGCGTTAGGGGCGAGTGTCGAGCTGACAATTCAGCGTTAGGGGCGAGTGTCGAGCTGACAATTCAGCGTTAGGGGCGAGTGTCGAGCTGACAATTCAGCGTTAGGGGCGAGTGTCGAGCTGACAATTCAGCGTTAGGGGCGAGTGTCGAGCTGACAATTCAGAGTTAGGGGCGAGTTTCGAGCTGACAATTCAGAGTTAGGGGCGAGTGTCGAGCTGACAATTCAAAGTTAGGGGCGAGTGTCGAGCTGACAATTCAGCGTTAGGAGCAAGTGTCGAGCTGACAAATCAGCGTTAGGGGCGAGCGTCGAGCTCACAATTCAGCGTTAGTGGCAAGTGTCTAGCTGACAATTCAGCGTTAGGAGCAGGTGTCAAGCTGACAATTCAGCTTTAGGGGCGAGTGTCGAGCTGACAATTCAGAGTTAGGGGCGAGTGTCAAGCTGACAATTCAGCGTTAGGGGTGAGTGTCAAGCTGACAATTCAGCGTTAGGGGTGAGTGTCAAGCTGACAATTCAGCGTTAGGGGCGAGTGTCGAGCTGACAATTCAGCGTTAGGTGCAAGTGTCGAGCTGACAAATCAGCGTTAGGGGCGAGCGTCGAGCTCACAATTCAGCGTTAGGGGCGAGTGTCGAGCTGACAATTCAGAGTTAGGGGCGAGTGTCCAGCTGACAATTCAGCGTTAGGGGCGAGTGTCGAGCTGACAATTCAGCGTTAGGGGCGAGTGTCGAGCTGACAATTCAGCGTTAGGGGCGAGTGACAAGCTGACAATTCAGAGTTAGGGGCGAGTTTCGAGCTGACAATTCAGAGTTAGGGGCGAGTGTCGAGCTGACAAGTCAGTGTTAGGGGCGAGCGTCGAGCTGACAATTCAGCGTTAGGGGCGAGTGTCGAGCTGACAATTCAGAGTTACGGGCGAGTGTCAAGCTGACAATTCAGCGTTAGGGGTGAGTGTCAAGCTGACAATTCAGCGTTAGGGGTGAGTGTCAAGCTGACAATTCAGCGTTAGGGGCGAGTGTCAAGCTGACAATTCAGCGTTAGGGGCAAGTGTCGAGCTGACAACTCAGCGTTATGGGCGAGTGTCAAGCTGCCAATTCAGCGTTAGAGGCGAGTGTCGAGCTGACAATTCAGCGTTAGGGGCAAGTGTCCAGCTGACAAATCAGCGTTAGGGGCGAGCGTCGAGCTCACAATTCAGCGTTAGTGGCAAGTGTCTAGCTAACAATTCAGCGTTAGGGGCAGGTGTCAAGCTGACAATTCAGCTTTAGGGGCGAGTGTCGAGCTGACAATTCAGTGTTAGGGGCGAGCGTCGAGCTTACAATTCAGCGTTAGGGGCGAGTGTCGAGCTGACAATTCAGAGTTAGGGGCGAGTGACAAGCTGACAATTCAGCGTTAGGGGTGATTGTCAAGGTGACAATTCAGCGTTAGGGGTGAGTGTCAAGCTGACAATTCAGCGTTAGGGGCGAATATCGAGCTGACAATTCAGAGTTAGGGGCGAGCATCGAGCTGACAATTCAGAGTTAGGGCGAGTGTCGAGCTGACAATTCAGCGTTCGGGGCGAGTGTCGAGCTGACAATTCAGAGTTAGGGGCGAGTGTCAAGCTGACAATTCAGCGTTAGTGGCGAGTGTCGAGCTGACAATTCAGAGTTAGGGGTGAGCATCGAGCTGACAATTCAGAGTTAGGGCAAGTGTCGAGCTGACAATTCAGAGTTAGGGCGAGTGTCGAGCTGACAATTCAGAGTTAGGGGCGAGTGTCAAGCTGACAATTCAGCGTTAGGGACGAGTGTCGAGCTGACAATTCAGTGTTAGTGGCGAGCGTCGAGCTTACAATTCAGAGTTAGGGGCGAGTGTCAAGCTGATAATTCAGCGTTAGGGGCGAGTGTTGAGCTGACAATTCAGAGTTAGGGGCGAGCATCGAGCTGACAATTCAGAGTTAGGGCAAGTGTCGAGCTGACAATTCAGAGTTAGGGCGAGTGTCGAGCTGACAATTCAGAGTTAGGGGCGAGTGTCAAGCTGACAATTCAGCGTTAGGGGCGAGTGTCGAGCTGACAATTCAGAGTTAGGGGCGAGTGTCAAGTTGACAATTCAGCGTTAGGGGCGAGTGTCGAGCTGACAATTCAGCGTTAGGGGCGAGTGTCGAGCTGACAATTCAGCGTTAGGGGCGAGTGTCGAGCTGACAATTCAGCGTTAGGGGCGAGTGTCGAGCTGACAATTCAGCGTTAGGGGCGAGTGTCGAGCTGACAATTCAGAGTTAGGGGCGAGTTTCGAGCTGACAATTCAGAGTTAGGGGCGAGTTTCGAGCTGACAATTCAGAGTTAGGGGCGAGTGTCGAGCTGACAATTCAGAGTTAGGGGCGAGTGTCGAGCTGACAATTCAGCGTTAGGGGCAAGTGTCGAGCTGACAAATCAGCGTTAGGGGCGAGCGTCGAGCTCACAATTCAGCGTTAGTGGCAAGTGTCTAGCTGACAATTCAGCGTTAGGAGCAGGTGTCAAGCTGACAATTCAGCTTTAGGGGCGAGTGTCGAGCTGACAATTCAGTGTTAGGGGCGAGCGTCGAGCTTACAATTCAGCGTTAGGGGCGAGTGTCGAGCTGACAATTCAGAGTTAGGGGCGAGTGACAAGCTGACAATTCAGCGTTAGGGGTGATTGTCAAGGTGACAATTCAGCGTTAGGGGTGAGTGTCAAGCTGACAATTCAGCGTTAGGGGCGAATATCGAGCTGACAATTCAGAGTTAGGGGCGAGCATCGAGCTGACAATTCAGAGTTAGGGCGAGTGTCGAGCTGACAATTCAGCGTTCGGGGCGAGTGTCGAGCTGACAATTCAGAGTTAGGGGCGAGTGTCAAGCTGACAATTCAGCGTTAGGGGCGAGTGTCGAGCTGACAATTCAGAGTTAGGGGTGAGCATCGAGCTGACAATTCAGAGTTAGGGCAAGTGTCGAGCTGACAATTCAGAGTTAGGGCGAGTGTCGAGCTGACAATTCAGAGTTAGGGGCGAGTGTCAAGCTGACAATTCAGCGTTAGGGACGAGTGTCGAGCTGACAATTCAGTGTTAGTGGCGAGCGTCGAGCTTACAATTCAGAGTTAGGGGCGAGTGTCAAGCTGATAATTCAGCGTTAGGGGCGAGTGTTGAGCTGACAATTCAGAGTTAGGGGCGAGCATCGAGCTGACAATTCAGAGTTAGGGCAAGTGTCGAGCTGACAATTCAGAGTTAGGGCGAGTGTCGAGCTGACAATTCAGAGTTAGGGGCGAGTGTCAAGCTGACAATTCAGCGTTAGGGGCGAGTGTCGAGCTGACAATTCAGAGTTAGGGGCGAGTGTCAAGTTGACAATTCAGCGTTAGGGGCGAGTGTCGAGCTGACAATTCAGCGTTAGGGGCGAGTGTCGAGCTGACAATTCAGCGTTAGGGGCGAGTGTCGAGCTGACAATTCAGCGTTAGGGGCGAGTGTCGAGCTGACAATTCAGCGTTAGGGGCGAGTGTCGAGCTGACAATTCAGAGTTAGGGGCGAGTTTCGAGCTGACAATTCAGAGTTAGGGGCGAGTTTCGAGCTGACAATTCCGAGTTAGGGGCGAGTGTCGAGCTGACAATTCAGAGTTAGGGGCGAGTGTCGAGCTGACAATTCAGCGTTAGGGGCAAGTGTCGAGCTGACAAATCAGCGTTAGGGGCGAGCGTCGAGCTCACAATTCAGCGTTAGTGGCAAGTGTCTAGCTGACAATTCAGCGTTAGGAGCAGGTGTCAAGCTGACAATTCAGCTTTAGGGGCGAGTGTCGAGCTGACAATTCAGTGTTAGGGGCGAGCGTCGAGCTTACAATTCAGCGTTAGGGGCGAGTGTCGAGCTGACAATTCAGAGTTAGGGGCGAGTGACAAGCTGACAATTCAGCGTTAGGGGTGATTGTCAAGGTGACAATTCAGCGTTAGGGGTGAGTGTCAAGCTGACAATTCAGCGTTAGGGGCGAATATCGAGCTGACAATTCAGAGTTAGGGGCGAGCATCGAGCTGACAATTCAGAGTTAGGGCGAGTGTCGAGCTGACAATTCAGCGTTCGGGGCGAGTGTCGAGCTGACAATTCAGAGTTAGGGGCGAGTGTCAAGCTGACAATTCAGCGTTAGGGGCGAGTGTCGAGCTGACAATTCAGAGTTAGGGGTGAGCATCGAGCTGACAATTCAGAGTTAGGGCAAGTGTCGAGCTGACAATTCAGAGTTAGGGCGAGTGTCGAGCTGACAATTCAGAGTTAGTGGCGAGTGTCAAGCTGACAATTCAGCGTTAGGGACGAGTGTCGAGCTGACAATTCAGTGTTAGTGGCGAGCGTCGAGCTTACAATTCAGAGTTAGGGGCGAGTGTCAAGCTGATAATTCAGCGTTAGGGGCGAGTGTTGAGCTGACAATTCAGAGTTAGGGGCGAGCATCGAGCTGACAATTCAGAGTTAGGGCAAGTGTCGAGCTGACAATTCAGAGTTAGGGCGAGTGTCGAGCTGACAATTCAGAGTTAGGGGCGAGTGTCAAGCTGACAATTCAGCGTTAGGGGCGAGTGTCGAGCTGACAATTCAGAGTTAGGGGCGAGTGTCAAGATGACAATTCAGCGTTAGGGGCGAGTGTCGAGCTGACAATTCAGCGTTAGGGGCGAGTGTCGAGCTGACAATTCAGCGTTAGGGGCGAGTGTCGAGCTGACAATTCAGCGTTAGGGGCGAGTGTCGAGCTGACAATTCAGCGTTAGGGGCGAGTGTCGAGCTGACAATTCAGAGTTAGGGGCGAGTTTCGAGCTGACAATTCAGAGTTAGGGGCGAGTTTCGAGCTGACAATTCAGAGTTAGGGGCGAGTGTCGAGCTGACAATTCAAAGTTAGGGGCGAGTGTCGAGCTGACAATTCAGCGTTAGGGGCAAGTGTCGAGCTGACAAATCAGGGTTAGGGGCGAGCGTCGAGCTCACAATTCAGCGTTAGTGGCAAGTGTCTAGCTGACAATTCAGCGTTAGGAGCAGGTGTCAAGCTGACAATTCAGCTTTAGGGGCGAGTGTCGAGCTGACAATTCAGAGTTAGGGGCGAGTGTCAAGCTGACAATTCAGCGTTAGGGGTGAGTGTCAAGCTGACAATTCAGCGTTAGGGGTGAGTGTCAAGCTGACAATTCAGCGTTAGGGGCGAGTGTCGAGCTGACAATTCAGCGTTAGGTGCAAGTGTCGAGCTGACAAATCAGCGTTAGGGGCGAGCGTCGAGCTCACAATTCAGCGTTAGGGGCGAGTGTCGAGCTGACAATTCAGAGTTAGGGGCGAGTGTCCAGCTGACAATTCAGCGTTAGGGGCGAGTGTCGAGCTGACAATTCAGCGTTAGGGGCGAGTGTCGAGCTGACAATTCAGCGTTAGGGGCGAGTGTCGAGCTGACAATTCAGCGTTAGGGGCGAGTGACAAGCTGACAATTCAGAGTTAGGGGCGAGTTTCGAGCTGACAATTCAGAGTTAGGGGCGAGTGTCGAGCTGACAAGTCAGTGTTAGGGGCGAGCGTCGAGCTGACAATTCAGCGTTAGGGGCGAGTGTCGAGCTGACAATTCAGAGTTACGGGCGAGTGTCAAGCTGACAATTCAGCGTTAGGGGTGAGTGTCAAGCTGACAATTCAGCGTTAGGGGTGAGTGTCAAGCTGACAATTCAGCGTTAGGGGCGAGTGTCAAGCTGACAATTCAGCGTTAGGGGCAAGTGTCGAGCTGACAACTCAGCGTTATGGGCGAGTGTCAAGCTGCCAATTCAGCGTTAGAGGCGAGTGTCGAGCTGACAATTCAGCGTTAGGGGCAAGTGTCCAGCTGACAAATCAGCGTTAGGGGCGAGCGTCGAGCTCACAATTCAGCGTTAGTGGCAAGTGTCTAGCTAACAATTCAGCGTTAGGGGCAGGTGTCAAGCTGACAATTCAGCTTTAGGGGCGAGTGTCGAGCTGACAATTCAGTGTTAGGGGCGAGCGTCGAGCTTACAATTCAGCGTTAGGGGCGAGTGTCGAGCTGACAATTCAGAGTTAGGGGCGAGTGACAAGCTGACAATTCAGCGTTAGTGGTGATTGTCAAGGTGACAATTCAGCGTTAGGGGTGAGTGTCAAGCTGACAATTCAGCGTTAGGGGCGAATATCGAGCTGACAATTCAGAGTTAGGGGCGAGCATCGAGCTGACAATTCAGAGTTAGGGCGAGTGTCGAGCTGACAATTCAGCGTTCGGGGCGAGTGTCGAGCTGACAATTCAGAGTTAGGGGCGAGTGTCAAGCTGACAATTCAGCGTTAGGGGCGAGTGTCGAGCTGACAATTCAGAGTTAGGGGTGAGCATCGAGCTGACAATTCAGAGTTAGGGCAAGTGTCGAGCTGACAATTCAGAGTTAGGGCGAGTGTCGAGCTGACAATTCAGAGTTAGGGGCGAGTGTCAAGCTGACAAATCAGCGTTAGGGACGAGTGTCGAGCTGACAATTCAGTGTTAGTGGCGAGCGTCGAGCTTACAATTCAGAGTTAGGGGCGAGTGTCAAGCTGATAATTCAGCGTTAGGGGCGAGTGTTGAGCTGACAATTCAGAGTTAGGGGCGAGCATCGAGCTGACAATTCAGAGTTAGGGCAAGTGTCGAGCTGACAATTCAGAGTTAGGGCGAGTGTCGAGCTGACAATTCAGAGTTAGGGGCGAGTGTCAAGCTGACAATTCAGCGTTAGGGGCGAGTGTCGAGCTGACAATTCAGAGTTAGGGGCGAGTGTCAAGATGACAATTCAGCGTTAGGGGCGAGTGTCGAGCTGACAATTCAGCGTTAGGGGCGAGTGTCGAGCTGACAATTCAGCGTTAGGGGCGAGTGTCGAGCTGACAATTCAGCGTTAGGGGCGAGTGTCGAGCTGACAATTCAGCGTTAGGGGCGAGTGTCGAGCTGACAATTCAGAGTTAGGGGCGAGTTTCGAGCTGACAATTCAGAGTTAGGGGCGAGTTTCGAGCTGACAATTCAGAGTTAGGGGCGAGTGTCGAGCTGACAATTCAGAGTTAGGGGCGAGTGTCGAGCTGACAATTCAGCGTTAGGGGCAAGTGTCGAGCTGACAAATCAGCGTTAGGGGCGAGCGTCGAGCTCACAATTCAGCGTTAGTGGCAAGTGTCTAGCTGACAATTCAGCGTTAGGAGCAGGTGTCAAGCTGACAATTCAGCTTTAGGGGCGAGTGTCGAGCTGACAATTCAGAGTTAGGGGCGAGTGTCAAGCTGACAATTCAGCGTTAGGGGTGAGTGTCAAGCTGACAATTCAGCGATAGGGGTGAGTGTCAAGCTGACAATTCAGCGTTAGGGGCGAGTGTCAAGCTGACAATTCAGCGTTAGGGGTGAGTGTCAAGCGGACAATTCATCGTTAGGGGCGAGTGTCGAGCTGACAATTCAGCGTTAGGGGCAAGTGTCGAGCTGACAATTCAGAGTTAGGGGCGAGCATCGAGCTCACAATTCAGCGTTAGTGGCAAGTGTCGAGCTCACAATTCAGAGTTAGGGCGAGTGTCGAGCTGACAATTCAGAGTTAGGGGCGAGTGTCAAGCTGACAATTCAGCGTTAGGGGCGAGTGTCGAGCTTACAATTCAGCGTTAGGGGCGAGTGTCGAGCTGACAATTCAGAGTTAGGGGCGAGTGTCAAGCTGACAATTCAGCGTTAGGGGCGAGTGTCGAGCTGACAATTCAGCGTTAGGGGCGAGTGTCAAGCTGACAATTCAGCGTTAGGGGCGAGTGTCGAGCTGACAATTCAGTGTTAGGGTCGAGTGTCGAGCTGACAATTCAGCGTTAGGGGCAAGTGTCGAGCTGACAATTCAGCGTTAGGGGCGAGTGTCGAGCTGACAATTCAGCGTTAGGGGCGATTGTCGAGCTGACAATTCAGAGTTAGGGGCGAGTGTCAAGTTGACAATTCAGCGTTAGGGGTGTCAAGCTGACAATTCAGCGTTAGGGACGAGTGTCGAGCTGACAATTCAGAGTTAGGGGCGAGCATCGAGCTGACAATTCAGAGTTAGGGCGAGTGTCGAGCTGACAATTCAGCGTTAGGGGCGAGTGTCAAGCTGACAATTCAGCGTTAGGGGTGAGTGTCAAGCTGACAATTCAGCGTTAGGGGCGAGTGTCAAGCTGACAATTCAGCGTTAGGGGTGAGTGTCAAGCGGACAATTCAGCGTTAGGGGCAAGTGTCGAGCTGACAACTCAGCGTTAGGGGCGAGTGTCGAGCTTACAATTCAGCGTTAGGGGCGAGTGTCGAGCTGACAATTCAGAGTTAGGGGCGAGTGTCAAGCTGACAATTCAGCGTTAGGGGCGAGTGTCGAGCTGACAATTCAGCGTTAGGGGCGAGTGTCAAGCTGACAATTCAGCGTTAGGGGCGAGTGTCGAGCTGACAATTCAGTGTTAGGGTCGAGTGTCGAGCTGACAATTCAGCGTTAGGGGCAAGTGTCGAGCTGACAATTCAGCGTTAGGGGCGAGTGTCGAGCTGACAATTCAGCGTTAGGGGCGATTGTCGAGCTGACAATTCAGAGTTAGGGGCGAGTGTCAAGTTGACAATTCAGCGTTAGGGGTGTCAAGCTGACAATTCAGCGTTAGGGGCGAGTGTCGAGCTGACAATTCAGAGTTAGGGGCGAGCATCGAGCTGACAATTCAGAGTTAGGGCGAGTGTCGAGCTGACAATTCAGCGTTAGGGGCGAGTGTCAAGCTGACAATTCAGCGTTAGGGGTGAGTGTCAAGCTGACAATTCAGCGTTAGGGACGAGTGTCAAGCTGACAATTCAGCGTTAGGGGTGAGTGTCAAGCGGATAATTCAGCGTTAGGGGCAAGTGTCGAGCTGACAACTCAGCGTTATGGGCGAGTGTCAAGCTGACAATTCAGCGTTAGGGGCGAGTTTCGAGCTGACAATTCAGCGTTAGGGGCAAGTGTCGAGCTGACAAATCAGCGTTAGGGGCGAGCGTCGAGCTCACAATTCAGCGTTAGTGGCAAGTGTCTAGCTGACAATTCAGCGTTAGGGGCAGGTGTCAAGCTGACAATTCAGCTTTAGGTGCGAGTGTCGAGCTGACAATTCAGTGTTAGGGGCGAGCGTCGAGCTTACAATTCAGCGTTAGGGGCGAGTGTCGAGCTGACAATTCAGAGTTAGGGGCGAGTGACAAGCTGACAATTCAGCGTTAGGGGTGATTGTCAAGCTGACAATTCAGCGTTAGGGGTAAGTGTCAAGCTGACAATTCAGCGTTAGGGGCGAGTGTCGAGCTGACAATTCAGAGTTAGGGGCGAGCATCGAGCTGACAATTCAGAGTTAGGGCAAGTGTCGAGCTGACAATTCAGAGTTAGGGCGAGTGTCGAGCTGACAATTCAGAGTTAGGGGCGAGTGTCAAGCTGACAATTCAGCGTTAGGGGTGAATGTCAAGCTGACAATTCAGCGTTAGGGGCGAGTGTCGAGCTGACAATTCAGAGTTAGGGGCGAGCATCGAGCTGACAATTCAGAGTTAGGGCAAGTGTCGAGCTGACAATTCAGAGTTAGGGCAAGTGTCGAGCTGACAATTCAGAGTTAGGGCGAGTGTCGAGCTGACAATTCAAAGTTAGGGGCGAGTGTCAAGCTGACAATTCAGCGTTAGGGGCAAGTGTCGAGCTGACAAATCAGCGTTAGGGGCGAGCGTCGAGCTCACAATTCAGCGTTAGTGGCAAGTGTCTAGCTGACAATTCAGCGTTAGGGGCAGGTGTCAAGCTGACAATTCAGCTTTAGGTGCGAGTGTCGAGCTGACAATTCAGCGTTAGTGGCGAGCGTCGAGCTTACAATTCAGCGTTAGGGGCGAGTGTCGAGCTGACAATTCAGAGTTAGAGGCGAGTGTCAAGCTGACAATTCAGCGTTAGGGGCGAGTGTCGAGCTGACAATTCAGCGTTAGGGGCGAGTGTCGAGCTGACAATTCAGCGTTAGGGGCGAGTGTCGAGCTGACATTTCAGCGTTAGGGGCGAGTGTCGAGCTGACAATTCAGAGTTAGGGGCGAGTGTCAAGATGACAATTCAGCGTTAGGGGCGAGTGTCGAGCTGACAATTCAGCGTTAGGGGCGAGTGTCGAGCTGACAATTCAGCGTTAGGGGCGAGTGTCGAGCTGACAATTCAGCGTTAGGGGCGAGTGTCGAGCTGACAATTCAGCGTTAGGGGCGAGTGTCGAGCTGACAATTCAGCATTAGGGGCGAGTGACAAGCTGACAATTCAGAGTTAGGGGCGAGTTTCGAGCTGACAATTCAGAGTTAGGGGCGAGTGTCGAGCTGACAATTCAGAGTTAGGGGCGAGTGTCGAGCTGACAATTCAGCGTTAGGGGCAAGTGTCGAGCTGACAAATCAACGTTAGGGGCGAGCGTCGAGCTCACAATTCAGCGTTAGTGGCAAGTGTCTAGCTGACAATTCAGCGTTAGGGGCAGGTGTCAAGCTGACAATTCCGCTTTAGGGGCGAGTGTCGAGCTGACAATTCAGAGTTAGGGGCGAGTGTCAAGCTGACAATTCAGCGTTAGGGGTGAGTGTCAAGCTGACAATTCAGCGTTAGGGGTGAGTGTCAAGCTGACAATTCAGCGTTAGGGGTGAGTTGCAAGCTGACAATTCAGCGTTAGGGGTGAGTGTCAAGCTGACAATTCAGCGCTAGGGGCGAGTGTCGAGCTGACAATTCAGCGTTAGGGGCGAGTGTCGAGCTGACAATTCAGCGTTAGGGGCGAGTGTCGAGCTGACAATTCAGCGTTAGGGGCGAGTGTCGAGCTGACAATTCAGCATTAGGGGCGAGTGACAAGCTGACAATTCAGAGTTAGGGGCGAGTTTCGAGCTGACAATTCAGAGTTAGGGGCGAGTGTCGAGCTGACAATTCAGAGTTAGGGGCGAGTGTCGAGCTGACAATTCAGCGTTAGGGGCAAGTGTCGAGCTGACAAATCAACGTTAGGGGCGAGCGTCGAGCTCACAATTCAGCGTTAGTGGCAAGTGTCTAGCTGACAATTCAGCGTTAGGGGCAGGTGTCAAGCTGACAATTCCGCTTTAGGGGCGAGTGTCGAGCTGACAATTCAGAGTTAGGGGCGAGTGTCAAGCTGACAATTCAGCGTTAGGGGTGAGTGTCAAGCTGACAATTCAGCGTTAGGGGTGAGTGTCAAGCTGACAATTCAGCGTTAGGGGTGAGTTGCAAGCTGACAATTCAGCGTTAGGGGTGAGTGTCAAGCTGACAATTCAGCGTTAGGGGCGAGTGTCAAGCTGACAATTCAGCGTTAGGGGTGAGTGTCAAGCGGACAATTCATCATTAGGGGCAAGTGTCGAGCTGACAATTCAGAGTTAGGGGCGAGCATCGAGCTGACAATTCAGAGTTAGGGCGAGTGTCGAGCTGACAATTCAGCGTTCGGGGCGAGTGTCGAGCTGACAATTCAGAGTTAGGGGCGAGTGTCAAGCTGACAATTCAGCGTTAGGGGCGAGTGTCGAGCTGACAATTCAGAGTTAGGGGTGAGCATCGAGCTGACAATTCAGAGTTAGGGCAAGTGTCGAGCTGACAATTCAGAGTTAGGGCGAGTGTCGAGCTGACAATTCAGAGTTAGGGGCGAGTGTCAAGCTGACAATTCAGCGTTAGGGACGAGTGTCGAGCTGACAATTCAGTGTTAGTGGCGAGCGTCGAGCTTACAATTCAGAGTTAGGGGCGAGTGTCAAGCTGATAATTCAGCGTTAGGGGCGAGTGTTGAGCTGACAATTCAGAGTTAGGGGCGAGCATCGAGCTGACAATTCAGAGTTAGGGCAAGTGTCGAGCTGACAATTCAGAGTTAGGGCGAGTGTCGAGCTGACAATTCAGAGTTAGGGGCGAGTGTCAAGCTGACAATTCAGCGTTAGGGGCGAGTGTCGAGCTGACAATTCAGAGTTAGGGGCGAGTGTCAAGATGACAATTCAGCGTTAGGGGCGAGTGTCGAGCTGACAATTCAGCGTTAGGGGCGAGTGTCGAGCTGACAATTCAGCGTTAGGGGCGAGTGTCGAGCTGACAATTCAGCGTTAGGGGCGAGTGTCGAGCTGACAATTCAGCGTTAGGGGCGAGTGTCGAGCTGAGAATTCAGAGTTAGGGGCGAGTTTCGAGCTGACAATTCAGAGTTAGGGGCGAGTTTCGAGCTGACAATTCAGAGTTAGGGGCGAGTGTCGAGCTGACAATTCAGAGTTAGGGGCGAGTGTCGAGCTGACAATTCAGCGTTAGGGGCAAGTGTCGAGCTGACAAATCAGCGTTAGGAGCAGGTGTCAAGCTGACAATTCAGCTTTAGGGGCGAGTGTCAAGCTGACAATTCAGCGTTAGGGGTGAGTGTCAAGCTGACAATTCAGCGTTAGGGGTGAGTGTCAAGCTGACAATTCAGCGTTAGGGGCGAGTGTCAAGCTGACAATTCAGCGTTAGGGGTGAGTGTCAAGCGGACAATTCATCGTTAGGGGCAAGTGTCGAGCTGACAACTCAGCGTTATGGGCGAGTGTCAAGCTGACAATTCAGCGTTAGGGGCGAGTGTCGAGCTGACAATTCAGCGTTAGGGGCAAGTGTCGAGCTGACAATTCAGAGTTAGGGGCGAGCATCGAGCTCACAATTCAGCGTTAGTGGCAAGTGTCGAGCTCACAATTCAGAGTTAGGGCGAGTGTCGAGCTGACAATTCAGAGTTAGGGGCGAGTGTCAAGCTGACAATTCAGCGTTAGGGGCGAGTGTCGAGCTTACAATTCAGCGTCAGGGGCGAGTGTCGAGCTGACAATTCAGAGTTAGGGGCGAGTGTCAAGCTGACAATTCAGCGTTAGGGGCGAGTGTCGAGCTGACAATTCAGCGTTAGGGGCGAGTGTCAAGCTGACAATTCAGCGTTAGGGGCGAGTGTCGAGCTGACAATTCAGTGTTAGGGTCGAGTGTCGAGCTGACAATTCAGCGTTAGGGGCAAGTGTCGAGCTGACAATTCAGCGTTAGGGGCGAGTGTCGAGCTGACAATTCAGCGTTAGGGGCGATTGTCGAGCTGACAATTCAGAGTTAGGGGCGGGTGTCAAGTTGACAATTCAGCGTTAGGGGTGTCAAGCTGACAATTCAGCGTTAGGGGCGAGTGTCGAGCTGACAATTCAGAGTTAGGGGCGAGCATCGAGCTGACAATTCAGAGTTAGGGCGAGTGTCGAGCTGACAATTCAGCGTTAGGGGCGAGTGTCAAGCTGACAATTCAGCGTTAGGGGTGAGTGTCAAGCTGACAATTCAGCGTTAGGGGCGAGTGTCAAGCTGACAATTCAGCGTTAGGGGTGAGTGTCAAGCGGACAATTCAGCATTAGGGGCAAGTGTCGAGCTGACAACTCAGCGTTAGGGGCGAGTGTCGAGCTTACAATTCAGCGTTAGGGGCGAGTGTCGAGCTGACAATTCAGAGTTAGGGGCGAGTGTCAAGCTGACAATTCAGCGTTAGGGGCGAGTGTCGAGCTGACAATTCAGCGTTAGGGGCGAGTGTCAAGCTGACAATTCAGCGTTAGGGGCGAGTGTCGAGCTGACAATTCAGTGTTAGGGTCGAGTGTCGAGCTGACAATTCAGCGTTAGGGGCAAGTGTCGAGCTGACAATTCAGCGTTAGGGGCGAGTGTCGAGCTGACAATTCAGCGTTAGGGGCGATTGTCGAGCTGACAATTCAGAGTTAGGGGCGAGTGTCAAGTTGACAATTCAGCGTTAGGGGTGTCAAGCTGACAATTCAGCGTTAGGGGCGAGTGTCGAGCTGACAATTCAGAGTTAGGGGCGAGCATCGAGCTGACAATTCAGAGTTAGGGCGAGTGTCTAGCTGACAATTCAGCGTTAGGGGCGAGTGTCAAGCTGACAATTCAGCGTTAGGGGTGAGTGTCAAGCTGACAATTCAGCGTTAGGGGCGAGTGTCAAGCTGACAATTCAGCGTTAGGGGTGAGTGTCAAGCGGACAATTCAGCGTTAGGGGCAAGTGTCGAGCTGACAACTCAGCGTTATGGGCGAGTGTCAAGCTGACAATTCAGCGTTAGGGGCGAGTTTCGAGCTGACAATTCAGCGTTAGGGGCAAGTGTCGAGCTGACAAATCAGCGTTAGGGGCGAGCGTCGAGCTCACAATTCAGCGTTAGTGGCAAGTGTCTAGCTGACAATTCAGCGTTAGGGGCAGGTGTCAAGCTGACAATTCAGCTTTAGGTGCGAGTGTCGAGCTGACAATTCAGTGTTAGGGGCGAGCGTCGAGCTTACAATTCAGCGTTAGGGGCGAGTGTCGAGCTGACAATTCAGAGTTAGGGGCGAGTGACAAGCTGACAATTCAGCGTTAGGGGTGATTGTCAAGCTGACAATTCAGCGTGAGGGGTAAGTGTCAAGCTGACAATTCAGCGTTAGGGGCGAGTGTCGAGCTGACAATTCAGAGTTAGGGGCGAGCATCGAGCTGACAATTCAGAGTTAGGGCAAGTGTCGAGCTGACAATTCAGAGTTAGGGCGAGTGTCGAGCTGACAATTCAGAGTTAGGGGCGAGTGTCAAGCTGACAATTCAGCGTTAGGGGTGAATGTCAAGCTGACAATTCAGCGTTAGGGGCGAGTGTCGAGCTGACAATTCAGAGTTAGGGGCGAGCATCGAGCTGACAATTCAGAGTTAGGGCAAGTGTCGAGCTGACAATTCAGAGTTAGGGCAAGTGTCGAGCTGACAATTCAGAGTTAGGGCGAGTGTCGAGCTGACAATTCAGAGTTAGGGGCGAGTGTCAAGCTGACAATTCAGCGTTAGGGGCAAGTGTCGAGCTGACAAATCAGCGTTAGGGGCGAGCGTCGAGCTCACAATTCAGCGTTAGTGGCAAGTGTCTAGCTGACAATTCAGCGTTAGGGGCAGGTGTCAAGCTGACAATTCAGCTTTAGGTGCGAGTGTCGAGCTGACAATTCAGCGTTAGTGGCGAGCGTCGAGCTTACAATTCAGCGTTAGGGGCGAGTGTCGAGCTGACAATTCAGAGTTAGAGGCGAGTGTCAAGCTGACAATTCAGCGTTAGGGGCGAGTGTCGAGCTGACAATTCAGCGTTAGGGGCGAGTGTCGAGCTGGCAATTCAGCGTTAGGGGCGAGTGTCGAGCTGACATTTCAGCGTTAGGGGCGAGTGTCGAGCTGACAATTCAGAGTTAGGGGCGAGTGTCAAGATGACAATTCAGCGTTAGGGGCGAGTGTCGAGCTGACAATTCAGCGTTAGGGGCGAGTGTCGAGCTGACAATTCAGCGTTAGGGGCGAGTGACAAGCTGACAATTCAGAGTTAGTGGCGAGTTTCGAGCTGACAATTCAGAGTTAGGGGCGAGTGTCGAGCTGACAATTCAGAGTTAGGGGCGAGTGTCGAGCTGACAATTCAGCGTTAGGGGCAAGTGTCGAGCTGACAAATCAACGTTAGGGGCGAGCGTCGAGCTCACAATTCAGCGTTAGTGGCAAGTGTCTAGCTGACAATTCAGCGTTAGGGGCAGGTGTCAAGCTGACAATTCCGCTTTAGGGGCGAGTGTCGAGCTGACAATTCAGAGTTAGGGGCGAGTGTCAAGCTGACAATTCAGCGTTAGGGGTGAGTGTCAAGCTGACAATTCAGCGTTAGGGGTGAGTGTCAAGCTGACAATTCAGCGTTAGGGGTGAGTGGCAAGCTGACAATTCAGCGTTAGGGGTGAGTGTCAAGCTGACAATTCAGCGTTAGGGGTGAGTGGCAAGCTGACAATTCAGCGTTAGGGGTGAGTGTCAAGCTGACAATTCAGCGTTAAGGGCGAGTGTCGAGCTGACAATTCAGAGTTAGGGGCGAGCATCGAGCTGACAATTTAGAGTTAGGGCAAGTGTCGAGCTGACAATTCAGAGTTAGGGCGAGTGTCGAGCTGACAATTCAGAGTTAGGGGCGAGTGTCAAGCTGACAATTCAGCGTTAGGGGTGAATGTCAAGCTGACAATTCAGCGTTAGGGGCGAGTGTCGAGCTGACAATTCAGAGTTAGGGGCGAGCATCGAGCTGACAATTCAGAGTTAGGGCAAGTGTCGAGCTGACAATTCAGAGTTAGGGCAAGTGTCGAGCTGACAATTCAGAGTTAGGGCGAGTGTCGAGCTGACAATTCAGAGTTAGGGGCGAGTGTCAAGCTGACAATTCAGCGTTAGGGGCAAGTGTCGAGCTGACAAATCAGCGTTAGGGGCGAGCGTCGAGCTCACAATTCAGCGTTAGTGGCAAGTGTCTAGCTGACAATTCAGCGTTAGGGGCAGGTGTCAAGCTGACAATTCAGCTTTAGGTGCGAGTGTCGAGCTGACAATTCAGCGTTAGTGGCGAGCGTCGAGCTTACAATTCAGCGTTAGGGGCGAGTGTCGAGCTGACAATTCAGAGTTAGAGGCGAGTGTCAAGCTGACAATTCAGCGTTAGGGGCGAGTGGCGAGCTGACAATTCAGCGTTAGGGGCGAGTGTCGAGCTGACAATTCAGCGTTAGGGGCGAGTGTCGAGCTGACATTTCAGCGTTAGGGGCGAGTGTCGAGCTGACAATTCAGAGTTAGGGGCGAGTGTCAAGATGACAATTCAGCGTTAGGGGCGAGTGTCGAGCTGACAATTCAGCGTTAGGGGCGAGTGTCGAGCTGACAATTCAGCGTTAGGGGCGAGTGTCGAGCTGACAATTCAGCGTTAGGGGCGAGTGTCGAGCTGACAATTCAGCGTTAGGGGCGAGTGTCGAGCTGACAATTCAGCATTAGGGGCGAGTGACAAGCTGACAATTCAGAGTTAGGGGCGAGTTTCGAGCTGACAATTCAGAGTTAGGGGCGAGTGTCGAGCTGACAATTCAGAGTTAGGGGCGAGTGTCGAGCTGACAATTCAGCGTTAGGGGCAAGTGTCGAGCTGACAAATCAACGTTAGGGGCGAGCGTCGAGCTCACAATTCAGCGTTAGTGGCAAGTGTCTAGCTGACAATTCAGCGTTAGGGGCAGGTGTCAAGCTGACAATTCCGCTTTAGGGGCGAGTGTCGAGCTGACAATTCAGAGTTAGGGGCGAGTGTCAAGCTGACAATTCAGCGTTAGGGGTGAGTGTCAAACTGACAATTCAGCGTTAGGGGCGAGTGTCGAGCTGACAATTCAGAGTTAGGGGCGAGCATCGAGCTGACAATTCAGAGTTAGGGCAAGTGTCGAGCTGACAATTCAGAGTTAGGGCAAGTGTCGAGCTGACAATTCAGAGTTAGGGCGAGTGTCGAGCTGACAATTCAGAGTTAGGGGCGAGTGTCAAGCTGACAATTCAGCGTTAGGGGCAAGTGTCGAGCTGACAAATCAGCGTTAGGGGCGAGCGTCGAGCTCACAATTCAGCGTTAGTGGCAAGTGTCTAGCTGACAATTCAGCGTTAGGGGCAGGTGTCAAGCTGACAATTCAGCTTTAGGTGCGAGTGTCGAGCTGACAATTCAGCGTTAGTGGCGAGCGTCGAGCTTACAATTCAGCGTTAGGGGCGAGTGTCGAGCTGACAATTCAGAGTTAGAGGCGAGTGTCAAGCTGACAATTCAGCGTTAGGGGCGAGTGGCGAGCTGACAATTCAGCGTTAGGGGCGAGTGTCGAGCTGACAATTCAGCGTTAGGGGCGAGTGTCGAGCTGACATTTCAGCGTTAGGGGCGAGTGTCGAGCTGACAATTCAGAGTTAGGGGCGAGTGTCAAGATGACAATTCAGCGTTAGGGGCGAGTGTCGAGCTGACAATTCAGCGTTAGGGGCGAGTGTCGAGCTGACAATTCAGCGTTAGGGGCGAGTGTCGAGCTGACAATTCAGCGTTAGGGGCGAGTGTCGAGCTGACAATTCAGCGTTAGGGGCGAGTGTCGAGCTGACAATTCAGCATTAGGGGCGAGTGACAAGCTGACAATTCAGAGTTAGGGGCGAGTTTCGAGCTGACAATTCAGAGTTAGGGGCGAGTGTCGAGCTGACAATTCAGAGTTAGGGGCGAGTGTCGAGCTGACAATTCAGCGTTAGGGGCAAGTGTCGAGCTGACAAATCAACGTTAGGGGCGAGCGTCGAGCTCACAATTCAGCGTTAGTGGCAAGTGTCTAGCTGACAATTCAGCGTTAGGGGCAGGTGTCAAGCTGACAATTCCGCTTTAGGGGCGAGTGTCGAGCTGACAATTCAGAGTTAGGGGCGAGTGTCAAGCTGACAATTCAGCGTTAGGGGTGAGTGTCAAGCTGACAATTCAGCGTTAGGGGTGAGTGTCAAGCTGACAATTCAGCGTTAGGGGTGAGTGGCAAGCTGACAATTCAGCGTTAGGGGTGAGTGTCAAGCTGACAATTCAGCGTAAGGGGCGAGTGTCAAGCTGACAATTCAGCGTTAGGGGTGAGTGTCAAGCGGACAATTCATCATTAGGGGCAAGTGTCGAGCTGACAACTCAGCGTTAGGGGCGAGTGTCAAGCTGACAATTCAGCGTAAGGGGCGAGTGTCGAGCTGACAATTCAGTGTTAGGGTCGAGTGTCGAGCTGACAATTCAGCGTTAGGGGCTAGTGTCGAGCTGACAATTCAGCGTTAGGGGCGAGTGTCGATCTGACAATTCAGCGTTAGGGGCGATTGTCGAGCTGACAATTCAGCGTTAGGGGCGAGTGTCAAGCTGACAATTCAGCGTTAGGGGCGAGTGTCGAGCTTACAATTCAGCGTTAGGGGCGAGTGTCGAGCTGACAATTCAGCGTTAGGGGCGAGTGTCAAGCTGACAATTCAGCGTTAGGGGTGAGTGTCAAGCGGACAATTCATCATTAGGGGCAAGTGTCGAGCTGACAACTCAGCGTTAGGGGCGAGTGTCAAGCTGACAATTCAGCGTAAGGGGCGAGTGTCGAGCTGACAATTCAGTGTTAGGGTCGAGTGTCGAGCTGACAATTCAGCGTTAGGGGCTAGTGTCGAGCTGACAATTCAGCGTTAGGGGCGAGTGTCGAGCTGACAATTCAGCGTTAGGGGCGATTGTCCAGCTGACAATTCAGCGTTAGGGGCGAGTGTCAAGCTGACAATTCAGCGTTAGGGGCGAGTGTCGAGCTTACAATTCAGCGTTAGGGGCGAGTGTCGAGCTGACAATTCAGAGTTAGGGGCGAGTGTCAAGCTGACAATTCAGCGTTAGGGGCGAGTGTCGAGCTGACAATTCAGAGTTAGGGGCGAGCATCGAGCTGACAATTCAGCGTTAGGGGTGAGTGTCAAGCTGACAATTCAGCGTTAGGGGCGAGTGTCAAGCTGACAATTCAGCGTTAGGGGTGAGTGTCAAGCGGACAATTCAGCGTTAGGGGCAAGTGTCGAGCTGACAACTCAGCGTTATGGGCGAGTGTCAAGCTGACAATTCAGCGTTAGGGGCGAGTGTCGAGCTGACAATTCAGCGTTAGGGGCAAGTGTCGAGCTGACAAATCAGCGTTAGGGGCGAGCGTCGAGCTCACAATTCAGCGTTAGTGGCAAGTGTCTAGCTGACAATTCAGCGTTAGGGGCAGGTGTCAAGCTGACAATTCAGCTTTAGGTGCGAGTGTCGAGCTGACAATTCAGTGTTAGGGGCGAGCGTCGAGCTTACAATTCAGCGTTAGGGGCGAGTGTCGAGCTGACAATTCAGAGTTAGGGGCGAGTGACAAGCTGACAATTCAGCGTTAGGGGTGATTGTCAAGCTGACAATTCAGCGTTAGGGGTAAGTGTCAAGCTGACAATTCAGCGTTAGGGGTGAGTGTCAAGCTGACAATTCAGCGTTAGGGGTGAGTGGCAAGCTGACAATTCAGCGTTAGGGGTGAGTGTCAAGCTGACAATTCAGCGTTAAGGGCGAGTGTCGAGCTGACAATTCAGAGTTAGGGGCGAGCATCGAGCTGACAATTCAGAGTTAGGGCAAGTGTCGAGCTGACAATTCAGAGTTAGGGCGAGTGTCGAGCTGACAATTCAGAGTTAGGGGCGAGTGTCAAGCTGACAATTCAGCGTTAGGGGTGAATGTCAAGCTGACAATTCAGCGTTAGGGGCGAGTGTCGAGCTGACAATTCAGAGTTAGGGGCGAGCATCGAGCTGACAATTCAGAGTTAGGGCAAGTGTCGAGCTGACAATTCAGAGTTAGGGCAAGTGTCGAGCTGACAATTCAGAGTTAGGGCGAGTGTCGAGCTGACAATTCAGAGTTAGGGGCGAGTGTCAAGCTGACAATTCAGCGTTAGGGGCAAGTGTCGAGCTGACAAATCAGCGTTAGGGGCGAGCGTCGAGCTCACAATTCAGCGTTAGTGGCAAGTGTCTAGCTGACAATTCAGCGTTAGGGGCAGGTGTCAAGCTGACAATTCAGCTTTAGGTGCGAGTGTCGAGCTGACAATTCAGCGTTAGTGGCGAGCGTCGAGCTTACAATTCAGCGTTAGGGGCGAGTGTCGAGCTGACAATTCAGAGTTAGAGGCGAGTGTCAAGCTGACAATTCAGCGTTAGGGGCGAGTGTCGAGCTGACAATTCAGCGTTAGGGGCGAGTGTCGAGCTGACAATTCAGCGTTAGGGGCGAGTGTCGAGCTGACATTTCAGCGTTAGGGGCGAGTGTCGAGCTGACAATTCAGAGTTAGGGGCGAGTGTCAAGATGACAATTCAGCGTTAGGGGCGAGTGTCGAGCTGACAATTCAGCGTTAGGGGCGAGTGTCGAGCTGACAATTCAGCGTTAGGGGCGAGTGTCGAGCTGACAATTCAGCGTTAGGGGCGAGTGTCGAGCTGACAATTCAGCGTTAGGGGCGAGTGTCGAGCTGACAATTCAGCATTAGGGGCGAGTGACAAGCTGACAATTCAGAGTTAGGGGCGAGTTTCGAGCTGACAATTCAGAGTTAGGGGCGAGTGTCGAGCTGACAATTCAGAGTTAGGGGCGAGTGTCGAGCTGACAATTCAGCGTTAGGGGCAAGTGTCGAGCTGACAAATCAACGTTAGGGGCGAGCGTCGAGCTCACAATTCAGCGTTAGTGGCAAGTGTCTAGCTGACAATTCAGCGTTAGGGGCAGGTGTCAAGCTGACAATTCCGCTTTAGGGGCGAGTGTCGAGCTGACAATTCAGAGTTAGGGGCGAGTGTCAAGCTGACAATTCAGCGTTAGGGGTGAGTGTCAAGCTGACAATTCAGCGTTAGGGGTGAGTGTCAAGCTGACAATTCAGCGTTAGGGGTGAGTGGCAAGCTGACAATTCAGCGTTAGGGGTGAGTGTCAAGCTGACAATTCAGCGTTAGGGGCGAGTGTCAAGCTGACAATTCAGCGTTAGGGGTGAGTGTCAAGCGGACAATTCATCATTAGGGGCAAGTGTCGAGCTGACAACTCAGCGTTAGGGGCGAGTGTCAAGCTGACAATTCAGCGTAAGGGGCGAGTGTCGAGCTGACAATTCAGTGTTAGGGTCGAGTGTCGAGCTGACAATTCAGCGTTAGGGGCTAGTGTCGAGCTGACAATTCAGCGTTAGGGGCGAGTGTCGAGCTGACAATTCAGCGTTAGGGGCGATTGTCGAGCTGACAATTCAGCGTTAGGGGCGAGTGTCAAGCTGACAATTCAGCGTTAGGGGCGAGTGTCGAGCTTACAATTCAGCGTTAGGGGCGAGTGTCGAGCTTACAATTCAGCGTTAGGGGCGAGTGTCGAGCTGACAATTCAGAGTTAGGGGCTAGTGTCAAGCTGACAATTCAGCGTTAGGGGCGAGTGTCGAGCTGACATTTCAGCGTTAGGGGCGAGTGTCGAGCTGACAATTCAGCGTTAGGGGCGAGTGTCGAGCTGACAATTCAGTGTTAGGGTCGAGTGTCGAGCTGACAATTCAGCGTTAGGGGCTAGTGTCGAGCTGACAATTCAGCGTTAGGGGCGAGTGTCGAGCTGACAATTCAGCGTTAGGGGCGATTGTCTAGCTGACAATTCAGCGTTAGGGGCGAGTGTCGAGCTGACAATTCAGAGTTAGGGGCGAGCATCGAGCTGACAATTCAGAGTTAGGGCGAGTGTCGAGCTGACAATTCAGCGTTAGGGGCGAGTGTCAAGCTGACAATTCAGCGTTAGGGGTGAGTGTCAAGCTGACAATTCAGCGTTAGGGGCGAGTGTCAAGCTGACAATTCAGCGTTAGGGGTGAGTGTCAAGCGGACAATTCAGCGTTAGGGGCAAGTGTCGAGCTGACAACTCAGCGTTATGGGCGAGTGTCAAGCTGACAATTCAGCGTTAGGGGCGAGTGTCGAGCTGACAATTCAGCGTTAGGGGCAAGTGTCGAGCTGACAAATCAGCGTTAGGGGCGAGCGTCGAGCTCACAATTCAGCGTTAGTGGCAAGTGTCTAGCTGACAATTCAGCGTTAGGGGCAGGTGTCAAGCTGACAATTCAGCTTTAGGTGCGAGTGTCGAGCTGACAATTCAGTGTTAGGGGCGAGCGTCGAGCTTACAATTCAGCGTTAGGGGCGAGTGTCGAGCTGACAATTCAGAGTTAGGGGCGAGTGACAAGCTGACAATTCAGCATTAGGGGTGATTGTCAAGCTGACAATTCAGCGTTAGGGGTAAGTGTCAAGCTGACAATTCAGCGTTAGGGGCGAGTGTCGAGCTGACAATTCAGAGTTAGGGGCGAGCATCGAGCTGACAATTCAGAGTTAGGGCAAGTGTCGAGCTGACAATTCAGAGTTAGGGCGAGTGTCGAGCTGACAATTCAGAGTTAGGGGCGAGCATCGAGCTGACAATTCAGAGTTAGGGCAAGTGTCGAGCTGACAATTCAGAGTTAGGGCAAGTGTCGAGCTGACAATTCAGAGTTAGGGCGAGTGTCGAGCTGACAATTCAGAGTTAGGGGCGAGTGTCAAGCTGACAATTCAGCGTTAGGGGCGAGTGTCCAGCTGACAATTCAGCGTTAGGGGCAAGTGTCGAGCTGACAAATCAGCGTTAGGGGCGAGCGTCGAGCTCACAATTCAGCGTTAGTGGCAAGTGTCTAGCTGACAATTCAGCGTTAGGGGCAGGTGTCAAGCTGACAATTCAGCTTTAGGTGCGAGTGTCGAGCTGACAATTCAGCGTTAGTGGCGAGCGTCGAGCTGACAATTCAGCGTTAGTGGCGAGTGTCGAGCTGACAATTCAGAGTTAGGGACGAGCATCGAGCTGACAATTCAGAGTTAGGGCAAGTGTCGAGCTGACAATTCAGAGTTAGGGCGAGTGTCGAGCTGACAATTCAGAGTTAGGGGCGAGCATCGAGCTGACAATTCAGAGTTAGGGCAAGTGTCGAGCTGACAATTCAGAGTTAGGGCAAGTGTCGAGCTGACAATTCAGAGTTAGGGCAAGTGTCGAGCTGACAATTCAGAGTTAGGGGCGAGTGTCAAGCTGACAATTCAGCGTTAGGGGCGAGTGTCCAGCTGACAATTCAGCGTTAGGGGCAAGTGTCGAGCTGACAAATCAGCGTTAGGGGCGAGCGTCGAGCTCACAATTCAGCGTTAGTGGCAAGTGTCTAGCTGACAATTCAGCGTTAGGGGCAGGTGTCAAGCTGACAATTCAGCTTTAGGTGCGAGTGTCGAGCTGACAATTCAGCGTTAGTGGCGAGCGTCGAGCTGACAAATCAACGTTAGGGGCGAGCGTCGAGCTCACAATTCAGCGTTAGTGGCAAGTGTCTAGCTGACAATTCAGCGTTAGGGGCAGGTGTCAAGCTGACAATTCCGCTTTAGGGGCGAGTGTCGAGCTGACAATTCAGAGTTAGGGGCGAGTGTCAAGCTGACAATTCAGCGTTAGGGGTGAGTGTCAAGCTGACAATTCAGCGTTAGGGGTGAGTGGCAAGCTGACAATTCAGCGTTAGGGGTGAGTGTCAAGCTGACAATTCAGCGTTAGGGGCGAGTGTCAAGCTGACAATTCAGCGTTAGGGGTGAGTGTCAAGCGGACAATTCATCATTAGGGGCAAGTGTCGAGCTGACAACTCAGCGTTAGGGGCGAGTGTCAAGCTGACAATTCAGCGTTAGGGGCGAGTGTCGAGCTGACAATTCAGTGTTAGGGTCGAGTGTCGAGCTGACAATTCAGCGTTAGGGGCTAGTGTCGAGCTGACAATTCAGCGTTAGGGGCGAGTGTCGAGCTGACAATTCAGCGTTAGGGGCGATTGTCGAGCTGACAATTCAGCGTTAGGGGCGAGTGTCAAGCTGACAATTCAGCGTTAGGGGTGAGTGTCAAGCTGACAATTCAGCGTTAGGGGCGAGTGTCAAGCTGACAATTCAGCGTTAGGGGTGAGTGTCAAGCGGACAATTCAGCGTTAGGGGCAAGTGTCGAGCTGACAACTCAGCGTTATGGGCGAGTGTCAAGCTGACAATTCAGCGTTAGGGGCGAGTGTCGAGCTGACAATTCAGCGTTAGGGGCAAGTGTCGAGCTGACAAATCAGCGTTAGGGGCGAGCGTCGAGCTCACAATTCAGCGTTAGTGGCAAGTGTCGAGCTGACAAATCAGCGTTAGGGGCGAGTGTCGAGCTGACAATTCAGAGTTAGGGGCGAGCATCGAGCTGACAATTCAGAGTTAGGGCAAGTGTCGAGCTGACAATTCAGAGTTAGGGCGAGTGTCGAGCTGACAATTCAGAGTTAGGGGCGAGCATCGAGCTGACAATTCAGAGTTAGGGCAAGTGTCGAGCTGACAATTCAGAGTTAGGGCAAGTGTCGAGCTGACAATTCAGAGTTAGGGCGAGTGTCGAGCTGACAATTCAGAGTTAGGGGCGAGTGTCAAGCTGACAATTCAGCGTTAGGGGCGAGTGTCCAGCTGACAATTCAGCGTTAGGGGCAAGTGTCGAGCTGACAAATCAGCGTTAGGGGCGAGCGTCGAGCTCACAATTCAGCGTTAGTGGCAAGTGTCTAGCTGACAATTCAGCGTTAGGGGCAGGTGTCAAGCTGACAATTCAGCTTTAGGTGCGAGTGTCGAGCTGACAATTCAGCGTTAGTGGCGAGCGTCGAGCTGACAATTCAGCGTTAGTGGCGAGTGTCGAGCTGACAAATCAACGTTAGGGGCGAGCGTCGAGCTCACAATTCAGCGTTAGTGGCAAGTGTCTAGCTGACAATTCAGCGTTAGGGACAGGTGTCAAGCTGACAATTCCGCTTTAGGGGCGAGTGTCGAGCTGACAATTCAGAGTTAGGGGCGAGTGTCAAGCTGACAATTCAGCGTTAGGGGTGAGTGTCAAGCTGACAATTCAGCGTTAGGGGTGAGTGTCAAGCTGACAATTCAGCGTTAGGGGTGAGTGGCAAGCTGACAATTCAGCGTTAGGGGTGAGTGTCAAGCTGACAATTCAGCGTTAGGGGCGAGTGTCAAGCTGACAATTCAGCGTTAGGGGTGAGTGTCAAGCGGACAATTCATCATTAGGGGCAAGTGTCGAGCTGACAACTCAGCGTTAGGGGCGAGTGTCAAGCTGACAATTCAGCGTAAGGGGCGAGTGTCGAGCTGACAATTCAGTGTTAGGGTCGAGTGTCGAGCTGACAATTCAGCGTTAGGGGCTAGTGTCGAGCTGACAATTCAGCGTTAGGGGCGAGTGTCGAGCTGACAATTCAGCGTTAGGGGCGATTGTCGAGCTGACAATTCAGCGTTAGGGGCGAGTGTCAAGCTGACAATTCAGCGTTAGGGGCGAGTGTCGAGCTTACAATTCAGCGTTAGGGGCGAGTGTCGAGCTTACAATTCAGCGTTAGGGGCGAGTGTCGAGCTGACAATTCAGAGTTAGAGGCGAGTGTCAAGCTGACAATTCAGCGTTAGGGGCGAGTGTCGAGCTGACATTTCAGCGTTAGGGGCGAGTGTCGAGCTGACAATTCAGCGTTAGGGGCGAGTGTCGAGCTGACAATTCAGTGTTAGGGTCGAGTGTCGAGCTGACAATTCAGCGTTAGGGGCTAGTGTCGAGCTGACAATTCAGCGTTAGGGGCGAGTGTCGAGCTGACAATTCAGCGTTAGGGGCGATTGTCGAGCTGACAATTCAGCGTTAGGGGCGATTGTCGAGCTGACAATTCAGCGTTAGGGGCGAGTGTCGAGCTGACAATTCAGAGTTAGGGGCGAGCATCGAGCTGACAATTCAGAGTTAGGGCGAGTGTCGAGCTGACAATTCAGCGTTAGGGGCGAGTGTCAAGCTGACAATTCAGCGTTAGGGGCGAGTGTCGAGCTGACAAATCAACGTTAGGGGCGAGCGTCGAGCTCACAATTCAGCGTTAGTGGCAAGTGTCTAGCTGACAATTCAGCGTTAGGGACAGGTGTCAAGCTGACAATTCCGCTTTAGGGGCGAGTGTCGAGCTGACAATTCAGAGTTAGGCGCGAGTGTCAAGCTGACAATTCAGCGTTAGGGGTGAGTGTCAAGCTGACAATTCAGCGTTAGGGGTGAGTGTCAAGCTGACAATTCAGCGTTAGGGGTGAGTGGCAAGCTGACAATTCAGCGTTAGGGGTGAGTGTCAAGCTGACAATTCAGCGTTAGGGGCGAGTGTCAAGCTGACAATTCAGCGTTAGGGGTGAGTGTCAAGCGGACAATTCATCATTAGGGGCAAGTGTCGAGCTGACAACTCAGCGTTAGGGGCGAGTGTCAAGCTGACAATTCAGCGTAAGGGGCGAGTGTCGAGCTGACAATTCAGTGTTAGGGTCGAGTGTCGAGCTGACAATTCAGCGTTAGGGGCTAGTGTCGAGCTGACAATTCAGCGTTAGGGGCGAGTGTCGAGCTGACAATTCAGCGTTAGGGGCGATTGTCGAGCTGACAATTCAGCGTTAGGGGCGAGTGTCAAGCTGACAATTCAGCGTTAGGGGCGAGTGTCGAGCTTACAATTCAGCGTTAGGGGCGAGTGTCGAGCTTACAATTCAGCGTTAGGGGCGAGTGTCGAGCTGACAATTCAGAGTTAGGGGCGAGTGTCAAGCTGACAATTCAGCGTTAGGGGCGAGTGTCGAGCTGACATTTCAGCGTTAGGGGCGAGTGTCGAGCTGACAATTCAGCGTTAGGGGCGAGTGTCGAGCTGACAATTCAGTGTTAGGGTCGAGTGTCGAGCTGACAATTCAGCGTTAGGGGCTAGTGTCGAGCTGACAATTCAGCGTTAGGGGCGAGTGTCGAGCTGACAATTCAGCGTTAGGGGCGATTGTCGAGCTGACAATTCAGCGTTAGGGGCGAGTGTCGAGCTGACAATTCAGAGTTAGGGGCGAGCATCGAGCTGACAATTCAGAGTTAGGGCGAGTGTCGAGCTGACAATTCAGCGTTAGGGGCGAGTGTCAAGCTGACAATTCAGCGTTAGGGGTGAGTGTCAAGCTGACAATTCAGCGTTAGGGGCGAGTGTCAAGCTGACAATTCAGCGTTAGGGGTGAGTGTCAAGCGGACAATTCAGCGTTAGGGGCAAGTGTCGAGCTGACAACTCAGCGTTATGGGCGAGTGTCAAGCTGACAATTCAGCGTTAGGGGCGAGTGTCGAGCTGACAATTCAGCGTTAGGGGCAAGTGTCGAGCTGACAAATCAGCGTTAGGGGCGAGCGTCGAGCTCACAATTCAGCGTTAGTGGCAAGTGTCTAGCTGACAATTCAGCGTTAGGGGCAGGTGTCAAGCTGACAATTCAGCTTTAGGTGCGAGTGTCGAGCTGACAATTCAGTGTTAGGGGCGAGCGTCGAGCTTACAATTCAGCGTTAGGGGCGAGTGTCGAGCTGACAATTCAGAGTTAGGGGCGAGTGACAAGCTGACAATTCAGCGTTAGGGGTGATTGTCAAGCTGACAATTCAGCGTTAGGACTAAGTGTCAAGCTGACAATTCAGCGTTAGGGGCGAGTGTCGAGCTGACAATTCAGAGTTAGGGGCGAGCATCGAGCTGACAATTCAGAGTTAGGGCAAGTGTCGAGCTGACATTTCAGAGTTAGGGCGAGTGTCGAGCTGACAATTCAGAGTTAGGGGCGAGCATCGAGCTGACAATTCAGAGTTAGGGCAAGTGTCGAGCTGACAATTCAGAGTTAGGGCAAGTGTCGAGCTGACAATTCAGAGTTAGGGCGAGTGTCGAGCTGACAATTCAGAGTTAGGGGCGAGTGTCAAGCTGACAATTCAGCGTTAGGGGCGAGTGTCCAGCTGACAATTCAGCGTTAGGGGCAAGTGTCGAGCTGACAAATCAGCGTTAGGGGCGAGCGTCGAGCTCACAATTCAGCGTTAGTGGCAAGTGTCTAGCTGACAATTCAGCGTTAGGGGCAGGTGTCAAGCTGACAATTCAGCTTTAGGTGCGAGTGTCGAGCTGACAATTCAGCGTTAGTGGCGAGCGTCGAGCTGACAAATCAACGTTAGGGGCGAGCGTCGAGCTCACAATTCAGCGTTAGTGGCAAGTGTCTAGCTGACAATTCAGCGTTAGGGGCAGGTGTCAAGCTGACAATTCCGCTTTAGGGGCGAGTGTCGAGCTGCCAATTCAGAGTTAGGGTCGAGTGTCAAGCTGACAATTCAGCGTTAGGGGTGAGTGGCAAGCTGACAATTCAGCGTTAGGGGTGAGTGTCAAGCTGACAATTCACCGTTAGGGGCGAGTGTCAAGCTGACAATTCAACGTTAGGGGTGAGTGTCAAGCGGACAATTCATCATTAGGGGCAAGTGTCGAGCTGACAACTCAGCGTTAGGGGCGAGTGTCAAGCTGACAATTCAGCGTTAGGGGCGAGTGTCGAGCTGACAATTCAGTGTTAGGGTCGAGTGTCAAGCTGACAATTCAGCGTTAGGGGCTAGTGTCGAGCTGACAATTCAGCGTTAGGGGCGAGTGTCGAGCTGACAATTCAGCGTTAGGGGCGATTGTCGAGCTGACAATTCAGCGTTAGGGGCGAGTGTCAAGCTGACAATTCAGCGTTAGGGGTGAGTGTCAAGCTGACAATTCAGCGTTAGGGGCGAGTGTCAAGCTGACAATTCAGCGTTAGGGGTGAGTGTCAAGCGGACAATTCAGCGTTAGGGGCAAGTGTCGAGCTGACAACTCAGCGTTATGGGCGAGTGTCAAGCTGACAATTCAGCGTTAGGGGCGAGTGTCGAGCTGACAATTCAGCGTTAGGGGCAAGTGTCGAGCTGACAAATCAGCGTTAGGGGCGAGCGTCGAGCTCACAATTCAGCGTTAGTGGCAAGTGTCGAGCTGACAAATCAGCGTTAGGGGCGAGTGTCGAGCTGACATTTCAGAGTTAGGGGCGAGCATCGAGCTGACAATTCAGAGTTAGGGCAAGTGTCGAGCTGACAATTCAGAGTTATGGCGAGTGTCGAGCTGACAATTCAGAGTTAGGGGCGAGCATCGAGCTGACAATTCAGAGTTAGGGCAAGTGTCGAGCTGACAATTCAGAGTTAGGGCAAGTGTCGAGCTGACAATTCAGAGTTAGGGCGAGTCTCGAGCTGACAATTCAGAGTTAGGGGCGAGTGTCAAGCTGACAATTCAGCGTTAGGGGCGAGTGTCCAGCTGACAATTCAGCGTTAGGGGCAAGTGTCGAGCTGACAAATCAGCGTTAGGGGCGAGCGTCGAGCTCACAATTCAGCGTTAGTGGCAAGTGTCTAGCTGACAATTCAGCGTTAGGGGCAGGTGTCAAGCTGACAATTCAGCTTTAGGTGCGAGTGTCGAGCTGACAATTCAGCGTTAGTGGCGAGCGTCGAGCTGACAATTCAGCGTTAGTGGCGAGTGTCGAGCTGACAATTCAGAGTTAGGGGCGAGCATCGAGCTGACAATTCAGAGTTAGGGCAAGTGTCGAGCTGACAATTCAGAGTTAGGGCGAGTGTCGAGCTGACAATTCAGAGTTAGGGGCGAGCATCGAGCTGACAATTCAGAGTTAGGGCAAGTGTCGAGCTGACAATTCAGAGTTAGGGCAAGTGTCGAGCTGACAATTCAGAGTTAGGGCGAGTGTCGAGCTGACAATTCAGAGTTAGGGGCGAGTGTCAAGCTGACAATTCAGCGTTAGGGGCGAGTGTCCAGCTGACAATTCAGCGTTAGGGGCAAGTGTCGAGCTGACAAATCAGCGTTAGGGGCGAGCGTCGAGCTCACAATTCAGCGTTAGTGGCAATTGTCTAGCTGACAATTCAGCGTTAGGGGCAGGTGTCAAGCTGACAATTCAGCTTTAGGTGCGAGTGTCGAGCTGACAATTCAGCGTTAGTGGCGAGCGTCGAGCTTACAATTCAGCGTTAGGGGCGAGTGTCGAGCTGACAATTCAGAGTTAGAGGCGAGTGTCAAGCTGACAATTCAGCGTTAGGGGCGAGTGTCGAGCTGACAATTCAGCGTTAGGGGCGAGTGTCGAGCTGACAATTCAGAGTTAGGGGCGAGTGTCAAGCTGACAATTCAGCGTTAGGGATGAGTGTCAAGCTGACAATTCAGCGTTAGGGGTGAGTGTCAAGCGGACAATTCATCGTTAGGGGCAAGTGTCGAGCTGACAATTCAGCGTTAGGGGCGAGTGTCGAGCTGACAATTCAGCGTTAGGGGCGAGTGTCGAGCTGACAATTCAGCGTTAGGGGCGAGTGTCGAGCTGACAATTCAGCGTTAGGGGCGAGTGTCGAGCCGATAATTCAGCATTAGGGGCGAGTGACAAGCTGACAATTCAGAGTTAGGGGCGAGTTTCGAGCTGACAATTCAGAGTTAGGGGCGAGTGTCGAGCTGACAATTCAGCGTTAGGGGCAAGTGTCGAGCTGACAAATCAACGTTAGGGGCGAGCGTCGAGCTCACAATTCAGCGTTAGTGGCAAGTGTCTAGCTGACAATTCAGCGTTAGGGGCAGGTGTCAAGCTGACAATTCCGCTTTAGGGGCGAGTGTCGAGCTGACAATTCAGAGTTAGGGGCGAGTGTCAAGCTGACAATTCAGCGTTAGGGGTGAGTGTCAAGCTGACAATTCAGCGTTAGGGGTGAGTGGCAAGCTGACAATTCAGCGTTAGGGGTGAGTGTCAAGCTGACAATTCAGCGTTAGGGGCGAGTGTCAAGCTGACAATTCAGCGTTAGGGGTGAGTGTCAAGCGGACAATTCATCATTAGGGGCAAGTGTCGAGCTGACAACTCAGCGTTAGGGGCGAGTGTCAAGCTGACAATTCAGCGTTAGGGGCGAGTGTCGAGCTGACAATTCAGTGTTAGGGTCGAGTGTCGAGCTGACAATTCAGCGTTAGGGGCTAGTGTCGAGCTGACAATTCAGCGTTAGGGGCGAGTGTCGAGCTGACAATTCAGCGCTAGGGGCGATTGTCGAGCTGACAATTCAGCGTTAGGGGCGAGTGTCAAGCTGACAATTCAGCGTTAGGGGTGAGTGTCAAGCTGACAATTCAGCGTTAGGGGCGAGTGTCAAGCTGACAATTCAGCGTTAGGGGTGAGTGTCAAGCGGACAATTCAGCGTTAGGGGCAAGTGTCGAGCTGACAACTCAGCGTTATGGGCGAGTGTCAAGCTGACAATTCAGCGTTAGGGGCGAGTGTCGAGCTGACAATTCAGCGTTAGGGGCAAGTGTCGAGCTGACAAATCAGCGTTAGGGGCGAGCGTCGAGCTCACAATTCAGCGTTAGTGGCAAGTGTCTAGCTGACAATTCAGCGTTAGGGGCAGGTGTCAAGCTGACAATTCAGCTTTAGGTGCGAGTGTCGAGCTGACAATTCAGTGTTAGGGGCGAGCGTCGAGCTTACAATTCAGCGTTAGGGGCGAGTGTCGAGCTGACAATTCAGAGTTAGGGGCGAGTGACAAGCTGACAATTCAGCGTTAGGGGTGATTGTCAAGCTGACAATTCAGCGTTAGGGGTAAGTGTCAAGCTGACAATTCAGCGTTAGGGGCGAGTGTCGAGCTGACAATTCAGAGTTAGGGGCGAGCATCGAGCTGACAATTCAGAGTTAGGGCAAGTGTCGAGCTGACAATTCAGAGTTAGGGCGAGTGTCGAGCTGACAATTCAGAGTTAGGGGCGAGCATCGAGCTGACAATTCAGAGTTAGGGCAAGTGTCGAGCTGACAATTCAGAGTTAGGGCAAGTGTCGAGCTGACAATTCAGAGTTAGGGCGAGTGTCGAGCTGACAATTCAGAGTTAGGGGCGAGTGTCAAGCTGACAATTCAGCGTTAGGGGCGAGTGTCCAGCTGACAATTCAGCGTTAGGGGCAAGTGTCGAGCTGACAAATCAGCGTTAGGGGCGAGCGTCGAGCTCACAATTCAGCGTTAGTGGCAAGTGTCTAGCTGACAATTCAGCGTTAGGGGCAGGTGTCAAGCTGACAATTCAGCTTTAGGTGCGAGTGTCGAGCTGACAATTTAGCGTTAGTGGCGAGCGTCGAGCTTACAATTCAGCGTTAGGGGCGAGTGTCGAGCTGACAATTCAGAGTTGGAGGCGAGTGTCAAGCTGACAATTCAGCGTTAGGGGCGAGTGTCGAGCTGACAATTCAGCGTTAGGGGCGAGTGTCGAGCTGACAATTCAGAGTTAGGGGCGAGTTTCAAGCTGACAATTCAGCGTTAGGGGTGAGTGTCAAGCGGACAATTCATCGTTAGGGGCAAGTGTCGAGCTGACAATTCAGCGTTATGGGCGAGTGTCAAGCTGACAATTCAGCGTTAGGGGCGAGTGTCGAGCTGACAATTCAGCGTTAGGGGCAAGTGTCGAGCTGACAATTCAGAGTTAGGGGCGAGCATCGAGCTCACAATTCAGCGTTAGTGGCAAGTGTCGAGCTCACAATTCAGAGTTAGGGCGAGTGTCGAGCTGACAATTGAGAGTTAGGGGCGAGTGTCAAGCTGACAATTCAGCGTTAGGGGCGAGTGTCGAGCTTACAATTCAGCGTTAGGGGCGAGTGTCGAGCTGACAATTCAGAGTTAGGGGCGAGTGTCAAGCTGACAATTCAGCGTTAGGGGCGAGTGTCGAGCTGACAATTCAGCGTTAGGGGCGAGTGTCGAGCTGACAATTCAGCGTTAGGGGCGAGTGTCGAGCTGACAATTCAGTGTTAGGGTCGAGTGTCGAGCTGACAATTCAGCGTTAGGGGCAAGTGTCGAGCTGACAATTCAGCGTTAGGGGCGAGTGTCGAGCTGACAATTCAGCGTTAGGGGCGATTGTCGAGCTGACAATTCAGAGTTAGGGGCGAGTGTCAAGTTGACAATTCAGCGTTAGGGGTGTCAAGCTGACAATTCAGCGTTAGGGGCGAGTGTCGAGCTGACAATTCAGAGTTAGAGGCGAGCATCGAGCTGACAATTCAGAGTTAGGGCGAGTGTCGAGCTGACAATTCAGCGTTAGGGGCGAGTGTCAAGCTGACAATTCAGCGTTAGGGGCGAGTGTCAAGCTGACAATTCAGCGTTAGGGGTGAGTGTCAAGCGGACAATTCAGCGTTAGGGGCAAGTGTCGAGCTGACAACTCAGCGTTATGGGCGAGTGTCAAGCTGACAATTCAGCGTTAGGGGCGAGTGTCGAGCTGACAATTCAGCGTTAGGGGCAAGTGTCGAGCTGACAAATCAGCGTTAGGGGCGAGCGTCGAGCTCACAATTCAGCGTTAGTGGCAAGTGTCTAGCTGACAATTCAGCGTTAGGGGCAGGTGTCAAGCTGACAATGCAGCTTTAGGTGCGAGTGTCGAGCTGACAATTCAGTGTTAGGGGCGAGCGTCGAGCTTACAATTCAGCGTTAGGGGCGAGTGTCGAGCTGACAATTCAGAGTTAGGGGCGAGTGACAAGCTGACAATTCAGCGTTAGGGGTGATTGTCAAGCTGACAATTCAGCGTTAGGGGTAAGTGTCAAGCTGACAATTCAGCGTTAGGGGCGAGTGTCGAGCTGACAATTCAGAGTTAGGGGCGAGCATCGAGCTGACAATTCAGAGTTAGGGCAAGTGTCGAGCTGACAATTCAGAGTTAGGGCGAGTGTCGAGCTGACAATTCAGAGTTAGGGCGGGTGTCGAGCTGACAATTCAGAGTTAGGGGCGAGTGTCAAGCTGACAATTCAGCGTTAGGGGCAAGTGTCGAGCTGACAAATCAGCGTTAGGGGCGAGCGTCGAGCTCACAATTCAGCGTTAGTGGCAAGTGTCTAGCTGACAATTCAGCATTAGGGGCAGGTGTCAAGCTGACAATTCAGCTTTAGGTGCGAGTGTCGAGCTGACAATTCAGCGTTAGTGGCGAGCGTCGAGCTTACAATTCAGCGTTAGGGGCGAGTGTCGAGCTGACAATTCAGAGTTAGAGGCGAGTGTCAAGCTGACAATTCAGCGTTAGGGGCGAGTGTCGAGCTGACAATTCAGCGTTAGGGGCGAGTGTCGAGCTGACAATTCAGCGTTAGGGGCGAGTGTCGAGCTGACAATTCAGCGTTAGGGGCGAGTGTCGAGCTGACAATTCAGCGTTAGGGGCGAGTGTCGAGCTGACAATTCAGCATTAGGGGCGAGTGACAAGCTGACAATTCAGAGTTAGGGGCGAGTTTCGAGCTGACAATTCAGAGTTAGGGGCGAGTGTCGAGCTGACAATTCAGAGTTAGGGGCGAGTGTCGAGCTGACAATTCAGCGTTAGGGGCAAGTGTCGAGCTGACAAATCAACGTTAGGGGCGAGCGTCGAGCTCACAATTCAGCGTTAGTGGCAAGTGTCTAGCTGACAATTCAGCGTTAGGGGCAGGTGTCAAGCTGACAATTCCGCTTTAGGGGCGAGTGTCGAGCTGACAATTCAGAGTTAGGGGCGAGTGTCAAGCTGACAATTCAGCGTTAGGGGTGAGTGTCAAGCTGACAATTCAGCGTTAGGGGTGAGTGTCAAGCTGACAATTCAGCGTTAGGGGTGAGTGGCAAGCTGACAATTCAGCGTTAGGGGTGAGTGTCAAGCTGACAATTCAGCGTTAGGGGCGAGTGTCAAGCTGACAATTCAGCGTTAGGGGTGAGTGTCAAGCGGACAATTCATCATTAGGGGCAAGTGTCGAGCTGACAACTCAGCGTTAGGGGCGAGTGTCAAGCTGACAATTCAGCGTTAGGGGCGAGTGTCGAGCTGACAATTCAGTGTTAGGGTCGAGTGTCGAGCTGACAATTCAGCGTTAGGGGCTAGTGTCGAGCTGACAATTCAGCGTTAGGGGCGAGTGTCGAGCTGACAATTCAGCGTTAGGGGCGATTGTCGAGCTGACAATTCAGCGTTAGGGGCGAGTGTCGAGCTGACAATTCAGAGTTAGGGGCGAGTGTCAAGCTGACAATTCAGCGTTAGGGGCAAGTGTCGAGCTGACAAATCAGCGTTAGGGGCGAGCGTCGAGCTCACAATTCAGCGTTAGTGGCAAGTGTCTAGCTGACAATTCAGCGTTAGGGGCAGGTGTCAAGCTGACAATTCAGCTTTAGGTGCGAGTGTCGAGCTGACAATTCAGCGTTAGTGGCGAGCGTCGAGCTTACAATTCAGCGTTAGGGGCGAGTGTCGAGCTGACAATTCAGAGTTAGAGGCGAGTGTCAAGCTGACAATTCAGCGTTAGGGGCGAGTGTCGAGCTGACAATTCAGCGTTAGGGGCGAGTGTCGAGCTGACAATTCAGCGTTAGGGGCGAGTGTCGAGCTGACATTTCAGCGTTAGGGGCGAGTGTCGAGCTGACAATTCAGAGTTAGGGGCGAGTGTCAAGATGACAATTCAGCGTTAGGGGCGAGTGTCGAGCTGACAATTCAGCGTTAGGGGCGAGTGTCCATCTGACAATTCAGCGTTAGGGGCGAGTGTCGAGCTGAAAATTCAGCGTTAGGGGCGAGTGTCGAGCTGACAATTCAGCATTAGGGGCGAGTGACAAGCTGACAATTCAGAGTTAGGGGCGAGCATCGAGCTGACAATTCAGAGTTAGGGGCGAGTGTCGAGCTGACAATTCAGAGTTAGGGGCGAGTGTCGAGCTGACAATTCAGCGTTAGGGGCAAGTGTCGAGCTGACAAATCAACGTTAGGGCGAGTGTCGAGCTGACAATTCAGAGTTAGGGGCGAGCATCGAGCTGACAATTCAGAGTTAGGGGCGAGTGTCAAGATGACAATTCAGCGTTAGGGGCGAGTGTCGAGCTGACAATTCAGCGTTAGGGGCGAGTGTCGAGCTGACAATTCAGCGTTAGGGGCGAGTGTCGAGCTGACAATTCAGCGTTAGGGGCGAGTGTCGAGCTGACAATTCAGCGTTAGGGGCGAGTGTCGAGCTGACAATTCAGCATTAGGGGCGAGTGACAAGCTGACAATTCAGAGTTAGGGGCGAGTTTCGAGCTGACAATTCAGAGTTAGGGGCGAGTGTCGAGCTGACAATTCAGAGTTAGGGGCGAGTGTCGAGCTGACAATTCAGCGTTAGGGGCAAGTGTCGAGCTGACAAATCAACGTTAGGGCGAGTGTCGAGCTGACAATTCAGAGTTAGGGGCGAGCATCGAGCTGACAATTCAGAGTTAGGGCAAGTGTCGAGCTGACAATTCAGAGTTAGGGCAAGTGTCGAGCTGACAATTCAGAGTTAGGGCGAGTGTCGAGCTGACAATTCAGAGTTAGGGGCGAGTGTCAAGCTGACAATTCAGCGTTAGGGGCGAGTGTCCAGCTGACAATTCAGCGTTAGGGGCAAGTGTCGAGCTGACAAATCAGCGTTAGGGGCGAGCGTCGAGCTCACAATTCAGTATAGTGGCAAGTGTCTAGCTGACAATTCAGCGTTAGGGGCAGGTGTCAAGCTGACAATTCAGCTTTAGGTGCGAGTGTCGAGCTGACAATTCAGCGTTAGTGGCGAGCGTAGAGCTTACAATTCAGCGTTAGGGGCGAGTGTCGAGCTGACAATTCAGAGTTAGAGGCGAGTGTCAAGCTGACAATTCAGCGTTAGGGGCGAGTGTCGAGCTGACAATTCAGCGTTAGGGGCGAGTGTCGAGCTGACAATTCAGAGTTAGGGGCGAGTGTCAAGCTGACAATTCAGCGTTAGGGGTGAGTGTCAAGCGGACAATTCATCGTTAGGGGCAAGTGTCGAGCTGACAATTCAGCGTTATGGGCGAGTGTCAAGCTGACAATTCAGCGTTAGGGGCGAGTGTCGAGCTGACAATTCAGCGTTAGGGGCAAGTGTCGAGCTGACAATTCAGAGTTAGGGGCGAGCATCGAGCTCACAATTCAGCGTTAGTGGCAAGTGTCGAGCTCACAATTCAGAGTTAGGGCGAGTGTCGAGCTGACAATTGAGAGTTAGGGGCGAGTGTCAAGTTGACAATTCAGCGTTAGGGGCGAGTGTCGAGCTTACAATTCAGCGTTAGGGGCGAGTGTCGAGCTGACAATTCAGAGTTAGGGGCGAGTGTCAAGCTGACAATTCAGCGTTAGGGGCGAGTGTCGAGCTGACAATTCAGCGTTAGGGGCGAGTGTCGAGCTGACAATTCAGCGTTAGGGGCGAGTGTCGAGCTGACAATTCAGTGTTAGGGTCGAGTGTCGAGCTGACAATTCAGCGTTAGGGGCAAGTGTCGAGCTGACAATTCAGCGTTAGGGGCGAGTGTCGAGCTGACAATTCAGCGTTAGGGGCGATTGTCGAGCTGACAATTCAGAGTTAGGGGCGAGTGTCAAGTTGACAATTCAGCGTTAGGGGTGTCAAGCTGACAATTCAGCGTTAGGGGCGAGTGTCGAGCTGACAATTCAGAGTTAGAGGCGAGCATCGAGCTGACAATTCAGAGTTAGGGCGAGTGTCGAGCTGACAATTCAGCGTTAGGGGCGAGTGTCAAGCTGACAATTCAGCGTTAGGGGTGAGTGTCAAGCTGACAATTCAGCGTTAGGGGCGAGTGTCAAGCTGACAATTCAGCGTTAGGGGTGAGTGTCAAGCGGACAATTCAGCGTTAGGGGCAAGTGTCGAGCTGACAACTCAGCGTTATGGGCGAGTGTCAAGCTGACAATTCAGCGTTAGGGGCGAGTGTCGAGCTGACAATTCAGCGTTAGGGGCAAGTGTCGAGCTGACAAATCAGCGTTAGGGGCGAGCGTCGAGCTCACAATTCAGCGTTAGTGGCAAGTGTCCAGCTGACAATTCAGCGTTAGGGGCAGGTGTCAAGCTGACAATTCAGCTTTAGGTGCGAGTGTCGAGCTGACAATTCAGCGTTAGTGGCGAGCGTCGAGCTTACAATTCAGCGTTAGGGGCGAGTGTCGAGCTGACAATTCAGAGTTAGAGGCGAGTGTCAAGCTGACAATTCAGCGTTAGGGGCGAGTGTCGAGCTGACAATTCAGCGTTAGGGGCGAGTGTCGAGCTGACAATTCAGAGTTAGGGGCGAGTGTCAAGCTGACAATTCAGCGTTAGGGGTGAGTGTCAAGCGGACAATTCATCGTTAGGGGCAAGTGTCGAGCTGACAATTCAGCGTTATGGGCGAGTGTCAAGCTGACAATTCAGCGTTAGGGGCGAGTGTCGAGCTGACAATTCAGCGTTAGGGGCAAGTGTCGAGCTGACAATTCAGAGTTAGGGGCGAGCATCGAGCTCACAATTCAGCGTTAGTGGCAAGTGTCGAGCTCACAATTCAGAGTTAGGGCGAGTGTCGAGCTGACAATTGAGAGTTAGGGGCGAGTGTCAAGCTGACAATTCAGCGTTAGGGGCGAGTGTCGAGCTTACAATTCAGCGTTAGGGGCGAGTGTCGAGCTGACAATTCAGAGTTAGGGGCGAGTGTCAAGCTGACAATTCAGCGTTAGGGGCGAGTGTCGAGCTGACAATTCAGCGTTAGGGGCGAGTGTCGAGCTGACAATTCAGCGTTAGGGGCGAGTGTCGAGCTGACAATTCAGTGTTAGGGTCGAGTGTCGAGCTGACAATTCAGCGTTAGGGGCAAGTGTCGAGCTGACAATTCAGCGTTAGGGGCGAGTGTCGAGCTGACAATTCAGCGTTAGGGGCGATTGTCGAGCTGACAATTCAGAGTTAGGGGCGAGTGTCAAGTTGACAATTCAGCGTTAGGGGTGTCAAGCTGACAATTCAGCGTTAGGGGCGAGTGTCGAGCTGACAATTCAGAGTTAGAGGCGAGCATCGAGCTGACAATTCAGAGTTAGGGCGAGTGTCGAGCTGACAATTCAGCGTTAGGGGCGAGTGTCAAGCTGACAATTCAGCGTTAGGGGTGAGTGTCAAGCGGACAATTCAGCGTTAGGGGCAAGTGTCGAGCTGACAACTCAGCGTTATGGGCGAGTGTCAAGCTGACAATTCAGCGTTAGGGGCGAGTGTCGAGCTGACAATTCAGCGTTAGGGGCAAGTGTCGAGCTGACAAATCAGCGTTAGGGGCGAGCGTCGAGCTCACAATTCAGCGTCAGTGGCAAGTGTCTAGCTGACAATTCAGCGTTAGGGGCAGGTGTCAAGCTGACAATGCAGCTTTAGGTGCGAGTGTCGAGCTGACAATTCAGTGTTAGGGGCGAGCGTCGAGCTTACAATTCAGCGTTAGGGGCGAGTGTCGAGCTGACAATTCAGAGTTAGGGGCGAGTGACAAGCTGACAATTCAGCGTTAGGGGTGATTGTCAAGCTGACAATTCAGCGTTAGGGGTAAGTGTCAAGCTGACAATTCAGCGTTAGGGGCGAGTGTCGAGCTGACAATTCAGAGTTAGGGGCGAGCATCGAGCTGACAATTCAGAGTTAGGGCAAGTGTCGAGCTGACAATTCAGAGTTAGGGCGAGTGTCGAGCTGACAATTCAGAGTTAGGGCGAGTGTCGAGCTGACGATTCAGAGTTAGGGGCGAGTGTCAAGCTGACAATTCAGCGTTAGGGGCAAGTGTCGAGCTGACAAATCAGCGTTAGGGGCGAGCGTCGAGCTCACAATTCAGCGTTAGTGGCAAGTGTCTAGCTGACAATTCAGCGTTAGGGGCAGGTTTCAAGCTGACAATTCAGCTTTAGGTGCGAGTGTCGAGCTGACAATTCAGCGTTAGTGGCGAGCGTCGAGCTTACAATTCAGCGTTAGGGGCGAGTGTCGAGCTGACAATTCAGAGTTAGAGGCGAGTGTCAAGCTGACAATTCAGCGTTAGGGGCGAGTGTCGAGCTGACAATTCAGCGTTAGGGGCGAGTGTCGAGCTGACAATTCAGCGTTAGGGGCGAGTGTCGAGCTGACAATTCAGCGTTAGGGGCGAGTGTCGAGCTGACAATTCAGCGTTAGGGGCGAGTGTCGAGCTGACAATTCAGCATTAGGGGCGAGTGACAAGCTGACAATTCAGTGTTAGGGGCGAGTTTCGAGCTGACAATTCAGAGTTAGGGGCGAGTGTCGAGCTGACAATTCAGAGTTAGGGGCGAGTGTCGAGCTGACAATTCAGCGTTAGGGGCAAGTGTCGAGCTGACAAATCAACGTTAGGGGCGAGCGTCGAGCTCACAATTCAGCGTTAGTGGCAAGTGTCTAGCTGACAATTCAGCGTTAGGGGCAGGTGTCAAGCTGACAATTCCGCTTTAGGGGCGAGTGTCGAGCTGACAATTCAGAGTTAGGGGCGAGTGTCAAGCTGACAATTCAGCGTTAGGGGTGAGTGTCAAGCTGACAATTCAGCGTTAGGGGTGAGTGTCAAGCTGACAATTCAGCGTTAGGGGTGGGTAGCAAGCTGACAATTCATCATTAGGGGCAAGTGTCGAGCTGACAACTCAGCGTTAGGGGCGAGTGTCAAGCTGACAATTCAGCGTTAGGGGTGAATGTCGAGCTGACAATTCAGTGTTAGGGTCGAGTGTCGAGCTGACAATTCAGCGTTAGGGGTGAGTGTCAAGCTGACAATTCAGCGTTAGGGGTGAGTGTCAAGCTGACAATTCAGCGTTAGGGGTGAGTGGCAAGCTGACAATTCATCATTAGGGGCAAGTGTCGAGCTGACAACTCAGCGTTAGGGGCGAGTGTCAAGCTGACAATTCAGCGTTAGGGGCGAGTGTCGAGCTGACAATTCAGTGTTAGGGTCGAGTGTCGAGCTGACAATTCAGCGTTAGGGGCTAGTGTCGAGCTGACAATTCAGCGTTAGGGGCGAGTGTCGAGCTGACAATTCAGCGTTAGGGGCGATTGTCGAATGACAATTCAGCGTTAGGGGCGAGTGTCGAGCTGACAATTCAGAGTTAGGGGCGAGTGTCAAGCTGACAATTCAGCGTTAGGGGCAAGTGTCGAGCTGACAAATCAGCGTTAGGGGCGAGCGTCGAGCTCACAATTCAGCGTTAGTGGCAAGTGTCTAGCTGACAATTCAGCGTTAGGGGCAGGTGTCAAGCTGACAATTCAGCTTTAGGTGCGAGTGTCGAGCTGACAATTCAGCGTTAGTGGCGAGCGTCGAGCTTACAATTCAGCGTTAGGGGCGAGTGTCGAGCTGACAATTCAGAGTTAGAGGCGAGTGTCAAGCTGACAATTCAGCGTTAGGGGCGAGTGTCGAGCTGACAATTCAGCGTTAGGGGCGAGTGTCGAGCTGACAATTCAGCGTTAGGGGCGAGTGTCGAGCTGACATTTCAGCGTTAGGGGCGAGTGTCGAGCTGACAATTCAGAGTTAGGGGCGAGTGTCAAGATGACAATTCAGCGTTAGGGGCGAGTGTCGAGCTGACAATTCAGCGTTAGGGGCGAATGTCGAGCTGACAATTCAGCGTTAGGGGCGAGTGTCGAGCTGACAATTCAGCGTTAGGGGCGAGTGTCGAGCTGACAATTCAGCGTTAGGGGCGAGTGTCGAGCTGACAATTCAGCATTAGGGGCGAGTGACAAGCTGACAATTCAGAGTTAGGGGCGAGCATCGAGCTGACAATTCAGAGTTAGGGCGAGTGTCGAGCTGACAATTCAGAGTTAGGGGCGAGTGTCAAGCTGACAATTCAGCGTTAGGGGCAAGTGTCGAGCTGACAAATCAGCGTTAGGGGCGAGCGTCGAGCTCACAATTCAGCGTTAGTGGCAAGTGTCTAGCTGACAATTCAGCGTTAGGGGCAGGTGTCAAGCTGACAATTCAGCTTTAGGTGCGAGTGTCGAGCTGACAATTCAGCGTTAGTGGCGAGCGTCGAGCTTACAATTCAGCGTTAGGGGCGAGTGTCGAGCTGACAATTCAGAGTTAGAGGCGAGTGTCAAGCTGACAATTCAGCGTTAGGGGCGAGTGTCGAGCTGACAATTCAGCGTTAGGGGCGAGTGTCGAGCTGACAATTCAGCGTTAGGGGCGATTGTCGAGCTGACAATTCAGAGTTAGGGGCGAGTGTCAAGTTGACAATTCAGCGTTAGGGGTGTCAAGCTGACAATTCAGCGTTAGGGGCGAGTGTCGAGCTGACAATTCAGAGTTAGAGGCGAGCATCGAGCTGACAATTCAGAGTTAGGGCGAGTGTCGAGCTGACAATTCAGCGTTAGGGGCGAGTGTCAAGCTGACAATTCAGCGTTAGGGGTGAGTGTCAAGCGGACAATTCAGCGTTAGGGGCAAGTGTCGAGCTGACAACTCAGCGTTATGGGCGAGTGTCAAGCTGACAATTCAGCGTTAGGGGCGAGTGTCGAGCTGACAATTCAGCGTTAGGGGCAAGTGTCGAGCTGACAAATCAGCGTTAGGGGCGAGCGTCGAGCTCACAATTCAGCGTCAGTGGCAAGTGTCTAGCTGACAATTCAGCGTTAGGGGCAGGTGTCAAGCTGACAATGCAGCTTTAGGTGCGAGTGTCGAGCTGACAATTCAGTGTTAGGGGCGAGCGTCGAGCTTACAATTCAGCGTTAGGGGCGAGTGTCGAGCTGACAATTCAGAGTTAGGGGCGAGTGACAAGCTGACAATTCAGCGTTAGGGGTGATTGTCAAGCTGACAATTCAGCGTTAGGGGTAAGTGTCAAGCTGACAATTCAGCGTTAGGGGCGAGTGTCGAGCTGACAATTCAGAGTTAGGGGCGAGCATCGAGCTGACAATTCAGAGTTAGGGCAAGTGTCGAGCTGACAATTCAGAGTTAGGGCGAGTGTCGAGCTGACAATTCAGAGTTAGGGCGAGTGTCGAGCTGACAATTCAGAGTTAGGGGCGAGTGTCAAGCTGACAATTCAGCGTTAGGGGCAAGTGTCGAGCTGACAAATCAGCGTTAGGGGCGAGCGTCGAGCTCACAATTCAGCGTTAGTGGCAAGTGTCTAGCTGACAATTCAGCGTTAGGGGCAGGTTTCAAGCTGACAATTCAGCTTTAGGTGCGAGTGTCGAGCTGACAATTCAGCGTTAGTGGCGAGCGTCGAGCTTACAATTCAGCGTTAGGGGCGAGTGTCGAGCTGACAATTCAGAGTTAGAGGCGAGTGTCAAGCTGACAATTCAGCGTTAGGGGCGAGTGTCGAGCTGACAATTCAGCGTTAGGGGCGAGTGTCGAGCTGACAATTCAGCGTTAGGGGCGAGTGTCGAGCTGACAATTCAGCGTTAGGGGCGAGTGTCGAGCTGACAATTCAGCGTTAGGGGCGAGTGTCGAGCTGACAATTCAGCATTAGGGGCGAGTGACAAGCTGACAATTCAGTGTTAGGGGCGAGTTTCGAGCTGACAATTCAGAGTTAGGGGCGAGTGTCGAGCTGACAATTCAGAGTTAGGGGCGAGTGTCGAGCTGACAATTCAGCGTTAGGGGCAAGTGTCGAGCTGACAAATCAACGTTAGGGGCGAGCGTCGAGCTCACAATTCAGCGTTAGTGGCAAGTGTCTAGCTGACAATTCAGCGTTAGGGGCAGGTGTCAAGCTGACAATTCCGCTTTAGGGGCGAGTGTCGAGCTGACAATTCAGAGTTAGGGGCGAGTGTCAAGCTGACAATTCAGCGTTAGGGGTGAGTGTCAAGCTGACAATTCAGCGTTAGGGGTGAGTGTCAAGCTGACAATTCAGCGTTAGGGGTGGGTAGCAAGCTGACAATTCATCATTAGGGGCAAGTGTCGAGCTGACAACTCAGCGTTAGGGGCGAGTGTCAAGCTGACAATTCAGCGTTAGGGGTGAGTGTCGAGCTGACAATTCAGTGTTAGGGTCGAGTGTCGAGCTGACAATTCAGCGTTAGGGGTGAGTGTCAAGCTGACAATTCAGCGTTAGGGGTGAGTGTCAAGCTGACAATTCAGCGTTAGGGGTGAGTGGCAAGCTGACAATTCATCATTAGGGGCAAGTGTCGAGCTGACAACTCAGCGTTAGGGGCGAGTGTCAAGCTGACAATTCAGCGTTAGGGGCGAGTGTCGAGCTGACAATTCAGTGTTAGGGTCGAGTGTCGAGCTGACAATTCAGCGTTAGGGGCTAGTGTCGAGCTGACAATTCAGCGTTAGGGGCGAGTGTCGAGCTGACAATTCAGCGTTAGGGGCGATTGTCGAATGACAATTCAGCGTTAGGGGCGAGTGTCGAGCTGACAATTCAGAGTTAGGGGCGAGTGTCAAGCTGACAATTCAGCGTTAGGGGCAAGTGTCGAGCTGACAAATCAGCGTTAGGGGCGAGCGTCGAGCTCACAATTCAGCGTTAGTGGCAAGTGTCTAGCTGACAATTCAGCGTTAGGGGCAGGTGTCAAGCTGACAATTCAGCTTTAGGTGCGAGTGTCGAGCTGACAATTCAGCGTTAGTGGCGAGCGTCGAGCTTACAATTCAGCGTTAGGGGCGAGTGTCGAGCTGACAATTCAGAGTTAGAGGCGAGTGTCAAGCTGACAATTCAGCGTTAGGGGCGAGTGTCGAGCTGACAATTCAGCGTTAGGGGCGAGTGTCGAGCTGACAATTCAGCGTTAGGGGCGAGTGTCGAGCTGACATTTCAGCGTTAGGGGCGAGTGTCGAGCTGACAATTCAGAGTTAGGGGCGAGTGTCAAGATGACAATTCAGCGTTAGGGGCGAGTGTCGAGCTGACAATTCAGCGTTAGGGGCGAATGTCGAGCTGACAATTCAGCGTTAGGGGCGAGTGTCGAGCTGACAATTCAGCGTTAGGGGCGAGTGTCGAGCTGACAATTCAGCGTTAGGGGCGAGTGTCGAGCTGACAATTCAGCATTAGGGGCGAGTGACAAGCTGACAATTCAGAGTTAGGGGCGAGCATCGAGCTGACAATTCAGAGTTAGGGCGAGTGTCGAGCTGACAATTCAGAGTTAGGGGCGAGTGTCAAGCTGACAATTCAGCGTTAGGGGCAAGTGTCGAGCTGACAAATCAGCGTTAGGGGCGAGCGTCGAGCTCACAATTCAGCGTTAGTGGCAAGTGTCTAGCTGACAATTCAGCGTTAGGGGCAGGTGTCAAGCTGACAATTCAGCTTTAGGTGCGAGTGTCGAGCTGACAATTCAGCGTTAGTGGCGAGCGTCGAGCTTACAATTCAGCGTTAGGGGCGAGTGTCGAGCTGACAATTCAGAGTTAGAGGCGAGTGTCAAGCTGACAATTCAGCGTTAGGGGCGAGTGTCGAGCTGACAATTCAGCGTTAGGGGCGAGTGTCGAGCTGACAATTCAGCGTTAGGGGCGAGTGTCGAGCTGATATTTCAGCGTTAGGGGCGTGTGTCGAGCTGACAATTCAGAGTTAGGGGCGAGTGTCAAGATGACAATTCAGCGTTAGGGGCGAGTGTCGAGCTGACAATTCAGCGTTAGGGGCGAGTGTCGAGCTGACAATTCAGCGTTAGGGGCGAGTGTCGAGCTGACAATTCAGCGTTAGGGGCGAGTGTCGAGCTGACAATTCAGCGTTAGGGGCGAGTGTCGAGCTGACAATTCAGCATTAGGGGCGAGTGACAAGCTGACAATTCAGAGTTAGGGGCGAGTTTCGAGCTGACAATTCAGAGTTAGGGGCGAGTGTCGAGCTGACAATTCAGAGTTAGGGGCGAGTGTCGAGCTGACAATTCAGCGTTAGGGGCAAGTGTCGAGCTGACAAATCAACGTTAGGGGCGAGCGTCGAGCTCACAATTCAGCGTTAGTGGCAAGTGTCTAGCTGACAATTCAGCGTTAGGGGCAGGTGTCAAGCTGACAATTCCGCTTTAGGGGCGAGTGTCGAGCTGACAATTCAGAGTTAGGGGCGAGTGTCAAGCTGACAATTCAGCGTTAGGGGTGAGTGTCAAGCTGACAATTCAGCGTTAGGGGTGAGTGTCAAGCTGACAATTCAGCGTTAGGGGTGAGTGGCAAGCTGACAATTCAGCGTTAGGGGTGAGTGTCAAGCTGACAATTCAGCGTTAGGGGCGAGTGTCAAGCTGACAATTCAGCGTTAGGGGTGAGTGTCAAGCGGACAATTCATCATTAGGGGCAAGTGTCGAGCTGACAACTCAGCGTTAGGGGCGAGTGTCAAGCTGACAATTCAGCGTTAGGGGCGAGTGTCGAGCTGACAATTCAGTGTTAGGGTCGAGTGTCGAGCTGACAATTCAGCGTTAGGGGCTAGTGTCGAGCTGACAATTCAGCGTTAGGGGCGAGTGTCGAGCTGACAATTCAGCGTTAGGGGCGATTGTCGAGCTGACAATTCAGCGTTAGGGGCGAGTGTCGAGCTGACAATTCAGAGTTAGGGGCGAGTGTCAAGCTGACAATTCAGCGTTAGGGGCAAGTGTCGAGCTGACAAATCAGCGTTAGGGGCGAGCGTCGAGCTCACAATTCAGCGTTAGTGGCAAGTGTCTAGCTGACAATTCAGCGTTAGGGGCAGGTGTCAAGCTGACAATTCAGCTTTAGGTGCGAGTGTCGAGCTGACAATTCAGCGTTAGTGGCGAGCGTCGAGCTTACAATTCAGCGTTAGGGGCGAGTGTCGAGCTGACAATTCAGAGTTAGAGGCGAGTGTCAAGCTGACAATTCAGCGTTAGGGGCGAGTGTCGAGCTGACAATTCAGCGTTAGGGGCGAGTGTCGAGCTGACAATTCAGCGTTAGGGGCGAGTGTCGAGCTGACATTTCAGCGTTATTGGCGAGTGTCGAGCTGACAATTCAGAGTTAGGGGCGAGTGTTAAGATGACAATTCAGCGTTAGGGGCGAGTGTCGAGCTCACAATTCAGCGTTAGGGGCGAGTGTCGAGCTGACAATTCAGCGTTAGGGGCGAGTGTCGAGCTGACAATTCAGCATTAGGGGCGAGTGACAAGCTGACAATTCAGAGTTAGGGGCGAGTTTCGAGCTGACAATTCAGAGTTAGGGGCGAGTGTCGAGCTGACAATTCAGAGTTAGGGGCGAGTGTCGAGCTGACAATTCAGCGTTAGGGGCAAGTGTCGAGCTGACAAATCAACGTTAGGGGCGAGCGTCGAGCTCACAATTCAGCGTTAGTGGCAAGTGTCTAGCTGACAATTCAGCGTTAGGGGCAGGTGTCAAGCTGACAATTCCGCTTTAGGGGCGAGTGTCGAGCTGACAATTCAGAGTTAGGGGCGAGTGTCAAGCTGACAATTCAGCGTTAGGGGTGAGTGTCAAGCTGACAATTCAGCGTTAGGGGTGAGTGTCAAGCTGACAATTCAGCGTTAGGGGTGAGTGGCAAGCTGACAATTCAGCGTTAGGGGTGAGTGTCAAGCTGACAATTCAGCGTTAGGGGCGAGTGTCAAGCTGACAATTCAGCGTTAGGGGTAAGTGTCAAGCGGACAATTCATCATTAGGGGCAAGAGTCGAGCTGACAACTCAGCGTTAGGGGCGAGTGTCAAGCTGACAATTCAGCGTTAGGGGCGAGTGTCGAGCTGACAATTCAGTGTTAGGGTCGAGTGTCGAGCTGACAATTCAGCGTTAGGGGCTAGTGTCGAGCTGACAATTCAGCATTAGGGGCGAGTGTCGAGCTGACAATTCAGCGTTAGGGGCGATTGTCGAGCTGACAATTCAGCGTTAGGGGCGAGTGTCAAGCTGACAATTCAGCGTTAGGGGCGAGTGTCGAGCTTACAATTCAGCGTTAGGGGCGAGTGTCGAGCTGACAATTCAGAGTTAGGGGCGAGTGTCAAGCTGAAAATTCAGCGTTAGGGGCGAGTGTTGAGCTGACAATTCAGCGTTAGGAGCGAGTGTCGAGCTGACAATTCAGCGTTAGGGGCGAGTGTCGAGCTGACAATTCAGTGTTAGGGTCGAGTGTCGAGCTGACAATTCAGCGTTAGGGGCTAGTGTCGAGCTGACAATTCAGCGTTAGGGGCGAGTGTCGAGCTGACAATTCAGCGTTAGGGGCGATTGTCGAGCTGACAATTCAGAGTTAGGGGCGAGTGTCAAGTTGACAATTCAGCGTTAGGGGTGTCAAGCTGATAATTCAGCGTTAGGGGCGAGTGTCGAGCTGACAATTCAGAGTTAGGGGCGAGCATCGAGCTGACAATTCAGAGTTAGGGCGAGTGTCGAGCTGACAATTCAGCGTTAGGGGCGAGTGTCAAGCTGACAATTCAGCGTTAGGGGTGAGTGTCAAGCTGATAATTCAGCGTTAGGGGCGAGTGTCAAGCTGACAATTCAGCGTTAGGGGTGAGTGTCAACCGGACAATTCAGCGTTAGGGGCAAGTGTCGAGCTGACAACTCAGCGTTATGGGCGAGTGTCAAGCTGACAATTCAGCGTTAGGGGCGAGTGTCGAGCTGACAATTCAGCGTTAGGGGCAAGTGTCGAGCTGACAAATCAGCGTTAGGGGCGAGCGTCGAGCTCACAATTCAGCGTTAGTGGCAAGTGTCTAGCTGACAATTCAGCGTTAGGGGCACGTGTCAAGCTGACAATTCAGCTTTAGGTGCGAGTGTCGAGCTGACAATTCAGTGTTAGGGGCGAGCGTCGAGCTTACAATTCAGCGTTAGGGGTGAGTGTCGAGCTGACAATTCAGAGTTAGGGGCGAGTGACAAGCTGACAATTCAGCGTTAGGGGTGATTGTCAAGCTGACAATTCAGCGTTAGGGGTAAGTGTCAAGCTGACAATTCAGCGTTAGGGGCGAGTGTCGAGCTGACAATTCAGAGTTAGGGGCGAGCATCGAGCTGACAATTCAGAGTTAGGGCAAGTGTCGAGCTGACAATTCAGAGTTAGGGCGAGTGTCGAGCTGACAATTCAGAGTTAGGGGCGAGCATCGAGCTGACAATTCAGAGTTAGGGCAAGTGTCGAGCTGACAATTCAGAGTTAGGGCAAGTGTCGAGCTGACAATTCAGAGTTAGGGCGAGTGTCGAGCTGACAATTCAGAGTTAGGGGCGAGTGTCAAGCTGACAATTCAGCGTTAGGGGCGAGTGTCCAGCTGACAATTCAGCGTTAGGGGCAAGTGTCGAGCTGACAATTCAGCGTTAGTGGCAAGTGTCTAGCTGACAATTCAGCGTTAGGGGCAGGTGTCAAGCTGACAATTCAGCTTTAGGTGCGAGTGTCGAGCTGACAATTCAGCGTTAGTGGCGAGCGTCGAGCTTACAATTCAGCGTTAGGGGCGATTGTCGAGCTGACAATTCAGAGTTAGAGGCGAGTGTCAAGCTGACAATTCAGCGTTAGGGGCGAGTGTCGAGCTGACAATTCAGCGTTAGGGGCGAGTGTCGAGCTGACAATTCAGCGTTAGGGGCGAGTGTCGAGCTGACATTTCAGCGTTAGGGGCGAGTGTCGAGCTGACAATTCAGCGTTAGGGGCGAGTTTCGAGCTGACAATTCAGAGTTAGGGGCGAGTGTCGAGCTGGCAACTCAGCGTTGGGGCGAGTGTCGAGCTGACAATTCAGAGTTAGGGGCGAGTGTCAAGCTGACAATTCAGCGTTAGGGGTGAGTGTCAAGCTGACAATTCAGCGTTAGGGGTGAGTATCAAGCTGCCAATTCAGCGTTAGGGGTGAGTGTCAAGCTGACAATTCAGCGTTAGGGGTGAGTGTCAAGCTGACAATTCAGCGTTAGGGGTGAGTGTCAAGCGGACAACTCAGCGTTATGGGTGAGTGTCAAGCTGACAATTCAGCGTTAGGGGCGAGTGTCAAGCTGACAATTCAGCGTTAGGGGTGAGTGTCAAGCGGACAACTCAGCGTTATGGGCGAGTGTCGAGCTGACAATTCAGAGTTAGGGCGAGTGTCGAGCTGACAATTCAGAGTTAGGGGCGAGTGTCAAGCTGACAATTCAGCGTTAGGGGCGAGTATCCAGCTGACAATTCAGCGTTAGGGGCAAGTGTCGAGCTGACAAATCAGCGTTAGGGGCGAGCGTCGAGCTCACAATTCAGAGTTAGGGGCGAGTGTCAAGCTGACAATTCAGCGTTAGGGGCGAGTGTCCAGCTGACAATTCAGCGTTAGGGGCAAGTGTCGAGCTGACAAATCAGCGTTAGGGGCGAGCGTCGAGCTCACAATTCAGCGTTAGTGGCAAGTGTCTAGCTGACAATTCAGCGTTAGGGGCAGGTGTCAAGCTGACAATTCAGCTTTAGGTGCGAGTGTCGAGCTGACAATTCAGCGTTAGTGGCGAGCGTCGAGCTTACAATTCAGCGTTAGGGGCGAGTGTCGAGCTGACAATTCAGAGTTAGAGGCGAGTGTCAAGCTGACAATTCAGCGTTTGGGGCGAGTGTCGAGCTGACAATTCAGCGTTAGGGGCGAGTGTCGAGCTGACAATTCAGCGTTAGGGGCGAGTGTCGAGCTGACATTTCAGCGTTAGGGGCGAGTGTCGAGCTGACAATTCAGCGTTAGGGGCGAGTGACAAGCTGACAATTCAGAGTTAGTGGCGAGTTTCGAGCTGACAATTCAGAGTTAGGGGCGAGTGTCGAGCTGGCAACTCAGCGTTGGGGCGAGTGTCGAGCTGACAATTCAGAGTTAGGGGCGAGTGTCAAGCTGACAATTCAGCGTTAGGGGTGAGTATCAAGCTGACAATTCAGCGTTAGGGGTGAGTGTCAAGCTGACAATTCAGCGTTAGGGTTGAGTGTCAAGCTGACAATTCAGCGTTAGGGGCGAGTGTCAAGCTGACAATTCAGCGTTAGGGGTGAGTGTCAAGCGGACAACTCAGCGTTATGGGTGAGTGTCAAGCTGACAATTCAGCGTTAGGGGCGAGTGTCAAGCTGACAATTCAGCGTTAGGGGTGAGTGTCAAGCGGACAACTCAGCGTTATGGGCGAGTGTCCAGCTGACAATTCAGCGTTAGGGGCAAGTGTCTAGCTGACAATTCAGCGTTAGGGGCAGGTGTCAAGCTGACAATTCAGCTTTAGGGGCGAGTGTCGAGCTGACAATTCAGCGTTAGTGGCGAGCGTCGAGCTTACAATTCAGCGTTAGGGGCGAGTGTCGAGCTGACAATTCAGAGTTAGAGGCGAGTGTCAAGCTGACAATTCAGCGTTAGGGGCGAGTGTCGAGCTGACAATTCAGCGTTAGGGGCGAGTGGCGAGCTGACAATTCAGCGTTAGGGGCGAGTGTCGAGCTGACATTTCAGCGTTAGGGGCGAGTGTCGAGCTGACAATTCAGCGTTAGGGGCAAGTGACAAGCTGACAATTCAGAGTTAGGGGCGAGTTTCGAGCTGACAATTCAGAGTTAGGGGCGAGTGTCGAGCTGGCAACTCAGCGTTGGGGCGAGTGTCGAGCTGACAATTCAGAGTTAGGGGCGAGTGTCAAGCTGACAATTCAGCGTTAGGGGTGAGTGTCAAGCTGACAATTCAGCGTTAGGGGTGAGTGTCAAGCTGACAATTCAGCGTTAGGGGTGAGTGTCAAGCTGACAATTCAGCGTTAGGGGTGAGTGTCAAGCTGACAATTCAGCGTTAGGGGCGAGTGTCAAGCTGACAATTCAGCGTTAGGGGTGAGTGTCAAGCGGACAACTCAGCGTTATGGGCGAGTGTCAAGCTGACAATTCAGCGTTAGGGGCGAGTGTCGAGCTGACAATTCAGCGTTAGGGGCAAGTGTCGAGCTGACAATTCAGAGTTAGGGGCGAGCATCGAGCTCACAATTCAGCGTTAGTGGCAAGTGTCGAGCTGACAATTCAGAGTTAGGGCGAGTGTCGAGCTGACAATTCAGAGTTAGGGGCGAGTGTCAAGCTGACAATTCAGCGTTAGGGGCGAGTGTCGAGCTTACAATTCAGCGTTAGGGTCGAGTGTCGAGCTGACAATTCAGAGTTAGGGGCGAGTGTCAAGCTGACAATTCAGCGTTAGGGGCGAGTGTCGAGCTGACAATTCAGCGTTAGGGGCGAGTGTCGAGCTGACAATTCAGCGTTAGGGGCGAGTGTCGAGCTGACAATTCAGTGCTAGGGTCGAGTGTCGAGCTGACAATTCAGCGTTAGGGGCGAGTGTCGAGCTGACAATTCAGTGTTAGGGACGAGCGTCGAGCTGACAATTCAGCGTTAGGGGCGATTGTCGAGCTGACAATTCAGAGTTAGGGGCGAGTGTCAAGTTGACAATTCAGCGTTAGGGGTGTCAAGCTGACAATTCAGCGTTAGGGGCGAGTGTCGAGCTGACAATTCAGAGTTAGGGGCGAGCATCGAGCTGACAATTCAGAGTTAGGGCGAGTGTCGACCTGACAATTCAGCGTTAGGGGCGAGTGTCAAGCTGACAATTCAGCGTTAGGGGTGAGTGTCAAGCGGACAATTCAGCGTTAGGGGCAAGTGTCGAGCTGACAACTCAGCGTTATGGGCGAGTGTCAAGCTGACAATTCAGCGTTAGGGGCGAGTGTCGAGCTGACAATTCAGCGTTTGGGGCAAGTGTCGAGCTGACAAATCAGCGTTAGGGGCGAGCGTCGAGCTCACAATTCAGCGTTAGTGGCAAGTGTCTAGCTGACAATTCAGCGTTAGGGGCAGGTGTCAAGCTGACAATTCAGCTTTAGGGGCGAGTGTCGAGCTGACAATTCAGTGTTAGGGGCGAGCGTCGAGCTTACAATTCAGCGTTAGGGGCGAGTGTCGAGCTGACAATTCAGAGTTAGGGGCGAGTGACAAGCTGACAATTCAGCGTTAGGGGTGATTGTCAAGCTGACAATTCAGCGTTAGGGGTGAGTGTCAAGCTGACAATTCAGCGTTAGGGGCGAGTGTCGAGCTGACAATTCAGAGTTAGGGGCGAGCATCGAGCTGACAATTCAGAGTTAGGGCGAGTGTCGAGCTGACAATTCAGCGTTCGGGGCGAGTGTCAAGCTGACAATTCAGCGTTAGGGGCGAGTGTCGAGCTGACAATTCAGAGTTAGGGGCGAGCATCGAGCTGACAATTCAGAGTTAGGGCGAGCGTCGAGCTTACAATTCAGCGTTAGGGGCGAGTGTCGAGCTGACAATTCAGAGTTAGGGGCGAGCATCGAGCTGACAATTCAGAGTTAGGGCCAGTGTCGAGCTGACAATTCAGAGTTAGGGCGAGTGTCGAGCTGACAATTCAGAGTTAGGGGCGAGTGTCGAGCTGACAATTCAGAGTTAGGGGCGAGTGTCAAGCTGACAATTCAGCGTTAGGGGCGAGTGTCGAGCTGACAATTCAGAGTTAGGGGCGAGCATCGAGCTGACAATTCAGAGTTAGGGCAAGTGTCGAGCTGACAATTCAGAGTTAGGGCGAGTGTCGAGCTGACAATTCAGAGTTAGGGGCGAGTGTCGAGCTGACAATTCAGCGTTAGGGGCGAGTGTCGAGCTGACAAATCAGCGTTAGGGGCGAGCGTCGAGCTGACAATTCAGCGTTAGTGGCAAGTGTCTAGCTGACAATTCAGCGTTAGGGGCAGGTGTCAAGCTGACAATTCAGCTTTAGGGGCGAGTGTCGAGCTGACAATTCAGTGTTAGTAGCGAGCGTCGAGCTTACAATTCAGCGTTAGGGGCGAGTGTCGAGCTGACAATTCAGAGTTAGGGGCGAGTGTCAAGCTGACAATTCAGCGTTAGGGGCGAGTGTCGAGCTGACAATTCAGAGTTAGGGGCGAGTGTCGAGCTGACAAGTCAGTGTTAGGGGCGAGCGTTGAGCTGACAATTCAGCGTTAGGGGCGAGTGTCGAGCTGACAATTCAGAGTTAGGGGCGAGTGTCAAGCTGACAATTCAGCGTTAGGGGTGAGTGTCAAGCTGACAATTCAGCGTTAGGGGCGAGTGTCAAGCGGACAATTCAGCGTTAGGGGCAAGTGTCGAGCTGACAACTTAGCGTTAGGGGCGAGTGTCGAGCTGACAAATCTGCGTTAGGGGCGAGCGTCGAGCTCACAATTCAGCCTTAGTGGCAAGTGTCTAGCTGACAATTCAGCGTTAGGGGCAGGTGTCAAGCCGACAATTCAGCTTTAGGGGCGAGTGTCGAGCTGACAATTCAGTGTTAGGGGCGAGCGTCGAGCTTACAATTCAGCGTTAGGGGCGAGTTTCGAGCTGACAATTCAGAGTTAGGGGCGAGTGTCAAGCTAACAATTCAGCGTTAGGGGCGAGTGTCGAGCTGACAATTCAGCGTTAGGGGCGAGTGTTGAGCTGACAATTCAGCGTTAGGGGCGAGTGTCGAGCTGACAATTCAGTGTTAGGGTCGAGTGTCGAGCTGACAATTCAGCGTTAGAGGCGAGTGTCGAGCTGACAATTCAGCGTTAGGAGCGAGTGTCGAGCTGACAATTCAGCGTTAGGGGCGATTGTCAAGCTGACAATTCAGCGTTAGGGGCGAGTGTCGAGGTGACAATTCAGAGTTAGGGGCGAGCATCGAGCTGACAATTCAGAGTTAGGGCGAGTGTCGAGCTGACAATTCAGCGTTAGGGGCGATTGTCAAACTGACAATTCAAAATTAGGGTTGAGTGTCAAGCTGACAATTCAGCGTTAGGGGCGAGTGTCGGGCTGAGAATTCAGAGTTAGGGGCGAGCGTCGAGCTTACAATTCAGCGTTAGGGGCGAGTGTCGAGCTGACAATTCATAGTTAGGGGCGAGTGTCGAGCTGACAATTCAGAGTTAGGGGCGGGCGTCGAGCTCACAATTCAGCGTTAGTGGCAAGTGTCGAGCTGACAATTCAGAGTTAGGGGCGAGTGTCAAGCTGACAATTCAGCGTTAGGGTCGAGTGTCGAGCTGACAATTCAGAGTTAGGGGCGAGTGTCAAGCTGACAATTCAGCGTTAGGGGCGAGTGTCGAGCTGACAATTCAGCGTTAGGGGCGAGTGTCGAGCTGACAATTCAGCGTTAGGGGCGAGTGTCGAGCTGACAATTCAGTGTTAGGGTCGAGTGTCGAGCTGACAATTCAGCGTTAGGGGCGAGTGTCGAGCTGACAATTCAGTGTTAGGGACGAGCGTCGAGCTGACAATTCAGCGTTAGGGGCGATTGTCGAGCTGACAATTCAGAGTTAGGGGCGAGTGTCAAGTTGACAATTCAGCGTTAGGGGTGTCAAGCTGACAATTCAGCGTTAGGGGCGAGTGTCGAGCTGACAATTCAGAGTTAGGGGCGAGTGTCGAGCTGACAATTCAGAGTTAGGGGCGAGTGTCAAGCTGACAATTCAGCGTTAGGGGCGAGTGTCGAGCTGACAATTCAGAGTTAGGGGCGAGCATCGAGCTGACAATTCAGAGTTAGGGCAAGTGTCGAGCTGACAATTCAGAGTTAGGGCGAGTGTCGAGCTGACAATTCAGAGTTAGGGGCGAGTGTCGAGCTGACAATTCAGCGTTAGGGGCGAGTGTCGAGCTGACAAATCAGCGTTAGGGGCGAGCGTCGAGCTGACAATTCAGCGTTAGTGGCAAGTGTCTAGCTGACAATTCAGCGTTAGGGGCAGGTGTCAAGCTGACAATTCAGCTTTAGGGGCGAGTGTCGAGCTGACAATTCAGTGTTAGTAGCGAGCGTCGAGCTTACAATTCAGCGTTAGGGGCGAGTGTCGAGCTGACAATTCAGAGTTAGGGGCGAGTGTCAAGCTGACAATTCAGCGTTAGGGGCGAGTGTCGAGCTGACAATTCAGAGTTAGGGGCGAGTGTCGAGCTGACAAGTCAGTGTTAGGGGCGAGCGTTGAGCTGACAATTCAGCGTTAGGGGCGAGTGTCGAGCTGACAATTCAGAGTTAGGGGCGAGTGTCAAGCTGACAATTCAGCGTTAGGGGTGAGTGTCAAGCTGACAATTCAGCGTTAGGGGCGAGTGTCAAGCGGACAATTCAGCGTTAGGGGCAAGTGTCGAGCTGACAACTTAGCGTTAGGGGCGAGTGTCGAGCTGACAAATCTGCGTTAGGGGCGAGCGTCGAGCTCACAATTCAGCCTTAGTGGCAAGTGTCTAGCTGACAATTCAGCGTTAGGGGCAGGTGTCAAGCCGACAATTCAGCTTTAGGGGCGAGTGTCGAGCTGACAATTCAGTGTTAGGGGCGAGCGTCGAGCTTACAATTCAGCGTTAGGGGCGAGTTTCGAGCTGACAATTCAGAGTTAGGGGCGAGTGTCAAGCTAACAATTCAGCGTTAGGGGCGAGTGTCGAGCTGACAATTCAGCGTTAGGGGCGAGTGTTGAGCTGACAATTCAGCGTTAGGGGCGAGTGTCGAGCTGACAATTCAGTGTTAGGGTCGAGTGTCGAGCTGACAATTCAGCGTTAGAGGCGAGTGTCGAGCTGACAATTCAGCGTTAGGAGCGAGTGTCGAGCTGACAATTCAGCGTTAGGGGCGATTGTCAAGCTGACAATTCAGCGTTAGGGGCGAGTGTCGAGGTGACAATTCAGAGTTAGGGGCGAGCATCGAGCTGACAATTCAGAGTTAGGGCGAGTGTCGAGCTGACAATTCAGCGTTAGGGGCGATTGTCAAGCTGACAATTCAAAATTAGGGTTGAGTGTCAAGCTGACAATTCAGCGTTAGGGGCGAGTGTCGGGCTGAGAATTCAGAGTTAGGGGCGAGCGTCGAGCTTACAATTCAGCGTTAGGGGCGAGTGTCGAGCTGACAATTCATAGTTAGGGGCGAGTGTCGAGCTGACAATTCAGAGTTAGGGGCGGGCGTCGAGCTCACAATTCAGCGTTAGTGGCAAGTGTCGAGCTGACAATTCAGAGTTAGGGGCGAGTGTCAAGCTGACAATTCAGCGTTAGGGTCGAGTGTCGAGCTGACAATTCAGAGTTAGGGGCGAGTGTCAAGCTGACAATTCAGCGTTAGGGGCGAGTGTCGAGCTGACAATTCAGCGTTAGGGGCGAGTGTCGAGCTGACAATTCAGCGTTAGGGGCGAGTGTCGAGCTGACAATTCAGTGTTAGGGTCGAGTGTCGAGCTGACAATTCAGCGTTAGGGGCGAGTGTCGAGCTGACAATTCAGTGTTAGGGACGAGCGTCGAGCTGACAATTCAGCGTTAGGGGCGATTGTCGAGCTGACAATTCAGAGTTAGGGGCGAGTGTCAAGTTGACAATTCAGCGTTAGGGGTGTCAAGCTGACAATTCAGCGTTAGGGGCGAGTGTCGAGCTGACAATTCAGAGTTAGGGGCGAGCATCGAGCTGACAATTCAGAGTTAGGGCGAGTGTCGAGCTGACAATTCAGCGTTAGGGGCGAGTGTCAAGCTGACAATTCAGCGTTAGGGGTGAGTGTCAAGCGGACAATTCAGCGTTAGGGGCAAGTGTCGAGCTGACAACTCAGCGTTATGGGCGAGTGTCAAGCTGACAATTCAGCGTTAGGGGCGAGTGTCGAGCTGACAATTCAGCGTTTGGGGCAAGTGTCGAGCTGACAAATCAGCGTTAGGGGCGAGCGTCGAGCTCACAATTCAGCGTTAGTGGCAAGTGTCTAGCTGACAATTCAGCGTTAGGGGCAGGTGTCAAGCTGACAATTCAGCTTTAGGGGCGAGTGTCGAGCTGACAATTCAGTGTTAGGGGCGAGCGTCGAGCTTACAATTCAGCGTTAGGGGCGAGTGTCGAGCTGACAATTCAGAGATAGGGGCGAGTGACAAGCTGACAATTCAGCATTAGGGGTGATTGTCAAGCTGACAATTCAGCGTTAGGGGTGAGTGTCAAGCTGACAATTCAGAGTTAGGGGCGAGCATTGAGCTGACAATTCAGAGTTAGGGCAAGTGTCGAGCTCACAATTCAGAGTTAGGGCGAGTGTCGAGCTGACAATTCAGCGTTAGGGGCGAGTGTCGAGCTGTCAATTCAGAGTTAGGGGCGAGCATCGAGCTGACAATTCAGAGTTAGGGCGAGTGTCGAGCTGACAATTCAGCGTTCGGGGCGAGTGTCAAGCTGACAATTCAGCGTTAGGGGCGAGTGTCGAGCTGACAATTCAGAGTTAGGGGCGAGCATCGAGCTGACAATTCAGAGTTAGGGCAAGTGTCGAGCTGACAATTCAGAGTTAGGGCGAGTGTCGAGCTGACAATTCAGAGTTAGGGGCGAGTGTCAAGCTGACAATTCAGCGTTAGGGGCGAGTGTCGAGCTGACAATTCAGAGTTACGGGCGAGCATTGAGCTGACAATTCAGAGTTAGGGCAAGTGTCGAGCTGACAATTCAGAGTTAGGGCGAGTGTCGAGCTGACAATTCAGAGTTAGGGGCGAGTGTCGAGCTGACAATTCAGCGTTAGGGGCGAGCGTCGAGCTGACAATTCAGCGTTAGTGGCAAGTGTCTAGCTGACAATTCAGCGTTAGGGGCAGGTGTCAAGCTGACAATTCAGCTTTAGGGGCGAGTGTCGAGCTGACAATTCAGTGTTAGTAGCGAGCGTCGAGCTTACAATTCAGCGTTAGGGGCGAGTGTCGAGCTGACAATTCAGAGTTAGGGGCGAGTGTGAAGCTGACAATTCAGCGTTAGGGGCGAGTGTCGAGCTGACAATTCAGAGTTAGGGGCGAGTGTCGAGCTGACAAGTCAGTGTTAGGGGCGAGCGTCGAGCTGACAATTCAGCGTTAGGGGCGAGTGTCAAGCTGACAATTCAGCGTTAGGGGTGAGTGTCAAGCTGACAATTCAGCGTTAGGGGCAAGTGTCGAGCTGACAACTTAGCGTTAGGGGCGAGCGTCGAGCTCACAATTCAGCCTTAGTGGCAAGTGTCTAGCTGACAATTCAGCGTTAGGGGCAGGTGTCAAGCCGACAATTCAGCTTTAGGGGCGAGTGTCGAGCTGACAATTCAGTGTTAGGGGCGAGCGTCGAGCTTACAATTCAGCGTTAGGGGCGAGTTTCGAGCTGACAATTCAGAGTTAGGGGCGAGTGTCAAGCTAACAATTCAGCGTTAGGGGCGAGTGTCGAGCTGACAATTCAGCGTTAGGGGCGAGTGTCGAGCTGACAATTCAGTGTTAGGGTCGAGTGTCGAGCTGACAATTCAGCGTTAGAGGCGAGTGTCGAGCTGACAATTCAGCGTTAGAGGCGAGTGTCGAGCTGACAATTCAGCGTTAGGAGCGAGTGTCGAGCTGACAATTCAGCGTTAGGGGCAGGTGTCAAGCTGACAATTCAGCTTTAGGGGCAAGTGTCGAGCTGACAATTCAGTGTTAGGGGCGAGCGTCGAGCTTACAATTCAGCGTTAGGGGCGAGTGTCGAGCTGACAATTCAGAGTTAGGGGCGAGTGACAAGCTGACAATTCAGCGTTAGGGGTGATTGTCAAGCTGACAATTCAGCGTTAGGGGTGAGTGTCAAGCTGACAATTCAGAGTTAGGGGCGAGCATTGAGCTGACAATTCAGAGTTAGGGCAAGTGTCGAGCTGACAATTCAGAGTTAGGGCGAGTGTCGAGCTGACAATTCAGCGTTAGGGGCGAGTGTCGAGCTGTCAATTCAGAGTTAGGGGCGAGCATCGAGCTGACAATTCAGAGTTAGGGCAAGTGTCGAGCTGACAATTCAGAGTTAGGGCGAGTGTCGAGCTGACAATTCAGAGTTAGGGGCGAGTGTCAAGCTGACAATTCAGCGTTAGGGGCGAGTGTCGAGCTGACAATTCAGAGTTACGGGCGAGCATTGAGCTGACAATTCAGAGTTAGGGCAAGTGTCGAGCTGACAATTCAGAGTTAGGGCGAGTGTCGAGCTGACAATTCAGAGTTAGGGGCGAGTGTCGAGCTGACAATTCAGCGTTAGGGGCGAGCGTCGAGCTGACAATTCAGCGTTAGTGGCAAGTGTCTAGCTGACAATTCAGCGTTAGGGGCAGGTGTCAAGCTGACAATTCAGCTTTAGGGGCGAGTGTCGAGCTGACAATTCAGTGTTAGTAGCGAGCGTCGAGCTTACAATTCAGCGTTAGGGGCGAGTGTCGAGCTGACAATTCAGAGTTAGGGGCGAGTGTGAAGCTGACAATTCAGCGTTAGGGGCGAGTGTCGAGCTGACAATTCAGAGTTAGGGGCGAGTGTCGAGCTGACAAGTCAGTGTTAGGGGCGAGCGTCGAGCTGACAATTCAGCGTTAGGGGCGAGTGTCAAGCTGACAATTCAGCGTTAGGGGTGAGCGTCAAGCTGACAATTCAGCGTTAGGGGCAAGTGTCGAGCTGACAACTTAGCGTTAGGGGCGAGCGTCGAGCTCACAATTCAGCCTTAGTGGCAAGTGTCTAGCTGACAATTCAGCGTTAGGGGCAGGTGTCAAGCCGACAATTCAGCTTTAGGGGCGAGTGTCGAGCTGACAATTCAGTGTTAGGGGCGAGCGTCGAGCTTACAATTCAGCGTTAGGGGCGAGTTTCGAGCTGACAATTCAGAGTTAGGGGCGAGTGTCAAGCTAACAATTCAGCGTTAGGGGCGAGTGTCGAGCTGACAATTCAGCGTTAGGGGCGAGTGTCGAGCTGACAATTCAGTGTTAGGGTCGAGTGTCGAGCTGACAATTCAGCGTTAGAGGCGAGTGTCGAGCTGACAATTCAGCGTTAGAGGCGAGTGTCGAGCTGACAATTCAGCGTTAGGAGCGAGTGTCGAGCTGACAATTCAGCGTTAGGGGCAGGTGTCAAGCTGACAATTCAGCTTTAGGGGCAAGTGTCGAGCTGACAATTCAGTGTTAGGGGCGAGCGTCGAGCTTACAATTCAGCGTTAGGGGCGAGTGTCGAGCTGACAATTCAGAGTTAGGGGCGAGTGACAAGCTGACAATTCAGCGTTAGGGGTGATTGTCAAGCTGACAATTCAGCGTTAGGGGTGAGTGTCAAGCTGACAATTCAGAGTTAGGGGCGAGCATTGAGCTGACAATTCAGAGTTAGGGCAAGTGTCGAGCTGACAATTCAGAGTTAGGGCGAGTGTCGAGCTGACAATTCAGCGTTAGGGGCGAGTGTCGAGCTGTCAATTCAGAGTTAGGGGCGAGCATCGAGCTGACAATTCAGAGTTAGGGCGAGTGTCGAGCTGACAATTCAGCGTTCGGGGCGAGTGTCAAGCTGACAATTCAGCGTTAGGGGCGAGTGTCGAGCTGACAATTCAGAGTTAGGGGCGAGCATCGAGCTGACAATTCAGAGTTAGGGCAAGTGTCGAGCTGACAATTCAGAGTTAGGGCGAGTGTCGAGCTGACAATTCAGAGTTAGGGGCGAGTGTCAAGCTGACAATTCAGCGTTAGGGGCGAGTGTCGAGCTGACAATTCAGAGTTACGGGCGAGCATTGAGCTGACAATTCAGAGTTAGGGCAAGTGTCGAGCTGACAATTCAGAGTTAGGGCGAGTATCGAGCTGACAATTCAGAGTTAGGGGCGAGTGTCGAGCTGACAATTCAGCGTTAGGGGCGAGCGTCGAGCTGACAATTCAGCGTTAGTGGCAAGTGTCTAGCTGACAATTCAGCGTTAGGGGCAGGTGTCAAGCTGACAATTCAGCTTTAGGGGCGAGTGTCGAGCTGACAATTCAGTGTTAGTAGCGAGCGTCGAGCTTACAATTCAGCGTTAGGGGCGAGTGTCGAGCTGACAATTCAGAGTTAGGGGCGAGTGTCAAGCTGACAATTCAGCGTTAGGGGCGAGTGTCGAGCTGACAATTCAGAGTTAGGGGCGAGTGTCGAGCTGACAAGTCAGTGTTAGGGGCGAGCGTCGAGCTGACAATTCAGCGTTAGGGGCGAGTGTCAAGCTGACAATTCAGCGTTAGGGGTGAGTGTCAAGCTGACAATTCAGCGTTAGGGGCAAGTGTCGAGCTGACAACTTAGCGTTAGGGGCGAGCGTCGAGCTCACAATTCAGCCTTAGTGGCAAGTGTCTAGCTGACAATTCAGCGTTAGGGGCAGGTGTCAAGCCGACAATTCAGCTTTAGGGGCGAGTGTCGAGCTGACAATTCAGTGTTAGGGGCGAGCGTCGAGCTTACAATTCAGCGTTAGGGGCGAGTTTCGAGCTGACAATTCAGAGTTAGGGGCGAGTGTCAAGCTAACAATTCAGCGTTAGGGGCGAGTGTCGAGCTGACAATTCAGCGTTAGGGGCGAGTGTCGAGCTGACAATTCAGTGTTAGGGTCGAGTGTCGAGCTGACAATTCAGCGTTAGAGGCGAGTGTCGACCTGACAATTCAGCGTTAGAGGCGAGTGTCGAGCTGACAATTCAGCGTTAGGAGCGAGTGTCGAGCTGACAATTCAGCGTTAGGGGCAGGTGTCAAGCTGACAATTCAGCTTTAGGGGCGAGTGTCGAGCTGACAATTCAGTGTTAGGGGCGAGCGTCGAGCTTACAATTCAGCGTTAGGGGCGAGTGTCGAGCTGACAATTCAGAGTTAGGGGCGAGTGACAAGCTGACAATTCAGCGTTAGGGGTGATTGTCAAGCTGACAATTCAGCGTTAGGGGTGAGTGTCAAGCTGACAATTCAGAGTTAGGGGCGAGCATTGAGCTGACAATTCAGAGTTAGGGCAAGTGTCGAGCTGACAATTCAGAGTTAGGGCGAGTGTCGAGCTGACAATTCAGCGTTAGGGGCGAGTGTCGAGCTGTCAATTCAGAGTTAGGGGCGAGCATCGAGCTGACAATTCAGAGTTAGGGCGAGTGTCGAGCTGACAATTCAGCGTTCGGGGCGAGTGTCAAGCTGACAATTCAGCGTTAGGGGCGAGTGTCGAGCTGACAATTCAGAGTTAGGGGCGAGCATCGAGCTGACAATTCAGAGTTAGGGCAAGTGTCGAGCTGACAATTCAGAGTTAGGGCGAGTGTCGAGCTGACAATTCAGAGTTAGGGGCGAGTGTCAAGCTGACAATTCAGCGTTAGGGGCGAGTGTCGAGCTGACAATTCAGAGTTACGGGCGAGCATTGAGCTGACAATTCAGAGTTAGGGCAAGTGTCGAGCTGACAATTCAGAGTTAGGGCGAGTATCGAGCTGACAATTCAGAGTTAGGGGCGAGTGTCGAGCTGACAATTCAGCGTTAGGGGCGAGCGTCGAGCTGACAATTCAGCGTTAGTGGCAAGTGTCTAGCTGACAATTCAGCGTTAGGGGCAGGTGTCAAGCTGACAATTCAGCTTTAGGGGCGAGTGTCGAGCTGACAATTCAGTGTTAGTAGCGAGCGTCGAGCTTACAATTCAGCGTTAGGGGCGAGTGTCGAGCTGACAATTCAGAGTTAGGGGCGAGTGTCAAGCTGACAATTCAGCGTTAGGGGCGAGTGTCGAGCTGACAATTCAGAGTTAGGGGCGAGTGTCGAGCTGACAAGTCAGTGTTAGGGGCGAGCGTCGAGCTGACAATTCAGCGTTAGGGGCGAGTGTCAAGCTGACAATTCAGCGTTAGGGGTGAGTGTCAAGCTGACAATTCAGCGTTAGGGGCAAGTGTCGAGCTGACAACTTAGCGTTAGGGGCGAGCGTCGAGCTCACAATTCAGCCTTAGTGGCAAGTGTCTAGCTGACAATTCAGCGTTAGGGGCAGGTGTCAAGCCGACAATTCAGCTTTAGGGGCGAGTGTCGAGCTTACAATTCAGCGTTAGGGGCGAGTTTCGAGCTGACAATTCAGAGTTAGGGGCGAGTGTCAAGCTAACAATTCAGCGTTAGGGGCGAGTGTCGAGCTGACAATTCAGCGTTAGGGGCGAGTGTCGAGCTGACAATTCAGTGTTAGGGTCGAGTGTCGAGCTGACAATTCAGCGTTAGAGGCGAGTGTCGAGCTGACAATTCAGCGTTAGAGGCGAGTGTCGAGCTGACAATTCAGCGTTAGGAGCGAGTGTCGAGCTGACAATTCAGCGTTAGGGGCGATTGTCAAGCTGACAATTCAGCGTTAGGGGCGAGTGTCGAGCTGACAATTCAGAGTTAGGGGCGAGCATCGAGCTGACAATTCAGAGTTAGGGCGAGTGTCGAGCTGACAATTCAGCGTTAGGGGCGATTGTCAAGCTGACAATTCAAAATTAAGGTTGAGTGTCAAGCTGACAATTCAGCGTTAGGGGCGAGTGTCGGGCTGAGAATTCAGAGTTAGGGGCGAGCGTCGAGCTTACAATTCAGCGTTAGGGGCGAGTGTCGAGCTGACAATTCAGAGTTAGGGGCGGGCGTCGTGCGTGAGTGCCGCGGTGCTGGAAGAGGAATGGGGACAGGGTTTTGTGTTGAGGTGAAATTGAAAAATAAAGCGTGTACAGTATACGCACAAGAAATGGAGAGCGACTCGGCATCCTTTAGTACAATAACAAGGGCGGAAATAATGTGGGAATTAGTTATTTAGGAACACAACCCTACGTAACCCCTATGGTCTATTATTTGTCGAACGCAATATGGCCCAACATGGCATTTGCCAGGAAGGTAACCCCCGCGTTCTGCGAGGTCTGCCTTTATATAATGATTCTGTTCCCAAACATTTCAAACATGCATTTTCACCTGCCAATTGCAGTTATTTACAAAATAAATGGATGATACACACTTTTAGGGATACACCTTTTCCATCGTGGTATAACCATGTTTCATGATCGACGAGGTAGTATGACTTATGTATGCACAGTGCTAATTATACGTTAAATCCTTAGTGCCGTAAATTGGAAATAATCTTCATGGAATCCAGAAAAACAATTGCAAACTTAGAAAATACAGGAAAGCATGTTCACTGTTGGACTAAAAATTACAACTTCGAAAACCGAGAGAAAATCTTTAATGTAGGAGTCAAACGCGTGATGGCATTGTCCTGAGAATGTTTAAACTTTGGCTTGTCAGTAATTGGACGAGCATTTATCTCCGAGCAGAGTGTCGGGGGAAAGTTTCCTACCGTTGTGTGTGTGAATAACAAAGGTCATGGAAAGGATTCCAGAAGGACGTTTGTGATATCTGCTTCCACGAACATTCATGGCGAGTGATATCTAAAGCAGTTCTGGGTCTCCACTTTAACAAAAAATATTAGATCCACACGCAATTTGTTTTGTGCATTAGATCCACACATGTATGTCTGCGTCTGTACAAATGCGTGTTCGAACTTCACGCAATAAGCCTTCAGCAATTCGCATATATTAACACAAGAAAATCCCAGAGAGCTCTCGCGCTAATAAACAAATAAATAGTGGACCTCGAGTAATGGCTTTGGAGAAATTACAGATCATTGGTTCGCAGGTGCAGCCATCCGTGCGTATTGCTCCAGCCACTAGAAAGCTCTGAAATGATTTGCCAACTACATCCAAATTCACGGTGCTCAAGAGGGCGACGATATTAAAGAATGAATAACCAAATGGGCCAACCGTTGTGAGGCCCTCGCGTTAAAAGCACCACGATGACTAATTGCGCAAAGCCTTTAGATATTTGCATTTGCCTCTGCCAAAGAAATAAACATTTACGGTTTGAAGCAAACATTATTCACACAATGCATAACACCTGCCTTTCATTAGCCCCAGGTGCACACATTCAATTTGTGCTTCGGTGCATCATTGTGCTCTGCAGATATTGCCAATAACAAAGAATTGTATAATCACAGTATCTAATCTTCAGGTTCTCCGGGCATCGTTTCCCCCTATGGACTTTAAGGAAAGTGTTCCACTTTTGCAAAAAACATGAATGGTGTGCATACATTATTGAAGTTTCACATGACATGATTTGTTGACATGTGTTGGCAGTGATTTCAACAGATAAAGATTATTTAATTGATTGGCAACTGCCTTGGATAAAAGTGTGCATTGTGTGCCACCATGCCTTACCTTTTACGCAATTAACCTCCTCCAGATGTTGTGTGCAAATGAGAAAACCAAAACGAATTTTGTTTTTGTTCACGAAGAGGTAGAAATTAACAGGCCTTCAAAATCAATATTTCACTGACAACTTTGCGACAAATAAATAAATGTGGTTTCAAGGCTTAAACGCTCATCAGCAAGCTACGCTTTCACATTTGTTTAAATCCACAATCCTGGACACAATCCCGGACACCCTGGCAAATTAGGTGTTCCATCTCAGAGCATTTCCAAGATAAAATATGTAAATGAATAAAACATTATAAAATATGTTTCGGCCAAAAGCTCACACCAACGTAGGTGTATCAGAGAGAGAGAGATTAGAAATCTGAATTGCTCGTTATAGTGCCAACCACGATCTACATGATTCACCAGTGATCTTGACTAATTTTCAGAGGGGGGCCACTTTTGCCGATAAGACATCAGCGTGAGGACCGCCACACCGCCTGCAAAGGATTGTTTTCACATGTTGTGTATTGACGGGGGCTACACGTCAAGGATCGCACTAAAGGCCCCCAGGGGCTGTGAGTGGCCCACTGGCCTTGCAATGAAGAACACTGTGATACATCCACCCGCTTGACAACAAGGTGGCATTGGTCGGTAGCATATAAGGGAGCCAAGTGGCTTCAGGGTCAGAACACCCAGCCGCACTGCAGAAACCAGGCAGACATTCACAATATAAACCAAACTCTCAAGTGTAGTGTAGTAACGTCTTCAGTTTTGTTTTATACTGCTACTGATACTCCTGCTGTTATGGAGTGACTCATGCAGCCAGCTACGGCTGCAAAGTTTGGTCGTACATGTTATGTATATTGTTTATTGTTAAATTTGAATCACAGTTCCTATGATCACTGTTAAATTGTTTTTTATATCTTTATTTTTGTGATTTTGAAAACGTTTTGATTTAGCCATATTTGTTTGTTGTGGTACAGTTAGACTGATAACTTTAATCTAAATTGTCTTATGGTTGTTATTGTTTGACTTGCATCCCACTGGGATTTTTGTACACAGCGTTGAAATACGGTGTTTTTTCTGGAAGACTTTGCTGTTTTTTCCTGGATTTTTCTGCTGCGCGAAGTCACTTTAAGATGTTTCTTGTTCATGTTTTTGTTTGTTGCGGTTGCACCCGAGTCAAGAGCCGCATGGCTCACAGGGTTATACCTAATAAATGAAACTGAAACTCCGTCTCACGTGCTAATCGACGGTGCGGGGGAAGGACAACAAAGACTCCACACACACAAAACACGTAACATTAAATTTGGGTTTTCAGCTAATTTGGCTTATTCTCACCATAACACTTAAACAAAGTTTGACTGGCATCCAATGACCATCCTTTGCAGGGTATGTAAAAGGTGTGCCCCCTAGTGTTGATAAAGAAGCCTGCTGAAGTGACTTCAGAATTAGTTCTCTGACAACAACTTCTGGGGCCATTCTCTGACACAGGGTGATGCACTGCTAGCTGCCGAGTTCTAAATGCAAATGTATTAATTTCATGACATGATGCCAATAGCACAATTGGAAAAGAACTGCTAAAAGCTATACAGTAAAAAATATATACGTGCATATACAACAGCTGCCATTCACCACTAAGTGGCAAATACGTCAATACGGCGTTTGTGCCAAGCTAGGTGCACACATAGTACTGTCCATGCCAAACACAATTGGAGCCATGTCTAACATAAGGCTGATTCTGCTAATGGGGCAATGTGTGTCAAAACCATTCCCGAGTTTGCTTACGTTGAAACCAATGCCGCTGAAATGATGCACTCCTCGAAGGCCATGTAGCTGATGCAGTGCCGGATTAAGCTGTAGCATATATTATAAAGGGGCCCTAGAAACACATACATTTTTTACTTGCATAGTAAAGTAATTGTATTTTTTTTATTTGCTATACAGCCAGATAATACCAAAAACTCGCTAACCTTAATCACCCAGTCGTTAATAAAAGTTGAAGGCGGTATAGTACTATAGTAATAGAGCAAGTGCAGAATCACTGAACCGGAATTGATAGCTTGAAAGCGTTTAGCGCGGGGCCCTTGAAAGCGCGGGGGGCCGTAGCCGCTACTATACGTGGTGTAGTAGCTACTACACGTGGTGTAGTAGCTACTACACGTGGTGTAGTAGCTACTACACGTGGTGTAGTAGCTACTACACCACGTGTAGTAGCTACGTGGTGTAGTAGCCACTACACGTGGTGTAGTAGCCACTACACGAGGTGTAAGCCACTACACGTGGTGTAGCCACTACACCACGTGTAGCCACTACACGTGGTGTAGCCACTACACGAGGTGTAAGCCCGTACACGTGGTGTAGCCACTACACCACGTGTAGCCACTACACCACGTGGTGTAAGCTACTACACGTGGTGTAGCCACTACACTTGGTGTAAGCTACTACACGTGGTGTAAGCTACTACACGTGGTGTAAGCTACAACACGTGGTGTAAGCGACTACACGTGGTGTAAGCTACTACACGTGGTGTAAGCTACTACACGTGGTGTAAGCTACAACACGTGGTGTAAGCTACTACACGTGGTGTAAGCTACAACACGTGGTGTAAGCTACTATACGTGGTGTAAGCTACTACACGTGGTGTAAGCTACAACACGTGGTGTAAGCTACTACACGTGGTGTAAGCTACTACACGTGGTGTAAGCTACAACACGTGGTGTAAGCTACTACACGTGGTGTAGCCACTACACGTGGTGTAAGCTACTACACGTGGTGTAAGCTACTACACGTGGTGTAAGCCACTACACGTGGTGTAAGCTACTACACGTGGTGTAAGCTACTACACGTGGTGTAAGCCACTACACGTGGTGTAAGCTACTACACGTGGTGTAGCCACTTTTGCTGCGAGGACAATCCGGCACCGAGCTGATGGGATGTGGCACGTGTCGTAACGGGTACTGCCAGATCCGAACACGTCCGTCCAGTGCTCACTGAGCCGCATTGGCTTCCGGTTTCCGAACGAATACGTGATAAGGTCGCACTCATTACACAAGGTGCTTGCCGCAAGTGAACCACGTGACCTCGCTGACCTCGTCAAGGAACATGCAGCATCACGCAAACTCCGTGCATCCTCGCAGCGGCTTTTGGTTCACCATCGAACAAAGACGGTGGTCACCGCATCACGCGCTTTCAGATGCGCTTCTGTGGCCGTCTGGAACGCTCTTCCTCCCGATATTAGGAAGCCACTGGACCTATGCACTTTTCAATCTAGTTTTGAAATTAATTCATTTCGAATTGCTTTTTGTGCTTAGTTTGTTGTCCTTCCTCCGCAGCTACGATTAGCACGGTTGGCTACGTACGGTGCAAACGAAGTTAAACATACAAAACACAACAGAAGGTCCTTGCAATTAAACAGTTCACCAGCATTAATTCAAGCAATGCTGACTCTGCTGATGGGACAATGTGTGTCAAAACCATTACGGAGTTCGCTCTGCATTGAAACCAACGCTTCTCGAATGATCCACTCCTCTCCGAAGGCCATGTAGCTGGATGGAATGGCTATTAAACAAAAAAAAGTGATATAAAAAAAACAGTGTCCACTTGTCTTCATCATCTCCCCCCCATTCATTTCTCCTCTCCTGCTCCAACTGTGAACGCCTCCCACCTCCCACGCTCCCCCCCCCCCTTTCGCTGCGTGGCCGCGTTGAAACCTGTTCGCTTGAGGTCACCAGTCGCATTCGCACTTGAGAGTGGGCCCTCTGTGCGCAGCAGCACACGCCCGCTCCAACATTACAAAGATATTAGTCATACGGAATACCCCCCCCCTTCCCCCGCCGCTGCATGTAACGCCGCGGTTTGTAAAGCAATGGCATTCAATTTAATGTCCCTCGACTCTGCACTGTATACGTATGCGGTAAATAGCTGCTGAGCGAAGTGCATTTTCAGTAACAATTTGCTGTATGTAATGCTTTATGAGTGTATGTGTAGGTCATGATATTTAAATGTGCAATGGTGGATATAGAAAACAGTATCACATTTTGTCTGATTTAGTCCCCTCATTGTTAACTTATTATTTTAAGTTTTTACTTTCCCAAAATGTCATCCCAACTTTTCCTGTGGGTGTGGTGTCTTTGCAATGGAGAATACATACGATTTCTCACCGTTTCGTGCATCTCTCCACGTGAAAAGACGACACGCAGAATCAGATAACACAGAACTACCTCTTTGCGGGGGGGTGGTGGTGACACACGCCTGTAATCCAGCACTGTTGAGGTGAGGGTTAGTGGATCACCACACAAATGTTCTGAAACGCCCTTGCCCGTGGGCATTGAGGTGCCATACACTGGCTCGCCAGGAGAAGTCAGTAGAACAAGTTGTTTCCAACTATACGGATATACTATAGTGTTGCCGCCTTGCGCCACGTGGATTGTATCTGTGTGTTAGTTTCCTCCCACATGTATAATGTTAACTCCCTCGCCTGGTATACACGAAATCGTGGAGTTCGATCCCGACCTGGACACTTGTATATTTGGAGCTTGTGTGTCTCCCTCTCCCCGTGGTCGTGTGGCTTTTTCTCTGGGTCTTCCGTTTTTTTCCTCCACATTTAGAAACTTGCGTGAGGAGTATTTGGCTCTTGTAAATGTCCACGTGATAAGCCACTTTGTTGAGCTATCATTTGTGGCCAGGTTGCTTCTGACAAAGAGCTATGTAACTCAGTGGGCTTTACCTGCTAAAAAAAAATAAAAAGTTTTAAACACTCAATAATTGGCTGAAAACATAAAATACAAATCCAGCGCAATCCTACGACTCAGCATGGCTCCCCTGGATACATATGTAATTGTTAATATTATATTTTTCCTCCTGCGATCCTTTCACGTGACTTCTGGTCCACAAAAGTTGGGGAGAGCAACTCCATTGCATGACAGGGAAACCAACACGTTAATTTTAATTTAACAGAGCTGGAATTTTGTTTTAAAAAAAAAAGAGTGAAGCACCAAACGTAATTTGGAGGGGGTGGGTGTGGGGTGTGCATTAATTGGTGATGGAGCTGACACCATTAACTCCTCACCACGTGATTTAATCGCAGGTGCCGAAACCCAAGATCTCAGTGATGCCAGCTCAGGCGATCTGAACACTACCCTAATAGACTCAACACTACCCATAGACTCAACACTGCCCATATGCTCAACACTGCCCATATACTCAATACTCCCCATTATACTCAATACTGCCCACAGACTCAACACTGGGCCACCTGGTCACCTCTTTTCGTTTATAATCTAAATAATAATATTTTTTTTTCATTTCACCTTTATTTAACCAGGTAAAAAAAACCTTTGAGGTTAATAAAGCTCTTTTGCGAGAGGGACCTGACAAGAAGTCAGCAAAAATTAATCAATATAAAAGAAAGGGGATCAGAAAAGACTGTGATCTGGCAAAACGCTGCAGTGGCACTGGAGCAAAGTGTGTCGATTCGAGAGAATGGCCCCTAGCGTATGAATGTGGAATTTCCACCAATGATTCTGGGTTGGCAACTGAGATGAGCACCGTTCAGTGTATGATCCGTGTACGTTGCTCTCGATTAATTGACGACATACATGAATGGCGACGAAGTCAAATCAATGCAGCACGGTTGTACCTGATCAGTGTGATAATACAACCGTTTGCACGCAACTTCTTAGCAATGTCGATTGGCCTAAAAAGGAAAAAAAAGAAAATGCAATACAATGTAACTATCCCACGATGATAAGTAATAGAAGCTGGCCTCCAACGTTTCAAGGACATTCTTGTTAGAAAAACAAGCATTCTTGCTGCAGTTTGCACGGCTACAAAGTCACACGTATGACCATTGCGTCGCATGCATTTCTGCACGGCTTAGTACAAAGTAAATTATGGATACTTTTACATAATATTTATATATACTGTATATCCTTCTGAGCAATTGCCTTCTGACAATGTTTTTTTTAATATATAATGCGAATAAGTTACGGTGGTTTAATTCTGGAATTCAGAATCAGAATATTTATTTATACTGATGGAATCAAATGAGTTATAAAGCTCTTTTTCAAACATGTCCAAATTAGTTTGGGGCAGTATTCACCTTGGCCAAGAATTGTCTTATTTTATAATCCTGAATTTGCCTGAAAATGACCTGTCAGAATTCAAGCAGGCTTTATTCTCAGATGTAAATGTGTTTATAAGCCAATTTTAGGATATTCCACATGCCCATGACAGAGGCCAGTATCTCAAGAGGACAATTTTCCCTCCCAACAAAGTGTGAGTAATTTCGATGACCCTTGAGGAATGGCGAGATGAGTCGACTGATGCCCAACCAACATTTGAACTTACGACATTTCAATTGTGAGTCTCAGGCTCTTCCCCACAGTGCCACCCAGCCAAATGAATGCATTCTTCTTGTATTATACACAGCTGGACTACAGTAGTGTAAATCCTTATGAGAATCAAATTGACATATTTGCACACGCACACAAAATTACATCAACAGTTGCCATTCATCACTAAATGGCAACGATGCCACCGTGAAACCTCTGCAAGACCTTTGGTTTTCCATGGCCACATAAAGTGAAAGACAAACCCTGGCATTATCAGCACAGACATACACAACAAAGACCCCCGTATAGCATTGACAGACTGTTGGGACAAGTGCTGTTTGCAAGCACCTATGAAGGCCGACACGGCACACGAGGGGAAGGGTGGCCAGCACGACACCCGGCCGCCTTTCTCTCCCTCGTAACGATGTTTACACACCAGGTACTAATTTGAGGCTGAGTTGACCTAGAAGAAGCCCAGGACCGGTTCAGATAATCGTCACTTGTGTTGGCCGTGTGCGGAAATTGAACTCGGATCTCAGGAGTGTGGCCAGCTCCACACACACACACACCTGACTGCTTGTCTCCCCAGTGTGGCTGGTGACACACGACACTGAGAACGCCTGTCATGTCAAGTAAACCTAGGGGAGCCACAGAACAGGTTCAGATTCCACTTGCCTGTGATATAATCCACGGACGGCAATTCCACATGGGCTTGGGTGATCATAACGCAGCTTTGCATTCACGTGCACAAACACAGCATTTTGTTATTGTCAAAACAGCACCAAAAAAATACATGTATAACAATTGAGAGTTTTGTCTTTGAACGGCTCTCTAATTCTCTTGGAATTTGCAGGTGCGTGCCTGCCTACACTTGGCAAGATGATTTTCCTGTTAAAAAAAAAACTGGAAGCACAATTTTATTTTACATGCCTCACAGGAAGGTCATTGATTTGGGCCAGGGTGGACGATGACCCTCACAAACAAAGCAACATAGACATACCATAATTTTTACATGCATGCATACATACATGTATATAAGTAAAATCTTGATGAGCTCATAAACATGTTTGACTTCAACAAAAAAAAGTCAGGTCTTGGTTGAAGAGAAAACAGTGAAATGAAAAATGATTCCTTTTCCTGGTGCCCCAGAGACAAAAAAAAGTGCGTCTGGTGCAGCGCTCTTGGCAAATGAACGAAATGAAAAAAAAATCAAACGTAAAGTATTACAAATAAATAAACATGAAAAGCTTTTATATTGGTATTTTTTTTTACCAAAACAAAATAGAAATTATGAAAATCTCTGGGCATTAGAAACGAAAAAAAAGTTGTTTTCCTTCTTCATGCCATGTGGCCCAATTGCGTGGCATGCCCTTCAGAGCCCATGGCTATAGAGCACGCACGGTAGCAATGGGACCCACATCAAAACATTACATCAGAGAGGGGCCCTCTCTCGAGCGTGCGACACCGCCCCATGATTCATGGCGCGTGCACAGCTGTGCCGAACGACGCAGCGATCGAAACGTGTGCGTGCGTTGAACTGTCTGCTTTGTGCGACTCGTCTAATGGCCTTGCCCGGAGGTTAGCTGTTCTTTGGGTGGCATTGTTGTGCATCCTCCGCACAGTCATATGTGCTCGCTCACACACACACGCACGCGCATGCGGAAAAAAAAGACACAGATCCGCCGGATAGTCTGAACAGACATTTGGGGCAAATGCTGTTAGCGAGCACTTATGAAGGCCGGCATGGCACACGAGGGGGTTGGTGGCCAAGACCACAGCCTACTGCCTTTGTCTCCCCAGTGGCGATGTTTATACATCACAGGTGGTGACCGTGAGCGGGAATCATAGCTCAGTTGCGCTAACCACTGCGCCACCGCTCCCCCCTACCGCTCACACACTCACATCAACACGTGCACACAAAGATTGTTTTTAAAATCTCCTTGTAGTCTGTAGGCGCAAGTGCTATTGGCCAGTACCGACTCATACTGATACAGCGCACTAGGCAATGGTGCAGACATGCTCACTCTTAGATGCCATTGTTTCTCCATACTGATTTATACGCACTGTACCAGATACCCACTGAAGGCCGAGTTGACCTAAGGGAGGCCCAGATCAGGTTCAGATGTCACTTGTTCAATGGCTAGAAAATGACCTCTGGTCTCTGGGATTGTAGAGCAATGGCACCAACTCACTCCATCACAGCTCGCCACACGTGCGCACACAAAACCACAAGTATGCACAAGCACACGGGGGTCCCATTTGAGATCCATTAGGGCTCTCATAACAAGCGCTGTTAGCGACCACCTGTCATGAGCTGCCGTTTCGATTCACACATTTGAACGTGTTCTTAGTTCTTTCGGTAAAGTCACGTTGAAATGAAACAACAAAATAATTTTATTGTTTAATATATATTTTATTATTTTGTTGTTTCCCTTCAACGTGACTTTACCGAAAGAACTAAGAATATGAATTACTGCAGTCACGAAAGTTTTAAATCAACATTTAAACGTGTTCGCACCGTTTTGATGTGCTCACTTTTAGCGCAGAGCTTCCTTAAAACACAGACACCCGGTCTCGAAAGGCGTTTACTATCTGGTAGAGAATACGATCTCCGCACGTGCAGCGTGCCAATTGAAACGTACACAGAGTATCCACATCGCCAACTGGTGTACATTCTGCTGGCTCCTAACTTTGTTGTTTTGTATTTCATCCAGGTGCCTTCAAGTGGCACCTTTACGCCTTAGGCACAATTTATATCATTATTCCCTAGGCAATAGCAGAGTGGCTATACTCATAACATCTGTTAAAAACTGTCATTATGCCTGTAATTTAATGACTTTGTAAACACTGTGCCTTTATAAACATCAGTGACAGCGTGACAACATAATTTGGAGTACCTTTCAAATTAGACTAAAGGGATACATTATTTAATCTGAGTGATGACAAAGTTACCCTGCCACTCCATCGTATCATTTTATTTGCAGCGATGTGGGTCATATAGTCTTGAACTGGGGAGAGTAGGAAAGCACTACGGCTCATACAAAGTCAAAAAGCCTCTTGGCAATCTGTCATCCACACGATGATAAACTGTACTATAAACTCATTACTGTGTGTGTTATTGCGGAGTGTTTTGGAAGGGTGTAGTCCAACGATTGGCGTGCTACATTACGAACCACGCAACCGGAGGCCGAGTCCCGCTCATGACCACCACCGGTGACAATTATCTGACGAGTCGCTAGTGCGGTGTTGTAAACATCGCCACTGGGGAGACAAAGGCGGCCGGTGCTGCCCATCCACCCCGTCGTGTGCCGTGCCGACCTTCATAGGTGCTCGCTAACAGCACTTTCCCCAACAGTCTGTTAAGTCTATAGGGGCGATCGTTGTCTTTGTTAAGGGGAGAAAAATAAGCAGACCTCGTTCGAATATGTTTTAAAACAATCAGCCTATTGGCCTTTCACGCCTATATTATGTGCAGCAGCGTTTGTTCAAACAAGAAAATTCTGGACAAGTTTTGAACTTAAGGGTCTCATGAACAGGGCCCGGTTAATTATTAATGTATAGTAGGACGTTCCCCTATGGCCATTCTGGATTATACTTCGACATCCATACTGAACCATACAATTACTAATGGTACCATAGTATGTCTGCTTGTTAAGCCACAGACCTTATCTCTAAACTCTGGGAATCATTAAAAAATGAGTTTTTAGTCACTTTTTTTTATCAAAACAGTCCTCAAAAGGAAGTAGCCAAATATCCGAATGCAGTCTTGGGACTCAGAAAATGCTTTCCTGGAATGAGTAAATACATTTTATTGTTACTTTAACATTCGGGTCTTGTGCACTACATTGTCACATTTATGTACGGAGTGTAAATATGACACGTGTTAAATTAAACTGGAGTACTCTTTAAATGTCTGCTGCGCGTTGGGTGGTACGTAGAATCGAGTGCTCAACTCACAATCGCAAATTTGGAAGTACAACTCCTGGTCAAGGTTCGACACAGCCCATGCTAAACAGTGGTCGTCCTATGTTATTCTATAAGACTGCTCCTCACCATGGGAATGTGAAATTCTCTCAAATAACTCAATATATGCTGGATTAAACTATTTAAAACTTTTTTTTTTATTTTAGTAGGTAAGGCCCACTCAGCTATATAGCTATTTTTCAGAAGCGACCTGGCTACAAATGATAGCTCAACAAAGTGGCTTATCAAGTGGAAATTTATAGCAGCCAAATTTTCTAAATATATGTTGATTCGAAATGTCGAGGGGAAAATCAGTGGACCCGAAGAAAAATCCACGTGCAAACTCCAAATATAGAGCAGGCGTTAGGGTTGGTATCGAATCCACGCCCTCCTGTATACCAGGCGAGGTTGTTTCCCATCTCGCCACCCTGGCACTCCTTACATTTTGGTTATGGGAATTGCTTGACCATGTTTAACTTCGCTGGTCACTGTGGGTTAGCTAAAAGTGGGGTGGGGTGAAGGAACACAGGGTCGCTTCAAATATCGAGAGCCGCTGACATTAGCCATGGCAAAGTTCAAAGTGCAGCGTGCTAACGGCTGTGCCTCTGCATCCCTGCCCACCCACCCCACCCACCCCCTACTCCCCGCCCCGCCTCCTTACAAATCATTAAATAAAATTAAAGTTGTATCCAGATGTCGCAAAGCAGAGCCCTCTTATAAACGAGTCTTGAAACTAAGCGCGTTATATAACGCCTCGCTCTCATCACTTTGGCTATCGATACCGAAAACGTAGCTCAAACTCCACCAGGGATCGTCACCGATTCACAATATGCAACATCCCCTATCGGGAGTCACGCTCTTATTTATTTACAATGTGTACACGTCCCTCCTGCAGCCAGACTCTATAAATATGGGCACAACTGTGCCGGCTTTTGATGGTGTGAACGAATTTGTAAACATAACAAGTGGCTGGGTGACTCAAGGGACCCATGTCCATATCAAAGTATCGAGCCAGCAACGACTGTGATCTTTGGTTCACATCCCTGGCTCCCATCTGAGAGAAAAAAATACTCAGATTCTCATGTGAAGTGAGTTTGATGATCTCACCCTGGCCACAGATGGCTTCACAAGAACATCAATCATTGGAAAGTTGTCTCTGCACGCACATTGATTCAGCCGAACTCCGAGGGATTATTTCCATGAAAGCACTTCCAGAGGTCATCTTCACTGGCAGCCCTGATCCACAAGTGGACATTCCATGTTACTGTAGCAGGAGCCAGTGTATCCATTGAACTACTACTGTTATCTTCCCACAAAGGGATACTAATTCTAATGACCCCAGAGGTATGATGGGTGAAGCAGAAAGTCAATTAAGATTATTAATCGCATCGCTTATGATTTGAGTTAAATATGCGTCCACAGCATCACCTGGATAAACATACCACGTGTTGGTGACCCATTGCTTACCCAGGTGAGCCACCAGGGCTGGGCTGTGAGATTATTTTACAGATATATGCAGAATAAATCACCGAACTACTCTCTGTTTTCGTTGTGTACGAAGGGTGCATGAAGGGTGACACCTGAAGGCCTCGTTAAACACGTACTGGTTTTTTTCTAGAATGTAGATTGTGGCTGTCGTGTTTTAGAGAGACCCAGAATCATATCGAGTTTGGGTTTATTTGATTCGTTACACGGATGGATGATGATCCCGTTTAGCCAGTTCCCCGTCTATCTTACATGGGGGGAGGATCCGTCGTGCTGCATATGAGCCACAGCAGCAGCAACACCAAAACAAAAACAGACAACATCAATATTGCAAAAAAAAACGAGTACACCGCCCTTAATGAATATTGTACAACTAGCAAAATAGGCATTTGACGGTCATGCACGAAACGCGTACGAATCCACACAAAAAAAATCTGTGCAAAGATAATGAAAGCAAAATAGGTGGCAGAAAAAGGTTAGGTATATGTGCAAGTAAGCTCTATGTTTTGTGTCCAACGTCGACGTAAACTCACGCGCAAATCGACAAAGACAGATCAAACATAGGGTGTGCGCAATGGGGAGCACCAGAACAAGTCCAGTGTAGGTGCAAGCGTGCGATGTGCTTTGGTCTCGTATGGAAATCAAGAAGTGGAGTGAAGTGAATAGATTAAGAAAGGCAGTTGTACATAACTAGCTACAAGCACAAAACACAAGTAAAAACATTTTTGGAAAGCAACCCTAATACATTGTATTTGTATACATTTTTTTTAAAGAAATGGTGCGAAGTATGTTAAATAAGTAATAATGGTGCCATTAAGGGGAAGAAAAAAACACGTGGGTGCACGGGATAGTTATACTTCGTGTCGGTCAGTCGGTCACGACTGTTGCATCAGTTACTTAAATCCTCACAGTTCACGGAATCTAGACATTAACAAGTGGCCGAGTCTCTCGGAAACCGACACACAAAGTGACCGCGCCTCGTCTTCCGTGTCCCCCGGCTCTCTGCCATGCCACAGAACGGTCCCTCACCATGCTCTTCTGGCTTCGTCAAATTAACCCACCCACCCCTCCCCCCCAATTGTCCACCCCTTTTTCCCCCATGAATGTCACTTAAATGTCCCCCTAATCCTTGGACACGCAACCCCATTCATTACGCGCGAGAAAGCGCGGCTACGTTCATCCCACGCGCGACTTCATCAGCACAGACAACCGCTCCTCCCCCGCCGCCCCGTGTGTGTGTGTGGTGTTGTGTGTATTGTGTGTGGTGTTGTGTGTATTGTGTGTGGTGTTTTGTGTATTGTGTGTGGTGTTGTGCTGTGTGTATTGTGTGTGGTGTTGTGTGTATTGTGTGTGGTGTTGTGTGTATTGTGTGTGGTGTTGTGTGTATTGTGTGTGGTGTTGTGCTGTGTGTATTGTGTGTGGTGTTGTGTGTATTGTGTGTGGTGTTGTGTGTATTGTGTGTGGTGTTGTGTGTATTGTGTGTGTTGCTGTGTGTATTGTGTGTGGTGTTGTGCTGTGTGTATTGTGTGTGGTGTTGTGTTGTGTGTATTGTGTGTGGTGTTGTGTGTAGTGTGTGTGGTGTTGTGTGTATTGTGTGTGGTGTTGTGTGTATTGTGTGGTGTTGTATGTATTGTGTGTGGTGTGTATTGTGTGTGATGTGTGTATTGTGTGTGGTGCTGTGTGTATTGTGTGTGGTGTTGTGTGTATTGTGTGTGGTGTTGTGTGTATTGTGTGTGGTGTTGTGTGTATTGTGTGTGGTGTTGTGCTGTGTGTATTGTGTGTGGTGTTGTGTGTATTGTGTGTGGTGCTGTGTGTATTGTGTGTGGTGTTGTGTGTATTGTGTGTGTTGCTGTGTGTATTGTGTGTGGTGTTGTGCTGTGTGTATTGTGTGTGGTGTTGTGTTGTGTGTATTGTGTGTGGTGTTGTGTGTAGTGTGTGTGGTGTTGTGTGTATTGTGTGTGGTGTTGTGTGTATTGTGTGGTGTTGTATGTATTGTGTGTGGTGTTGTGTGTATTGTGTGTGATGTGTGTATTGTGTGTGGTGTTGTGTGTATTGTGTGTGATGTTGTGTGTATTGTGTGTGGTGTTGTGTGTATTGTGTGTGGTGTTGTGTGTATTGTGTGTGGTGTTGTGTGTATTGTGTGTGGTGTTGTGTGTAGCTGTGGGGAGCGAAACCCGGCGACCCGGGTTTGATTCCCGCTCACGGCCAACACCGGTGACGATTATCTGAACCGGTCCTGGGCATTCCCCCTAGATCGACTCAGCCTCAAATGAGTACCTGGTGCGGTGCGTAAACATCGCCACTGGGGCAGACAAAGGCGGCCGGGCGTGGTGCTCGCCACCCACCCCCTCGTGTGCCACAGTGTCGGCCTTCATAGGTGCTCGCTGACAGCACTTGCCCCAACAGTCTGTTAAGGCTACACGGGGGGGGGGGGATCTGTGTCTTTGCGTGGAACTCCCCTCCAGCGGGAGGAGGCAACGCAATGGAGAGAGCACGACACGAACCGCGCGTGCGGGTATCGCTCGCAAAACAAAACGGAGAGGGGAGGGGGTGCTAAGGTAGATGAACAACGCATCTCTTTGTGTTATCCATTCATTCGCTCGCTCGCTCGCTCAGTGACACTTGGCAGACTGGATTCTTGCAACAACAATAGCGCAGCAACAAACAAACAAACAACCCCAGCTCCTTCGGTGTTTCGCCTAAATGGCAACATTTTCGCAAGCGAATAATGAAGGCTTCGAACTACCGAATGCTGTCATCACGTCCCTCTGCACTTGCCAATGTTATTCACCGAGAAAGCGGAGGTTTAAATGCCACGGGGCTGCGCGCGCCTGTGGTAAGTACGCAGCCGCCCGTTGCTCATATAAAAGCCACGATTTGCATGCTCGTTTTGTCATATTATGTACGGTCCCCAGACAAACCAAACTCCGTCCTTGCACAATTAAAACACAATCCCAGCGTTGTGGAAATCTAAGAGAATGCTCAAGGCTGAAGAAGTAGAAAGTACAATTCATGTGACTCGTCGGTCTACACACTTGTTCCTAAGTCAGTTAATTTATTTGGGTAATTCGTTACGTACTCGTTTAACACATTTACCACCGTTTACTCTTACTTAATTTTTAGCTTTGCATCCCAAGAGCAAAATGGGGCGGGAAAGCATTTGTACGAATGCACATGCACTCACACACACACGCGTATATAGAGTACAAATATCAGATATCATTAAAACGGAGCCGCAATAAAACTATTCCGTTAAATTCTCGGTAGAATTTTTTTTTTAAATACTGGGTTCATTTCGCTAATCACAACCATATCCAAGCCACGTAAATTATCGTGTAATTACAGCACACTAGAGAGTGGCTGCCGTATTAAATGTCTGCAGCGCTGGCTCCGCTCAGTCTAGCCAACATCTGCAGTCGTCCTCCCCGTGTTTCCGCTATCACGCTTGTGCTCTCACCCGCAAGCGTGGAGAGTGGCACACATCATCCTCCTACGTCTTACACCCCCCATCAAAGACTACCAAGATCCCCCCCCCACCCACCCACCCACCAACACCACAGCCATTTAGCCTTCACAGACTGTTGGGGATGAGTGCTATTCGTGAGCAGCACCTATGAAGGCCGGCAACAGCACGCGGCGAGGGGCTGGGTGGCCGGAACCACGCCCGGCCGCCTTTGTCTCCCCAGTGGCGGTACTCATTTGAGGCTGAGTCGACCTCGGAGAGGCCCAGGACCGGTTCAGATAATCGTCACCGGTGATGGCTCGCGTAAACGAGTTTGGAGCGCAGCGCACTAACCACTGCGCTACCGCTCCCCATTACCACTTCCCCCATCACACACACACACATTCTCATTCATACGCACGCACACACACTCATATATGCATCCACACGTTCTCATGTATGCATTCACACACAAAGACTCCCGTTTATCCTCATGGACCTTAAGGGCAAGTGCTATTGGTGAGCACCTATTAAGGCTGGCATGGTACGAGGAGAGGCAGTGGTCGGGGCTAACACCGCCACCGCCAGCGTTTACGCACCCTCTGGAGGCCACGTTAAGGGAAGAAACGCAGCTGTGAAATTGGCACTTGCCAATGATGTCGTGCATGGGGAAGGATTGAACCTGAACCCAGGTTACTGGGATTTAAACGTCGTGTGCAAACTAACGTACTCCTTGCTCCCCGTATTCACAAACGCAATCCTCGTACAAGGAAAAACACGTACAGTATATTTGAGCTGGGAAGACCGTGAGTCAGTGCGCAACATATTAGACCAGAATAGAGCATGGGAGTTGTACCACGCAGGGCCCAGCTATCGCCTTCTCCCAGGCATTCGTTCTTCCGTCAGCCTGAGTTGGCCGAGGGAGAAAACCAGGTGAGGTTAATATGCCGACTAATGCTGGAGGCACGGTGTCAATATGCAGAAACGCACAATTCACCGACATAATAGCTCAGTGCATTTCACCACCGTGCAAGCTGCTGCGTCTGGCCACGGTGGCGAGATGTTAACTACCTCACTTGGTACACAGGAGGTCGTGGGTTTGATCCCACCTGACGCCTGCTGTATATTTAAAGTTTGCATGTTCACCCCGTGGTCACGTGGATTTTTTCCCGTTTTTTTTCACTCCACATTTATCAACATGCGTTTAAAGCATTGGGTTGCTATAAATGTCCACGTGATAAGCCACTTCGTTGAGCTATCATTTGCGGCCAGTCGCTTCTGAAAAAAAGAGCTATATAGCTCAGTGTGCCTTACCTGGTCAAATAAATGAATTCGTACCCCCAATCTAATGTAGCCATCACTCACCACTAAATGGTGATGACACCACCACGTGCGGCATTTATTAACGAGGGCTCGCCGACATGAGGTTACGGGACAGACCCGAGCTGTTTGGGTAGACATGTGGTAGTGGACATGAGGTTACGGGACAGACCCGAGCTGTTTGGGTAGACGTGTGGTAGTGGACATGAGGTTACGGGATAGACCCGAGCTGTTTGGGTAGACGTGTGGTAGTGGACATGAGGTTACGGGATAGACCCGAGCTGTTTGGGTAGACGTGTGGTAGTGGACATGAGGTTACGGGATAGACCCGAGCTGCTTGGGTAGACATGTGGTAGTGGAGATGAGGTTACGGGACAGACCCGAGCTGTTTGGGTAGACACGTGGTAGTGGACATGAGGCTACGGGACAGACCCGAGCTGTTTGGGTAGACATGTGGTCGTGGACATGAGGTTACGGGACAGACCCGAGCTGTTTGGGTAGACACGTGGTAGTGGACATGAGGCTACGGGACAGACCCGAGCTGTTTGGGTAGACATGTGGTAGTGGACATGAGGTTACGGGACAGACCCGAGCTGTTTGGGTAGACATGTGGTAGTGGACATGAGGTTACGGGACAGACCCGAGCTCTCTGGGTAGACATGTGGTAGTGGACACGAGGCTACGGGACAGACCCGAGCTGTTTGGGTAGACATGTGGTAGTGGATAGAATTCAAGCAAATTGAACCCACTTCTAGCACTTCTGCAATGCACCACACCCATATTTGCTGCATACACAAAGACAATTATCGCGCCGTGTTGACTTAGGGGACGTCCATAAATGACGTCACGCACATGGGGGGGGGGGGGGAATCAGACATTTGTGACGATGTGTGATGAAGGGGGGGGGTTGAGAAATGTGACGTCACATCAAAATGCGCAACTTTAAATAAATATAGACAACACGCTATACTTAATTAAATAGACTTTTTAATAAATGTTTTCTCTTACAACATCAGAGTGCAGCGCCACATTAAATACGCACTACAATGACAATAGTTTAAAGCGATTTGAAGCATGTTTTATATATTTTTTTTGGGGGGGGGGCAGAGCTTTGTGACGTCATATTCGAGGGGGGGGGGTGTCTGACTTTTTGTGGCGCCGTGTGACGAAGGGGGGGATCAAAAATCGTCCAAAATCGCGTGACGTCACTTATGGACGGCCCCTTAAGAGACTGTAGGACCAAGTGTTGTTAGCGAGCACCCATGAAGGCCGGCATGGCGCACGAGGGGGTGGGTGGTCAGCACCACGCACGGCCGCCTTTGTCTCCCCAGTGGCGATGTTTCCACACTGCGCCAGGTACTCATTTAAGGCTGTGTCGACCTGGGGCAGGCCCAGGTCCGGTTCAGGTAATCGTCATTGGTTTTGACTGTGAGCGTAAATCAAACCTGGGTCGCCTAGTCCGTAGCGCAGAGCTCTAAACACTGCACTACCACACCAACACATACGTACTCCCTCTCTCGCAAAGAGGTGAGATTTCCCATTTATGTTCATAGACCAAAGTGCCAAATGCTGTTAGCCAGCACCGACTAAACAAAAACAAAAATGCACAGCTGTATTTTAGGCTGCTCACATTTCTAGTCTTAAGTAATTAAGAAAGATTAGCCAACTACAGTTTTGGTCATTCTTTTAATCGAGCCAATTAGCACTGTGCAAACGTACGTTGAATGGTCAGGATTATCATCCCAAAACACAGAAATTGTTCTGCCTCATGGCTGAGAGATATGCAAGGCCTGCTACAAGGCCTACATAAATGGGCTTTCGGCTGCCTGGATACCACAGAAAATTTTAAAAAAAACACACCCTGGATAAAAAAATAGCAAACACTAAATACCACAAAAAGTACAATCACGAAAATTCCATGAAATATTACTGATGCTTTACAAAGCGTGAACTTGAAGATTGGGAATGTGTAAAACACGTGAAATATGTGTGAGAAACCAAAACAATACTTTTATTTAAAAATATATATTTCTGAAGGATGAGGGGAGGTCGATCTGCGTGATTTTTTTTACAGAAGATATTGGCCTCTTAAACAAGGACTTACACTAACTTTAACATGTTATCTACAAAATGACACCTTGCCAATATTAACTATGTTACCATATTTGTATTTTTTATTTATTTTAAGGTTGTATCTTATAGCTATTTTATATTCTATATTTATTCAATTTTATATACTTTAGCCCCTTGGTGTTAGTTAGACTTTGAACCCTTATTATAGTAAGATTTGTTTACCACTTATTTAAGATTTTAGATTTCTATATGTTGAATGTATGCACCATCCTGCCAAAGTAAATTCCGTGTCTGTGTGAACTTTCATGGCAAATAAAACCCTTTCTGATTCTGATATAATATAAACATGTAACTCTTTAGAAGACAATATGAGTTTTTTTACGCTTTTAAAATACTGGTTATATATATTTTAAAAAAAGATCCAGTCATCGTGTTCAATTCTTAAATCGGCATGGTGCGTTGATCATCTCCGTTGAGGGCCCCAAATTAATAATTATTATTCCACATTCATATTCAAAATCATATGTATTCACACTGGAAAAATCCGATGACCTACAAAGCTCTTTTTCACAGACGTCCAGTAGGAGCAGATCAGAACGTTACACCAAACAATTAAAAAAACACGATAGGAGTGCAAAGTATAGGAAATGTAAGCAAACTGCTTGAAAAAAATGACATAAAATTCAACTATTGTTTATCTAACCAGATAAAGCCCACTGAGCTATTAGTTTCTTTTTCAGAAGCAACCTGGTCACAAATGATAGCTCAACGAAGTGGCGTATCCTCTTTAAATGTATCGCAGCCCATATATCATACAGTTTTACTTGACACAAAGCGGCTCCTATTTTATACGCCGCACAATTATTACTCTGGGCCGAGTGAACTCATGGCCGCGATTTTAACTCTTACCCATACTAATTTTTCGAGTATTCAACCACGGGTCCATCTGGCCAGATAGTTTCCATTGACGACACGCAGAGGGTTGGTTGGTCACATGTGGCACAGTTCAGTTTAAACATAGCCAGTGCGCAGTCCTGAGAGCACGACTAAAGGCGACACATTGTTTATCTCAAAATAATAATAACTAATGGTTTAAGTACCCATTTTTCAGATGCAATACAAAAATGTAATTCATATCGCTAAAAATCCCAAAAGAGATGTAATGATTTAATTAAATGTCAGCGGAAGGTGGAGATTGTCAAATTCTAGTAATTTTGACACAACATTTTAATCGGCTCGTGAATTGCCCATGCCTTGAATGGACAACCTTTATTTTTTGGGCATAGGGCCAAATCTTAATTAGCCTAACTTAAACAGTGGTATGTTTGAAATAGTTGGGAGAAAATGTGGGGAAATGTAATTACATATAGATGAACAGGAGTGTTCTGCAGAAAGTATAGATAATACTGATCTCTGTACAAAAAAAACGTTGTACATTCTCTCTATATATTTGTAAAAAGCATGGGCCCTGTTTTTCACCAATTACATTAGCATCGCACGATTAAATGCTATAGGCAGAGCATGTTTTCGTCATTCTAGATTCCTCAAGAACAACACAGACACATGTGATATTGCGTCACGGCATAGGAGCGTCATCACATGCCTTTGCCCAACGACCTTCAAGCGTCTGTCTGGCACATCCACTCGGGTGCAGACTCCTCATCTGTACAACTAATAAGTGATGAACAAATTAATAGGCTTGACCCCCATTGTGGTAATAATACGAGTGTTGTGATGTTCAACACCAAATAGTCACCTTTCACAAGGCATCACTAGGTTAATGCAGACTCGATGCCTTGCGATAGTTGTCTATTTGGTGGTTGAACATCTTTATTGTAGGTGGTACGATGTTAACTCCCTCGCCTCGTATGCAGGAGGTCTGGGGTTCGATCCCAACCCTAACGCCTGTATATTTGGAGTTTGCATGTTCTTCCCGTGGTTGCGTGAATTTTTCTATGGGTGTTCAGGCTTTTCCGTTCACATTTAGAAAAATACGTTTAGAGAATTTGACTGCTATACATTTCCACACGATTAACCACTTAATTGAGCTATCATTTGTGGCCAGGTCGCTTCTGATTAAAGAGCTACATAGCTCAGTGTGCCTTACCTGGTAAAAACAAATAAGACATACCCCAATATAATAAAAACATCACTCACCACTAAATGGTGGTGACATCGCCATATTTTATGCAAAGCTTCGTGAAAAGCAGTGAGCCTTCCCTATTAAAATAAAAATAAATAGTTGAGTTTTTAAACACCTGTATTCTGGCCCGAAAGGCAAGAAGTCTTGATTTAAAGCTTTCGTGACTGCAGGGATTCACATTCTTGGTTCTTTCGGCAAAGTCACGTAGAAGGGAAACAATAAAATAATAAAATATAAAACAATAACATTCTCACGAGGTTTCGACTACAACACAAGCAATCATCATCAGGTGTGAAAACCACAACAAGAAATGTTTTTTGTTTTATTGTTGTATATTTGTATTATTTTATTGCTTCCCTTCTACGTGACTCTACCAAAGAAGCAAGAATATGCTTCTAATTTTGAAACTGGTGAAAAAGAGTTCCCATACATATAACCAGTAAGTTGTTCACTCTGTACCTCTGCAGAATAACCCTGCACAATTGAGATTGACAAAATTAATTGCAAACTTAATTACAGTGGCAGGCAGGGTTGCTGACCGTTCATAATGCTGCAGTGGTTCACACAGAGAGCAATATCCGCCTTTATACTCCCAACTCACTGTCCTGTAAGGTGAACCGGGGAATGGTAGGTACGGCAAAATGGGTTCCTTTCCCATCCGTGAGGCCTTTTGAGAGTTATCCTCTCGCAAACGGGGTGGGTTTTCTCTAACCTCTCCTGGTTTCAGCCAACGTGCAAAGCACTTTAATTGTGTTGGCCAAACATCCCCAATGCGGAACATGCACTGAGGCTCGAGGCTTTTCAAGATTTTAAATGTAAAAAAAAAAATTACATTGATATAATTAACTCTTTTTTCATGTTGAAATTGTTGCTGGCAGCCTTACGGCCAACTTATTTAGGATTATCTTGCGTGGATGCCAGAGATATAACACCATTTTTTGGGGTATTTTACCAGGGAAGGCCCACTGAGCTATGTAGCTCTTTAATCAGAAGCGATCTGGCTCAATTAAGTGGTTTATCATGTGGAAATGTATATCAGACAAATACTCTAAACGCATGTTTCTAAATTTTAGAGGTAAAAACCGGCGGACCCGGAGAAAAATACACGTGACCACAGGGATAGAGACTTGCAATCTTCAAAATATACAGGCGTGAGTGTCGGGTTCGAACCCACGACCTCCTGTATACCAGGCGAGGGAGAGAACATCTCACCATCGCGGAGTCCAACAGCAGCGTAGCAGCTCAAGTTGTATACTGTATCCATTCCACTGCATTAGCCCTCCACCCCACCCCAAATATCCACGAGGTTTTTTTTTACGCAGTGGGTCCCATCTCAAGGACTCCTCCTGGTGCCACTTGGTCTGGTCAAACTGCGAGAGTAAATTTACTGGAAAGCACAGTAAACAGCTCTAAAAGCCACTTAATGCCGCTTAAGCAGAGCAGCCTCCGGCTCCGCTCAGACAACACCTCGTTATCTGCCGAGACGGGCGAAGTCAACCCTGAAGAAGCACCTTTATCAGCCTCGCCTAATGGAGGTTCCTCTGAACGGTCAAACAAGGTCTCCCGCAGCCTAATCTCGTCTTAGTGGCCCTCAGATTGATGGCAAACAGTCGGGCCGCGTTTAATTCTCAGCACTCTTGCGGACGGAATGAACATGTGCAACAAGACAAAAACGCAGAATTGTATGTTGTGAGGTTATCATACAAACAGGGCAGATTGACTGTGTGTGAACATGTAAAATATAACAGCTGCGTATGTATCTTGGTATATTCTGTAACACAAGCTGAATACTGTGTTTGTTTAATAGATTGAATGAAATGGGTCATCCACGTCGATATTTGTTGGCGGTGTGTGTTTGAACATTAAAACGTTGATCGTTCTCCACCTTGAACACACATTCCTTAAGTTTAGTTGCAAAAAAGTGAAGCTCCATGCAAAAGTAAAGAAAAAAAACCAATATGTTCTTAATCAATTCGTAGCAAACATGTATGTCTTCACAACTTTGGAAAAAAGGAACCTCTTACTACAACGAAGACAAAGATCCCCCGAATAGCCTTAACAGACTGCTGTGGCAAGTGCTGTTGGCAAGCAACCCCTGAAGGCCGGCACGGCACACGAGGTGGGTGGGTGGCCAGAACCACACCCGACCGCCTTTGTCTCCCCAGTGGCGATGTTTACACACCGCACACTCATTTAAGGCTGAGTCGACCTACGGGGGATGCCCCTAATCGTCACCGGTAATATAATTGCACCCCCCACAATGTGCGAGCAAGTGAGCCACAGGCGAGAGACACGAACCTGCCCGTTTGGGATCGCGATCTAACCCGAAACACCTTCGCCATGAATATAATGCTGGTCGCGAAAGCGTACGTGTTAAACTGAGCGCCTCCTCGGTCTCTCCGTCGTTGCTTTGTTCATTGTTTTTGTACGTCGTACTCACGTTGTGAATGTTGTGGGTTTAAGTAGGAAGTGTGCTGAAGTAGGAACTAATTGCCACGTTTTGTTCACGTGACACGCGTTACTAATTGGCTATGTCGGGTGGTGGCGGGTTTCACGACGCATTTATATTTACGCGATCTAACCCAAACAAACCTTTATCATGGATATTTTTATTGAAATTATTTCGCATCGTACGTAGCCAACTGTCTAATCGGCGGTGCGGGAGAAGGACAACAAACTGAACACAAAAAGCAGTTCTAAAGAAGTTAGTGTTCAATCTAGAGTTTAAAATGTATAACTCCTAGTGGCTTCCCAATCTGGTATTAGTTGCCTCAAATTGATGACAGTCATCCGTATGTAATTCTCAACACTCTTGGAAACATAATCACAACCACAGAAGTGTATGTTGTTAAGTAATCACACAAACAGGAGAGATAGATTATTTGCGAACATTTGTAATGATTTACATCCGCGGTAACACTCAACGCACACACCCGAATGATATCGCCACAATTCGCACGTTCACTAAAAAGGACCGCGCGCTAAGATCGTGGACGTCTCTCAGATGCACGTTTCCCCCACTCGTTTACTCTCATTAAAAATCCTGGTTGGAGGTTGCCTCGGCACGCCCATCATCTCTCTCCCCAGCATCAGTAAAACGAGTAGCACTTTGTGTGGGGAATAGGCTCGGCCCTGCCATAGGAACGTGGAGTTTCTACACCTGGCTGTGGGCCGTAAACGGGAGGTCAGCACCACTCCCCAAATGCCCGTTTGACAAAATAAATCACGAAACAGGGCAACCACCGCTCACTCTGGTGGCGCTCTTACGGCCAACCGTGGTAGTCACAACGGTGGAATGTCACAACGGTGGCAGTCACAACGGTGGCAGTCACAACGGTGGCAGTCACAACGGTGGCAGCCACAACGGTGGCAGCCACAACGGTCACAGTCACAACAGTCGCAGTCACAACAGTCGCAGTCACAACGGTGGCACTCACAAGGGTGGCAGTCACAACGGTGGCAGCCACAACGGTGGCAGCCACAACGATCGCAGTCACAACAGTCGCAGTCACAACAGTCGCAGTCACAACGGTGGCAGTCACAACGGTCACAGTCACAACGGTGGCAGCCACAACGGTGGAAGTCACAACGGTGGAAGTCACAACGGTGGAAGTCACAACGGTCACAGTCACAACAGTGGAAGTCACAACGGTGGCAGTCACAACGGTCGCAGTTACAACGGTGGAAGTCACAATGGTGGCAGTCACAACAGTGGAAGTCACAACGGTGGCAGTCACAACGGTCGCAGTCACAACGGTGGAAGTCACAATGGTGGCAGTCACAACGGTCACAGTCACAACGGTGGTAGTCACAATGGTGGCAGTCACAACAGTGGCAGCCACAACGGTGGAATTCACAACGGTGGAAGTCACAACGGTGGAAGTCACAACGGTGGAAGTCACAACGGTGGCAGTCACAACGGTGGAAGTCACAACGGTGGCAGCCACAACGGTGGAAGTCACAACGGTGGAAGTCACAACGGTGGAAGTCACAACGGTCGCAGTCACAACAGTGGAAGTCACAACGGTGGAAGTCACAACGGTGGAAGTCACAACGGTGCTGCGAGAGGGGCCGGTAACTCCCCTCAAGAAGACGACATCCACTGTTCACTTATCGCAACGCGGTGCCGACCACGAGGTGGCAATTTCATTGACCCTGGAGATATGAAGCCTGGCTGGAATGTGGGCTCACAATCTCACAATTCGGGTGCCCTGTTGTATAAACACGGCTGCAGTACATCCTGGCATGGAATACAGCATGCCAAGTCCGCTGTAGAGTCTGCTCGTGTTTGGAGGGGGGGCTTTTTGCCAGCAGTAGCTTTAGCAAGCACTTGCAGGGCTTCACCTTTAACCTTGGCCCATTGACCACAACTCGGGGTGGAGGTGTGACAGAGCGTTTGTGCCTCTCACTCAGAACATCAACGGCGGTCATTCCGCGGATGAACCAGCCCTGCCATAGAAATGTAGAATTCCCACAGCTGGCTCGGGCCCGCTAAGGGCAGTTTGAGGAAAGAAACAGTTTATTAATAAATCGGAGGGGAAAATACGCACTCGTAAAACATTGGAACGTGTACGCAAAAATGATAACAATAGCGTGTTATCCGGTGTGTCAAAAACATTTCTTGTTTCCGTTGTGAATATTACTTAAGTTGTTAATAACAACACATGTTGCAAATAACAACGTGAAGAATTCACTTTTCATGCCCTGTATTTTAAGCAAGAGTTGGGGGGTGCATCTTGTAGGCTGGTAGGTGTGCGTGTGTGCGAGACCAGATTTGTACTGTAGGGCTTTGATTTACACCCGGCGCAGGTTTGGAGTAAATGTTACATTCCTGGTCGTCTTATAATGCAGAAAATATGGTATTTAAGCCACGCAAACAAAAAGTGACCCTTAAAAATGTGCTATCCGTTCACACAGTAATTACATCGATAGATATTTTGCAGGCCATCTGGATTCAGTATGCGAGTGGAAAGATGGAAGGTTGACTATTTAAAATCTTTTTTTGTTGTACTATTTTGCAACTACCAGTTAGAGGTCTGCGGATGTACAGTTTTATTTTATTTGGCATTGCACCACAAAAAAAAATGAACACCACTGTATAGCAACAAAAAAAAACCTTCTCTGCCAGTTTTGAAACGCTGTGAAAGGACCCCACAATTGTTCTGCATCTGTTGTGCATTTGTTATACAAGTACTTAAGCACAGCGGAATGGATTGAAGCTAACAGACCATTGCAACATGCTGCCTCTGACTTGTGCGCCCGTCACTAAGTTATCATCTGCGGTGTCTGTACCACACGTCATCTATAATACGTCACAAATAACTCGCATCGCTTTGTCACTCCGCTGCTGGATGAAGGCCTCCCCCGCACCTTATTGGCCATTGGGGTTGTTTGACCATACTTCACCACGCGCAGAGGGCGGATCTAGGAACGTAATGTCAATGTTTTAAATAGGGCCCGACATATTCAAATAAAATGAACATTCGGGATATTGGAACTGGTAAATATACATCAAACACCAATGATCGAGGTCTTAACTTAAGGTGATTGACCCCATGTTAATGCAGCCACGCTCAAATAGACAAAGGAGGAATATTTACAATAATCTTAGGTTCACGGTTATTGTCTGGGGATCACAAAGTAGGTTTCAAGAGTTCTAGCTCTAGGTTACCAACAAATGCTGAACAATTTTTAAAAGAATCCGAACCTAATGTAGTGTATGTGGTTTGGCATACATATGTTAATATTTATTTTACAAATTGTATGCATGCGTAAATGACCAACCTTCTTTGCATTCAGGATTGAAAACCAATTCTTGACCAGTTTATTTCCATACACATACTTATAATTATCAACTGTACCATTTGAAATTGATAGCACATCATCGTGCCATTTGGCTACTGAATAAACGTTTCGAATGCAAGTTATATTTTGTTTCTGCTAACATTGCTCTTATTTCGTAGGAAGAGGTTAATGTCGCAATTAACCTGTACACAGCCAGAACACAATAACATCCAATCAGCAAGCATCGCAATGACAAGTCCAATACGTATTTCTTTTTTACCTATGGGTTCATAACAGAGTTTCATTCATCACTTAATTCACTCATTCATTTATTTATTTCACATCGTATAACCGGACAGGACGCATTTTGCCACATGCAGGAAATGAACGAGCCCCCCCCCCCCCCCTCTCTGCATCTACGAGCAAGACCCCGACTCAAGAGGCACGGAATTGAAATCAGAATCAGGAAAACTGTAATTGGTGGTTGGTGAAAGCGACCACCCCACCCCCCCAAAGCGCCCTGGTGACGATCAAATGGACGCAACGCTAACTGGGGTCGTGACCGAGGCGTTTCCCGAGTTGCGGGGTCGACAAGGGGACAATGTACGGCGCAGCACAATTAACTGTTCCTTCCGAATGACATTTCGCGCACAGGGGCTGGCCAACTGTAGGGGGGGTAGCGCACGGTGGCGAGATGTTAACTAGCTCGCCTGGTATGCAGGAGGTCGTGGGTTCGATCACGACCCTGACGCCTGCTGCTGTATATTTGGAATTTGTGTGTCTCTCCCCCCCCCCCCCCCCCCGTGGTCGCGTGGATTTTTCTCCGGGTCCTCGGGTTTTTTGCCTCCACATTTAGAACGAACGGGCGTTTAGAGTATTCGGCTGCTATACATTTCCACATGATGATAAGCCACTTCGTTCAGCAATCATTTGTGGCCAGGTCGCTTCTGAAAATAGAGCTACATAGCTCAGTGGGCCTTACCTGGTAAAATAAATAAAATGAAAAGTGGCTGGTGTTTTTTTTTCCCTTCAGCCAAATATAAGTTTGTGCAAGTTACAGTCTACTGTACTTCTAAACCACTGTGAGGCAGTCTCAGGGTCCGAGTGTTTTTCTTTGAAGGAACTCAAAAGCTGCCCGTTGTGTTTACTTTTCCATGTTTTATGACTGTTTAGTTTTTTTGTTGTGTTTTTTTTCTCTCCGTATTTTAACTTTTGCATTGATTAATGAAGTTTGTGTAAATCTTTATTTTGTTATCTCAACAGACCCTCGACCCCTTTAAAATATAGTTCTGATTGATTGGTAGCACATCGTGAAGTATTTAAATCGCATTAATGCCTTGCATTTCCTTTAAATATATAAACATAACTATTATGTTCGATTATTCAGGTAGTAAGAAATATTAAAAGCATGCAAAAAGCATATTGAGAGATGCGTGCTTGCTATTACATTGAGACATTAAAAAAATAACACTTGGATAATTATAGAACATGTGCACATTATTGGCATCCGTAAAACCGTGAAGTAAAGTTTGTGGGCACGGGCAGAACATGTCACGAGAAGGGATGGGGGGCCAGTGGCAAAGATTAATGATGGAGTGGCGTGCAAGAACTGGAATGCGTCGGAGAGGACATCCACCCACGGAGATGGAGCAATGAAATCAGCTCGTGGATTAGAGCACTGCAAGAGCACAAGAGACGAAGAAGGCTTGGGAGGCCTTCATCCAGCAGTGGATTGACCATGACAGATGATGATGATGATATGAATACAATAATGACGGTCTTGTAAACAAAACCTGGCCGCTACCCACAGATATCAACAGCGAATCAACACTCGCTGGAACACACACAAAACGTGGGCTTTTTACGTTATACTTTGCTAACAATGAGCAGTTAAATCTGTATTATCTCTCAGTCAATCAGTAATAAAGTGTTATTGTAAAATATGTGGGTGGAGTATAATCTGAATTTTTATTTAGACTGGAGGATTTCGATGAGCTATGAAGTATTCTTTGACAATTCAAATCTGATAGTAATATAAAAGTGTATTATGCTCTGTAATTGTGAATTGTGGGCAATCGAATATAAACAAATGAGAGTCTATTTCACTCCCTACATTTTTTTAAAATAAATTAAAAAATTTGGCTCATGAGCTGATGCACTTTTTGAATTAATGTTTCCCAGCAGAAAGTGTTTAAGGCAAATTCTCCAGTTTGGCTTCAACTCTTTTGAGTCTCATCAGCAGTGTGTGGCTGGTGCTGCCAAGAGTCTGCTTAAACAGATTCCCTGGGAAAACATCGATCCACAAAGCCTGATCTACCAAATTGTCCTTCAAGCGTGTGCTATTTTACTTAGCGAAACACAACCTTATCTGTTCGTTTATTGTTTGCCTATAGCATCACGGAATGCAGCAGCAATTAACAGGTAACACTCTGCCGGATGAGACTCATCTGCCTAAACAAATGCATCTAGAAAACATTCATCCATGTGGCCGAGAAGCTGGTGCACCAATGTTTGTAATTACCTTTAAGTGATGAAATAGATAATTGCGTGTTTTTTTTGTATTTCATTATTGGGTGTTAGGTCAATCCGATCTGAATGTAAGCATCGTTTATATCACACACACACGCACACACAAAACAAGCACGAAGTTATGGTTGCTTGTTGGGCCTTCCCAACTCTTTCTTAGAGTATTGTGTGGTATTAATTTAGTTTTTTGCTTTGTTCTCAAGAGTTCGTTGTCAACCTTTGTCATGAGGCCTTTGGGTGGCCCACCAGAAAGTGCGACCTAAACATTGTGAATTGTGAAGAAAAAAAATGTATGCTGATCAGATTGCAAATGCCTATACATCTTCTCCGCGATCTGCAGGCATTTATCGCAAGTCATCTGTAAAATCCGGGACATGGGTTTAAATAAAAGAAAAACGAATAGAAAAATTGATGCAAAATGAAACTGAAAATTGTAAAAATAATCATAACAGTATCAAATACAACACGGTACTTTTCTAACGTGTAATATTTTTACTGCAAATTTTAATGTGGAAAAAAAAACAAATTATAAACGTGAGCAATGTTTATTCTACGCATAGGCTGCCGCTGTCCATTTGGAATGTGGAATATCCACCGCTTCGTCAGGGTTGCCAATGGGGATGGAGTCTCGTGCGCTCGATTACCCACTCCCGCCAGGAGGAGGTGCTGCAAGCTACGAAGCCAGACCGACTCAGTGACTTCATTTACCAAATCCAATCGGCATAACGTGACCCCTCACGTCCACGATTGTAGTTCACAGAAAACGGTTGTTGCTTGTGGATTTATTGTGGATTTGTTGGTACCACAATCCTATGCAAACTCTGATCCGCAGCAATAGAAATTTGGAAATTCCACCATCGATGGAGGTAAGTGTCAGACCATGGCTCGTTTAGTCAAAGTGCGACTTTGTAATTCGCACAGGTTTTGCGAAACGGATACATATTGTTTGGATCGCGAATTCGCGGTTCATCGTGTGCCAGTCTGGCTCCTGAAGATGGAGATTGTTTAAATGCTTTGTGGGAGAGCGATCCCCATGATTGGGAGTAAAAAACGTTTGCTAGATGGTCCTGGCAAACATTACATTGTCAATAGCCCTCCGCGTGACGAGTACTTATAACAGGGAACATTAGGGTAAACTTAATCTCACCAACAATCGTAATTATAGTTAAATATTTAATACGACTTAAATGTTACTAACCATAATTAGCACGCGTTGTAAAACGTAAAAAAATAAACATAAATAGGCACACACGACAAAATGTACCCACGAAACACCGCTTAAAGTAAATTGAAAAGCTCTTGCACTCCCCCTCTAAAAAAAAGTCCCATAGTTTGGCTCTCGAAGTCCAAACATTCGGCGTTCTCAGGCATTGCTGAAATTCGCTGCGATGTTAACAACAAAGTGACCAAGGAAAAGGGTGGGGGCCACAGACTTCCTGCGAGAACCTCCAAGGTGGCCCAAAACAGTGGCCTCCTCCTCCTCCGCCTCCACCTCCTCCTCACTGGCACGCAAGTTGGCGCTCAAACAAAATAATACCATTACGAGCTCGCTGCCCACTCATAACGCAACGGCGCGCACCCCTCCCCCTCCTCCCCGAACCCTCTCGAAACCCGGGTATTGGACGGCCTCATCAGACACGGCTGCACGCGCCGCACAAACTCGTGACCGGCACGCCTCACTCGCCCCGTGGAGGCACACCTAACGAACGGCGAGGCACGGTCGGCAGAACACGCGGAGCACTCGAGAATTGTGGGGGGGGGGGGGGGACTTTAACGGGCTAAACGCCGAATGCCATAGGCACGGGGAAAGAAAAGAAAAAATAACTTCAGCATTTTCTTGCTGTGGTTGTTCCACCTGATGAAGATTGCTTGTGTTGCTTGCGATCGAAACGTCGTGATTTGTTTTTATTTTATTTTATTTCTACCTACGTGACCTTGCCGAAAGAACCAGAGAGTATGGATTAATGCAGTCACGAAAGCTTCAAATCAAGATTGAAGTCTAGTGCTTTTTTTTGTTTTGCCCATGGCTGGCTTGGTAACCTGGTGGGTAGGTACACTCATTACCGAGGCACGGTTTGGGGCTCCATGGTGTGCGAGATGTGAATGCCTCGCCTGTTATGCAGGAGGTCGTGGGTTTGATCCCAACCATGACGCCTGCTGTATACGTACGAGTTTGCATGTCTCTGTCTCTCTCTCTCCTCGTGGTCGCGTGCGTTTTTCTATGGGTCTTCCGGTTTTTCCCTCCAAATGTAGAAACATGCAATGAATCTCCGAGCGATAAGCGAACTTCGTTGAGCCGCCAATTGTGACCAGGTCGCTCCTGAATAAAAAAAATAGCTGTGCAGCTCAGTGGGCTTTGCCTGCTACAATAAAGAATAGTTTAGTTTTAGTTTACCGCAGCCTCCCTGTAATTTGGGCTGTGTGGGGCTGGGTGGGTTGGGGCGGCTACAGTGGTACCAGTGTGTGCAGCCTGATGAAAGGTGGACATTTAAGAACCCTGTGATGCCAGTCACAAGAGTAGATTTCTGTGTAACCGCTCACGTTCCACATCTGAATGTGACCCACAATTACATTTTATTCCCGGTCATTCGTGCACAAAAGACTTGTGTGAATGGCCCCTAATATAATTATTTATCGGAGACCGCTCGACTATTTCAGTAATATTACTATAATAAGTGGCCTTGGTGGGCGTTGAGTAGGAAACTAATCTTCAGTTGTCTCTGTTTCACCGCTGCAGGTTCGGAATGGCCTCATTTTCATTTTGTTTTTAGTTGATGCACTGCTCAATAACACAGCCGCCGCACATTCAGCTCCTCGTGCAACAATGTGGTGATCACATGACGAGCGTGGCAGAGCATGATGGTGCCTTCCGTGGCGTTTGTGAAGCACACCCCTTTGTGGACACATTTTGGACAGGACACGTCGCGAGAAGGGACTATGGTGGAGACTCGCAAGTGGCAGCCAGTTGGAGGGAATACACCAGAGATTGCTTCCACTTTGGAAATGGAGCGATGAAGTCGGCTCGCGTGCAGCCACCAGATGAATCGTTGCATCACAGGCCCGTGAGAGATGGTGACAGCTTGAGAAGGCCTTCATCCAGCAGTGGATTCATCATAGCTGATGATAATGTTGACACTAATAAGAATAATTGTGAGCTAAACAGTGAGATTTTTGTTATTTGTTTTCATATTTCAGTAGCGACCTGGCCACAAATGATAGCTCAAGGAAATTGTTTATCGCGTGGAAATTTATAGCAGGCAAATACTCTAAAAGCATGTTTCTAAATGTGGAGGGGAAAACCGGAGGAGCCAGAGACAAATCCACGCGACCACGGGGAGAGAGACACAAACTCCAGGTACACATGCGTCTGGGTCGGGATCGAACCCCTGACATCCTCCATGCCAGGCAAGGGAGTTAACGTCTTACCACCGCAGCACCCTATCATAATAGGAATGTAAACAATAAGGTCATGAGTGTCCCTGGGCTATACCCAAGTAAAAAAAAACTTAACTGGATTTTTATACGAAGAATACACAACTCAGTTACTCTACGAATGTAACAGTTTAGCATTGCACGTTAAATAAATTGTGATTCAAGTATTACTGTCCGAATGTAAACATTAAAATTCGCAAAAAAACGCAATACATGTATGTATGTTACGTAATATTTTAATTAAATATATGAAACTAATTGAACATAATGTTACGTTGTTAATAATACGTCAAAACAAGCAGTCCCTGCTCACGTGCAAGATAGTGCTCCTTGCGACCCTGAGGCAGTGGTGGACATTCCACATTGCCATGGCAGGGGACAGTTGTTTTCACATTGGATGACCACTGTTGATTTTCTACAAATTAGTTCTAATTTTATCAAGCTCAGAGGGACGATGGCCAAGCAAAACCTTGACTGCGATTCAACCTCTAAATCGTGTAAAATTACGATGGCTATATATGTATAAAACACATTACATCGTCAGATTAACATGTAGGCTTTCGCGACCAATATCCATAATACAGGGATTTTTTGGGGTCAGATCGCATAAATGTAAATGTGTCATTAAACCCGCCACCACCCGACACAGTCAATTAATAAGTTTTGTCACGTAAACAGAACATACCAATTCATTACTAGAGCAAATCCACAACTCAGATTGCAAATGTTGTGGATATGCTCTCCAACACACCCGTGGGCTGTAATAGTAACGAATTGTCATGTTTTGTTTATGCGACAAACCTTATTAATTGGCTGTGTCGGGTGGTGGCGGGTTTAACGACACATTTCTATGTATGCGATCTAACATTACATCGTTCACACGCATTTTGTGAACGTCTTTTTTTCGTTCCGTGACTAATTAATCGAACGTGACATGAATGTGAAAGTTTGTTCTGTGAGACCTCTTCAACGTTTATGGCGGCGATTGACATTTGGGGGGCAAGTTATATTCACAGAGTTGAAGCCATTCGAGTACTGCTCGACAGAATACAAAAACACGTGCCACTGGCTATAACTTTCTGGTGAGCGCTAAGAGCACGGTTCTAGCCTTTGCACGTTGCACAAACATTTAAACGAAAGCATTCGTCCTCAATATGAGCCATCTAAAATAATATCAAAAGTTCCTGCTTTTTTCACACTTGAGCTTTTTATTTGGTTTATTTTGGCACCAAGATTCAATTCACCGATGCAGCCAAACATGATCATAATTAGCCTTTTTTATAACATATAAGTGAATGAAAGTGCACAACATGAATGTCCACAGAGCCGTACGGGTATTTAATTATCATGTTTTTTTCCTCTTTCTGTATCTTCGCAATACCTTGTTGCTCATTGAAGACTCGTGACGCATTGGCAACCTCGCCTGTAACCTCGGGTTAAACTAACGGACACGTGATATACATAGCATACGGAACAAAGGCTCCCAACCAACTCGTAATAACAAGCAAATTTTAATCTACGTCAGCTTAAATGCCACCACGCTGAGTTATTGCACACGCGAGTACAAACGCAGCTATGTCAAAAGAGGTATTTCTTCTGCCACTTGGAGTAACGCTAGATCTCTCCGAAACAGAGTGGGGGGGAATATAAAGATATACATTCGTAAACACGCACCTCCCTGCCCCGTATCGCACCCAAAGCCTCGACCATTCGCTTATCGGGTCTCAAACGGCGTTGACTCCTTTCCCTCTGCCATATCGAGGGCAATCAATCCATTCGCTTCATCACACCGACCCACCCACCCTACCGCTCATTGCTTCCAGGGGGAGTGTGCACGCGCACGTGCACGCGCGTGCAACACCGCCCACCTCGAAAGGCAAAACATTGACGGGAGCCCTCGCGACGTTCTTGGCCTGCCCTGGCTCCACTCTGTCTGAGCGCCACATGGTCTGCGCGAGGAAGGCGGTCTTCTCTCTCGCTGGCATGTCTCTGTCTGTCTCTCTCTTTGTCTCTCTGTCTCTCTCTCACTCTCTCTGTCTCTCACTCTGTCTCTCACTCACTCTGTCTCTCTGTCTCTCTCTCACTCTGTCTCTCACTCACTCTCTCTCTGTCTCTCACTCACTCTGTCTCTCACTCTGTCTGTCTGTCTCTCTCTCTGTCTCTCTGTCTCTCTCTCTGTCTCTCACTCTGTCTGTCTGTCTCTCTGTCTCTCACTCTGTCTGTCTCTCTCTCTCTGTCTCTCTGTCTCTCTCTCTGTCTCTCACTCACTCTGTCTCTCTCTCTGTCTCTCACTCACTCTGTCTCTCTGTCTCTCACTCACTATGTCTGTCTCTCTGTCTCTCACTCACTCTGTCTCTCTGCCTCTCTCTCTGCCTCTCACTCACTCTGTCTCTCTCTCTCTGTCTCTCACTCACTCTGTCTCTCTCTTTGTCTCTCACTCACTCTGTCTCTCTCTCTGTCTCTCACTCACTCTGTCTCTCTCTGTCTCTCACTCACTCTGTCTCTCTGTCTCTCTCTCTGTCTCTCACTCACTCTGTCTCTCTGTCTCTCACTCACTCTGTTTCTCTGTCTCTCACTCACTCTGTCTCTCTGTCTCTCACTCACTCTGTCTCTCTGTCTCTCACTCACTCTGTCTCTCTCTCACTCACTCTGTCTCTCTGTATGTCTCTCTGTCTCTCACTCACTCTGCCTCTCTGTCTCTCTCTCTGTCTCTCACTCACTCTGTCTGTCTCTCTGTCTCTCACTCTGCCTCTCTGTCTCTCTCTCTGTCTCTCACTCAATCTGTCTCTCTCTGTGTCTCTCGCTCACTCTGTATCTCTGTCTCTCTCTCTGCCTCTCTCTCTCTGTCTCTCACTCACTCTGTCTGTCTCTCTCTCTGTCTCTCACTCACTCTGTCTCTCTGTCTCTCTCTGTGTCTCTCGCTCACTCTGTCTCTCTGTCTCTCTCTGTGTCTCTCGCTCACTCTGTCTCTCTGTCTCTCTCTGTGTCTCTCGCTCACTCTGTCTGTCTGTCTCTCTCTGTGTCTCTCGCTCACTCTGTCTCTCTGTCTCTCTCTGTGTCTCTCGCTCACTCTGTCTCTCTCTGTGTCTCTCACTCACTCTGTCTCTCTGTGTCTCTCGCTCACTCTGTCTCTCTGTCTCTCTCTGCCTCTCACTCACTCTATCTCTCTGTCTCTCTCTGTGTCTCTCACTCTGTCTCTCTGTCTCTCTCTGTGTCTCTCGCTCACTCTGTCTCTCTGTCTCTCTCTGTGTCTCTCGCTCACTCTGTCTCTCTGTCTCTCTCTGTGTCTCTCGCTCACTCTGTCTCTCTGTCTCTCTCTCTGTGTCTCTGGCTGACTCTGTCTCTCTGTCTCTCTCTGTGTCTCTCGCTCACTCTGTCTCTCTGTCTCTCTCTGTGTCTCTCGCTCACTCTGTCTCTCTCCGGAGTGCTGTGACAGCCACCCCCTTCCCTTCGCGCGCGAGTCGTTAGCGTGCGATGCCGAAAGCGCCGCTCTCACTCGTCGTCTTTAGTTGGGGAATCATCCTTCTGATAAACTTTATTTTTAATTTACGCGCGGCAATTTGGATAATTGTATGACAAACACCGGGTTGGGCATTAGCCTGCGTTAAGAGGTGGCTCGTCTGTGAGGGTGTAGTGGAGCGCGCTGCGCTAACGAACCTGCCGACCCGGGTTCGATTCTCGCTCACGGCCAACACCGGTGACGATTATTTGAACCGGTCCTGGACCTCCCCTAGGTTGACTCAGTCTCAAAATGAGTATCTTGTGCAATGTGTGAGCATCGCCACTAGGGAGACAAAGGCGGCCGGGCGGGGTGTTGGCCACCCACCCCCTCGTGTGCCGTGCCGGCCTAACATAGGTGCCACTCACTAACAGCACGTGCCCCAAAAGTCTGTTACAGGCTATACGGGAGATCTCTGTCTGTGTGTGTGTGTGCACACTCTTGCATTAAATATATATAAAAACACGTATTATTTTAATATATATACAAATGTTTTCAGAGTGCGCTTTGTGTGTAGCTGTACAGCACACGATGGATTTTGTAATATTCACAATTACACGATAGTCATGGTGTGGACGCGAGTCGACTCAAGCTTGACAAACAATGTCGAAGTGCCTGCCTGTTCAAAAAAGTACTCATCTCCATTATGGTCATGAGCCATCCGTGTAAATTCCACATTCCGTGTATTTTCATATGACACCCACTGTTTCTTTCTCCCAAAATGGTAATCATTAACTTGACATTAATCCAAGATTCATCTATATTGTTTTAGGCTAATAAAATGAGAAGTAATTCTCTACCAGAATAACAGAGAGTAAAAAAAAAACCTACGGCACATGTTTTCAATTCATGGGGAAAAAAACAAACTTGACTCACGTGGTATTGCATGCTAAACGTAGCCACATCTGAGAAAGGGCATACTTTGCTAAATGTGTACACACTTGTAAAATAAGAATATACCTGAATAACTAACATGACTTGTATCAATTTTACAACGACCATATTGTTGAATACTTTTTTTTCGTCACGGGCAATGTCAAGCGACGATCATTTTTTTCAATTATCCATCATTCTACCACGAGACCCTGAATAAGATAGATGACATCGATTTAAAGCTTTCGTGACTGCAATGATTCATCTTCTTTGGTTCTTTCGGTAAAGTCACGTGTAATGAGAATAAAATAATAAATTGATAAAATAAAATAACACAATAATATTCTCGCGACGTTTCGGCCACTTGTGTTGTGGCCTGTTAAACGTCGTGAAAATATTATTGTGTTATTTTATTTTATCAATTTATTATTTTATTCTCATTCTACGTGACTTTACCGAAAGAACCAAAGAAGATAGATGCCATCCTCAAGCCTTTCCCGCAGTTCTTTCCACTGTTTTCCCAGCGTACACGTGCGCGAAGTACAGGACAAATGAAGTGCATGCATTCACTGAACACATCCCACGTCGTTGAAGTTCATCGCTGACCCAGCAGCACTAAAAAATGCCCAACGCTGCAGGAAACCCAACTTCTCTGGTCCAAAACAAATGTTAACAATCACAAAGTGGGCCATTTGCTCAAATATGGTAATCTATGCTTGCAGGACATACTCTTTCAACAGTGAACATGCCATATTGCCTTTGCCGTTTGTCCATAGAACAACCACCAGTTGTGCAGCTCAGCACCAACCATTTAAAATTGCCAACATTAAACCTTCAAATTGCGAATGTTTGTGTCAATGCCACTGAGGCCGCCACTGAGGCCGTAAAATTTATGAAAACATATGCCAATGAGATCCAGTCTGATCTCCTATAACGTGGTAGTTGTTGTGTTCCTGAAGAACACCGCCTTATAGAAAAATCGCGTTATAAATCATATACAATGTAGGGGTAGAGCGCAGTCCACGATAGCACTGTGAGATGCGTACGCAGGCTGAACAAAGACTGAGACGCGTGGGTAGCAGCTAGAAGCATCCAGCAGCATCCCACTTCCTTGTGCGATGCCACGCCGGGGCAGCCGCTACGACCGCTTATTCCTACTCGCGCGACGTAGTCCCGTTCACCCGATCGCGTTATATCCAATTCGCATCCGCGTTGTAAAATAATGCGTTCCCATCACGTTACATCCAATTCACGTTATGAAAACACGTGGCATTATAGGAGAAAAGACTGTCGTGGAAAATCTTATGTTTTCTTGTGGGGCAGTCTGGCCAATAAATACTCATATAGACCTGTTTTCCTTTCTTCAGATAAAATATATATTTATCGTCCATCAGCTCATGGGGCTTCAAGAGAAATTCTGTCGGCCGAATATGTATCAGCACATGAACCGATGAATTACTGATATATTTTAATATTTGAAGAGAGTAAAATAAGTCGATTTAATTATACAAGAAGATGCAGTGAACATAAATAGATCACTGGACAGCCAGGCAGTTGGCATGAACTCCACAACAGCTGGGCAGTAATATCTATCGGGATTTACAAGAATGTAAGGTCCGCTTAAAGGTGAATGTTATTGGCCACGTGATACTAAATGACAAGCGTAGCCCACTGTGTTACATCTGCTTCAACACAAATCCAAGTGTCTCCACTGTCATGCGTGTGGGGCAGTGGTTGTCAGTGGTCGGTGGTAAAAGTTCCACGTTCCTGTAATGGGGCCAATCTGTCCAGACTTCTCAAAACTGCAACTCGATTTATATCCACTCAGGGCGGAAGATGGGCTGCTTTGATTACTGACCAGACTTTTAAGTCACGCTCGTCCAAACTATAATGTTTATTGCCCTCAAACAGATTTCTAAATAAATAACTTTGTTCCTATGTAATGACAGGGTACTATGATATTACTTTGGAGAAGGGGGGTGGGGGGAGAACACGTTTAAATGGAATATAATTATCGAAACAAAGGACATTGAAATTATTACCATCTCTGAGGATGCATTGATCAGAAAAAAGCCACAAAGCAAATCGTGGACCCATCTGCAAAGCTCGTGGATGGGTTCAAGTGAACGACAGCAGTTAGAATTGAGAGATATCCTGCAAGAGTCAATGTCCTCTTATTCAGACAAATGGCCTCCATTGTCAGCAGGAAGATGCAAATGGTATAAAGATTCTTCATTCTGCATCTGATGCTAGTCAGTCACGCAAAGGGTCATAGGTCACACAGGGAGCAGAAAACACATCCCAAGGGTACACCAGGTCAGGGTTATCGGCAAGCCTGTGCGGGTTATGCACGACAATTGTGTTGAGTGGGCTCGAGTCACCATTGTCCTTTATTTTGGGAGGAAGAAAAACATTCCAAGAGTATATTTGTCCTTCTAATCAGAAGGTCATAAGTCCACTCAGCCCATAATTATCCATCCATAGCTGATACAATTAGTACATCACACAGTGGCACCCAACAATGATTGTCCCATTGACAAGACTGGCCGCCTACCATAGGAACGTGGAATTACCACCCCCGACTCACGGATGCCAATGGAAAACAGCGATTTACATGTGCTAATTTTCGAAAACATGCCTGGACTTTTTAAATGCCAATACTGAGCAAATGAGTATTCTTTTATTTCCTCTGTCTGCCAAGTCAACACACGTTCTCAAGGCCAATGCAGGTTCTCAAGATGTGCTGCTCCAGTGAATTACACAAGCATTCAACACGCACTGCCTCCATGGAAAATAATGTAACTTAATACTACAGCAACAGGTATTCTTAGGTCATTAGCTGTGCTTCAGCCAGCTGTCCTGCCCACAGCCTTTCTCCATATTGAGTATGTTCCTTTAACTCTGCAAGCTGCGTTACATCCTGTAGCTTGCCAAGGCATGCTTTGCCACTGACGGTGAACTCCGGCTCGCAGTCAGAATAACATTCGGCAACTGCCGCAGTTTGTTTTTTACCAGGCTGGTAATTTACTGTCAAGTTCAATGTTTCTAGGGCAGGCCACGTCGGGAAAATGTGCTTACTGGCCGGGATCTGACGCGACGTCACTGTATCCATGGAGACAAGGCCACCGAGAGTGGGCTCTCTGTGTGTCATTATTATACTACGCGGATCGGTCAACTGCTCCCCTGCCTGCCTCCCACCAAATAAAGGCAGTGAGAAAGCGCAGTCTCAAGGGCCCACCACTTTAACAAAGCAAAATGAAAGGATCAGGCCCGAGTGCTTTTGCCTTTAATCTACAAACACTCCAAAGCGTCTGATATTTCCACATTTAACATTATAATTTACAATAGCTGGCTGTGCGATGTATGCAGTTTTAATTTTATTATTTTAGCAGCTTTATATATATATTCCTCCATTTGTGTTTTTGCCATCTTCATAGCGGACATGCTCGACCAAAGCAGCATTCATGCCCTTTGGGTCTCGGTCAACCATGGCACTGTTTTAACGGGATTAAAGGGCTACTCAGTGGTCAAGAATAATATTTGTAAAGTATATATATTTTTTATACGACAGTTAGAGCGACATGTTCAGTGTCATCCTGTTAGTCTTGAAGACTTGTGGGTTATTTGGCCACAAATCGGTGTCCGCTCCGCTCTGATACTGTTTTGGATTAAAGGGGCACCGCAGTGGAAAGATGTGAACTACCTCGCCTCGTACGCATGAGGTCGTGGGTTCGATCCCGACCCTCACATCTGTATATTTGGAGTTTGCATGTCTCTCTCACCCTGGTCGTGTGGATTTTTTTTCTCCGGATCCTCCAGTTTTTCAATCCACGTTTAGAAACATGGCATTTCGAATATTTGGCTGCTATGCATTTTCACACTATAAGCCACTTCGTTGTTGAGCTATCATTTGTGGCCAACGTCACTTACCTGGTAAAATAAAATCAGTTTGAGTTTAGTTTAGAGGTGGCGATGTCATCATTTCTTCAAACGGAGAATCGTGGGTGGTAGGCGAGATCATCCATTTGTTGAAGTGAAGAACACAACCAGTTCAGCGATTTGTATTAAAAACCTATTTTAAAAAGTATTAAGCTCAGCATATTCAGTCAATAGCCAGCTGCAATTGATGAGTCCGCGGACCACAGATTAGGAACTACGCTGGGTGATGTACCAGATAAGTTGTTTAACCCATCACGGGTGCATTGAGGTAACAGCCAAGGGCAAATGCCTAAAACATAAAGTAATACTCACACGCACACAAGAATAAGTGAGTGCTTAAAAGCTTACGTTGCCTTGGATGTATTTACTTAAGTAGGTAATGGCAGGGGTGTTTTATAGACTCGTGCTTGTTCCTAATGTCTCTGCACCTGGACGCGTCCCAGTTCCTTCACAATGCCCCTGTGCCATTCTTTGCGAATGTCACATCGTTTTACGCAAGGGCGGAGCCACAGGGGGGGGGGGGGGGGGGCTGGGGGGGGGCTGGGGGGGGGCTTAGCCCCCCCTGAAATTTTGGGAAAATCGGTAATCGGGATAACCGGATATCTGGCTGCTGCAAAATGCTGCAGGCTGCCACCTTGTGCTGCCCTGCAGGCTGCCACCTCGTGTGCTGCCCTGCAGGCTGCCACCTTGTGTGCTGCCCTGCAGGCTGCCACCTTGTGCTGCCCTGCAGGCTGCCACCTCGTGTGCTGCCCTGCAGGCTGCCACCTTGTGTGCTGCCCTGCAGGCTGCCACCTTGTGTGCTGCCCTGCAGGCTGCTTGAGCGGCAGCCTTTCGTACTTATCGAACTTATTAGCCACATCAGCGGCTCTGACCTATTAATAAACTCAGCGTTCAAATCCAATAAAATTTGTTTTATACATTTGTGGCGCCCACTGGAAAACATTCACTGGATATCTCAGAATATTGAAGTCAGCCCCCCCAAAGTCAAGATCCTGGCTCCGCCCCTGGTTTTACGCAAGGGCTCTCTTGAATGAAGGTACTGGAATAAGTTCGTCAAAGTTCAACAATGCCCTACCCCCACGCCATTCCGACCCGACACGAAAGAATATGTCCAGAAAATCACTTTTAACCTTTTTGACAGCCGTAATCGTAAGGTACACAAGAAAAGCCCAGCCATGAATACGGCAACAAAGTGCCACTGTTACATTAGAATACCATCATTTGATTCAATTGTCGTTACACTGAATAGAACAGATGACAGTACTGCACTGATAAAATTGTTTTAAAAGTTTGCAGAAAATAATAAAATACTGTATTGACGCGAACAGGTATTTAAGGTCTTAAATAATTGTACAACTCATCAGAAAGCTCTTCGGGTCAAATATGTGTCATGTATATTGACCCCGATGCTGAACTCATCACCCTCGTCTCTTCCAAAGTAGAACTCGCAATGTTCGAACTAACATTCTACAATATGGAAATTGTGCAACTCATTTCAGGATTGTCTGTCTTACCAGTGCCGTCGGGTTGCACAAACACAACCACGAACGATAATATAATAAAAGCATATTTAAGTGTATTTTTGTCCCTTGGGCAACTCAACTCTCCTTTTTTGTGGTTTTGCTTAGATGAGGAATCAAAGTATGGGAGTCGCCACTGCTAGTGCCGTTGATACCACAAAAACATTGTCCACATCCAACACCTTCTAAACATAATTGTCAAATTTTTTTGTTATTATGAATACTGAATCAGAAGCTTGTCCTTCAAACCCATTGGTGTTATATGGGTGTATGCATTGTATGTTGAACTTCGTTTGCACCGTACGTAACCAACCGTGTTAATCGGAGGTGCGGGGGAAGGATAATAAATTAAACACAACAATAAGTTCTTAAGAAATTAGTTTTCAATCTCGATTTTAAAACTGCACTCAGCAAAGAGTATCTTGGAGATTACTCTTTATGCATCTACAGTGAGGGAAACAAGTATTTGATGCCCTGTTGATTTTGTACGTTTCTCCACTGACAAAGAGATGATCAGTCTATAATGTTAATGGTAGGTTTATTTGAACAGTGAGAGACAATAACAACAACAAAAATCCAGAAAAACGCATGTCAAAAATGTTATAAATTGATTTGCATTTTAATGAGGGAAATAAGTATTTGACCCCCTGTCAATCAGAAAGATTTCTGGCTCCCAGGTGTCTTTTATACAGGTAATGAGCTGAGATTAAGAGCACACTCTTAAAGGGAGTGCTCCTAATCTCAGCTTGTTATCTGCATAAAAGGCGCCTGTCCACAGAATCAATCAATCAATCAGATTCCAAACTCTCCACCATCGCCAAGACCAAAGAGCTCTCCAAGGATGTTAGGGACAAGATTGTAGACCTACACAAGGCTGGAATGGGCTACAAGACCATTGCCAAGCAGCTTGGTGAGAAGGTGACAACAGTTGGTGCGATTATTCGCAAATGGAAGAAACACAAAAGAACTGTCAATCTCCCTCGGCCTGGGGCTCCATGCAAGATCTCACCTCGTGGAGTTGCAATGGTCATGAGAACGGTGAGGAATAAGCCCAGAACTACAGGGAGGATCTTGTCAATGATCTCAAGGCAGCTGGGACCATAGTCACCAAGAAAACAATTGGTAACACACTACGCCGTGAAGGACTGAAATCCTGCAGTGCCCGCAAGGTCCCCCTGCTCAAGAAAGCACATATACATGCCCGTCTGAAGTTTGCCAATTAACATCTGAATGATTCAGAGGACAACTGGGTGAAAGTGTTGTGGTCAGATGAGACCAAAATGGACCTATTTGGCATTAACTCAACTCGCCGTGTTTGGAGGAGGAGGAATGCTGCCTATGACCCCAAGAACACCATCCCCACAGTCAAACATGGAGGTGGAAACATTATGCTTTGGGGGTGTTTTTCTGCTAAGGGGACAGTACAACTTCACCGCATCAAAGGGTCGATGGACGGGGCCATGTACCATCAATGCCAGGGCATTGAAAATGGGTCGTGGATGGGTATTCCAGCATGACAATGACCCAAAACACACGGCCAAGGCAACAAAGGAGTGGCTCAAGAAGAAGCACATTAAGATCCTAGAGTGGCTTAGCCAGTCTCCAGACCTTAATCCCATAGAAAATATGTGGAGGGAGATGAAGGTTCGAGTTGCCAAACGTCAGCCTCGAAACCTTAATGACTTGGAGAAGATTTGCAAAGAGGAGTGGGACAAAATCCCTCCTGAGATGTGTGCAAACCTGGTGGCCAACTACAAGAAACGTCTGACCTCTGTGATTGCCAACAAGGGTTTTGCCACCAAGTACTAAGTCATGTTTTGCAGAGGGGTCTTATACTTATTTCCCTCATTAAAATGCAAATCAATTTATAACAATTTTGACATGCGTATTTCTGGATTTTTTTGTTGTTATTCTGTCTCTCACTGTTCAAATTAACCTACCATTAAAATTATAGACTGATCATTTCTTTGTCAGTGGGCAAGCGTACAAAATCAGCAGAGGATCAAATACTTTTTTCCCTCATTGTATGTCGTATTATGATTGTAATGTATCAACAGCCTGTTTCAATACAGCGTTACCTTGTTGATTTCAAATAACACTCACACATATCTCAACCTGGGTAATCTGCAAACCGCTTGAGAGATCAGTCTGTGCCCAGCATCCCAGTTTCTCGAGTCGGCATTGTGCCATGGGTCACAGCGTTTGTTACATAGACAAAGATCCCCCGCATAGCCTCTTAACAGACTATTGGGGCAAGTGCCGTGAGCGAGCACCGATTTCAGCCAGCAGGACGCACGGAGGTGTGGGTGGCCAGCACCACGGTCAGCCGCCTTGATCTCCCCAGTCGTGATGCTTGATGTCCTTCCCCCACGCCCTCCGATTCGCACGGGTGACTACTCACGGTGCAAAAGAAGTTCAACATGCACACATGCATGCACCGCACCAGGTACTCGGGGAGGCCTAAGACCGTTTCAGATATTGCCACTGACGTTAGTCCTGAGCTGGAACTGAACTTGTCACCAGATTCGCAGCACAGTGCACCAACCATGCACCTACCACTGCCCGTATTGCTCTTCCAACATTTGCAACACACAGAGAAAAAGACAAAGCCCCCCCCCCACCACCCCCTGTTTAACCTTGTAGACTCCAGGGGGCAAGTGCAGTAAGTGAACGCCTACCTGGGCTGGCAATCAATGCACACCAACGAGGTGGTGTGGCTAACATCACGCCGAGCTGCCCCAGCGCTGATGTTTACACACCGCATCAGGCACTTACTTTAGGTTAAGTCGACGGACGAGAGCCCCCAGGACAGGTTCACGCGCAATGTGTTGCTGACGTTGAACAAACCTGGGAATTGAACCTCGGTGGCAGTGGTCGTATTGCGACGTGTTCCCGACAACGACCACCGGTCGCCACCGAGGGGCGGTGACGTCACCACAACGCTTTGTGCCAGGCTAGGTGCACCTTGAGGTCACGTGGTGCCGTGAGTGGACTGAGATTACGAGCAGATGCAACATCTGTGGTCCCCACTGTGCCGACTCGCTGCGTTTTAGTTGCCTCTGGTACTCGAGGTCAAATTTGTGAGTGTCGTTCCTCAACAAAGACAAAGATTCCCCGTATAGCCTTAACAGACTGTTGGGGCAAGTGCTGTTAGCGTGCACTTATGAAGGCCGGCAAGGCACAGGAGGGGGTGGGTGGTTAGCACCACGTCCGACCGCCTTTGTATCCCTTAGTGGCAATGTTTACACACCGCACCAGGTGCTCATTTGAGTCTGAGTCGACCTATGGGAGGCCCAGGACCGGTTCAGATAATCGTCACTGATGTTGGCCGTGAGCGTGAATCGAATTCGAGTGGCCGGATTTGTAGCGCAGCGTAGCGCTAACCACTACATTACCGCTCCTCAACACACGCAAAGACACACACTTGACAGTAATCAATGGGCACTGGATTAATAAGGCGCATTTTCCACGTGCAATGAATGTCAAGTGTGTGGAAAAGTGAACGAGAGTAACATCATCTTAGTTTGAAATACGCCATGTTCACGACAGATGATGATAACGAAACGTGGTTACCTGGCTAAGACGGTCGCGTTGAGAAACACAAGTGGATTGGGGAATTAAAATAGAAATAAACGTGTCAGGTTTTGTGGTAAATTTGTCACGACCGGTTTTAAATTTCTAATGTTTGTTAGGTGCAGTGAGGGCCAACCTTTGCGTGTACTTTTTGTTGTTGTTGCATCATGGGATGCTTAGTAAAGAGTAATTTTTAACTGAAGTCACGGTTAATTATGAAAACATATTTAACCCGTGCAAGTCTGTCAACAAAATCAAGCTTCTAGAGATGTTTGAAATGAGGGGGTGATGATTGATACCTTGATGGGGCTCGATTTGGGGTGAGTGTGAAGTTAGGATCTGTGTGTGGAATGGTGTATTGTGGTTCACGTCAGGGTCACTATTAGGTTCGTGTCAAGGTGTGCGTTAAGCTGAAGGGTTAAAAGTCGTTTGTTGTCCTTCCCTGCACCTCTGATTAGCACGGATTTCTACGTACTGTGCGAAAGAAGTTCAACATACATACAAACAAAGATAACCTTAAAAGACTGTAGGGGAAAGTGCTGTTAGTGAGGACCTATGAAGGCCGACACGGCACACGAGAGGGTGGGTGGCCAGCGCCACGCCCGGCCGCCTTTGTCTCCCCAGTGGCGTTGTTTACACACCGCACTCGGTACTCATTTGCGGCTGAGTCGACCTAGGGGAGTGCCAGGACCAGTTCAGATAACCGTCACCGTTGTTGGCCACGAGCGGGAATGGAACTCGGCCCGCCGGGTTCGTAGCGCAACGCGCTAACAGCGACGCTACCGCTCCCCCATACATACGCGTACGTACAAGTACAATTTTCGGTTAATGTGCTATGGTGAGCAACAGGCAAACGTGTGGCAACGCATCGCTGGCGATGGAGCTCCATTGAACAAGTAGGGACACAAGCCGCACGAGCCCGATGTAAAGCACGCGGCCAAAGGAAAACAAACGTGTTCGGAGACTTGCCGGCCATTCTCTAGCTAAAGTGTTGAGTGCTCACACATACACACGAGGTTGACAAAGTGAAGGTTTGCTTTGGCAATGCATGGCCGTCTGCTAACCTGGCTAGATATTGCCATGGTCTGCCACCCCCCCCCCCCGAAAATGTGCGAACATTTATCAGCTGAGAACACGCAGGCCTCCATAGGCTCCCACGCAGTGGAATGTTGAGTCTGACGCAACAGAGATGTCGTGTTTATTTTAATATATACATGTTTTATTAATCTCCTAAAAGTAGAGGCAGTCGGCGAGATTATTTTTTCAGCGGCCTGCGCGATGCGTTTTCCGTGGGTGCTCGGGCACGTGTCCACATTCTACCGTGGAAAGCCATCAACGCCGCGCAGATGCGTGAACAGAACCACACGCGCAATATATTTTAACATATCACCCATTGTCCCCATCATACCCGACTGCATTATGGGTGTCAAGTCGTGAGACTGAGGGGTATCCGAGCGTAACTGTCGCAGCCGGGGGAACGGCTGCGGTTATATCACGCAACTTGCAGTACCCTTTCACGTTTAACCCAACAGTTCAAAAGTTTATTTTCCGAGTGAAGCCCACTGAGCTAAGAAACTCTTTTGTTCAAGTGCGAGTCGGCCGGAAGACAGCATTCCCTGCAGAGACCGTTCGTCGAAAGGCAATGAAATTTGCATTTTGTATTCCTCACAGCTGAAAATGTTGCACGAGTAAACTACGAACTGACTTAAATAGTATATTATATTACACGGGCAGTGCTGAATGGGGGTGAGGATGTCAGCTCACTACCTGATCTGACCACAGATGGCTACCGCGCACACATTCCCTTACTCACCCCGGCCAAAATATAAAATGATGCGATTAACTTAAATTCGTTGGAGCAAAGCTGCAACTCTCTCGCTCATCTTGCACGTGGAAAACATTTACTCTCAGCGCGGATCATCTTGCAGATCCATCTGTGCGTTGAGCAACAACAACAAAATCAGTCAAGTTGAAACAGCAATTTTGATGATTTCCCAAACAGAAAATGGACCAGCGTGGTGTAAATGGTAAGAAAAAAACCCTCTATGGAATGGTAAATCCTTCCTATTTCCTATTTTTATTTCACCAGGTAAGGCCCCATGTATGTCAATAACTCAGTGGGCTTTGCGCCTGTATATTGTTTGAAGTGAGTTGTTTACCCGTCCGATGCTTTGCACTCCTATAATGTTTTTCTATTGTTTGTTACAACGTCCTAACCCCCCCCCCCCACACCACTCTCTCTACTGGACATCAGTGAAAAAGAGCATTATAGCTCATCGGATTCCTCCAGTATAAATATGATTCTGATGTATGTCGATCTTCTCTAGAAGAAGATTCTGATGTATGTCTTGGATTTTTATGTTGCGTGTCGTCACTTTAAGATGTTTCTTGTTCATGTTTTTGTTTGTTGCGGTTGCACCCGAGACAAGAGCCGCATAGCTCACAGGGCTATACCTCATAAATTAAACTGAAACTGTACACACCGCACGTAGATAACTGTGCTAATCGGAGGTGCCACGCTACATATATAGCATTGAGCCATATAGCTCTTTTTCACAAGTGACCTTGCCACAAATGATAGCTTAATGAAGCGGCTCATCACGTGGACATTTAGGGCAGCCAAACACTCCTCCAACCCATGTTTATAAATGTGGAGGGGAAACCCCGGCGGACTTGGAGAAAATTCCGACGCGACCACAGGGAGAGTGGCATGCAAACTTCAAATATACAGGCGTCAGGGTCGAGGTCGAACCGACGACCTCCTATATGCTGTAACCAGGCCTTCATCCAGTAGTGCACTGACAGAGGCCTGTACGAATTTTTCATACCTATATTCGCTTACAACTTGAACGCACGTGTAGGATACAGTATGCGTGCTCGCGTGTCACGAAATCAGAGACCGGTGTTGAGCAAATTGCCGGAGCAAAGCAAAAACGGTTGCACTTTTCACACGCGGGGTGCCTAATTTCGGCCCACGGTATTAAAAAAAACCTCCCAATGATCTGGGAGACAGGGGGACTGCGTGGGAGGACAAACTGCGCTGTCGGTGTCGGCGCCCCAGAAAGGTTACGCAGCTGGGGGATGTCAGAGCAGACTCTCATTGGAAAAATAAAGGGGAGTGGGATACGCGAAGCAGCTGGGTGATGTCTACCCGGCTCCCTGTATGGCGAAAATAAGTCTCATTGACATCATTCTGGTGTTCCGTGTCCCACCTTAATTTCTCAGCATGGCCTGTTTAAAAAAGAAAAACATTTCAAATGGCTGCATTGTATGATGTTAAAGCTTTACACATTCGTACACACACGCACACTGCAGTGCGAACTTTAGATTGACGTGCATTGTTTGCCAAAATAAAGTGCGGCATCTTAAAGCATTTGTTTATTTGTCATGCCACATATTGGTGGAATCCTGTGTTAATAAGAACGTACGTACTGTTTGCTTAACCCTGTGCACTTAATTTGTCCTGCTTTACGATTGGGAATTAGAATTTGCGTTGGACGTACTTGTCAATTAGTTTGTATTTGTTACGCTGTTTCTTTGGCCGTTTTGGTTTTTAACCGAGAGACATGTTCGGTGTTAATGCTCTGGTTATGAATAAAGGATGGATCGATGTATAATTGAATGACAAATACTGTGTATAAATATTGTAGTATATTAGCATGCTAGCAATACAAGTGGATATACAACCATACGCACCTGCAGGGAATCAAGCACACAATCTTGCCTATAAATGTGTATTACACAGCAACAGACTCTTTTCTCCAGATTTTTCTAATCGCACACATCCTGTACTTTAAATCTACTTTCTATGACAGAGAGATGGACACGTACATAAGTTAAAATCTAGATTGTTGTTCCACTCGCATCTGTATCTCTCCATGATCAGTGATGCGAGTACCACCGTTGGATCTCTGGTCCAAACCATAGAAATGTGGAATTTACACACGGATGCTGTCTCGATGACTCTCTGAGCCGACAGTTTAGCTCTGACATTGAGGCAGGGAACTTAGCCTGGTGCCATGGGCTTGCAATGGGCTGGCAGTGGACTTGCAATTATTTGCTTCATAACTGTCTGTGAAAAAGAGCTTCATAGCTCATCGGATTTCTCCAGGATGAATAGAGATTGTGATTCAAGCATTAGGCCCGCTGGTACGTTTCCATCTCCTGGGGCGGCAGTTGAAGCTATGGGGAAAGTTGATTAAAATTCCCTCCCCCCCCCCCCCGCGCGCCTGTCCACCCAGCAACATAAATGGGGGCAGGTCGCGTGTGAGTGGGGTTCAGTGTGGGTACGCCTACCTCTTGCAAGGCGTCTGGTCAGCGTGGAAGAGTAGACCAAATGCCATTCAAGAGCTCCCCTCTCGTGCAGGCCCTTCTGCCAACAGTGGCGTGAGCGGGCAATTGCAGGGCTGTTTTCAACTCCAGGAGGACGTACTCACTCAATAAGACAAGCCGAGTTCAGGTCAAATCTGGAGAATGATATCACTCAATATTGTAACATATACATACACTTGCACGACGTAAATAGGGCGCCACGGTGGGGAGATGTTAACTCCCTCGCCTGGTATACAGGAGGTCGTAGGTTCAATCCCGACACTGATGCCTGTATATTTGGAGTTTGCATGTTAACTCCGTGGTCGCGTGGATTTTTCTCCGGGTCCTATGGGTTCTCCCTCCACATTTCGAAACGTGCGTTTATAGTATTTTGCTGCTATTAATTTCCACGTGATAAGCCACTTCGTTGAGCTTTCATTTGTGGCCAGGTCGCTTCTGAAAAAGAGCTTACATAGCTCAGTGGGGCTTGCCTGGCAAAATAAAAAATCGTTTTTACGTAGTTCTCGTTTAAATAAATACTGTAGGGGCATTTTCTACCTGGAATTGTACCCATGTGCTTTGTGCGGTGCACATATATAATTGGGACTACGGAAGTAGTGTTAGGAGGCGTATATTGCCAACCTTTTGAAGGATTTATGAATAATGTGGGACCAGTGTTATCCCGTTTGTATCATGTTATACCGGGGTCTTTTGGATTTCCCATCTTCTCCGGTATTTAAATATCAGCTGTTTAATGCACTTACAATGCATATGTAAAATATATTACAGTACACCGCTTCATACATATGTATTCATGTCATCCCATGCATCCTGTATGTGCATAACATTTACTGCAGTTTATTGGGCGGGCACAAATGCCATTCATCGGAAAAGGCACGAACGAAAGAGGATGTATAAATTCTGCATCCCATCAAAAGATAAACAAACCCCTGAGCCCAGCTGTTGCCGCGATTCTGCTCATTGATGTGTCACATTTGGCACCCTAAATATGCTTAACAATTACCACATTTGTAATTCAACTGAAGGTGCCCCCCCCCCCCCCCGCCACGTCTTCAATTGTGCACGGGGGCATTGCTCATCTTTGTTTGGTGGCCCTATGCCAGTAATGGCAATTTCACATGTCCATGGGCAGTGATCAGAGGGCAAAATATTGATCATCTCGCGTAAAAATGGCATTCGTTTTGAAACGGTTATACATCTCAGCTAATAGGCAAGCTGCAAGGCTTCCAATCTTGAGATCTTGTATTCAAATCGTGATCGTGGTCAAGTTAACCAAGCATTACCTGGGGGGCGATAAATATAGATGCCACTTGATGGGAAGTCAAGCGGTTCTGCCGTGGTAAGATTGCTTCCGTGCTCCGTCTTACTTCAGATGAACATTTGAAAGCACCCATTCACCAACCCACACTGACAAGCGTGGTGAAGAATGGCCATGCAATCTCCGTGACTGAAGGTTTTTGTGGAGGCCTTCATCCAGCAGTGGATTACCAAACCGTTGTAAATTATGCATGATAATCTTAATGTAATGGCATACCAGGTGCTGTGATATTGATCAATACTTAAAAAAAAACATAATCGTTGATTTCCTGGAAAATTCTCAAATGCCACTGAAGAAAATGCTCAGACTCCAGGTTGAAATATTTGAGTTTGCATAAGCTTGCCTCAGCGGCTCAAAAGCAACACAAACTCTTTCGAAATTAGCTGTCTCAAATTCACAGAGGCCACGTCTGGACCGCTAATGATGAACATTATAAAGAGTGAAATCATTGCATGCAGCATCACATGTTTTCGATTCCATGATACGCGTAATTCACCATTCGTCTTTGGTATTCAAATCAACTGTGGTACCCAGCAGCAAACGAAATCGCTCATGGTTCCAGTGGATGTGTGTGTACGTTGAACTTCTTTCGCACCGTACGTAGCCAACCGTGCTAACCGGGGGTGCGGGGGAAGGACAACAAACTAAACACAACAATCAACTCGTAAGCAATGAGGTTTCAATCTAGATTTTAAAGTAGCGAGTTCCAGCGGCTTGAAAGCCCATATTAATATTATGTATACAGTACAGTAAATATGTACAGCTTCTTGAACCTGCAAGAGCTACATTAACGGAATGCATTAAGCACGACCTCTTGACTGTAAATAGGCATATAACAGCGCAAACTCAGACAGAACTACTTTGATGTAATGCATAATATGTACATCTGTTCACTGCCGCTCAATGGGAGGTTGCTCCTTCTCTGCTGCTGCGTCCCATCATCTGGAATTTTCTCTCCCAGACTGCATCGTTTACTTATCTTGTACTTTTCACTCTTATCGTGTTTTTGTATACTTCGTTGTTGTTGTAACGCTCTTACCCCGTGCCCCTACTGGACATCTGTGAAAAAAAATTGCTTTATAGCTCATCGGATTCCTCCAGTATGAATACATATGTTGATTCTGATTGTCGCCCCAAGTCCAGACGCATGACATTCCTCTTTTCCTCTGCCTCGGGACTCACCTTGTCCATCTGTTCATTCCATCGGTTTCTTCACACAAGTAAAAAAAATCCCCATTGCTCTCTTTTTCCTCAATTTCTCGCTGCACATCTCTCTCTCTCTGAAAACGAGATGCAGTTGCGTTGAAAGATGTTATACATTCACATTGTACTGCGTGATATTGGAAAGTTAATCCAGTCGGGTAGCGTGTGACATAGCATAACAACTAAAATCCGGATTCACATTCTGGACGGCCATCAAATCTGGGCCATCATCGTTCCGGGATTGATTAAATAAGTATAATTTTTTATGGACTATCAGTCGCATTTGACTACTCGAGAACTCGCTCAACACAGCAATGCAGACATTTCACCACTGGCTCAGGGCCACGAAAATGGGCATAGCCAACATTTAATTAAGTCAAAATCTTTATTTATCCTGGAGAAATCCGATGAGCTATGTAGCTCCTTTTCACAGATTTATATTGGGGGCGAGTCAGAAAGTTATAAACAATAAAAACGATAGGAGTGCAAAGTATACAAAAGAAAAGGAAATCAAGGATAAATAAATAAATAAACTGCAACTACACAATATTTTATTTTACCAGGAAAATTCCGCTGAGCCATTAGCTATTTTTCAGAAGCGACCTGGCCACAAATGACATCTCAACAAAGTGTCTTATCATGAGGAAATGTAAAGCAGCGAAATAATCTAAGCAGATGTTGAGATGAGAGAGACCTGATACATGTATATTATTAAAATGTTGAGATTTTTTTAAATCTCGCAGCTACTTGCAACTATATATACGCTAACATGTTAATACAGCCAAATGTTTTTTTTAACAGATTAGTGTGTACATTATGCAGTGTATATCAAACTATTTTAAAGTTCTTGCTGTGAATGTGCGGGAGTGATTTAAAGTACAGGGACTAAAATGTAAAGGCGAAGCCCTGCAATTGCACGCTCACGCCACTGCTGGTAGGAGGGCCTCCACGAGAGAGGTAGGGGCACCACGGTGGCGAGATATGTTAACTCCCTCGCCTGGTATACAGGAGGTCGTGGGTTTAATCCCGATTCTGATGCCTGTCTTTTTGGAGTTTGCGTGTTCTCTCCGTGGTCGCGTGGATTTTTCTCCAGATCCTCTGGATTTTTCCTCCACATTTAGAAACGTGCGTTTAGAGTATTTCCGCGTGATAAGCCACTTTGTTGAGCTATCATTTGTGGCCAAGTCGCTTCTGAAAAAGAGCTTACATAGCTCAGTGGGCCTTACATGGTAAAATAAATTGGTGCAATGAGATGGGAGTGCCCATACTTTACTCTAGCAAACTTGACATGCCGATCAATGAACTGTGGTTGAACCCATATGTATTGCTGAGTGGACAGAGGCAAGAGGATTCAAAGAAAACTTGTCCATATTTAAACTGCCTTGCCAGGAGTTGGAATCGAACCGGTAACCTCTCGGCGTTGCAAGTCCAGTCAGTGCACTAACGTTGCACCACAGCAGCTCACACCTCCGATTGGCGTGGTTGGCTACATACGGTGAGAAATAAGTTCAACATATAAAAGTGCGTGCAATATATAATAAAAGAAAAAAATTCACGAATATACCAGCAATTGGAGACAAACCGAATCAGCCAGAGGTGCAATGCATTCAATCCGAGGGGTGTAGCACACCGGAGCATTCAGGCACCCATCTCACTGACATTTCTAATTATCCCTGTCCACAGTGAAAGTAAGTAATAGCCACCTGTCACGAGAAGGATTATGAAAACGTACAGATATGAAAGACGTTCACATCGAATAAACGGTTAAACGCAACCTGCAAACAACATGATGGGCTCTTTAAAACAAAACATCCGTGTTTGTTACGTTTAAATGTGCCCATCGTCTAGAGAGATGAAATCGCCCGCGTTGAACGTTGTGCGATGTTGCCAAAGGTAGGAATTGGGCAGGTGCAGTAACCACGATGCCACAGCGTCGCCTTCGCGAGGTGTGTGGTATTAGGTAGGGTTGCGTTACGCGGGCTGAGCGTGCTTTTATTTTATTTTTTGTGGCCGACCGGACAGGAGAGGCATTGATGCTCAGCAGGTGAAAGCCCTGGAGCTTGATTCCACTGGGTTACACACACACACACTGAGAGACATTGAATCTGCCCACGGTAAACACATCGCAGGCACAAGGGACCTTGTCAGAAAATTCGGTTTACAATGTGTAATGCAGCATCGGCTTACAGGAACAGGGGTGTCACTGTAATGGGGAGATAACATTATTAAACATCACGAATAAAGGCCAAATGTTATACTTGGCTTCGTGGTTATTTAAATGACTTTTTTTTTTAAACGCGTGTTTTTGTTGTTGCGTATGTTCCCATGAATCGTCAACACGACACGTGCCAATGTAAAAAAGAATAGTGAAATTAACGTTTTACAGCGATATTAAATGGCAATGAAACATGCCGTATTAGATCATTCGATACGTACGCCACTGCCCGTAATGTGATCCTGTAAAAATGACACCTCGCTTTGAATCACACGCATTCTTATTACAGTCTTATTTTCTGATGGTGGCGAAGATTAAAAACCAATAGATGTGTAATCTTCTGTACATACGGTAGAAGATATAGAACATAAATGAAGACACCTCCGCTATTCGTCTTTCCACGTGACAAGAAAATGATAGAGGGACTCGTTGAGCGTATTTCTTGCTGGGAGGGTGTGAGGAGCTGGGAGAGTGTCCTGAGGTACGGAGAATGACGAGAAGAGAGATGTCATTTTTTTACGCTGACAGTCGTGAGAAAGTTACAAACCTCTCAAAAAGGTCAAAAGCCAAAAAGGTGGAAGCGCCTGCTGGCTCAAACACGCAAATGGGGCAGCACTCGTTTCCCTGGCGTCAATGAGCACGTGGTGGAAATGCAACGTTCCCACGGCGGGAGAATGTTTGCCTGCGTGCGTGTCCATTGAAATTATTTCGCACCGTACGTAGCCAACCGCGCTAATCGGAGAGGACTACAGTCGATTCTCACACAAGATCGCGCGTGTTAATGACGCCAGAGGGATGATTTTTGTTGAGACGACCCCTTACCAGGACTTGAACCCACAACCTTCTGTACACATTGCACGCAAACGGCATCTGCTAGTTCGGCTCAACAGTAAACGTGTGCACGTTTAACGTCTTTCGCACCGTACGTAGCCAACCGTGCTAATCGGAGGTGCAGCATGGGAGAACATTTGGCTCGAGTGGAGTAAACATACTGACTGGAGGAGGTCATGTTCACGAGAGAGGCATTGGAGTGGCGCTCAGTTACCTGTGATCACGGAAGGGGAAGATCGGTATACACAATGTGGGCACACTGCAAGAGCAAGCATTGCAGCTGGTACGTCTGCTGTGAAACAGTTGCAGGAAGCGGCAGGCGTAAGGGGGTACGTGTGATGGGTGAGGTGCCCTGACAATCAGTGGCATTGGCCGTGATATCCACTTGATCCTGATTTCGACAAGTGGATAATGAGTAAAATTGGCACTCGGCTCAAAGGCTGGTGGGTCGCTCGAGTGCGGGGCAAGGGCCATACTTCGTTTGTTGAACAAAAAAACCCGATGCCAAATCTTTGAGTCACATTATCAAGCCTTGATGTGTGTCACTTAGTAGCTGTCTTGTTTAAACGCAAGTAAACGCAAGTAAAAGAAATGTCCTAGAAGAAATAAAGTTGTAATACAACTTGCATTATAAAGCGTCCTGTTGCAACTACGTTTTAACAATGCAGCGACAGAGTTACGAGACGCTGAAGGGGAGGTCATTTGAACACATCGCAATATACAAATCTAAAACACCGATTCTTGCACGCCCACTTTGATAGACACAACATGAGATTAAAAATCGATATTAATCAATGCAGCGATGCATTGTTTAACCCCTTTTCTCAAGCCCGTTAAATGTACAGCCGTGTGCCAGTCCATTGCTGGTAGTGGGGGATGTTTGACTCTACTTCAGCACGCTTGTCAGTGCGGGTTGGTGAAGGAGTGGCTTCGTGTTGGTTCAGATGGCACCCACGATTTGATGTTGAGCCGTGAATGGGAATCAACGTGAGGTCGCCGAGTTCGTAGCGCCATGCGCTAACCACTGTGCCATCACCCCACCCCCTGCTGCATACAGCATTCGTGTATGTTAATGTTATTTTAATAGCCGCTATATGTTTTACATTGTAATCGCAAGGACATATATTCGAAATTGTGTCGTGATATACGTTCACCACGTATATCACGACCAGCAAGTGACGCCCACAAGGCGACTTGAGTAGCCAGGCAGGCAAGCCCCTCTCACCCGAACCCGATGTGCCTCCTCGCCCTGTGAACACCAAATCACCACGTGTTGGTTATCCAAAGCACCACGTGTAAGTTATCCAAATCACCACGTGTGGGTTATCCAAATCACCACGTGTTGGTTATCCAAAGCACCACGTGTGGGTTATCCAAATCACCACGTGTGGGTTATCCAAATCACCACGTGTAGGTTATCCAAATCACCACGTTAAGGTTATTCAAATCACCACGTGTAGGTTATCCAAATCACCACGTGTAGGTTATCCAAATCACCACGTGTAGGTTATCCAAATCACCACGTGTGGGTTATCCAAATCACCACGTGTAGGTTATCCAAATCACCACGTGTGGGTTATCCAAATCACCACGTGTAGGTTATCCAAATCACCACGTGTAGGTTATCCAAATCACCACGTGTAGGTTATCCAAATCACCACGTGTAGGTTATCCAAATCACCACGTGTAGGTTATCCAAATCACCACGTGTAGGTTATCCAAATCCCCACGTGTAGGTTATCCAAATCACCACGTGTAGGTTATCTCCTGGAAATGGGATAACCCAGGGGTCGGCAATAAAAAAATTACAAGAAGAGTCATTTTTTGTTTAAAATTCGGAAACAAAAACCCAATTAATATTTCAATATCCGCAATGCACTGTGGTGAATACGAGACGGTGGGTCGTGAATAAATAACGACACGAAGCAGTCCTTAAAGAGCCGCATGCGTCTCTAGCGCCGCAGATTTCCAACCCCCAGGATAACCCAATTACGTGAAGAAGCATACGACTCGTGTGAAGTTAATGGTTAATGGGCTATAACCATCAACTCTATCACCTTGAAAAAACATTTAATCTCAAAATGAGTTTTTTTTTATTTGTATTGTTTTGACCAAGGCCCCATGTGAAGATGTAGTAGCTCTTGGCAACTAGCATCTGCCACTATTTGTACTTGTGTCACAAATACATCTGCTGATGAGACCCAAATGCTTGCTGAATAAACAAAACTGAACTTTTTTACATTTTACCAGGTACGTCGCACTGAGCTATATAGCTCTTTTTCAGATGCGAACTGGCCACAAATGATAGCCCACCAAAATGGCTTATCATGTGGAAATTTATAGCAGTAAAATACTCTAAAACCCATCATTCTAAACGCGAACACGGGAAGAACATGCAAACTACGAATGCAGCAGGCGTAAGGGTCAGGATCGAAACCCCGACCTCCTGTATACCAGGCGAGGTAGTTAACATCTCCTAGCCACCGCGGCACCCTGTGTGCCACTGCTCTCCAGGCAGACACGCACACACACACGTATCCCCCTACACAGTTTAAAGGGCCACTCAAATACTCTGAGCCCATATTTCTAAACGTGGAGGGAAAAACCAGAGGACCCGGAGAAAAATCCACGCGGCCACAGGAAGAGAGAACATGCAAACTCTAAATATACCATTGGTCTTAGAGGCCAATAGGCTGATGGACTTAATAACATTTTATTCTTACGTGGAGCGGCAACAGGAAGGACTGTATATTTATTTTATCTCAGGTGGCTTCGTGGATTCTGAGGATCTCTGAGTGGGTTTGGGTCAATGCTTTCGCGTCGCCATTGTAAGACAACAAATTGCCGAGCAAAAATACAGAATTCTGTCTGACCAATAACAAATAGGGGGTTGTTTTGGTCATCTTCTTCCTCCCCCAAGCATGAATAATAACATTTTGAACCGATTGGTTTGTAGTTTTGAGATCCAAACATACGTCTTTCAAGCGTATTGTGGGTTGAAGGATCATATCGGAAAGTCAGATTTTTGGAAAAAAAAAAACTTAAAAGTTAGTTTTTCAAACTCATCCTGAAATAAAATAAAAATAAAATGTACTCAGTGAAAGATTATGACATAGCCTGATATACAAGTATACTAGTTTTGATTTGAAGCTTTCGTGACTGCAGGAATCCATACTCCTTGGTTTTTTTCGGTAAAGTCACAGGTATAAAATAAAATAAATCTACGTGACTTTACCGAAAGAACCAAAGAGTATACTTGTCTTTTTTTTAGGCTTGAAAGCCAATATAATGTTTTTTTGCGTTGCGCTTTTCCATTATCCCCGATGCACACAGGGCATGAGCTAAGACTCAACCGTTGCAGCCATTCCCCACAGCCAGCGCGTGCGGTCAAAGGGAACGCGCTCAAATGACAGAAAATTAGTGTTTGCATCAAATCTGACCAAGGGTATCAGCTGCTTCAGGCCAGAGAGTAGCAATTCATCCGGCACCTGTTGCTGCCTGTACTTTCGGAGACGGGGTTTCACAAGTGCCAAGACAAATGTTGTTAAGCCCATTTGTTTTTCTTTTCTTGTTCACTCATTAGTGTTTGAGCTAAGATCATTGTGCAGCTTGATAGGATAACCTTAGAGGCACCTTATTAAGTTAATTTTCAGGCTTCATTGATACGGCCAGACCTTAAATAAATGGTGGTGAATATGTATCGGTCTTTAGTTTAAGACACAGCTACTGTGACGGCCATGTGTTTTTTTTTAAAGATGATAAAGTTACGTGGTGACATTACATTCAAGCAAGTCTGCACTTGCCACCAATTGACATTCTAAATATAATGTGTAATAAGTCTTCAAATTCCACATTCCTACGGCAGGAGCTAATCCACTAAAATACTGGCACTGTTGAGTTTCCACAAAGCGGCACTCATTTTATCATCCCAGAAGAATCATGGGCTTACTCGAGCCACGCTGGAACATATTTTAACACTGGTGATACAAAATGATACTTGCCAGAATTCTTGATGGAATTTCAACGCGATTTTAGTTTGTCTTTTTAAAGTTACGTTTACAAACAAACCAATTATATATTTCTTTTTTTTTACAAAAGACGGAAACAGAACTCTATGCACATTGCACTGTTCCGTCACCAGGCACTAGGGGGCAGCTACAATTGAGAAAACGCAAAGAATTTGCCGAAACTTTGTAGACTTCCACACCATAGCTCGTAAAACCTTAGCAGTGCCCGACTGTTAAGGCTTAAGAAGCACTCCATAAACACAACTCAATGAAATAAAAAACAACTCAACAGATTTGTCAACATTGTGGCCTTAAAAGGAAACGTGTGTGTATATATATGAGGCAACGTTTCGGGCTATGACGCTTCTTCGTGGCACATAAATAGAAAGGCCAGAGAGGGATAGCATAGGTGAGAAGTGCACATTGCACTTTATATCACGTGGCCTGATAATAATGACGTTTAAAAAAAATATTTAACACAATCAAGACTCTTTATTTTAGCCAGGCAATTGAATAAACCCCATCGATGGTCACCGCATCGCGCGCTTGCAGAGGCGCGTCCGCCGACGTCTTGAAGGCTCTTCCTTCCGATGTTAGGACAACCACTGAAGCTATGCACTTTGAAATCCTCTAGACTGAAAACTAATTTCTTTAGAACTGATTTTTGTGTTTAGTTTTTTTGTCCTTCCCCCGCATCTCCCATTAGCGCGGTTGACTACGTGCGGCGCGAAAGAAGTCCAACATACATACAACACGTGAAGCATTGCCCGAATGCATATTGCTTATTCTCGCTTTGCTCTCAGAGCTTTCCGCAATTAACCACGTGTGTGTGTGTGTGCAAGTTATTTGCCGTTGCCTTTGGCCAGAGCAGAACCCTCGCCATATATAGCTACGCTGCAAAGGGACGCTGCCACGAAACAACGGTTATCACACACTGTGCTTGCAATGCAGAGGTCACCAGTTCCAACTCCTGGCCTGGCAGTTGAAACAATGGTGCCAGTTTATTAAATCCCCACCTCCAGACCTCTTACTATGCAGCAGTATAAATGGTTATAGCCACAGTACGATGGCATACGGTGGGGTAGAGTATAGGCACTCCAATCTGGGCGCCACGGTGGCTAGATGTTAACTACCTCGCCCGGTATGCAGGAGATCGTGGGTTCGATCCCGACCCTGACGCCTGTTGTTGATTTGGAGTTTGCAAGCTCTCCCCGTGGTCGCGTGGATTTTTCTCCGGGTCCTCCGGTTTTTCCCCTCCACGTTTAGAATCATGCGTTTCAGATTATTTGGCTGCTATATATGCCCGCATGATCAGCCACTCCGTTGTGCTATCGTTTGTGGCCAGGCCACTTCTGAAAAAGAGCTATGTAGCTCAGTGGACCTTACCTGGCAACATGAAAATTGTTTAGTTTTAGGTTCCAACAAATATGGCCAGCTAGGGACTCACTGCTAGGACTCCCTCTTTGCGGAAGCCCTTTCGACAGCATTGGCGTGAGCGTGCAATTGCAGTGCTGCGCCTTTACCTTTTTGTACTGCACGTCAAATAAAGCAATAGCATCTCGTTACCTAGTAACGAGGACTCCAAGCTGTATTCGTTGAACCTGTGGGGAGCGCATGTTCGGGGCTGTGTTACTGTGTTATTGAGGTGTACGATAACCAAGGTGCTGTATAGAAAACTAGCACAAGACATGGTTCAGATTCCTGGGGCTCATGTTAATGCCCGAGGCTCAGAAAGCCAGACCCGGTCACTTTTGCCTCTCCGATAGCTGTGGGTAAGCAGAAAGTTCATATGCGATGTAATAATTCTAGGTTACTTTTTCAGCTGTGTAACATCACCACTGACAGTGCACAATCCCTGCGATGGCCAAGGAGGCCATCACCAAGCCTGGCTGCCTTAGCCTCCACAGTGCCGACGATTGGACACCACCGAGATCACCTGGGGAGGGGGAGATGTAGGATAGCGTCACTGAAGTGCATTTGATCCAGGTTGCTATGATCGTAGTGCAAAGGGGTTCATGAATGCACCACCACTCCCCGCACATGCCAAATAGTCATATAGATGTTTAGACTGCTTGGGACAATGCCGATATTTTATATATATGTGTATGTATGTTGAACTTCTTTCGCACCGTACGTAGCCAACCGTGCTAATCGTAGGTGCAGTGTACGTGAACTTTGTGTAGCCAGCACTACTGCCCGGGTCGTTGTGTCTCCGCTGTGCTGATGTTTACGCACTGTGACCAGGCATACAATTAATCCTGAGACGACCAGGTCCGGTGAACATATTACTCGCCACCCATGTTAACCGTAGGGGGCCGTCCATAAATGACGTCACGCGATTTTGGACGATTTTTGACCCCCCCCCCCCCCATCGTCACACGGCGTCACAAAAAGTCAGACCCCCCTCAAATATGACCTCACAAAGCTCTGCCCCCCCCCCCCCAAAATATATAAAACATGCTTCAAATTGCTTTAAACTATTGTCATTGTAGTGCGTATTTAATGTGGCGCTGCACTCTGATGTTGTAGGAGAAAACATTTATTTAAAAGTCTATTGAATTAAGTAGAACGTGTTGTCTATATTTATTTAAAGTTGCGCATTTTGATGTGACGTCACATTTCTCAACCCCCCAGCCCCCCCTTGTCACACATCGTCACAAATGTCTGACCCCCCCCCCACCTCTAGGTGCGTGACGTCATTTATGGACGGCGCCTAGCCAGGAAACAACGGTAGTTTCGCTGGGTTCGTAGCACAGTGCATCTATGAACTATGAAACTTAACGACGTTTTACTTTACCAGAGCTGTGTAACTCTCATTTTCAAAAGCGACCTGGCCACAAATCATAGCTCAACGAAGTGGCTTATAACGTGGAAATGTATAGCAGCCAAATATTCTTAAAAGCAAGTTGACTCTAAAATGTGGAGGGGAAAGCGGGAGGACCCGGAGAAAAATCCACGCGACCATGAGGAGAACATTTAAATTCAAAATATACAGCAGCAGGCATCAGGATTGGGACCGAACCCACGACCTCCTGTATACCAGGCGAGGGAGTTAACATCTCGCCACCGCGGCACCCTGAATGTGTGCCACTGCTCTCCACACAGACACAAACACTCACTCATGTATCCCCTTCCACAGTTAAAAGGGCCACAGCTAAACATCCACCTAGAAGGCACGGCGTTTTAAAACTAAACTATTGATTCTTCATCATTAGACCTCCTTTGCCAGTACCAAAATGTAATAATAAGGTTTTTCCCCTTTTTTTCTGGCAACAAAACTGAAACCTTTTTACAAGGATTCATGTCTGCTTTAACCACAATACCTGCAGTCAAAATGCAAACAAAAAACATACTATGATAATATATGCATTGTCCTTGAAACTGATTGGTCCACACCAAGGGACGCCTTTTGGCGTCTTCTGGTCGAGCACCAATTGGGTCGAGGCTCAAGAGAAAGCCGTCCCTTGGTGTGGACCAATCAGTTTCAAGGACAATGCATCATATATTATCATAGTATGTTTTTGGTTTGCATTTTGACTGCAGGTATTGTGGTTAATGCAGACATGAATCCTTGTCAAAAGGTTTCAGTTTTGTTGCCAGAAAAAAGGGGAAAAACCCTATTATTACTATTAATTCTTCTTTTTATTTTACCAGGTAATGCCCACTGAGCTATACTGTATACTGTAGCTCTTTTTCAGAAGCCACAAATGACAGCTCAACCAAGTGACGTATCATGTGGAAATTTTTAACAGCCGAATACTCTCAACGCAATGTTTATTTCTAAATGCGGAGGGAAAAACCGGAGGACCCAGAGAATATCCACGCGACCACTGTGAGAGAGAGAGAGAACATGCAAACTCCATGTTTTTGAACGCAGTGTCCACGTGGCAACGTTCATGTTATTCCAACTGCCGTTCGAACGGCTTTTAGAGTTTCCAAACCAAAAAGCGAGAACCGAAAACATTTCCGAGGCTTTGCTCGGGAGCCACAAACACCTTCCAAATATTTGTCCGCTGGACACGGGGTGACCCGGGTTCATCCGCGCGGCCACAGTGACCCTGTTTTACTTTGCAGCCCGGAGTGAAATGTAACGTTTCTGTGATGAGGACACATTTTTTTTTCACCGTTGAACGGCCAGGCCAAATGCGTCGGAGCGTGAGACCGCCGGACGAGGATGACAGCAGACGTTTTCAAAAGTGTGTTTGGCAGATGCAACGCCTTTTTCTTCAGTAGCGGTGCCTTCCGTCACTGATGTTCAATCGGACGTTGATGCCGGTTGTCTAAGAGAGCTGCAATTACTTAATGAGTTCTTTTTAAGTGGGTTACATATTGCAGTGCGTCGTTTATTTTTTTTTGCACGGCTGTATTTCAGTTGTGCTGTCAGCGTCGTGTGCGTACGCGTACGTTGAACCTCTTCCGCGCCGTACGTGGCCCAACGGCGCTCATCGGAGGTGTTGGGGAAGGACAGCAGGAATGGTCACGAGAAAATAAAAGCTTCCATTGGGAACTCTTGCAGACAGCAGCGGCACCGCCTGACTCCCCAGACGCCGTCGCAAAACCACTTCGAGAAAGTCGGAGCGATGTTCCCGCTCGGCCCATCGTCCCTCCGTGGTCTGTGAAACAAATTAATTAACTATTTTGCGGTGAGTCAACGAAAGGTTGCCTTGTGGAGGGATTGGCGCCTCTCGATGATGCGAACACGGAGTTTCTCCTCCTCATCCTAGTTCGGGGTCACAATGTAGATGGGTGCCACCCCTTTGCCCGTTTGAGCAGAGGAAGTGCGACTTTGAACGTGTGGATCCATGGGGGAAATGCCAGTTCAACGCGTAGTAGGGCTTTCGTGACCAATATTATCCATGATAGAGGTGTTTTAGGTTAGAAAACCGTAAATACAAATGTATCTTTTGATTTAAAGCTTTCGTGACTGCAGTAATTCATATTCTTAGTTTTTTCGGTAAAGTCACGTTGAAGAGAAACAACAAAATAACAAAATATATATAAAACAATAAAAAATTCTCACGACGTTTCGACCATAACTCAAACGGTCATCATCAGGTGTGTCGGTTAGCATAAATTTATTTTGAAAACGGCATATTTATTTATTTATATACAAATAACGTTTGCGTCACGCGCAACGATTGGCTGTTTGCCAGGACTAGTCCATCTATTTTTTGAAAAGAGGAGGGGGGAGACGAAATTTGTTTTTATGTATGCTGTCTGAAAGCCACTGTAAGCGTGAACAATCAAACCAGAACTGAAATGATTTATCAAATCTTTCCAATGATTGCTAAGATAGAATCCATCTTCTCGGTTGAAATTGTCTCTGTGTTTGTATATGTGGATAGCCTCATGAACGAATCTCTCATGGAAGCCAGATGGCTTACAAAGAACCTCCGTCTTGGAAAAGTCAATGGCATGTGAGCCTACTGAATTAGAACAATGATCTGCTACGGCCGAGGTGTTGGTCCTACCGTGTTTAAGGTCTGCTTTATGTTCACGAATGCGGTCCGAGATATGGCGTTTGGTAGTAGTTACATTGGAGAAACCAAACGCCATATTTCGGACCGCATTCGTGAACATAAAGCAGACCTTAAACACGGTAGGACCAACACCTCGGCCGTAGCAGATCATTGTTCTAATTCAGTAGGCTCACATGCCATTGACTTTTCCAAGACGGAGGTTCTTTGTAAGCCATCTGGCTTCCATGAGAGATTCGTTCATGAGGCTATCCACATATACAAACACAGAGACAATTTCAACCGAGAAGATGGATTCTATCTTAGCAATCATTGGAAAGATTTGATAAATCATTTCAGTTCTTGATTGATTGTTCACGCTTACAGTGGCTTTCAGACAGCATACATAAAAACAAATTTCGTCTCCCCCCTCCTCTTTTCAAAAAATAGATGGACTAGTCCTGGCAAACAGCCAATCGTTGCGCGTGACGCAAACGTTATTTTTATATATATAAATAAATAAATATGCCGTTTTCAAAATAAATTTATGCAAACCGACACACCTGATGATGACCGTTTGAGTTATGGTCGAAACGTCGTGAGAATTTTTTATTGTTTTATATATATTTTGTTATTTTGTTGCTTCTCTTCAACGTGACTTTACCGAAAAAACTAAGAATACAAATGTATCGTTAAACTCGCCACCAATGGACACAGCATATTAGTGATGTTTGTCACGTAAACAAAACATGACAATTATTTACTAGTACAGCACACCAGTGTGTGGGAGAGTAAACCCACATAATGTGCAATTCCAATACGACGTTTCGCCAGTAATTACAAACTAGCATCATCAGGCGGCAGCCAGAGTTGTGGAAAATGACATTGTAGGTGGTGGGTAATTCACAGTCAATGTCTAAACGAAAGCACTGATCTGGCGCTTTTGAAATCCTATGTTTGGATTCCAGCCTCTTACGGTAAAGCCAGATTGTTATGAATGACCTCAACTTTGTCACCAAACACTGCACAAAAAATATGATCATAAAATATGGTGAGATTGTATTGTCCCACAGCAGCCTTGGAATAAGCAACATGCTTGAGTTTATGATAAGTGGGATCCATGAAGGATGATAAATGCTGGTGGTGTCAATCCCCTACAGAGACATGTGCCGTGATGTGGAAAATTACTTTCTCTGTACTTGAAGTGCAAATGCACAAGGGTAGACTGCTTTTAGTTTTCTTTGTAACTGTATTTTTGTGTTTAGTTTTTTGTCCTTCCCCCACACCTCCGATTAGCACGGTTGGCTACATGCGGTGTGAAAAAAGTTCAACATACATACATACAGACGCGGAGGAATGGAAAGTGACGAATGCAGGATTTCATTTTTTTAAAATGTAGAGCAACATCAATGTTCTGATCGTGCTTTGTTGTTTGTACTGTTCGCCTATTGGCGTTCTCTGATCTGACACTGGTGAGACTAGGCCCGAAAGGAGGCTCTTTCTGGTATAGGCCAATCAGTTTCAAAGACAATGCCATATATTATCATAACACGTTTTGTTTGCATGGTCACCACAAGTACGTGTGGTGAATGCAGGCTTGATTCCTTGCAAAATGTTTCTATTTGGAGTTTGAACATCTTAACACCTGTTTAATAGCCAGAAAGGGTAAAACCTGTTCTTACATTTTTTCATCAATTGCTCTGTATTGAATACATTCATCATGAAGAAGCACATTCAGCTGCACTTGTATGAAAGGAGAATGGAGAGAGAGAGATATATTTAATGTTGATAGGGAATTTACATATCCATCCAGCATATTTAACATATGTGCACGATCACACAACAGCTGGGTTGCTGTAGCGCACACCTGCGATCTGACGCTTTTGAGGCAAGGGTTGGTGGGAATAATGTCGATTTGTGAAACTCCCAAGTCCTCTGAGGCTCACAGAGGTTGCCCCGGAGATGACGGTACAGCAAATGGATTTGTGGATTCAATGGCCATGTGGATATTTAGACTGCTTTGGGGGGCTTCTCTTCGTAAGCACCTACTGTGTGTATGTACGTTGAACTTCTTTCGCACCGTAGGTAGCCAACCGTGCTAATCGTAGGTGCAGTCTACGTGAACTTTGTGTAGCCAGCACTACTGCCCGGGTCGTTGTGTCTCTGCTGTGCTGATGTTTACACACTGTGACCAGGCATACAATTAATCCTGAGACGACCAGGTGCAGCAAATGGATTTGTAAATTCGTCTGAGGACTTTCGAGGGTTGACCATTAATTATGCAATTATGGGATCGTGGTATGGAGACCGAACGGATTAATTTATTTTAATTTATTTTCTCTGTGATGATCATTTTCTTGTTATGTGCATTTTTTTCCCTCGTTATTTCTCTATTCATCTTTTTAGTTTTTTTTATTTGCTAAGTAGTGTAGGTTTCGTTTTTGTATCGTCTGCCTAAGGGACTGGAAAAATGATGTGCAGCGTTGTGGGATGCAATTACATGAATGACGCTCTATAAAATGAAATTAGTATTATTATTGTTTTCCAAGCCTCTTCCCGTTTCCTTCCGATTGCAAAACATCGTTTACAAAGAAACCCCCGCCCACACTACCCATGTAAAAATAATCCACGTCTCCACTCGTAATCTAAGTGGTACACAGTGAGCCACCCCTGTTCGGAGATTTTGCCCGTGGAATTTCGGTGCCCCCTTCCATGGTTATTGCTCGCGTTATTGTCCCGGGCTCTCGCCGAATAAATAAAATATATGCGTAAATATTTATATTTTTAAAGAAATTGCACCCACATCCCAATAAGGTCCATCCCTTATTGGGATTGATCTTTGCTTAATTGTTGTAGTTTATTTAACGTTATTGCTTTCGTCATTTTGGTGACCTTGGTCACACTTGCAAACTGAGACTATCCTGGCCGTGAAATTTATTTCAAAAACAGTGTATTGCATACGTGTTAGAATTTAATTTAACGCACAACGCGGCGCATTTGTGATCATTTCACATGATCATTTCACATTTTGGTTGCCTCTGAGAATAAGCTACGAGAATCACATTTCAAATATTCTATGTTGATTTGAGCTCATTCCAAACAAATGCTAATTAATATACCCTAATCTAATAAATAAAAAACAGATAGGTTGTGATACAGCTTATAATAATCACAGTTTTTTTTTATAAACTCTACGGTTGGGAAAACAACAGTGGTTATGGAAGACTGCTTTCAGCAGTAGAAATGTGGAATTTACCACACAGACTTGGATCTGACAAGGGAGATGAACCTTCCTTTGCTCCATTCAACTGATTAATTTGCAGCAAAACCATTGAGTGAAAGATGTAAGAAAAGCCAACGTTCACCTTTAAGAAAAAAAACCTGAAATACCCGACGGCATCTTTAAGTCCTGTCATCGCAATCATCGAATTACACACGTTGGGGTTTTTTTTCTTCTTCTTCCCATTGGCACACAATCGGTCATGTGAAACTCACGAGCACAAGGGCAAACGCAGCACTGTGTCCTCGTTTGAAATGTTCAACGAGGACATTTCTGAACTCGGAAAAAAAAAATACAGCCGCAAACCTCCACGCGAGACCGCGCCATTTATTTGCACGCGTTGTTAACAGATCTCGTTATCTACCGAGGGCTTTGATTCCCAACCGAGATTACCTCCGACCTGCTCGCTGCACAACAAGAGAATGTCGGCGCACCTTTCCATCGGTCAAACAAACCCTCCGAGAGGTCTGACGTCAAGAAAAGGCAGACAACGAGAGATAATGAGAAAGAAAAAGAGATTCCCAAAACAAAACATGTCAGCCTCCTAAATGCATCAATAAAGGTTGGACCAATTTGTTGTGAGTGTTTTACTTTAATCCGAGTTGGTATGCTCATTACGTTTTATCTTGCGCTATCTCGCCTACACTTTCTTTCCCTTCCACTTTCCTCTTATCCCCTGATGGATCAATAGACGTTGTGGTGTGTAAATGGTGTGTCCACGGCGACTGAAGGATGAGTCTCTGGACAGATACGGAGCTTCATGAGCCACCTCCTGCCCCTTATTCACCAGCCGCCTTTGCCCCTTATCTCGCCGAAATGAATCGTCTTGGAGCAATCGGATAATTTCCTGCACGTTCCGCCTCAGCAAGTCTCATAGTGTCCCGTGTCCCCCCCCGGCCCCGGACTATAAGATCTTATCGCTCGCTCTCGCTCTCTTTCCGTTCACACTCCAGTGGCACGAGGGTTGACAGAAATATTGCTGACTCTTCACGCAGTGGCTCCTCGCTGAAGGGTTCACGAGTCGATTGACGCCGCTGCTCTCGTTAAAAATCGCACAATGCACCGACAGAGCCGGTTTCTCTCACGAGCAGTCCGCATTGTTGTCGCCATGAGACCTGCACAGGACACAGCAGAGCAGTCACCAAATCAAAGCCTCGTGTTGGTTTTCTCACACTGACCTCGCTTTGCGCGATCATCTCTGGGTTTGCTTATAGGTGTTCGACATGAAATTAAACGATGGACTGTGGTCATGCCATTCGTGCTCAATTAATTAGAGTTAAAATATAATTATTGGGAGAGCGGTGGGGTGGTGTGTGGGGGGGGGGGGTTAATAACAACCATTACTGCACAGAAAATGACCACGGTGAAAATAATCACGAGCTGTGTGTTCACTGCCGGCAGATGTAATAGTCAGGCAGCCAAAGCTGACGTGTAACCAGAAGTTTAAAGCATTTCAACGTACGGTGCTTTATTTAACCAAAGTAAAAATCCTTCCACATTCACTGTGCATCATTATCCATCATTATTTTACGAGGGCGATTAAAAGAGGCAAAATGCGATATCCTCATTTTGTTTTGTTTCATCTTCGTGAATTTCACCCAACTCGCAGGATTCGTTTTTCACAATGGCCCTAAAAATGTGACGCTTGGGCCACTGTTTGTTGTTGTAGTTGTAACGAGTATTACTTTTGTGCGAACGTGAGAGGAGAATGCGTGTGAGTAACTGTATAAAGGGACACACAGATGGATTCACAAACCCATTCGCTCTCCTGTCACCTCCTGGCAGCCTTGCAGCACCAGTTGCTTTGCCAGTTTTAACAAATGTATACGCAAGTATGTGCAGTCGTTAACAATTTAGCGTAATGTTCTAAGCATCAGATGTTACGTGCGACACCGGCACTCAATGATCTACTCCTGCAAACACTGTGCCAAGAACCACAAGGCCGTACCGTCTACCTGTTTACAGAATCAACAGGGCAGCGCTCACATCCGCTGTTCGTGAATTCCACATTCATGTGCCAAAGGGCTCGGTGTCTTATGCTGCACGTGAAACAAACGCGCGCAATATTCAACGGCAGCTGCACTCGGTGTGTTGCAGACATTTGCCGAGGCAATGGTTGGCCATGGCTCTTGACGCAGGTGCGTTTGAAACAGGCAATGAAGCGCATTAAACACGTGCGCGATAAACATCCGTGAGAAGACACACACGGCGCCCTCCCCATAGCCCGGGAGCACCTATCACTTCGACATAAAGCATCAAAGTTTATTGAAATAAAGCAATGCTTAGCGGGGCAAATTGTGTTATTTTCATTTGGCAAGCTTTCACAAGGTTCGTTGCACGTAAATTTTTTACATTACCGAGGCATTCGGACACGGTGTCATCGGCTCGGTAATTAAAATACACAGCAACAAAAAAAAGCACGCGCATTTGAAATTATTTCAGGTCTCCTAGGAGGAGCAGATGCATTTTCCTCGAGTGGCCACTTTTGTTTCCTGGCCTGGCCGCTGTAAATGGGAGAAGAAAAAAACGCGGCTCCTGCAAACCCCCCCCCCCCCCCCAAAAAAAAAAAAACGACAACCCACAAACGTTTGAAGAGGGATGGGGAAGGCTCAACGGGCGGCCTCGCCACGGGCATTGAACGCCTCCGCCGCGGCTGGCTCCATTGTGCCGTGGAAGTGGCGAGGCACATTCGCATGGAATTAGCAGATGCGGCCATAAGCGGGCTTCTTCTTTGTGGGTGCGCGAATGAAAACAAAAATGATGGGGGGGGGGGGGGGGGGGAAATTATGCCCAATGCTGAGATATTTGGAAAAACGCCATCGTTTTTTGCGCAACGTTCCCATTCAAAAGGGTGCTTGGCAAAACATTGTGGGGGGTGGGGGGGGGGGGGTGGCATTGGTGCAGCGGTTATCACGCTGCGCTGCGAACCTGGCCATCCCAGTTTGATTCCTGGCCAAGGCTAAGATAAGTGCCGAATGGTCTCTGAACGGGGTCATGTGCTCCCCCCCCCCCACTTCACAAACTCACTAACCAGTATGGTGAAGCATGGTCAAAATAACATCCACAAAAGTGGATTGACCAAGGGCTGTAAATATGTTTTTATTGTGAACCAAAATTGTATATTTACATTCAGATTCCTAAAATATAATTCAACAGGCAATTCCACAAACATGTTACATACGTCACAATAAAAACGAGTAGAAAGATCACCGCTTTATGAAATTAAAACCGATTGTGTAGATAGTTGCGGTGACCATCAAACTATTTCGTAGACAAGATATTCTTTAAAATCTTATTTTGTTTCCACTGTAACTGACACACCACACTTTGTAGAAGTGTACGTGTGAACCCTTTAGTGTTGCGATGGCAATAAGGAGGAGTCGACTCAATCCATGAGCCCTTCATAGGCGACCACGTGAAGTGGAGAATTAAAAACCCTCCAGTCTGCGACTGTGGTCATCCAGAACAGATCAGACAAAAGTGAATTCAGACGCAATGCCCCGATCCACGAATACGAAGGAGACATCGCAGCGATGGCACTCCCCTGATCCTGATGGCCACCTGAATGTCCCATTGTAGTCGTTGCTCTGCGGCCACATCAGCCATTCCAAATAAAATTAAGAATATGAGTGTCCGTGCTTCATGAGGAGCGGCACTCATGTTATGCCACACAGAACCAGGCAGTGATTAAATCGAATAGGGCAATGAAAGTGGCTTCCAACACTAAATAATATAAATGTCCATTTTATAACAAGACGATAGTCAATTTAGTTTCATTATCTTATAATAATAATAACACCATCTTTGTTCTGAGGGAGATCCAGGTGAACGGAGACACACTGGACCACTTATTGACAAATCAGTGTGAGAAATGTTAGCCCATCATCAATCTGTAGATGATAAAATAGTTACCACTTTGTTGGTAGTTGTTCAATGAAGAGTGATCATCTCTGCCACAGGGATGTGGAATTTATTTCAGCTTAAATATTTTATTTTTACTCAGCTTGCCATCGTAATGTGTAAACCAGATGAATTTCCTCAGAAATTTGAGAATTTGTAATAAAAGAAAATTCAACAAATTCCGAGACAACTTATGGGAATTATATATTAGCACTGTATATATGTATGTCCACGAGTCTTAGTAATGTATTCCTTAAAAATGACTTATGTATCATAAAAGTTATTTCTTATTCAATGTAACACTAACAACATTACACTTGATGGCTGCACGTAAGAATGAGACGTTATGATGCATACATTTGTATCAAACTGTTACTGGGTCCCATTAGCATAACTGCTTGCACATGTCTGCACTAAATAACTCAAACAAAATCGCCGTGCAGTGTTTATGACTGGGTGAGAACCTTTCGAGATATATAATGCCTTTGACGTGACAGATCTAAGCGAGCAAATTAACCTGCCAGATAACCCAAGCTGCTCGTGTGGTGAGATGTTAACTCCCTCGCCTGGTATGCATGAAGTCGTCGGTTCGATCCCGACCCTGACGTCTGCTGTATATTTGGAGTTTGCGTGTCCTCCCCTTGGTCGTGTGGATTTTTCTCCGGGTCCTCCGGTATTTCCCTCCACATTTAGAAGCAACTCGCGTTTAGAGTATTCGGCTTCTATACATATATTTGGCTGCTATACACGACAAGCTACTTCGTTGAGCTGTCATTTGTAGGCAGGTTGCTTCTACAAAAAAGAGCGAAACAGCTCAGTGGGCTTTACCTGGTAAAATAAAAATAAATAGTATATAGTAGGGAGGCTGCGACTCCGCCCGCACTTGTTTGACGCCGTATTGATTGTAAACATCAGTGCAGCGTTGCAGCACAGGCCACCGACTGCTCCTCGCTGGAACTGGTTGAGCACGTGCCCCAGACGTGATCATGGTCCACTCGAATCCCTTAGATTTCTACCCAGGTGAGACGGCCTCACGCGCGTGACCTCAATAGCTAAGGACGCCTGAGTATGTGACCCCCATAGTTTACGACAAATTGTGCGCATTAGCGCCCAGCAGTTGTAGTTCGACTGGCTGACACCACGAGGTCGTGTGTCTACTGTGCACGGGTGCCGCTTGAGCCAAGGGTTAGTCCTATGGCTTGATATTTCCCATTGTAGAGCACTGTTAATTTATACTTCATGACAAGCCCATGATGATGTAATTATGAGGCTCACAATGGAGAGGGTTCAGAGTTCATAGCCCAACCTGGGGTTGAGACTGATCCCATTACCACTACGAGTCTCAATAAATTTTGAACCACTTTTTGGGAAGTCAATCGTGATCATCTTCTGCAGACTGCTGCCTGCCATGTGAATGTGTAATTGGCCACTGGAGGTGAACGCTACCCAATGTTCGTTTGAATGTGGGTGCTGCACGCATTCACCTCGCTGATAATGGTACACTCGGTATTGTTTGGCAACTACAGCTCATCATGCAAACGTGTGCGAGTTTATTAAGTTTCAGTTGACATCTCTACATTCATAAATATTCAACGGGATAAAAATTACATTTGTCAAAAAATACTGTCTAAAAATATATATAATCGGCAACATTTATCAGGAAATTGCCCTTCGTGGCACATAAATCAGCAAAACTAATATTTTAATGTTGAAAGCATGCTGAGAAACACATCCAACTAGACAAATGCAGTTACCGAATTTTGATCATCTGCAAAAAATAATAAAGGGACGAACGAAGAAAAATATTGTGGGATTTACATTTTTGTAGCATTTGCACAAGTATCGTTTAATAGGCAACAATTTCTATTAAACTGAAGCTAAACTGATGAAGCAGCAGTACTCCCAATTATAATTGCAGCAAGATAATTTCACCAGATTATTGATGAAATTATCACCATAATATTCATCATCAATAAAGTATCGATTATTGCCATTCAACATTTCCATTCCATCAATTAATTAAGTACCGTTATTAATCGATTACTCTTCATAGTCGTCACAAGCATCGTGAATCAATGATTCATCATCAATTAATGATTCACCATCAATCAATGATTTGTTATCACCATGGTCATCAACAAATTATTCATTCTAGATTTGAAGTTTGTGTTTGAATTATTCATTATCCTCCCATCACCATGAATTAATGATTGATCATCATCTTAACCATCTGCCTCCTGCTGGGGTCAGTAAAATGACCACCAATTGGTGGGAAATCCACAGGGACTTATCCGAAGGAGCATCTGGTCCCTGTCACTGCTGTTGAAGCAATACAAGAGATAAGCAGAGCTACCCAGCTCACGTGTCCACGTGTGCGGATGTTTCGAGTAAGAACTCTTATATACTGCGAAAGTACACAGTACTAGGGCACATACAGGATAGACACGCGTACAGAATACGAAAGGGTCATCGTGAGCAGATTTCAATTGATAAGCACAAGGACGGAACTGTGGTCAGCCCTTGTGTTTAAACGTCATAACAGTGCCGTCAATAAATCAAGTAAATATAATGCCTATCTTGTGATGCACAGTTTGGATAAAGAGACATGTAAACACAGGTGGCAACACACAGCCGTCTCGAGTATGTACATTGCGCGCACGCACACAGAGATCCCTCATTAGTCCGTGGGGCCAAGTGCTGTTAACGAGCGCCTATTTAGGGTCAGCGCAGGACACACACAGACGCGTGCCCAGAACCACGCCAGAAGCCATCTCTGTCCCCTCCCTTGGCTAATGTCGTTCATTGGCAATGCGAGGCGCTCTACTCGTTCGAGGAAGTTGTTGATCTCCGAGATGCCGGGACTGCAAGATCAGAACACGCGTCCGTCGAGTGCTCGCCGAGCTGCGTCAGCTTCCGGTTTTTTGAACGAATACATTATAGGGTCGCACTCATCGCACACAAAGTGCTTGCCACAATTGGACCACAATATCTTGCTGAGCTCGTCAAGGGAGCTTTAACCATCACGCAAACTCCGGTCATCCTCGCAGCGGATTTTGGCTAACCATCGAACAAAGACTGTGGTCACCGCATCGCGTGCTTTCAGGTGCGCTTCTGCGGCCGTCTGGAACGCTCTTCATTCCGATATTAGGAAGCCACTGGGAGCTGTGAACTTTTAAATCATCTAGATTGGAAACTCATTTCTTTATAACTGTTGTGTTCAGTTTGTTGTCCTTCCCCGCACCGCCGATGAGCACGGATGGCTACGTACGGTGCGAAAGAATGTCAACATACATAGCCAGAAATCGAACCCGGGTCAAGCAATGGTCGTCCAAGTGGACCGATCGCGATCCCACTGATCTCGCCGTCTCACAGAAATCGTGACCGCGCCGGGAATATACAGTGGAGGTTATTGCCGATGTAGAAGAAACAAAACGACGAGAAAATAAACCAATTTGTGAGAGCTGAAGAGCGAAATTAGTTGAAGGGAGGAAAACTAAATTACTGTCGGGACTTTAGAGAACCACAAGCATCGTCCCTATTGAAATAAGTACCGCGCTGTGGAAAGCTAACAGTGGATGTCATGTCAAGGAACTGGCCTCTACCATAGTAATGTGGAATTTCCACCACTGGCTCAGAGCTGCAAAGAGAGAAATGCACTACCCCGTGCTCGCTTGAGCCACAAGTCACTTTGACGATTTATTATTATTTAATAGAAGCACAGAGACGACGAGGCAACAATGGGGTTGATGTACGTGCTCGCACATAGGTCAGCAGCAGCATCGCTAGAGACAGGCCAGAAAACAAAACAAAGCGAGAAGCAGCAGAGAGGCGAGCAATGAAGAGCGGCACACACACAGCGAGAGAAAGAGAGAGGAGTTAGCGAGCTAAGCAGAGGGGAGGCGGGAGGAGGGGGGGGGGGGGGCTTTGACAGACAGCACAGCTGACGGGAGACCACCTATCCAAACACAAGCGGGGAATTTGTCGTGGCTGCGTCCGCAGAGGGCCCAGGCAGTGGAGCCAGTGAGTCTAGACTCCAGATGTGACCAGGCAGACCGGGCGCGCGCCCCGTAAACATCGCTGGGAACCCGCGCGGCGGAGTGCGGCGGCAGCGGCGCGAGCCATGGACGAGGAAGGGGGCGAGCGGAGCTGGGAGGGGGGCGAGCGGAGCTGGTGGGGGGGGGGGGCGATCGGAGCTGGGAGGGAGGGGGGCGATCGGAGCTGGAAGTGGGGGGAGAGTCGCGCCGCACGTGCGAGAGGCTTCGTGACGGCACCAGCCGAGAGAGACGTCGAGAGAGAGAGCAGAGCAGAGCGAGCGTGGAGCGCGCACATGGATTCATTTATGATCGCGCGCGCAAAAACGTAAAGTCTCTTTCTGCGTTTGTGTGTGTGTGTTTTTGTGTGTGCGTGTTTTTGTGTGTGTGTGTTTCGCTCAAAATCCGCGAACGTCTTGCAGCTCAAATATTAATGCGTTTTCCCCAAATGCCACGCACGGAATATTTATGCACATTTGGAAACGATTGGGTTTTTTTTTGTGCATATTCCCGCCACCTTCCACAGCCGCGCGCCCCTTTCTCAGATGAGCAGCAGCGCCGCCACCGATATTTTTTTGTGACTTTTTTTCTTAACGTAAATTGAAGGTGTTTTCAGCGCATCTGAAAATGTGATTGTAGCGTCCCAGAAAACGTTTTTGCTTTCCGTTAAGTATGCCACGGTCAATATTGAGCCGGCCTTATGCCACTGTAAATATATAATGTTTTTTCAAGCAGAGTTTAATTATGAATGTTACATTAATATGTATTGTCAAATTAAGCTTTTCTAGCTGTAATCAAATCTGTAAATGACCAGGAAACCCATCGTGACACAAAAAAAAACATGTCAAAGCTGTAAATTCCGGATAAAGGTGCAGCCCTGAACCCTCTTGCCCACGGCACTGCTGGCAGATGGGACTCCACCCATTTACACTGCTGCTTGGACAGAGGCGGGCAGGGTGAAGAATCTTCACGATCGAACCAGCGACTTGGGGATTTAGTCGGTTGATACAGCCACTACCATCATGGCAGTACCCTCGGTTAATGATGCCGACATCAACTTTGAGACAGATATTGACTCGGTTCATCTTACCCCCCCCCCCCTTTATATAAAATGAGTATCACTTCATGGAAAGTTAAGCGTGGATAGACTGTCCTCGCCACGGAAAAGTGGAATTCCCACCACTGGGGATGTTTAACCACCCTACGCGCATTTTGAGCCCGATATCACGTCGGATTCATTCCGTTTTGAAAACCACCGCAAGAGCAATGAAATTGAACGTCGATTGCAATAGACGTACGCTCAATTATAGGGATGTACGACAATGAGCGGACAGGGAAGATGTGATGTTGTAATTGTTCCTTGACGAACACGGCACAGCAAGCAAGCTACGCCGTCGCGAGGCGATGTGAATTAATGCAATAGCTATGATGCAGCACGTGTGCTAATTGCTAACATCGGTGTTCATTGCCATGTGATTGCCCTGCCCTTTATTGCTAACTTATGCACGCACGTCGGACTGAATTGTGTTTGTGGTCGCTTATGGAAAACCACGCAGCGTGCATTAAAATTTTACTTGAGACGTTTTGCTCAGAAAATCCTCGCTGCATCTTAAATACTTTTACACAGATATACTGTGCATGTGCCCTCGTTCAACGCGGTTAATTTCTCGCGAAAACGTTTTAAGCCAGGAATTACGCGTGCATATACATTGCAAGGCGTGAATAATTAAAGCACTGACATTTTAAATCACATTTTAAATCACATTTACACAGCGGAATCAGCCTGCAGGCATCCCGATGGCGTGATAACGAAGCGATGTGACCGTGCTACGCCGCGTTCTGTATCACTCCGCTCAGCCGCGCAGCTCAAGAAAGTAGTTCGTCGTCGACCGCTCAGAAACCGTTATAACGTGGCGCGTCACGCGTTGTGAAGGTCCGCGTTACGGCGCGTCACGCGTTATAGCGGGCGTGTGCCGTGTTATAATGGGGCCCCGTTCCACATTGTGCGAAAAGTGTTCCCGAATAAAAGCGCGTTATGGCAAAAACGCGTTTCGTGAACAGGCGTAAAGCGAGGAATTGCCGTATATGCTGTACGTGAAGAATCCTGCTGGGGTTGTCTGGCTAATTACATTAAAATATGTTTGATTACATTTGTATGTTAATTTTGCCCAACAATGTTTTGTTTTTCCAAATTGTATAACTTACATTTCCTAAATATAAAAATGTAGTTATTGATGTGGTATTTTGTCAGTGCCCAGTTCATGTACAGTTTTGACAAAACATTTCTGCATGAATTGGACCTTCACGATTTTTAAATTCGTGTGGGGCTCATTCTACAGAAAACCGCACCCATTCCGTCACTACTCATTCTGCAGTGGACCAAAGTGGATGAGTTAGGGCTGGGTTCGGGCTGAGTTCGGGCTGGATTTGGGCTGGGTTCAGGCTAGATTAGGGCTCGGTTTGGGCTGGGTTTGGGCTGCGTTTGGGCTGGTTATGGGCTGGGTTCGGGCTGCGTTTGCGCTGGGTTAGGGCTGGGTTGGGGGCTGGGTTAATATTAAGATAACCATGTTTTTGTTGTTATCATGTAACATTAACTATTTTGCTTTTGTTATCACAAAAAAATAACGGACACTGCTGCTACCCACTGCAAGAGTTGCAGGATATATCGGGAGGAAGGGAGCGATTCCAGGGTGTGGTGAAATCAACCGCATGGTCCGTGAAGACCTCAACTTTTCCCAGGTTTCCCTTGCCAACAAAAAAAAAACCGGGAGAGTCTGCACCAACGGACTTTCATCTGATTATCAATAAAGTACTAATTAAAAAAAACATTAACGTTTGCTTTATGGGTTCATTTTAAAGTCCGTTCTCGTAGCGCTACGGGCGATATGACGTGTTCCCCGCGCTGCATCTGTGGCCGATTACGGCGCGAGCGACTGCAGTTTGTTAGCGAGCGTCGCGTGTAAACGAAAGCATATGGGCAAGGCGGTGCGCGAGAATGGAGCAATGGTTGTTCCCTACGATTCTTGTAAATGGGGGGGGGGACACCATTCACGCGTGTCACTCTTGGCTGGCAGCGTGCACGTCACACAAAAAAAAGTGATTTCATTTATTGAGATACTTCAAAATGCAAACATGGACGAGGGCCCATCGGCGAGTGAACACGCGCGCCGCTTCTCAACGTCGCTTCTGCGTCAAAACGCTTACGGGAGCCACACGCAGTTTGTTTTAAGTCAGCCTTTCCACTGGAATTTTTTTTTTTATAAATTAAAAAAAGACCAGGGCTTTCCTGTGTGCTAATTCAGCTTCTTGTGCAGTTCGGCTACACCTCTCTGCTGAAGGTTTCAAGACATTCATTTTGTTATCAATTCCTCTGCTGGTCTGCACACAGCGCTGTTGTTGTGTCCTCACTAAGCAGGGAGACATGAGGTACCCACAACTCTGAAAGCCCGTCTGATTCAACGTACGCCGGTACGTTGAACTTCTTTCGCACCGTGCGTAGCCAACCGTGATAATCGTAGGCGCGTGGTGGAAAGAACAAAAATACGGAACCCTTCCACATAAGGGGCAATTACTATGGCAGGTAAAAGGCATTTGCAAGGATAGTGTCTGTATTACCTTCACGCCGAATGTTAGTAACAACAACAAGAAAGATGGCGACATACGTATGAAACCTCAGGAGGCTAAATCTGCAAAGACGTTGAGTTACATCCGATTCAATTTGTAGCATTCGGCGATCGAAAAACTTTTTTTCCGGCATCATCAAACCACAGCCGCTGACAAGGTTCGCTGATGCCGCGGGTCACCTTGAAAACACTTTGCAGTGATGTCATCAGCAAGGCAACAGATTTTTGTTTTGTTTTGGGCACCGCCAAGGGTGCAGTTCACTCGATCCAGTCTTGCTGGCAGGGTAACGCACGTAATTCTTGAGCCGAAAATGATCGTTGCATGCCAGAAGAAAAATTTAAAAAACATGTTTATGGTATGGCAGTGCTATAACAAAGGGGATGAAAAGAGTTGCTACTGCTTTGGTTAGACATTTCCTGCGCGGGAAAACAATGGCAGTACACTCGATGTTTTGTTTTATGTGTGATGAACTTCTTTCACACCGTACGTAGCCAACCGTGCTAATCAGAGGTGCGGGTAGCTGTGTGGCTTATGATTTGTAAATGAATAAAAATGCAACAGCCGTTTGTCAACCCAACACTGGATGAAAGACTCTCTGTGACGTGTCAGTTATGGGGTATGTTTGATGATTCTTCACCGCACTGGTCAGTGAGGGTTTATGAAGGATTGCACCCTCGGACTGGCCCAGATGTCATTTGCCACTAACGTGAGCGCTGACCGGAATCTAAACTCGGGTCACCGGCTTCATAGTGCAATGTGCTAACCACCGCGCCACCACTCCTCCAAATTATTTGGCGATTTGTATATGAAGCTATATACTGTTCCGTATCACATATACTGGCGTTCTTGTATTTATGTTTACAATTCATGAATATTCACGTTTGCAAAACCACTGCTGAGTCGCCGACAGTGCAACTTTAAATGTGGCAGTGAGTCAAATCATTCGGATGGACTCCATTAAGGTGAACACGTAGGCTTTCGCGACCAATATCCTTAATAGAGGGTTTTGGGTTAGATCGCGTAAATATATAAAAGTGTCGTTAAAGAATTATCTCATCAAAACGTTATACCAAAGGGCTCATTGCATTTCGGACCAACACCACCTGACCAGTAAATTAAAACATGTACATCTGGCCCTCAAGAGGAACGGATACTCTGACCGTACCATCCGCCAAGCTGTTTCTCCCTCCATACAGAAACAACCACTTGATACTCCGATCAAAACCATCACACTACCATATATAGCAGGCGTTACTAAAAAGATCTCCAAAATTCTAAACAAACACAAGATCCTGGTCCGGTTCAATACAGTACACAAAATCCGTGACCTGATCCCATCCGTGAAGGATGTAATTCCTGACTTACAGTACCCCGGGGTTTACAAATTGAGATGCACCTGTGGTGACTGCTATATCGGGGAGACGAAACGACATGTCTCTGACCGAATTTGCGAGCACAAATCAGATTTGAAACATGGCAGAACGAATTCTTCTGCCGTGGCTGATCACTGTTACAACGCTGTGGGTGATCACAGTATAGTTTTCTCCGATACCAAGGTTCTCTGCAAACCCACGGGTTTTTATCAGATATTTGTCCACGAGGCAATTCAGATTTACAAACACAACCACAATTTCAACCGAGAGGATGGTTTCAAATTAAGCAATCATTGGAAAGATGTTCTAAATCAAACCAAACATTAAACTAATTTTCAATGGCACGGTAAATTTTTTCAAGTAGTGGTATCCCAAACTTTCACAGCTGCTTATTTCCCTTTACACCAAAATTATGTAAACTCCCCCCCCCCCCCGCGCCGGTCCATCATGTACCTCCTACGTGCATCATGCTCATTTGTATGCTAATTACATTGTCAAGGCGCTTTTGTTTCCTCCCACACAGCTTAAAGGACGCGACCTGGGCTTGGCTGTTTTCACTACAACGCTGTCCTCTGGACAGTCCGGTCCCTTCACCTGATGAAGGCCACTTGTGTTGTGGCCGAAACGTCGTGATTTTTAGTTGTTTTATTTTTTACCTACGTGACTTTACCGAATAGAACCAAAAAGTATGTCGTTAAACCGGCCACCAACCGACACAGCCAACTGGTAAGGTTTGTCACGTAAACAGAACATGCCAATTCGTCACTAGTACAGCACACCGGTGTGTTGGAGAGCCAAACCACAACATTTACAATCTGGTGGTGGCCGGTTTTAACGACACATTTATATATTTACGCGATTAAACCCAAAAACCTCTGTTATGGAGGACTCCATTAAGGTGTTGTTGCTATTTCCATCGACTTCTCCTCGTACACCAAAAAAAAACACTATTGCTCTTGCATAAATACGAATAAATATTCATAAAGTAGCTTATCGAGGCAGGTAATATTGTTTTTTGTTGTGGAGTGGACAAATTATGCAGAGAAATCAAAACAATTTCGAAGCAGGTTTTTTATTTCCACCACGAGCTTTTCAGGAAAATTTCTGCCGACTTTTATTTAAGCAACGGCTGACTTGGTGACATCGCATCACCACGCATAATTCCCTGCAGCATTGCAGCACAGCCTTCAACCACTTAGGAAGCAATTTGAAAGCTTTAGAACTTGATTTTTTTTTAAACTGCAAGGTTATTGCAATTCATCTGTAATCAATAGAAAAGGTCACATCGGTGCCCAGTGGTTGATTTGAAGACGACAAACTGGGTTGGCTGTTTTCAAGGGTCAAGGTGGTGCCAGTGTTTGTATCGTGAAATCTGAATAATAATAAGAAGAATATATAAACCCACCACATTGGATATTATCATGCGATAAGCACCCAGATGACTCTTGCACACCACCCTTGTGGATGTAAACAGCGTTGTAGGTATGCATGTTAATAATTAGTCTAATCATAACAATGTCCCATGGTAATCTAAATCTAAAAAAAAATTCAACCGGGCACACTACAATGGCTAGAAGAGAAACGACACATTATGCAAGCAGATAACATTAATACTCTGTACTTAGAGATCACACACCTACTTGCTGTGCTGCCTCCATTATGCCCCTTAAGGGGGCATCCATTTAGTAGGTACGTAAAAATCTGTCAAAACTTGACCCCCCCCCTCCCTGTACGCACGCGGAATTTTTACATCACCCCCCCCACACACCTGCCTACGTACAGCCTGACGCACCCCCCCCCCCCGAATCCTATAGAACGACCGATATTTAATCCACGCAGACGCGATCAAGGATTAATAATATTAACGTGTTTAAGCAAACAGATAGTCCACCGCCGGACTATCTAACTCATTTGAAGGCCAATGTAGACAAATTATTATCGAGACTTCACCCCTCCCCCCCCCCCCGTTTCCTATGCGTACGGACATTGTCAGTAGACCAACCCATACGCAAACGTTCGCATTTGGGTTACCCCCCCTCCCCCCTCCATGCGTAAGTACTCTATGGATGGGCCCCTAATGCCTCACAAGTGTGTGCATCATATCTACCGCTGTACGATACACGAGGCATGCAACCGTCCATCAATTCATCGATTCAGATTGCTTCTCACGCTTACGACACATGCATCGAAGTGCGTGAGAACACGTCATTATTCATGCGAATTTACTTGCCAATTTGAAATGTAAAAGTAAACCAATTTTTTTTTTCATGTATGCTTAGCGGCGAGGCACACGGGACAGAAACACGAGGAAACGAAGGCGACATTAAACACGAGGTGAAAAGTGATCAATTATTGAATCAAATAGCCGCCCCCAACTCGCCGCACGTTAAGTTCCGTTTGCCTATACTCTTTGGTATTTCGGTAAAGTCACGTAGGTATAAAATAAAATAAATCACGACGTTTCGGGCGCAACACAAGCGTCCCACCTGATGACGGACGCTTGTGTTGCGCCCGAAACGTCGTGATTTATTTTATTTTATACCTACGTGACTTTACCGAAAGAACCAAAGAGTATGGATTCCTGCAGTCACGAAAGCTTCAAATCAAGATTCCGTTTGTCTGTTCAAGGAGGGAGAGAACTTGAGAAAGCGGGATAGTCTCACTTGCGAGGGTGACCTGCCCACAATTCATGAACTCGCTGTAAGGGAGTAAATTGGTAAAAAAAACTTTTTTTTATTCACCCCCACGTCGCCTCCACGCCGGTGGGTTACAGACACGCGCCACCCAAGTTTGCAAATGGCAATTACCCCACCAATTACGGATGAAAACCCGCCAATTATCTGACCGCAGTGCGCGCACGCACACGCACGCACTCTCTCGTTTAGTGTCGAGTGGGTGGCTCCGCCACAAACGGAGGATGAAACAGAGTGCCGCAGGATTTCCATTTCCGTCGGCGTGGCGATGCGAGCGCTCGGGCTTGGTCGCAATCCAGACGTCACCTCGGTCGTATGCCGCAAGTGGAATTCTCTCCGTGTCTCAGCAATCATTGGGGCGGAGACACTTTTGTCTGCTGGCTGACTCGATACAGCAGTGGACATTCCACATTCCTACAGTGGGAGGGGGGGGGGGGCAAGTCTCTCCAGAGTAGAACCACTGTTGACTTTCCACAGTGGTAGCTTATATTATCGACCCCAAAGTGATGATGGGTTGAATCAACGCAGCTTTAATGGTTGGAGATAGAATTGATTTTTTTTTAAACCGATGACTTCGCAACAATTTTGCCCGAGAGTGCGGCCATGCGCGTGTCGTATGCTCGGACACCCAAACGATAAACCACGCATCAAGTCCAATCACAGTCGAGCCACTGGCACCACCACGTGCGCCACACTTCTGTAAATCTCAGGGTACCTCCCATGGAAGGAAGAAGAAGAAAAAAAACGGCCTTTGAACAACGCGCAATTTTTTTTTTACAAACACCACCACCTGGAGGGAGGAAAATGGTCCGGGAGACCGAGGCCTCCTGAGCCTCAGGCCACCCTGCAGCTGTCTTGGCCGATGCGGTTTCCACACACACACACAAAATCACTGACGGCTCACGGCTGTTGACCCTAACCCCTAAGTCACCGCCACCACGTACGAAATGAGCCCCGAGCCTGCCTCTGCATCCCAAGATACCCTCCTACTGCAAAGATATTACCTCTGCTTAACCCAACCAAATAACGTTTGGGCGCCGACCCTTTAAAAAAAAAGTTAAGTCAATCACGTTTCCGCTCTCAAAGTTCTAACAGGGCGCCCACCCTAAAGCGTCAAGCAATTAGCCAGCTCGGTGCAAGGTTGACGTGCGGAGGGGTTCGAAGCTGTCACGGGCCCTGCCCCTGCAGGCTACCCGAGTCTTTATGGGCCTCCTACCAATATTATCGTAAGGCAATTACTCATATTTAATTTCGACAATGTTCTTCATGGTAGATGCTTTACAGCTGTTTGTCGCTACGTCCATGCCAAGCACCCCAGTGGCAATATTCCTCGTGGAATGATTTTGCACACGTACAGCCATTCGACAGATACACTCATTCTTGCAACGAAAAAAAAACAATATCCTCTGAAGTACGTGTTCATGATCTCATGCGATTGTTTTTGACGTTCCCATTACAGCAGGTGACGTTCTGGATATTTTCAGGTAAAATTACAGATTCTGCTCTAGGAATACATACATAGATTTTTTTTGTATGAGCTGGCTCTTTTGCAGCTAAATTGCCACTCACATTTGCAACCATTTTCACTTTCCTCTTGGCCACTGCTGAATGAGGGCCTCTCCAAGCCATCTCCATCCCCTGTCCATAATAGTTCCGTGATTCATTTCACGTCTGCACGTCAAATAATTTCAAAACTCCATCTCCACAGCGCTCAATCTCTTTTGTGCATAATTGTTTTTTTTCCTACGAATATTCTTTGGTTCTTTCGGTAAAGTCACGTAGTTAGAAATAAAATAAAATAAATAAAATAAAACAAATCATGCGATTTGTTTTATTTTATTTTATTTCCACCTACGTGACTTTACCGAAGTAACCAAAGAGTATGGATTCCTGCAGTCACGAAAGCTTCAAATCAACATTATATTTATATATTCCCGGCCATGGCTAACATCTGTGGTAAGTGATATCAGAACCAGTCCTGGCCCTCCCCATCACCAACGTAGTGAAGTACGATCAAACACCCAACGTGATCGACGCGTTAGGAGTCCTTGTGCAGCAGTGGATTGACAAAGGGGGCCGTAAATTGTTGTTATTATGATTATAACAAGAACATTAAGTGTGTGTGTGTGTACAATCGACAGGAATTCCCTTGCCAACGCGTGGAGGGTCTGGCGCATTCGACAGGGGTTCCCTCGGAGGATAACGCCGTTTCAAAACATCCCCACCAAATTGTGATGGAGCCCCCTTTGTGGTGAACTCCACGGTGGTGATGAGTCCAGGGGTCAGCAGATAATGCGCGGCAGCAAAACAAGCTACCGCCTTGCAGAGGGGGACACAAAGAAAACAACACGCTCACCAGTTGATACCGTCAGTCTACCAAGCGCCCAAAAACAAAACAATAAACTCTTACATTCCTTTGTTTACTTGTCTCCCCGTGACGGGGATTGGTTGGTTGGTCGGTCGTGTCGGGTAAAAAACAAATATAAATGGTAAAAAAAAACCCGTTGGTAACGTGACGACTGCGTGTCTCGTGTAGTCTACAATAACATTGAAAGAGGCGAAGCATCTCGTGCTGCTCAAAGTAGCGCAGGGTGACGTTCATTGAGCGAGTGGTGGAAATTCCACAGTGCTCTGGGCCTAGGGATATAACGACTCTTCCCACACCGACAGCATACGCAGCAAAACAGCAATAGAGCCACAGGCAGTACATAACAATAAGACTTCTCATGAAGAGGCCATGCAGATCGATAGTTTCCATTTGCACGTGTGTGTTGCGACACAACAGACATTGGCTTGTTCCAAGCTGTTTAGTATTGATTGATGAGACGCAGCTTATTGCACAGTTTGGTCGGGAATGCCTCCTTGTTATAGGTTTCCTAATGAGCATCAAAAAGGGCCAAGTCTCAAAGGAAAGTTGTTAATATCGAAAGCGCATTGGCCAAAACGTTAACCTTGAGAAAATACATGTCATAGCTATTTTAAATCAACAGAGAAGCCAGCAACCCACCTTCTCTACTGCTTTCCTTAGGCCTCCACAATAATCTATGCCTAATCCATCCATTGGCAGCCCTCGGCAAGTGATGGAAATTACAAAATTCTACTCATTATACAACAAAGCTGAAACTTAAACATATGCAGTGCTAGGATGGTGGATACTCTTAAAAATCAATCAGTCTCAGATGACGATTACTGTTTAAAAGTAGCAAAAATCATTCTAGCAATTTGTATTGTCAGAGTAATGTCATCGGATTACCTGATTATATTCATGTTCACTTAACGGTGTTCATTTAACCCAGGAAATGACAGCTCTACCCTATGGTTGTAGCATTTGCAGCATAGTTCAGACGCGCCAGCTGAAATTGTTTCAAATGCTGACAAACATTTGCCCTTTAAAAAAAAAAAATTTGCAAACATTTTTTTTCCCATTTTACATTAATCCTAAAATTATAATCAACCGGGACACGCAAAGTCGTGATAGTCTGATTACACACATTCAATTTGATCAATAATACAGGATCACGTTACCAGCCTTCGCAATCTGATTTCAGCTATGCATTGTCTGTAATGCGTTACTCCTCACCACTGGGCATGTTGTGGCCCTAAGTTACGACTCAGTGGGTTGCCCTGCGAGCCTGAAAATCTCGCTTTCAAGGAAGGCCCTAGTTAAACACAACAGCAAAATAAACTGATTGCAGCGATGCATTCTCTGTAATGCGCTACTCCTCAGCACTGCCTAGTTTGTGGCCTTAGGTTACGACCCAATGGGTTGCCCTGCGAGCCTGAAAGTCTCGCTTTCATGGAAGGCCAAAAGTTCAGGACAACAGCAATATATAAACAGCAACTACAGCACGCTAAGGTACACCCACGCAGCTAACAAAATATGAAGGACAAATTACGGGTTTATTTTAAATAAATTCTGCCAACAACGGATCCGAAACGTAATGCAAATTAAAAACAATGTGTAGAGGTATTTAGAGAGCTCCATTCGTTACTGTCCAGGAAAAAGGTTATCAGTGTAACTCGGACGTGATAGCGTTTCCAAATTAAACGCGCATCAAACTAGGCGAGGATTCACGAAAAAAATCATTCACTTCAGAAAATATGGCAAGAAATTCGAGACATGCCATCAGATGTGAGGGGACGTTTACCTTTCAAGCTGGTAAATTAGTTAACCGCACAGGCGAGGCATTTGCAAACACCTTAGAGACATATTTTGACATGTGGTAAGCATTAAGTACTCTTTAAGTACTGCACTATGCAATACGTTCCTTCTGCAAGCGGGAACTTAAATGTTCCATCAAGATGCATCATCGAGTTCCAAACACTGTGCCAACAAATGATTAATTATTAAATAGAGAGAGTTGTTAACAAACGTTTTCAGGACCAATAATGCAGTTGAAAGGTGGGAGACTCTAACCTAAATTATTGTTTATTTTACCAGGTAAGGCCCACTGGCATATATAGCTCTTTTTCAGAAGTGACCTGGCCACAAATGATAGCTCAACGAAGTGGCTCATCATGTGGACATTGATAGCAGCCACATACTCTAAACGCATGTTCTCATTTTAAACGTCGAAGGAAAAACTGGAGGACCCAGAGAAAAATATAACTCCAAATATATACAGGCGTCAGGGTCGGGATTGAAGTCATGCCCTCCTGCATACCAGGCGAGTGAGTTAACATCTCGCCACCGAGGGTGGCTGAATGACTGGCATGGTGATTGGGCCTAAGACTGGGCCCTGTGGTGAAGCTGTTTGAGAGTCTATTTAACGAGCAAATGGGAAGAACAATAACGGCGGAGATCAACGTGAATTGCCTTTGCACGAGTCAAGCGCCCTTATTTCCACAATGAAGCCACAATGACAGATTTCTCAGGCATTATTATACAGAATTCCACTAGCTCACTGCACCTCACGTTGCTAATTCGTTTCACACACACACGAAGACGGTAACACCATACCAGTGTACATGCAAGTGCTAGGGTTCTGAAATGTAATATTTTATAATAACAACACGCTTTGTTACGACGTATTAAAATTGACGCGCACAACAAGCAGAGCTCTATTTTGCCATGTGCGTAGGATAATGGCCATAGTGTATACTTTTTTTCCATGAACTTCAGAATACTCGGTTGCTACGTTCATCCTGTAAAGGGTGCGGCTCAAACAAGACCTCAAAGGCTGAAAGCAGGAACATGGAAAGGTCACGCATTGATGTCGTGGCACGTAAGGAGTACTGCAGGACAGGCAGACTACAGTAAAATGTCTTTTGGATGTGAACTGCCAACAAGACGACTACAGCCTTGCACAGGACGTCTTGTATTGTAAGCAATTATTCATTTTATGTCATTTATTGCGGCTTATTTACGGAGGAAACTGGAGTTCCAAGACTCTTTTGTGCAGGTGGGTCCTGCCAAGCATTTGATTTCAGTGGGGGAGAAATGTTGCTTTGTGTAATTGAGTAATTTTACACTGTGCAGGGTACCACTGCACCACCACCATTTGATATTGGTACACTGTGCACGGTACCACTGCACAACCACCATTTGATATTGGTACACTATGCAGGTACCACTGCACCACCACCATTTGATATTGGTACACTGTGCACGGTACCACTGCACAACCACCATTTGATATTGGTACACTATGCAGGTACCACTGCACCACCACCATTTGATATTGGTACACTGTGCACGGTACCACTGCACAACCACCATTTGATATTGGTACACTATGCAGGTACCACTGCACCACCACCATTTGATATTGGTACACTGTGCACGGTACCACTGCACAACCACCATTTGATATTGGTACACCGTGCACGGTACCACTGCACCACCACCATTTGATATTGGTACACTATGCACGGTACCACTGCACCACCACCATTTGATATTGGTACACTGTGCACGGTACCACTGCACCACCACCATTTGATATTGGTACACTGTGCAGGGTTCTAGTTTTATCAGATTTTTTTGTCCGTTTTTTTTCTCATCAGAGAAACAAACCTTCAGCATGTATCGCTAAGGGCGGAATTATATATATATTTAAATGGTTTTATCAAATAAATCTTTCCTATGTAGATATTAAGAAAACATGCATAGTGCTGTAGTGAGTAAAATTGATGTGTACTAGCTTCTTTTTCAGAAGTAACCTGCCCTCAAATGATCGCTCAACGAAGTGGCTTATCACGTGGAAATTTATAGCAGCCAAAATACTCTAAACGCGCGTTCATTCTAAATATGGAGGGGAAACCGAAGGACGCTCAGAAAAACCCACGCGAACACTGAGAGAGTGAGAGAGAGAGAGATAGAGACACAAACTCCAAAAATAAAGCAGGTGTCAAGGTCGGGATCGAAACCTCCACCTCCTTCATACCAGGCGAGGTAGTCAACATCTCGCCACCGCGGCATCTATTATTATGATTACTACTTATAGAGATGCTACCACAGTGCGATGGTGAGCCCGCTGGAACCGCAACCGAGAGGTCTCCGGCTTGAGAGCTACTGCTGCGGCAATTGGAATCGACGGTGAACATTTTTTAAATCCCGTCCCTCTGCCCCCACCCAGCAGTCGGAATGGGTTCTCCATAGTCGATCGGCAGGTCGCGTGTGCGGTGGAGATGAAGTGTGAGTGACTCCCACGGCGTGGAAGAGTAGGCCAAAAAACATCCTCTGTAAGAGGGGCTTTGTCTAGGCCTGCATTTATTGCAGGTAACGCACCTTCGCCTCTTCGTATTCACGGAGCACGTACGTTGCGGGGGCAAAAAAAACTCGATTGAACGACCGAAACGAACACACGCACACCTCCCCCCCCCAAAAAAAAAAAACACAGCGTAATAACCGCAGCAGCTTTAAGCACTCGCGGCCAAGAAATCGGCACGTGGAAGGCACGCAAGCCCCAAACGGCAAACAAAACATTACCCGCTAACGCAACCGAGGGCTGCCCAGGGGCTCCCGGGAACTCCGCTCAGCCTCGGCGCCGGGCGGATCGGGTTCTTCACGGTCGAAATGTTACGCAGAGTTCAAGCGAGCGAGCTGGCACCGAGAGGCACAAGCCCATAAGCGCAGCGTGTGCTTCCTCCAAGAGGGGCTTTATTGGTTCCAGCGTCGTGCGAAGTGTTTGTTTGTTACGGCAGGAAATGTGATCGTGCAAATATGTAACGCGTACAGCGTGACGTTATGGAGTTTCTTTTGAAGGGATTTTTCTTCATTCCCCCGTTATTCTTATGGCAATAATTTAGATGCTAATTGATTGTGTCACTGGTATGCCACGGGGGTTATAATGGGAGTTTCGAACTGTAAGTGAATATGCTTTTTTAATTAAAATTCAAGCACGTTAAGTTTCTGCCCGGTCCTCGAGGACAGGTAGAGCATCTCAACTTTCATTGATTCCACATTGAAAAATCCTGCTTTAAGCTTTCAGTGTGACTTTGTGCAATGCTGAAAGTGCATACCCATGCGTGTAGGTGTGTGTGTGTGTGTTCGCGTGAAGCCAAGTGGTAGCGTGGTGGTTAGTGCACTGTGCTATGAATCTCGTAACCCAAGTTCGAATAACGGCCATGGCTGACTTGCGAATTATATGAACAGGTCCTGAGCCTGCCCCCGGTTGACTCACCCATAAATGAGTATCTGATGCAGTGCGTAAACATCAGCACCGTGGAGACAAATGTGACCAGGCATGGTCTTGGCCACACCACCCCCTCGTGTTCCGTGTCTTCCTCCAGAGGTGCTCGCTCACAGTACGTATCGCAACAGTCTGTTTAGGCTGCAAAGAGGGATATTCGCCTCTTCTGTGCGCGTGTAGAACGGTGTTACAGTGGTCGATACACATCCCACAATCTTAATAACATGGGGTTTTATATTTCCGGGCATGAACATCTGTGGCACAAGGTATATGAACTTATCCTAGGCCTCCCCTAACTCAACTCAGCCTTATTTGAGTCGGCCTACATAGTGCCATGTGTGAACATCAGCAATGGGGAGACAAAGGTATGGTGCTGTCCACACGCCAGCCTTGATTGGTATATAACCTGTAATTAACGATTTCCCCTGTTCGCAATTCTATGGACTTGCAGTGATCCAGAGTCACAATTGTACCCAGAAACCAATGCTTTTTGAATGTCGCAGTGAAGATTACAGCTTTTGGGCATTTGGAGGGATCACATGAATCCTATCACATACGACATATACAAATCTAAAACCACATGCATTCCAACAGACGCAATCCATTGCATGTATCTGAGCTTAATGCTATTAATCATTGTTAAATCTCGCGTATATAAGACTAAGCGGATGAACATTATGTGCACTTTCTTTGGTTCTTTCGGTTAAGTCACGTAGAATGAGAATATTTTTTTTTAATAAAATAACACAATAAAATTCTCACGACGTTTCGGCCACAACACAAGTGGCCTTCATCAGGTGAAGGGACGAGACTGTCTGGAGGACAGCGCTGGAGCGAACACGGCCAAGCTCAGACCGCGACCTTTAAGCTGTGTAGTTATTTTATTTTATTTATTTTTTATTTTATTCTCATTCTACGTGACTTTACCGAAAGAACCAAAGCAGATGAATCCTTGCAGTCACGAAAGCTTTAAATCTAAATTATATGCATTATCTTTTTTTTTTAACTGGTTAATTTATTGTCAATACGCATCAGTTCCAATCAGCGAGGGGGGGGTCTTAAGCTCTCACCCCCCCCCCCTTCCCCTAAGCCAACTCGGTCTCAAACAAGTAGCACCTGGTGCACCAGGGACACGTGGCATGCTGCTGGGATTAAAGCCCACACATGTGCAGCATCAGCCTGAAGAGGTGTCCGCTAACGTTGTCCCAGTTGTCTCTCTAAGATATAAAATAAATAAAATTAACAGACCGCGGTGCAGCGTGTACGAGTGTGCGGGGGGGGGGGGGCATTGGGGAGTAACGCCACAGCGGTTGAAAGACTGCACTTCCAAAACCCAGGGGGGATTTTTTTTTAGTTCGATGTTTCGGCCACAGCTAAACACCAGCGCTCAGTAATATCTGACGGGTTGTTCTGGGCCTCCTCTAGGTAGACTCGACCTTAAATGAGTACTTGGTAGGCAAAGGTGGTCAGCTGTTACGCTGCCAATACCACCACCTGATCTGCCCTCCTGGCCTTAATAGGTGCTCGCTAACAGAGTCTGTATAAGCCGCACGGGGAGGGGGGGTAATCTGCCTTTTGGAGACCAGCTCACATTGTTGCAAACTAGGTATGTAAATATCTATCCCCGTCGAGATTCAATTAATTGTCTTAATTCTGAGTTCTATATTTGTATTTGTGAATGACACTTCTTTGTATCAGCATTATGCTGACTATAGCGCCTTTGGTGGCTTCAGGTTTTATGTAAATCAATTACTGTAATTGGCTATTCGTGCGTATGGCAATACGTTCAGGGGCTAAATGCCTTCATCGTCGCGGTCTGCTAGTCACAGAAGGGCTTCAGCTAATTACATACAAGATAGATGAATAAAAAATATTCTTAATAACGCTATTCGTTGTGTGTATAATGAGTATAAGAATGGATTGTAATTGATGTGTGGTTGTGTCGTTACATTCCTGCTTGGCACGTTAAGTCACAAACACCCAAGATTCTAGTTAGACTACCAGGTCATGCAAAAATAGTATCAGATCCTGGCTTCCACTTGGCATGATGGTCTGTGCAAATCTCGTGTTGAGAAACGGAGGTGGTAGAAACCAGTCTATCTAAAGGACAACCATGATTGAACAGAAGGCATTTTTGTCAACTCTGGAAGAGTGATCGGCCATGTCGATCCTCGACCAGGATCCGAACTCGCAACCTTTCAATTTGCGAGCCAAGTGCTCTTGCATGCAACGTCACAAGCCTAACAACGCCTTGACAATTTGATAATACTGGCTGGTGTATTTGAGATTTAAAAAAAAAACTAGAAATCATAAAAAGTTACACCGAAAACCGACTGTAAGACTACTATTCTAAATTATGATATAACAAAAAATGTTGTTTATATTCCAAGAATCCAATGCCTTACAAATGTGTAAGCATTGTGCACACGACTTAACATTGTAATGAACTCGCGCATTACACTTGGGTCCTCAGATCAGTGAATGTATTCACAACTCAGGAAGCAGGGCAGTCTGGATGTCTTTTTGCTAAACTGAATTCCTCCAACTTCTCCAAAAGTATTTTTTTTGTTACAACTTTTCCTGAAGATTCGCTTCCAAAAAGCCCCCCCCCCACCCCCGCGTCCATTGTCTCTATGGCCTCTCACCTACGAAATGTACTCTTAGTGGAAGTGTACCAGCACAGCAGCCCTCACTCCACGTCACAAATACAAATGAAGGCGAGAGATGGAAGCGAGAGTCTGGACTGCTGCCGACGTCAAAAAAAAGGGAACATCTCTCGTACAGCATCCTCTACCGTCGAACTTCCCCGGTTGCAAAGTTTCATGCCGCCAGCAGTCGACCATCAGCGGGGTCACGCGGCCGATGCGGCCAACTAACTCCGCAAATTGGCGCGTCGAAGATTCGGCGGCCTGCGAGTGCGGCCGCCAATCCCAAACTATCGACCCGCGTCGTGGACACTCCGCTGGCGTCTTCACTCCTCCAAAAGAGGAATGAACGAAATCCACTGCGTCCGAACAGACAATTGAGTGGATGACAAATCTAAAACTACATCATTAAGCTGCTGCTATTAAGCCATACGAAAGAAGAAGAAGAAGGAGCAGCAGGAGAAGCCGAAGAAAAAATAAGTGTACCTTCTGTTAAACTACTGGACATCTGTGACAAGGGGGCTTTGTAGCTCATCGGATTCTTCCGGTATGAATACACATTCTGATTCTGAAAATCACCGTGGTATAAATGAATACCGCGGCTGACCGCTCAACCTACAGCCAGAAGGTTGCGAGTTCAAATTCGGATTATCCACGTGGGCCATCGCCCCGCATCGGTTGATATGATGAGAACCACTTTGTAAAAAATCAACCGTTGTTGGTCATACGGGGTCACTGCCCCCCGCCCCCCATAAGAATGTGGAATTTCCACGACTGCCACTAACTGGAGACCACAGAGATAGTTTGAGTTGCCATTAAACCCTTTCGCAATGCTGTTTTAGCTCCAAATCTTGAAGCAATACACACATTAATTGTGGAATAACTCAAGGTGCCGTAATTATTGTTGCTCCATATTTGTTTTGGGGGTCGGCCACGTAGCTGTACCATCATTGTATTTGGCTACGAAAAAGCTATGTTGGGGAAAGATGTATTGTTCCTACAATACAGACAACGGTTCTCAGCCTGCCTTCCACGAATCTCAGTGGGCTCCGACCCAATAAAATGAATGGCCATAAATCGGGAGCAAAAAAAGGCAGATCGCTGCGGGCTCGTGCCTGGCTTTAGTGCGCGCGCTACAGACGAGAGCGCTGCGAACGTGCGAGAAGCCCTCTTGTTGTGAAAGGCCATCCCGCTAAATGCTCAGACGCGAGTCCCCCTGGAGTGAGTGTGTGTGTGTTTTCCAACATTTGTCCGCGGTCTGTCACAGAAGGCCATCATCGCTCTCCTCGTCGGGTAACAGGTGCAGGGTGGATTTAAACCGGAGGAGGGCAGACAGGAGACAGGGAATCACGGGGGGGGGGGGGGCGGGGGGGGGTTGAGAGAGGCTCGGGAAGGGGGGACTGTGAGGAAGGAGGGAGCTATTGTTTTACTTTGTGATCTGGGAAAGGCGCGAGTCAAGCTCTCACAGCGGAGTTAAATTGGCATTTGGCGTGTGATCGTGTGATCGTGTGCGCGCGCCTGTGTGCACGCGCTTGGGGGCGAATTTTACGCGCGCGCGTGCGTGCACGTGCCTGGGTTCACGCGCGCGTGCGTGCACGTGCCTGTGTTCACGCGCGTGCGTGCGTGTGCCCGCACTGCGGGAGCAGGGGCGCAATGTCAGCTCACGGGGCTAAGAACACAGTGGCCTGAGTTTGACGCCCGGCCACGGCCATCATCAGTGGAGTGGTGATATCTGAACCGCGCCTCTACTAGGTAGACTCAGCCTTAAATAAGTACCTGGCGCCGTGTTTTAGGGTAAGCACCATGCAGGATACACCGACTCCTCTAATCCTGTGCAGGCCTTGATAGGTGACCATTTGACAGCACTTTCCCAAAGAGCCTAATTAAGGTAGACGAGGGACCTTTGCCTTTGCTTGTGTATACATCTATGCGACGTTGGGACTGTGGGTGTGCGTCTGAACGTGTACGTGTGAGTGTGCACGTGTGAGTGTGGGCAGCGGTAACGTAGCGGTTAGCGTTACGATGCGCTACGAACCTCGCCACTCGAATTAGATTCCCGCTCGCAGCCAGCACCAGTGGCAAATATCTGAAACGGTCCTGGGCCTCCCCTAGGTCGGCTCGGCCTCAAATGAGTACCTTGTGCGGCGTGTGTAAACATCGTCACGGGGGAGACAAAGCCAGGCGTGGTTATGACTACGCAACCCCTCATGTGCCGTGCCGGCAATCATAGGTCCTCGCTAACAGCACTTGCCCCAAATAGGTATGTTAAGCCTATACGGAGTATCTTTGTCTTGTGCCACCACGTCTGTATCAAAATGTTCCTGCGTGTAAACATGCAAAGTATTAATTGTGTGCATGAATGCGTGTAAGTGACTGCGTGTATGCATTGGTACGTGCGTGTGTGTATATATATACACACACACACGTACCAAGCGAGCGGTCTTCATCAGGCGTGTAAGTGACTGCATGATGAAGACCGCTTGTGTTGCGAACGAAACGTCGTGGGTTTTTTTTGCTTTTAATCTTGCTTTTTTTTGTTTTCTATTTACGTGACTTTACCGAAAGAACCAAGAATATGAATTCCTGCAGTCACGCAAGTTTTAAGTCTAAATATAATATTAAACAGGCTGCTGTGAAGCTCCGTGGTCAGGAGCCTTGCCATTGAGTCACTGGGGAGGACGTCCAGTTCCCACAGCTGCCGTGCTGTAGAGCCCTGGCAAGAACATGCCATCCATCTACTGCAAAGTGGACACGAGGCACCAACGTGTGTGCAACTCATGCATTCACAGGACCTGAAATTGTTCTCTGCTTGTTTAAAAAAAAATATTTTATTAGCAGGGCAAGTGCGTCAGAACTCTGAGTCCAAACGGACTCCAAATCAATAGCCGAATATCCGAATAGGAAACGAAAATCTGACACATCATTAGCTCTCCTTTGCCAGTACCAAAATATAAGAATACGGTTTTTCCCCTTTTTTCTGGCAACAAAGCTGAAACCTTTTTACAAGGAATCATGTGTGCATTAACCACAATACTTGTGGTCAAAATGCAAAAAAAAACACTTTGATAATATATGCATTGTCCTTGAAACTGATTGGTCCACACCAGAGACGGCTTTCTTTTGAGCCTCGTCTCAAACGGTGTTAGACCAGAGGATGCCAAAAGGCGTACAGGTAAAAGACAATGCACTATCAGAGTAATGAGGGCTCGGGGTAAGCATCTACATCATTAGACCTCCTTTGCCAGTTTTGAAAATCTGACACGTTAAGTTACGTTGGATTGCGTGTAGTCTCGCATTCAGAGAAATCCTTGCAATTCAGAATGAGAATATTTATTTATACTTGAGGAATCCAATGAACTGTAAAGGTATTTTTTTTCACAGATGTCCAGTAGGGGCGGGTAAGAACGTCACAACAACAAATAGAACAAAGACAAGATAGTCGTGCAAAGTTCAAGAGAGGTAAACAAAGCACCCAAAAAATATACAAACAAAACTAAACCGTCCCCATCCTACCAGGCCGAAACAGAATCGAAACTAAATCTGGCTTTGAATGTATCTCCTTCCTAAGAAACAGGGATGTCACTCAACATCACAAAAACAAGCGCTTTTAGCTGACCATAAGCACTATTGGCAGCAGCCTTTTTATATTCACTTCTAGATGAAGTACATCGCACACCATCATCGTCCCTTATGAACCAGGATTATAACGAAAATATAAAATTGTAGAATTGGCTCACGATGTTTCCGCCTTTTTTTAAAGTAGCTGTTGATTAGCAATGCAGTGATTATACAAATAGAGATGTTTTTGTCTCTACTGTCACCAAACAGGCAACAAATGTCCGTGCTCAAGCAAGCAATGGAGCTTTGTTCGTCTTTGTTCACGTCTCTCAGCCTATGGTGGAAATTCCACATTCCTAAGGCAGAGGGCAGTTACTCCAAAGGACAACATATCGTTGAGTTCCTGCACGGTTATGCTCATTTGCTATCCGAGTCGCCTCTGAAAACGAGCTTCTTAGCTCAATGGGCTTTAATCAGGATGATACGCTTCTGATTCTTCTGATTCTGATTCAATTCACCACAAAGATATGGTGGGCTGAGTCAACCATGCCACTCCCTACCCTCATCCCCCAAGAGAATGGTAGCTCACAACCTTCCGATGATTATATATTGGTCGCATGCTCAGACCACTCGAGAAAGAAAACGATGGAGAAATTGGCGAGATATAATTCCATTCATATTAAAAAAAACACCCGGTTGTCTGGGCTATCACCATTAAATTAAAGAGCTCTGTGTTGCAATACAGCTGCAATGCAGTAGCAGCAGACAACATGCGGCCCATATTAAAGGAAATTAGAACAAATTACAAACCACTCAAAGAGATTTACTCGACGGTGAAAGAAAATTGAGAACACAATATACACAACCAATGCCACTACTGGACACACCGCGCTTGCATAGTATCAAGAGAATTCTTCCACAATATTTGAAGTTAACAGGCAAAGCATCCACATGTGTAAATGAGCAATCTCTGTTGGTGGACTTCAATATTCCACATTTCCCACGGCAGGGCGCAGTCTCCGGATAGGGTGACAATTGGTGTTGTCCCACAGAGCGGTGGTTATTGTATCGGCTCCAGACAGACGATGGGGGTTGATCCACGATTGCAATTTGATCTCGCAACCTTCCAACAGTGAGTCGAGCAACACCCGAACAGGCATGAACATCAAAAAACGAAAAGACACGTGGAAAACATGATGCATCACAAGCGCGCGCGATGCACCATCAGCGCTAGTAATTGGCAGGAGGGGATGAATCGTTTGCGCAAAGCGCACGATGATTTGTGAAACCTTGCCGCGTATTGTTGCGAATGGCTGGTTAAACATTGGTGGTTGCCAATGTTTAACCAGCCACGACGCTGCCGATGATATCCAGAAAATGTAGTCCCCAGCAGAGTTTGTTGCCCAAGAACAAATGCGACTGGAAAACCTTCATCTGAAAGGGCCTTTTAGCCGACGAATCCAATTGGCTATTAAAATGTGATCAATTTCTGATGAAACAGCACAGCTTTCATACTCTTTGCTTTTTTCCATGGCTGACTGCTTCTAGACAAGTAAAAATGCGCATTGTATTGCAACACAGCGCCTTGGGATGCAGTCTCATTCAGATGCTGCGTAGGTCCAAAGCATGTCTTGGTTAAAGGCGATGACGGCCTTAGGCAGTCGTTAATGATTTTGTGTATTTAAACGTACTTGTTTACTGTATTTGCCTTTATGTATTTGCTCATGTAACCCGCATTTGGTAAGTCGATTGGACCCGTCTCCCATGTGAGAAGCCGTAGAAAATAAATAGAGACCAGAAGCCAAGCCGATAACAGCTGAGCGCTAGTCCGTCGAAGGGATACGAGAATCCAGAGATCTGCTTATTATTTCATTGTCTATCCGCTCCGTCTCTCTACCACATCGACCCTCTCCGTATTAGTCAAGGAGCAACAAAGGAAGAGCACAATCATTACGCCGAACATCTGTAGAGTCAGCTGTTTGGTCAGAGTATGCATGTAAATTTATATACAAATGTCCTTGAATAAAGTCTACATACTGAAGCTTTGTTTAAGACCGAAACAGGATTTCTCCATAATTCTGGCTGGTGCCTGATGAGTACAGTGAGGGGAAAAATTATTTGATCCCCTGCTGATTTTGTACGTTTGCCCACTGACAAAGAAATGATCAGTCTATAATTTTAATGGTAGGTTTATTTGAACAGTGAGAGACAGAATAACAACAAAGAAAATCCAGAAAAACGCATGTCAAAAATGTAAAAAAATGTATTTGCATTTTAATGAGGGAAATAAGTATTTGACCCCTCTGCAAAACATGACTTAGTACTTGGTGGCAAAACCCTTGTTGGCAATCACACAGGTCAGACGTTTCTTGTAGTTGGCCACCAGGTTTGCACACATCTCAGGAGGGATTTTGTCCCACTCCTCTTTGCAGATCTTCTCCAAGTCATTAAGGTTTCGAGGCTGACGTTTAGCAACTCGAACCTTCAGCTCCCTCCACAGATTTTCTATGGGATTAAGGTCTGGAGACTGGCTAGGCCACTCCAGGACCTTAATGTGCTTCTTCTTGAGCCACTCCTTTGTTGCCTTGGCCGTGTGTTTTGGGTCATTGTCATGCTGGAATACCCATCCACGACCCATTTTCAATGCCCTGGCTGAGGGAAGGAGGTTCTCACCCAAGATTTGACGGTACATGGCCTCGTCCATCGTCCCTTAGATGCGGTGAAGTTGTCCTGTCCCTTTAGCAGAAAAACACCCCCAAAGCATAATGTTTCCACCTCCATGTTTGACGGTGGGGATGGTGTTCTTGGGGTCATAGGCAGCATTCCTCCTCCTCCTCCAAACACGGCGAGTTAAGTTGATGCCAAAGAGCTCCATTTTGGTCTCATCTGACCACAACACTTTCACCCAGTTGTCCTCTGAATCATTCAGATGTTCATTGGCGAACTTCAGACGGGCATGTATATGTGCTTTCTTGAGCAGGGGGACCTTGCGGGCACTGCAGGATTTCAGTCCTTCACGGCGTAGTTTGTTACCAATTGTTTTCTTGGTGACTATGGTCCCAGCTGCCTTGAGATCATTGACAAGATCCTCCCGTGTAGTTCTGGGCTGATTCCTCACCATTCTCATGATCATTGCAACTCCACGAGGTGAGATCTTGCATGGAGCCCCAGGCCGAGGGAGATTGACAGTTCTTTTGTGTTTCTTCCATTTGGGAATAATTGAACCAACTGTTGTCACCTTCTCACCAGGCTGCTTGGCAATGGTCTTGTAGCCCATTTCAGCCTTGTGTAGGTCTACAATCTTGTCCCTGACATCCTTGGAGAGCTCTTTGGTCTTTAAGAGTGTGCTCCTAATCTCAGCTCGTTACCTGTATAAAAGACACCTGGGAGCCAGAAATCTTTCTGATTGAGAGGGGGTCAAATACATATTTCACTCATTAAAATGCAAATCAATTTATAACATTTTTGATATGCGTTTTTCTGGATTTTTTGTTGTTAGTCTGTCTCTCACTGTTCAAATAAACCTACCATTAAAATTATAGACTGATCATTTCTTTGTCAGTGGGCAAACGTACAAAATCAGCAGGGGATCAAATAATTTTTTCCCTCACTGTAGATATTGTGGGTTTACTCTCCAACACACCGGTGTGCTGATGTAGTAACTAATTGGCACGTTGTGTTTACGTGACAATTCTTACTAATTGGCTGTGTCGGGTGGTGGCGGGTTTAACGACACATTTATACATTTCATTTATATATTTACGTGATCTAACCCCCCCCCCCCAAAAAAAACTATCACGGATAACATTGGTTTGCGAAAACCGTACCACGTGTTATACTGAAGCTGTATCTCATATTTAACATTGAAAGGCAGGGCCATCCTAGAGTTGAGTGCCTTTATTTGACGCCACGACAGTCCTGAACGGAATCGAATTTGGTTTGTCCTTAGGGAAGAGACTGATGGCTTTTAAAGCCTTTGCACCGCCGCCGCCGCCCCGGGATGCCAGGAATAAGTCACGGGGAGCCACCGCGAGCCACGGACAAATTCCTGACAGTTGTTGTTACAAGACGAGCCCGTTACGTGTCAGTGCATCGGCTTCCTGCCCGATAGATGTGTTGTTTTAACACCTGTCACTACAGCAGATGGACAATTAACACGTGATTAATTACCCAAGCGGAGCTCCGGTGTTGAGTGTGACTCGGCCGTCGCTGCGGCTTTAAAACTGCCCAGGGATGTCCTGAATCTGCATTTAATGGGATCAGTGGATTTTAATCCATTTGATCCCTGGGCGTTTGGTATTCCCGTTTGCGTGGTTGCATGTCACTTCACTTTCTCGAACGCTGCTTTCAGTGTTGAGTTGATCTAATAGATGATTACGATGTATCTGCATTCTCGGGTAGACATTAGAGTCCTATCCCTTCATAATTCACTTTCTTCCCACACATCAAAAACAGCTCAACGTGGAACTGGCCAGTCATCACGACCAGGAGACCCTTTTAAACAGCCTTCAAACACAGCGAGACGTTCTTGGATAAAGGACTACATTAATACATGCTTTTTAAATGTTCGCAATTAAATATCGCTTACTCTCTGGTTCTTTCGGTAAAGTCACGTGGATAGAAAACATGATGAAAGAAACCCGACGCTTCGGTCGCAACACAAGCGTCCGTCCTGATGACACGTGATTAATTGATGACGGACGCTTGTGTTGCGACCGAAACGTCGTGTTTCTTTTGTTATTTTTTTTCTACCCACGTGACTTTACCGAAAGAACCAGAGGAGTATGGATTCCTGCGGTCACGAAAGCTTCAAATCAAGATTGAACGTGGCTTACTTGCCTCAGCAACTCAAAGCACCTTCCGTCACATCTCAAACAATCGAAGGGCACCCCCCCCCGTCCCCCCCCCCGTCCCCCCTCCCAGTGGCAAGCTTGTTTTGTCAAAAATCCTTGCTGTGGAAATTAGTGATTCACTTCACATTTGTCACCTGATATATACATATTGCATTTCAACTCGGAATAACCGAACGAAGTGTAACAACCGCGTATGACGTTATCAATTAAAATTTTGCGCAGGCATTTCTGGCCATCTTGAGGCCATCAACTCTCCCACACGTGAGGAACTGGTTTAGTGTCCAAAGGGAGCTCAGGGTTTGCACTCAGGACCTCCTTAGTTCCCTGAGGCCCCCTACACCGCTTACTTGATATGCCCGGACACCTCAAACCCCCTTGAGTTAGCACGTGCAGACAATCGCATTCCAGCATTCGCAGGTTCGCGAACGTTCCAAAGCTCCCCGGTGCGCGAGTCCACGAGACCAAGACGTGAAGTGTAAAGGAGCACGTGCAACGGTGTGCGCGTACCTATTTGCATCTTATGATTGACTCAAGGAAAAGTATTCAATTTGCCCACCAGAGCAACGAACCCTGCCGCCAATTTGTTATTGGGAACTTCCTGCATAACCTACCCACCCGGTACGGTCACTTAATTAAACATAGACGAGCACACCTGCCTTATTAGATTATATTCTACACTTTTTTTAATACTTCCTGAGCTTATTCCTCTAGATGTAACAAGCTAAGTCAAAGCGTCTGGCTGCTCGGATAAGTAACGACACATGGACTCATCTGATTGCAGCTTTGAGTCAGTAAAGTGAAAATTACCATTTAAGACTTTTTATTTTACCAGGTAAAGCCGACTGAGCTATATAGTTATTTTACAGAAGTGACACGGCCACAAATGATAGCTCAGCGAAGTGGCTTAGCATGGTGAAATCTATAGCAGCCAAATACTCAAAACGCATGTTTCTAAATACGGAGGGGAAAACCCGGAGGAACCAGAGAAAAATCCACGTGACTGCGGGGAGAACACGCAAACTTCAAATATACAACAGGCTTCAGGGTCGGAATCGACCTACGACCTCCTGTATACCAGGCAAGGGAGTTAACATCTCCTAGCCACCGTGATGATGATGCTGATGAGGGAGAGAGAGAGACACGAAAACTCCAAATATACAACAGGCGTCAGAGTCGGAATCGAACGTACGACCTCCTGGATACCAGGCGAGGGAGTTAACATCTCCTAGCCACCGTGATGATGATGCTGATGAGGGAGAGAGAGAGACACGCAAACTCCAAATATACAGCAGCAGGCGTCAGGGTCGGAATCGAACCTACGACCTCCTGTATACCAGGCGAGGGAGTTAACATCTCCTAGCCACCGTGGCGCCCCCTACACTACCGTGGGGAAGTACAGCATCTTCAGGGACAAACAGCCTTGCTTGACTTCTTACAAATGGTATTTATTTACATCGACCCAGAAGAGAAGGGGAACTGAGTAAAGCCCTTCCCAAGACAGAGGCTTGAACTTACAACCCCACAATGTCGAGTAACGCGCTCCGACCGCATGCAGCAGCACCACCCAGCCTAACACGACGATCACGTGAACAAACCCCGTTGCATTGTGGCTAGCTAACGTAAAGTGACCGAACACAACCCAGTGACACACCACAATGGTAACAAGCAGAGTCCCCAGTGGGCAAGTGCCACAGAGCAGGAGTCTGATGGGAGCAGACAGCTGGCGAAGCCCGTCAGCCTGTGCAGTGAAACGTTCTCAGTGAGACGGTAGACCAAGAAAAAAGCAAAGAAAAAATAAATAGCCCAGATTCTTCCCAAACGCCACTCTTCTTCAACACCTCCCACTGGCGTCCCCCTAACGCCCTGCCTCATCATCCCCTGGAGCCAACGGGTCTAGCCTCCAGATGCAGATGCCTGCACGTGGACGGGAGTCACAACAACATTTGGTTTGCCTTATTTATTGAGCGTCTTCATGTAGAACGACCCCCATTGAAGCCCGGAGATCTGAGTTGCGTTCTCAAGAACTCACAAACAAACATCTTGGTTTTTTTTTCGCCTGATGACGATCACTTGTGTTGTGATCGAAACGTCGTAGTTTTTGGTTATTTTTTTTGTTATTTTCTTTGACCCTATCTCCGTGACTTTACCGAAAGACCCAAAGAATATGAATTCGGGCAGTCACGAAAGCATTAAGTCAAGATTTAAATGTCTTGTTGTGAAAGACCCGAACGCAGAACATCCCCGGTTCTGATCTTCCACGAAAGCTCATGGTCCACCCTAAACCGCAATCCGCATAAACCACGGCAGAGGCGGATACCTGATGCACAAATGGAAAATGTAAAACTCTGTGGCAGTGTGCGACTGTGGTCATCCAGAACAAACCGTGCGACGTGAAACGACGCAATGCCCGATGCACAAATACGAAGGGGGACATCGCGGCGATGCACCGCGCTGCACCGGACGCGGTGATCTGGGCTCGAGCACCCGCATGTGAAAATCGTCTTCGCTGCTTCTGCGTCGACATCAGAAGTCGCTCGACGAGAGTAAGGGTGGAGAACAGCTCGGCTAAAAATTGCGCGCAGGGTTGGAGGGTCAGCACAGAGCCAAGCTGCAAGCGTGTGTCTCACCGGGGATGCCTGAGCGGGGTTACCGTGGGCCAGAGATAGAGGTTACGATATAAAAAAATATATAATTTATTTGTCGCCTTGTCCATTATATACAACCAGCGATTGTTGTCCTGTGGAAGACACTCGGCCACGTCACAGGAGCGTGATATTTCTGCCACTGGCTCAAAACCTACTGGCCATCTGTGAAAAAGAGCTTCACAGCTCATCGGATTCCTCCGGTAAAAATACATGTTCCGTTTCTGATCGCACGCACACGCATTGGTGTGCATCATTACACGCACACGTGTGCGTGCAGCAACAGCCTGCCTTTCACCTCGTACGTACACAACAGTGTCTGTGCTATGGGATTCGACTGGTGCTCGCCGTAGGAATGTGGAATGTACACGCTTGAGCACCGCCCAACCTCCGTTTGATCGTAGAGACGTTGGGGGTTGTCGCCCTCGGCCAGGGGGAGGACCCCGCAACCACCTCGAGGTGGTGCAGTGATCCTGACATGGGCAGCGGCGGCACCACGAGCGGCGCGACAGCTGTGGGGTCTGTGTGCGGAGCGAGGTGGGGGGGGAGGTGAGGTGGGGGGAGGTGAGGTGGGGAGGTGAGGTGGGGGGAGGTGAGGTGGGGGGGGAGGTGAGGTGGGGGGGGAGGTGAGGTGGGGAGGTGGGGGGGCGACGCCGCCCGCACGCGGCTAGACGCGCCGATCGCGTTCCAAACCGGCGCCCTGAACCCCACCGGTTGACGGGAGTGGAGCCCAGCGCCCCCCCCCCCCCCGCCTTGGCCAAGTCTTCCCCCGCAAGGCCTTCCCTCGTCCTCCCGCACGGACGGACGCGCGCGAACGCAGCAAGAGAGATGGAGCCTGGGGGGGGGGTGCCCAGGCAGGCAACATAGCAGCCGGAGACGACGAGCAGAGCGGCAGAGGCAGGACAGGGTCAGCCATGAGCCCAAGCTTCTGCTGGAATCGCGCTGCAATCCAGTTGCCTTCCTGTGACTGCGTCCTGTCGCCGCGGATGCGATCAACACCTGCTGCCCTGTGTGTTAAGCCAATTAAGGGACATTCTGTTCACTGTGAAACGTGGTGCTGGTGCTGGTGGTGCTCAAACGGCAAACTCGGAGAAAACGTACAATAGTTCATTTCCGTTTACACATTTCTGTTGTTATGTTTCTAAAATACTGTAGCCTAAGTTTAAACGGCAACATAATGTGAACCACGGCGAGCCAACACTTTGGGGATGAGGTTGGCTAGCTCACAGAGATATCTCCAAGCTAATTAATTTCACGTGAGCACTCTTAGACAACAGCGTGCGTGCGTGTGATATTGTGCTGGTATCAAGTGAAGGACGCCACGGTGGCTAGGAGATGTTAACGACCTCGCCTGGTATACAGGAGGTCGTGGGTTCGATCCCGACCCTTCCTCCACGTGGCGTCTAGAGTATTTGGCTGCTATGAACGTCCGTACGGTGGTGATAAGCCACTTCGTTGAGCGATCATTTGTGAATGGCGAGAACGCTTCTGAAAAATAGCTACATAGCTCAGTGAGCCTTACCTGGTAAAATTAAAAGAAATCGTTTTAGTTTAATTGTTTAGAAGGTTTACTTAAAACAGAAATTAATATGAGAGGGCTACAACAACAAAAATTCCGGGGTTCAATTAATTTGGGGTCACGGACATCTGGGCCACCCTGTGGGTGTACCCAACCTCCCTCAACCTCTGTCCACCCCCAGCAGTGTTAAAGAAAAAAACACTTGGTGCACCGCAGTTAGTCGATCACAGCACATCGCGTGTGGTGGGGTAAAATCGTAGGTAACATCCACCTCCCTCTCAAACGTTTGAACGGCATGGAAGAGTCGGTCAAAGTCGCCTCATGGAGCGATCTTCCAGAGCTTCCTCGATCGGGAGGACCTTCCACCAGCTGTGGCGCGAAGCCATTTCATCGCAGGGCTGAAACTTTAACCACTTAGCTGAGACGAAGTCGACAGTGCTGTGGATGGACTGCGTCTTGGCATAATAACGTGGAAACACACCGCCGATTTTTGGGTCACCAGCGGAGACGAACATCGCTCCCCATGCTCGCCTGAACACGGAGACAATTTGACTAGGAAAAAAAAATGTAACACTCGTAGGTTAACCATTGCGCGTGCCCGCATTAACCTCAAGCCTAACATTCATTTGCAGGTCCCTAGACGCAATTCCAGCCCCACAACACCAGCAGCCAGGATCGAGTTTCACAAGCACGCTCGTAGGCAGCCCTCCCTTGCCGCTCTGTCGGAGGCAGCGCGTGGCATGATCTGAATGTTAAAAGTGCATCGTGGGCTTCTGTGTGTGTGTGTGCGCGCGCGCGTGTGGTACAATAGGGGCTAATTAAACGGGCTGCTTGTTGACAATTTTCGAAAATCCCTCCCACCCACCCACCCCGCATCCCAAACCTCCCACCCGCATCATCCGCCATTCACACACAGAGTGCTGATGTTACATGTTGTCTCGGACGAGAAAATCTCGTCCGATGGCTGGCTTTACTCTCACGAGTGGAGGTTATTGTGTGTGGGTGGAGGGGTTTGTCTTGGCTAGGCGAACATGCGCACGGCTGAGTATCGTTGACGAAAATAAACGGGGATTCTGTGAAAAGCATGCACGTGTAACTGATCAAAATAAACATTATATGAATGACAATAAAACACAATTCAACACGTTGGCTTTCGCGACCAATATTATCCATAATAAAGGTTTTTTTTTGTTGTTGAGTTAGATGGCATACATATAAATGCGTCTTTAAATCCGACACCAGGCGACAGCCAAATAGTAATGTTTGTCGCGTAAAAATAAAAGGTGCCAATTAGTTCATAGTTCAGCACTAACCGGTGTGTTGGAGAGTAAGCCCACAGAATTTACAATTCAAGCACGATATTTCGCTGATTAAGCTGGCTGATGAAGCGAGTTGTAATCACCAACGAAACTCCGTAAACAATTTGTGTAAATCTTCGTGCTATCGCTGGGTCACAAATTGATTCCAAAATACGTGTTTGGACATCTGCGAAAATACTGGACGTCTGACAAAAAAGAGCTTCATAGCTCATCGGACAACTCCAGGATAAATAAAGATTCTAATTACTAGTCCCGGTTTTTGGCGTCATGAGTGTGTTGTCTATAACAGAACAACTGCGTGCACATTCCACTGCAGTCGATACAGAGATGACGTAAATACACACAGACAGACACGCAGGAGGGTAGGCAAAGAGAAGAATTAGACAGCAGACAGATCATGGCTAGACAAATCTATACATTGTTAAATTATATTATTCGATAGTGTACATTTAAGCAATTACCTTCTTCGATAGCCTAAATGTAAAAGGTATATAATTTACACAAACTGTTCATAATCATTCCTTGCACGGACGCTTTTATTTGCACCTATCCTGAGTGTTCAATTATATTTTAATCGACGGATCATTACGCGGGAAAAAAATATGCACGTTAATACGGGCATACTTTACGCCTACATTAACTGATGCTGGTTGCTACACTGTGCCAGGTATTACTTTCAGACTGAGTACTAAACTCTCGCGAGCATGTATCCATACATCATACACATGCAAACCTGCATGCGTATGTATCTCATACTTATTACGCTCGAAAATTCCTGTGTACCTAATTTGAAGGCATTTGCACATTTGTTTCACAGTTAAATACTGACCGCCAGCGTTCCATAAAGTTGTGCAATTCCATCGTTTGTTTAAGCCAACGTGACACTTTAACGTAATAAGAATGGTAAAAATGGATAATGAATCAAGTGTTGGCTCCTTGCTTGCATTGTCTGGGATGACAAACAGCGAAACGCATGCCCAGCCGGCACACGCTCAACGCATGCGCGCACATTTTGGCACGAACGTCTCTCTCGAAGCGAGATCCAGTTTAGTCATCTTTAGGAATGGAGAGGCAATCACTTCAATTGTTAGACAACTTGGAAGGACCTTTGTTCCAATGTTTACACAACGCGTTTTGCACTTGTACTCGGCATGTTTCAAAATATGACCCAACGCGGTAAAAATCGTAAGAATCCGTGTCCTTTGAGGCCATCAAATGTTTTTTTTTTCTTGTACCTTCGTTTTATTGCCACACCGTGGCTTTCTTTTTTGGCCACGAAACACAAAACACACACAGCTCGGCCCTGGAGAACAAGACAAAAGTCCAGCCCGGTGACATAATGACGGGACAAAGGCTGGTCACGAGCACCTAATAAGGCTGGTAACTGTGCACGAAGGGATGGCGTTCGAACAGCTTTGTCTCCCCCACGTCTCCATAACCCTGCCATGCGCTCGTCGAATGCCGAGTCAACCCATGCAAGGGTGAGCTAGGCAAAGGTTCAACCGGCCCTTGCCATTCGTGTTTCTTCATAACCTGGAGTCAAACACAGGTTAATGCCAGGATTGTAGTGCAGTTGTAGAGACCACGGCCAACCACCGACACACACACACACACGCGCACCAGTTGCTGATGAATGTCACACAAATGGAGCAATGATTTCGGCTGGTCTCGATGTATGTATGTGGAACTTCTTGCGTACCGTACGTAGCCAACATGCTAATCAGAAGTGCGGGGAAAGCAAAACAAACCAAACGCAAAAAGCAGTTCAGAAGAAATTGGTTTTCAAACCAGATTTTGAAATGCATCGCTCCAGTGGCTTCGTAATATCGGAAGCAAGAGCGTTCCAGACAGCCACCAAAGCGCGCATCTGAAAGTGCGTGATGCCGTCACCAGTCACCTTCTTTGTCCGATGGCTAGCCAGAAGCCATTGCGAGGATGGCCGGAGTTCACGTGATGGTTTTTGCAGCCTTCATGCAGCCAGTTTCAATGAGAATTCTGACACAAATCATGTGTCTACAATAATACCACAATGACACTAAAACATAACTCAGAGAATGTTTTAAGCCCCTCATATCGAGACAGGAGTGTAAATGAATCCGACCATCATTGTATCTTTAATGTTTTCAAGGTTGTAAGCGCATTGTGTGGCAGTCAGGGAGGGTTTCAAGAATTTACCCTCCAGCAAACTTATGGTTTCTATGAACAAAATACTCAGAACTTACCTGGCAAGTTTGAGAAAACAGTTTTTTATTTATATATAAAATTAACAGCTGTTACATTGTGCACGCATCATATGCCACTGAACATTTCTTGACCATAAGCAAAAGCGTAGTCGACACACGAAAATGGAATTGTATTAATGAAGGTGCTGATTAAATTCATTTAATTAGTCGACAAGCAGTCGAGGTGTTGGTCTAGTCGCTGAAATAAATCAACTTTTTGTTAATCGTCGAATAGAAAATAAAATATTAAGACAATAAAATCACTTTACGTTCACCAACGAATGGGTTTGAGTGTTTCTGGTTATTTCCCCTTTCGACTTGTGACATGGCACCAGTGACCCCCACGAAAAACAACACTGTGGCGTCGCGATTACATCCCATAATCGATCATGTTTAGTTATTGTTTTACCATCTTATTTGTGTTGTTCCTCTCTTTTTCGTTCTCGTTCGTGGAGCTGTACTATATGTAACATAAAACATAATTTTCGTAATGCCTCGCACTAACCTAATCGATAATATCAGGCCATGCAGTAGCATTTCGCTATGGGCCGCACACTGCTGATGAGTCAATAAAGTCAAAACCGATCTTGGGCTTGCCCTATTTAAACTGTACTGCTGAAACAGTGATTGTCCAGGAGACAATGTATGCATGTTGAACTTCTTTCACACCGTATGTAGCCAACTGTGTTTATCGGAGGTGCGGGGGGGGGGGGACAACAAGAGTAGTATTTTCACCCACAACCCACCGAGGAAGGACGTACAGTAATTATAGTTATGTACAGGTGCCTTTCCTCAACAATGCGTGAACGTGGGGCTTTTCACAGTTAAAAAAATACATACCAAGTTATACTAATTGCTCCTCTTTGACATCAGATGTGTCGAGACTGAGACAGAGCACTTCCCCTGTTCATCCTCGTTTGGAAACAAAACGGGCTCATGGCTGGCCTAAAAAACGCAGGCCGAATGCACGAGCCCTATTCCCACCTTGGATGATTTTGGGTGAAAAAGCAGAAATCTTTGACTTTTTTTGGGAATGTTTGGCTTTTGCATCCAAAATAATAAATCACGCGATACAGGCCCTTCGCCAGAATGGAATAAGGCCCAGAGTCTGCAACCTTTGGGACTTTAAATATTGAGGCTATTGGCAGGATTTGTTAGAAATGGCCATGCAGTCACAGGCTAAATATGTTCAACACAAGGCACACTTGCCAGCAAAGCACTCCATTAACGTCTTTGCAGTAAAAGGGCTAGATGGAGCCAACTATAGGATTTTTAAATAAAAGGTAAGTTACATGTCAGGTTTTAGTGTTCGAATGACCCTCAATAAATTCATGTACAGTGAGGGAAAAAAGTATTTGATCCCCTGCTGATTTTGTACGTTTGCCCACTGACAAAGAATTGATCAGTCTATAATTTTAATGGTAGGTTTATTTGAACAGTGAGAGACAGAATAACAACAAAAAAATCCAGAAAAACGCATGTCAAAAATTTTATGAATTGATTTGCATTTTAATGAGGGAAATAAGTATTTGACCCCTCTGCAAAACATGACTTAATACTTGGTAGCAAAACCCTTGTTGGCAATCACAGAGGTCAGACGTTTCTTGTAGTTGGCCACCAGGTTTGCACACATCTCAGGAGGGATTTTGTCCCACTCCTCTTTGCAGATCTTCTCCAAGTCATTAAGGTTTCGAGGCTGACCTTTGGCAACTCGAACTTTCAGCTCCCTCCACAGATTTTCTATGGGATTAAGGTCTGGAGACTGGCTAGGCCACTCCAGGACCTTAATGTGCTTCTTCTTGAGCCACTCCTTTGTTGCCTTGGCCGTGTGATTTGGGTCATTGTCATGCTGGAATACCCATCCACGACCCATTTTCAATGCCCTGGCTGAGGGAAGGAGGTTCTCACCCTAGATTTGACGGTACATGGCCCCGTCCATCGTCCCTTTGATGCGGTGAAGTTGTCCTGTCCCCTTAGCAGAAAAACACCCCCAAAGCATAATGTTTCCACCTCCATGTTTGACGGTGGGGATGGTGTTCTTGAGGTCATAGGCAGCATTCCTCCTGCTCCAAACACGGCGAGTTGAGTTGATGCCAAACAGCTCCATTTTGGTCTCATCTGACCACAACACTTTCACCCAGCTGTCCTCTGAATCATTCAGATGTTCATTGGCAAACTTCAGACGGGCATGTATATGGGCTTTCTTGAGCAGGGGGACCTTGCGGGCGCTACAGGATTTCAGTCCTTCACGGCGTAGTGTGTTACCAATTGTTTTCTTGGTGATTATGGTCCCAGCTGCCTTGAAATCATTGACAAGATCCTCCCGTGTAGTTCTGGGCTGATTCCTCAACCGTTCTCATGATCATTGCAACTCCACGAGGTGAGATCTTGCATGGAGCCCCAGGCCGAGGGAGATTGACAGTTTTTTGTGTTTCTTCCATTTGCGAATAATCGCACCAACTGTTGTCACCTTCTCACCAAGCTGCTTGGCAATGGTCGTGTAGCCCATTCCAGCCTTGTGTAGGTCTACAATCTTGTCCCTGACATCCTTGGAGAGCTCTTTGGTCTTGGCCATGGTGGAGAGTTTGGAATCTGATTGATTGATTGCTTCTGTGGACAGGTGTCTTTATACAGGTAACAAGCTGAGATTAGGACCACTCCCTTTCAGAGTGTGCTCCTAATCTCAGCTCGTTACCTGTATAAAAGACACCTGGGAGCCAGAAATATTTCTGATTGAGAGGGGGTCAAATACTTATTTCCCTCATTAAATGCAAATCAATTTATTAAAAAATTTAACATGCGTTTTTCTGGATTTTGTTGTTGTTATTCTGTCTCTCACTGTTCAAATAAACCTACCATTAAAATTATAGACTGATAATTTCTTTGTCAGTGAGCAAACGTACAAAATCAGCAGGGGATCAAATACTTTTTTCCCTCACTGTACATACAAGGGCGACAGTCAAATGAAAGTAATAATTGCGATACACCGATGTATAGCTGGGTGACTAATAATGGATAGAGCTTATGTCACAGCATTCAACAGCCATCACTGAAATGCTCTATTCGAAGATAGGTTTCAACCACCTGTGATTAAAAGGTTGCCAAGAGTTGATGCCTCAGCCCGATCACCAATGACTGCACAAATGAATGCGACCTTTTCACGAATTCTAGTCAGCAATCGCGCCAGCCCACTATACAAAGAGCTACTTCATTCGTTAAGTTCAGATCTTAGTTGCTCGACAGCTTTTCTGGAGGGGCATTACCCAAGCATGCTGTTAAATCAAAACGATCCGGTGACATAACTAGCAGAAGGCATGCGGCTGTGTAAAGATTGAAGTTCAGCCAAACATGTACCTCTTTTAAAGCACACGGCTGGTTTGTGATACATTTGCAATTTGCTTTTGCAGGTTGAAAGTAATAAATCTGCGTTGCGAATTGCACTTTCTAAATAATGGTGTTCAGACATCCCTTTATATTTTAGTGAATACATGTACGTGTATATACTTTATTTCCTTATTCCATAAAGCCTACGACGTTTCTTATTCAATTACTGTCCTTGAAACCCATAGATAAGAAGTTATCCAGCAGTTTTTTTTATCACCATATGGAAAGTTAATCACAATGCTGACTTTTAAGTGATTTTTTTTATACGACATATCCTTTTAACAAAGTATTCAATAAACGACCAGATGTAACACACATTGTCAATATAAAAGCACGAACTAATTTTTTGGCTTACAAAACATTTCTATAAGAAAGTAACCCGAAACTTGTGAAATTGCACGATCGTTGGTATGTGTGTGCAACGCTTCGTTACAACAACAACCACAACAACAAAATAGATCCCACAAACACCGCGTGATCAATAGCACCACACAGCACGTTTGATTCACTCGCGATGCACCACATGATCACAGACGCTGGTCACACTATATGGCTGAGTGACCCCCGAGAACTTAATGTATTAACGCTATAGAAGTGTAACTGTGGCACCCACCCCTACCACTCTCTTGAGACGTAACCTCCTTCCCTGCCCGCCTAGAGGGACACTCGCAGAACAATGGGGAAACGTCGGTATCGCGTTATGCAGCGATGGAAAAATAATCATCCTCGACCACAGGGTCTGGTGCCCCGAGTGGTGGTGCTTGGTGCTGGTGGTGGTAACCCAATGCCCTTGCCACCCTTAGGGCCCCTTTGAACTGGTTATGGCGACTCCCTTTGATATCCGGACGGCACCGCGCAGCCTTCAGCTGTCGCGCCGTGTGAAGTGTGTGGGATTATCGAATCGTTGGTTCAGTGGCGCGCAGATCGCCCAACCTTCGCGGGCTTCTTGAGAAACTCACACTGGGGGGGGGGGGGGGGGGGGGGGGTGGTGGTGGTCATCGTCTTCCAGTTGGAAATGCAAGCGAATCCTAATGGCATTTTAAGACGTGCGGGCGTTATACTTTTACAGGTAGCCCGACGGTGATTTCATATCCTTGGGGGGGAACATTTCGCTCACAATTGTTTAACGCTGTCCTTTGAAGCACGCACGGTACCGTACCGAATACATCTGCTCTCCAAACATTGTGTATTGTATACTGCGTACACAGGGTGGTCGAAAATTATGGAATTTTAAAATTGTTACAAATTATTTTTTTAATGTGATTTCGGGGAAATAAAGTAACTCTCTTGAAATTGTTGTTTTAAATATGCTTTTATTTCAAGAAATATACTACATGTTTCTGTTAACCATGAAAGAGGTGCTGCATTGGTTCATCGCACAACAAGATTTGAAATCATATGCCAGTACTTTTTTTTATTTAAGTACAGTACTTCAAGTGACTGTCAAAAAAAATGAACGAGAGTTCTGCTTGGTGGAATTGTTTCATAGCGCGGTTGGCAATTGAATATAACGCGTTTGAGTGAATTGAACTACGTCACGTGGTCGTAGCGGCTGCCCCGGCGTGACATCGCACAAGGAAGTGGGATGCTGCTGGATGCTTCTCGCTGCTACCCACGCGTCTCAGTCTTTGTTCAGCCTGCGTACGTGTCTCACAGTGTTACCGTGGACTGTGCTTTACCCCCATATTATTATTATCGGTGAACAGAATGTACGAGCGTATAATTTCTAGTTAGACCCGTGAGTAAAATCGCCTCCCTGCTCAAATGAGCAACGGAGCTGCCCTGAAACTAGGGCTGGAAATTCCACATTACCAAAGTGAGAGTCTCGCCTCGTGGATGATGGTGTTTTGGTGACATCTCAACTTCATACAAATGCGTTGCACTCAATACCATGCACTACAACGTTGATCGTGCTGTTTGTTGCTGTGCTGCTTAAGGTTCTAAGCATTTGTGCCTTGTGCTCAGCAAATGTGTTTTAAATTCTAGGTTTTATTTGCGACTGGGATTCTCAACACGTTTGCCATTTTATAGTGGAAATGTTTCATTGACAGTGAGCTCAAGGTACCTTAACAATATACAGTAAAACCCTGGATTGCGAGCATAATTCGTTCCGGAAACGTGTTTGTAATCCAAAGCACTCGTATATCAAAGCACTCGTATATCAGTTGTGATTACGTGACGCTCGGCAGACAAAGCGTATACGTACTACTCGTATTGCAAGACCTCGCTCGTTTATCAAATTAATATTTATTTACATTTTTGATCGTTTTGCAAAACACTCGCAATCCAAGGTTTTACTGTAATAACATAACCACTTCGCAAACTTTCTGATGGAAGCTCACTTCAATGAACACACACACTTGCAAATGGATACATTGTTCAACCATGAATCTGTGCAAAGCTACTGGGCCGGCGAATATTTTTGGAATTTGTTTTTCTTTGGGAAATAAAAGGTCCCCAATTCCCGCAGGTTATTTGTTTTTTCCATCTCAATACAAAAGGTATCCTTGACGGCTTTTGAAAAAAAAAAGTGGATTCCGTTGGCAGCAATTACGCAAGTTGGTAATTATAATTCTCGAGTAATTTGCACAGCAGCCACTACAGGAGGTGTCATCTCATAAGCACGCCACGACCGGCGTTGCCATTATCAAGACATCAACAGCTGAGGGCCACAGATTCGAGCCATCGACGGGAGGTGTTAAACAATCGGAAACGTTAAGCCGTATTCATCCCGCTCACCGTTAACAATTAAATTCCAGCCCAGTGGTATTGGAGATTTTAATCATGTTTTCATCTTCACTTGGCATAATTTGCTCGTTGAGTTTTATTGGAGTCTTTTTTTTTGCTGTTGCTGCTGCTTCATGTTTGGCTATTTTTGGTTTGCTTATTTCAATACGTTTTAAGTTGCAGTCTTTTGCATGTGTAACAGTAAACGGCGGGAACTGGAGGGAAACGCACCCCGACTGAGAAATAACTCGGAAATCAATTCAGAGAGATCAAAACAATACAGTTGATCATCGATGGTTGTTGAAGCAAGTGCGAATTACGTGTGCCACCCTTCATATTGAGTCTTCGAGATTGGAGTGGTACAGTAAATAAACGAACTTTTTACAGTAGGATATTTAAGTGTGTCTATTTTCATGTTTAATTATACCAGTTTCACGAATTGGACCATTTAAAACACGTTTAAAAAAACGTATACACAACGTCTAAAAGCATAATGCCATTCAAGAAAGTGATAAAATAATCTCTGTTAAATAATGATGATGTAGTGATTGTCCGGAGGTTCTGAAAATCCCGCGCCCCCTTCCCCCCCCGAAGCTGCCGGATAATATAATCGGTGATCTTCTGTACTTGCTGTACTGACTGCTACTGGCCTCCACATCGCCCTGCAGATGGGTGTATTACGCCACACACACAAATAAACTACGCTACATCCGCCAATCCCAGCTCTAAAGCAGCCGGATTAAAGACGATGCATTGTCAAAGGAATTTAATGCCTAAAAACTGAAACCGTTTAAATACTAACAAAAGGTAATCCCGTACCAGCAATGTGGCGTTTGAGAACGCAGCGCCAAATGATGTGGCCGTCTGATCATCTGCCAAGAATATCCATGTCCATCAAAAACAACGATTAACACCTGTCAATTCCTACGCCTACAGCTTCATTACAGGCGTGAGAAAAGTAATTTACACCCCCTTTGCAACGATATTTGTGTGAACAAATGTACATTGGCGACCCAGCAGTGTGCACTTAAAGCGATGGCAACATTTCCACGGGCAATTAACGTGAATATTTAATTAAAGGTGTCGCGATGGCTATCCATTATTGACTGTTCGCGCGAATGTTGTTAGCGAGTGCCTATTAAGGCCAGCTTTGCACTTGAGGAAAAAAAACTAAACTAAAACTGGATATTTTTATTTTACCAGGTAAGGCCCATTGAGCTCTATAGCTCTTTTTTCAGAAGCGACCTGGCCACGAATAACAAGCCGAACGGAGTGGTTCATCATGTGGACATTTATAGCAACTAAATACTCTGAACGCATTTTGATTCTAAATGTGGGAGGAATAAAACGGAGGACCTGGAGAAAAATCCACGCGATCACGGGGAAAGAGACATGCAAACTCCAAAATATACAGCAGCAGCAGGCGTCAGGGTCGGAATCAAACCCACGACCTCTTGCATACCAGGCCGGGCAGTTAACATCTCGCCACGATGCCGAAATGGTGTGGCCAACGCCATGGCTGGCAACCTCCCCCGACTGCTGATGTTTTAAGGCTGGGTCGACTCAGGGGAGACCCAAGGCAAGTAAATTATGTATTTGCTTGCCTTGAAGGCAGGTGACCAAGATCACACCTGTTGACCCAGAAAGTGCATCTGCTTCTGAGCTGAATCACCCGAGTTCAATACCAGCAATAAACATCGCATCATATGCACGCATGCGTAGGTACTAGACATGTAATGATTCTACCCCAGAGTGGTTTCATTGTCGCAATTCGGGGGTCACGCATCGACGAGCAAGTGTGGAGAATGTATTCTAGATTTGAAGTTTTCGTGACTGCATGGATCCATACTCTTTGGTTCTTTCGGTAAAGTCACGTAGGCAAAATATAATAATTAATTAATTGGTAAAATTCTAGAAAAATGAAAACATTCTAAATTAAATCACGACTAAATTTCGATTTAAAGCTTTCGTGACTGCAAGGATTCATCTTCTTTGGTTCTTTCGGTAAAGTCATGTAGAATGAGAATAAAATAATAAATTAATAAAATAAGATAACACAATAAAATTATCACGACGTTTCGGACAGCGCTGGACAGCGCTGTCCTCCAGACAGTCTCGTCCCTTCACCTTATGAAGACCACTTGTGTTGTGGCCGAAACGTCGTGAGAATTTTATTGTGTTCTTTTATTTTATTAATTTATTATTTTATTCTCATTCTACGTGACTTTACCGAAAGAATCAATGAAGTTAAATCACGACGTTAATTATATAGGGCAAGAGGAGAGGGGAGGAGCTCTCTCTATGGTAATTTTGCTGTGCTTTTACACCTGATGAAGGATGCTTGTGTTGCCTCCGAAACGTCGTGATTTAATTTAGTTGTTTTCATTTTTATTTTATAAAAAAATATATTTATTTTTTACCTACGTGACTTTGCCGAAAGAACCAAAGAGTATGGAGAATGTAGTTGCTGCAGGAGTCACACGGACCAATGTATCGTGCGTACGACAAAATACATTGAAATTAACATCCGTCCCTTATGATTCAATGCATACATCGTGAGTGAAGGAACGATTTTAATTGACATACGTGACATCGCTACTTGCCTAACAGATACACACAGAGTAGACGCGCGTCAATACACGTATTCATAATTGAGTTTTGATTCGGCCACGGAACAATCTGGCAACAATTTGCTGTCGTCAGAACCCTCCCACCACCCGACACAACCAAACAAGTTAAATTGTTACGAGTTTATCGAGCATTTAATGATGCGTAAATAAGAATCATTATGATTATTCCAGCTAACTGGTAAGTTGAGGAGAAATTATCACGACGAAATTTTACAATTATTTACACGACGTTCTGCTGGAAACGACGCCAAGCATCTTTTGGACAAACTTCAGAAAGTCAAAATCACAATGTCACCTGACCTGGCATCTTAAATATGTGTTATGACCTCAAAGCAGTTACCAATCAGATTTCAATTGGATATTAACCATTGCAAATTTATGTTTTATATTTCGGGACTAAACTAACAACTGTACTATTTTTTTAATTATACCAGGTAAGGCCCACTGAGCCATATAGTTTTACTTCAGAAGCGACCTGGCCACAAATGATAGCTCAACGAAGTGGCTTATCATGCAGAAATGTATAGTAGCCAAAAACTCAAAACGCATCTTTCTAAATTGTGGAGGGAAAAACTGGAGGCAGCCGGAGAAAAGTCCACGCGACAAAGGGGAGAGAGAGAGACATGCAAACTCCACATATACAGCAGCAGGCATCAGGGTTTGGGATCAAACCCACGACGTCCTGCATACCAGGCGAGGGAGGCAACATCTCGCCACCGTGGCAAACTGGACAAACACGAACGCACGACCCCTCAATGTTCTTATTAAACAACGGTGAGCAAGAGCGCGGCACTTCAATAATGGCAGAGCAAAGGTGCGAGGGAGAGAGAAAGAGGTGTGAGCAAATCGGAGTAAACACAGGCCAGCTAGAGGGCTCGGCACACAAGGCGGAACGTCGTGGAACGAGTGAACTTGCCAGTCTGTCAGTCACGGGACCTCCGCGGGGGATACCGCGTTGTTTTAAAAAAAAAAAAGTGCGATAATTTTCCCTATGAGGAATGTTTGCCGGCATATGTTGTTGGATATTGACGCGGTTCATTATGAGGCCCCCGGGGGCGCGTTGCACTGGGCGATGAATCCGACACAACAACGCAATTGTTGAAAGACTCGCGTTGGACAAATTGCCGCAGTCGCAGCCAAAGCAACAATGCAACAACAAACACAGGTTTGCGTTCCATCGTAATTAGACGGCTGCTTTCGGCTAAGTGTTACTAAGCGGCGGCCAAATATTGCAGAGAAAAAAATATATATTCTTGGTTCTTTCGGTAAAGTCACGTAGAAGGGAAACAGAAAAATAATAAAAATATAAAACATTAAAATTCTCACGACGTTTCGACGGCAGCACAAGCAATCATCATCAGGTGTGAAAACCACAGAAAGAAAAATTTGAAAAAAGTGGCGGTTTTTTTTAACGTTAGCCCCACGGAGAGCGATTTGACAGTTTGTTCAGATGGACGAGTCCATCTATGTTCGGAAAACAGAAGGGGGGAGATGAAAATAATGGATGCGGTCTGAAAGCCACCGTAAGCGTGAACAATCAGTTAAGACCCGAAATGGTTTATCAAATCCTTCCAATGATTGCTAAGCCATAATCCATCTTCTCGGTTGAATTTGTCTCTGTGTTTGTATATGTGAATAGCCTCATGAACGAATCTCTCATGGTAGCCAGATGGCTTGCAGAGAACCTCTGTCTTGGAGAAGTCAATGTCACGTGAGCCTACTGAATTATAACAGTGATCTGCCACGGCCGAGGTGTTGGTCCTACCGTGTTTTAGGTCTGCTTTGTGTTCACGGATGCGGTCCGAGACGTCGTTTGGTTTCTCCAATGTAACTACTACCACAGAGGCAACTTAGTTTGTAGACGCCAGGGTACTGTATGTCCGGAATCACATCTTTTACAGACGGAACCAGATCACGGATTCTATGTAATGTGTTGAATCGGACCTGGATCTTGTGTTTATTCAAGATTTTAGAGATCTTTTTTGTGATCCCCGCAATGTAGGGTAAAGTGATGGTTTTGAATGGCTCCTCAAGAGGGTCCTTCTTCATGGTTGGAGTGATAGCTTTGCGGATTGTGTAGTCGGAGTAACCATTAGCCTTAAGAGCTTGGTGTACGTGCTTGAGTTCACTAGCTATGTGTTCCTGGTCAGATATGCATTAGGCTCTATGGTGCAGAGTCTTGATGAGGGAATTCTTCTGGGATGGATGGTGGTGGGAATCCGGTTTCAGGTAAGCATCCGTATGGGTAGCAATCCTGTAGACAGAGTGGCTCATTGAACCATCAGGTCTTTTTTTTATTAGGACATCCAAAAAAGGTAGCTTTCCATCTTTTTCGACTTCCATGGTAAATCTGATGGCTGGTTGTATGGAATTGATGTGGTCGAGGAATTGGTCTAGAGCAGGCAGATGGCAAAAGTGTCATCCACGTACCTCTTCCATAAGATTTGGCGCAGAGTGTGCAGTCTGGATGGCATCAGTCTCAAATTTCTCCATGAAAATGTTGGCTACAACTGGAGATAGGGGGGAGCCCATTGGGGTTCCCTCAGTTTGTTTGTAGAAAGTTCCATTCCAAGTGAAGTATGTATTGGTTAAGCAGTGTCTCACTAAAATAAATACATTATTTTACGAAACTACTTACATTATTTTACGAAATAAATACATTATTTTACGAAATAAAAACATTCTTTTACGAAATAAAAACATTATTTTACGAAATAAATACATTATTTTACGAAAATACTTACATTATTTTACGAAATAAATACATTATTTTACGAAATAAAAACATTATTTTACGAAATAAATACATTATTTTACGAAATAAAAACATTATTTTACGAAATAAAAACATTATTTTACGAAATAAATACATTATTTTACGAAGATACTTACATTATTTTACGAAATAAATACATTATTTTACGAAATAAATACATTCTTTTACGAAAATACTTACATTACTTTACGAAAATACTTACATTATTTTACGAAAATACTTACATTATTTTACGACGTAAATACATTATTTTACGACGTAAATACATTATTTTACGAAAATAAATACATTATTGTACGAAAATAAATACATTGTTTTACATAAATAAATTACTTTCTACCTTATTGACTTTTACATAGGTAGAAAAAGAATTTTGATGTAAAGCTTTGGTGACTGCAGGGATTGATATTCTTGGTTCTTTCGGAAAAAAAATATATTGTTGGGGTTTTCACACCTGATGATGATTGCTTGTGTTGCAGTCGAAACGTCGTGAGAATTGTATTGTTTTATCTTTGTATTATTTTATTGTTTCCCTTCTACGTGGTGACTTTACCGAAAGAACCAAGAATAGAAAAATTATGTATCCATAAAAGCCTAAATGAGCCTCATTTTCAGGAGGGTCCTGTGTTGGGATTTAGTTTTGGTCAATTCATTAATGAGTGGTTTGCATACAACAGGACACTGGTGAAGCTGAATACAGCCAATGCATATTACTACTATAATGAGCCAAGAATGTCTGTTTGTGTGTAACGTGCGTGACGTCACTCCACATGCCCCCCCCCCCCATCATGATTATTCATGAGCGGGTGGATTTTTACACTCACGCAGAAGAAGGTCGAGCGGAAATTCAAAAAATTGCAAATTCGCTTTAAGTTTGACGTTTATTCGTTGAAAGTGAATCTAATAAATAAGTATACGCAGCAACAAAGTGGATTTGGTGTCTTCGTTTATTTCTTCAGCACTTGAGACGAAAGATAAGTCTTATTTATGCTTCTACATTATGGTAAGATGGAAATTTCTCGGTGTTTTTTCAGATATTGTATCGATTTCCAATTTACTTCAAACCCAGCGACCGAAAGCAGAAGAGAATAAAGTATCAGAGCAGTGAATTTGAACAAATTGAAGGTCAGTTATATACAGTGCTACAGTGAACTGCAGTGAAGTGTTTCATGACGTAGTTTTGTGCAAGAATCACTGCCATTAATACAGTGCTGCAATGAAACGCAGTGAATTGTTTGACGACATACTCTCGTGCAAGATTCACTGCCATTAAATTTACACAAGATACAATTATACTCTGCTAAAAAAAATTCGTAAATATTACAGCTACCATCCTAGGACGGGAAAACCAGCCAGTGAGGGAATATTACTCAAAGGTTCATGCACAGAAGTTCACAAACACACTTGGCTGTCTTACAAGATGGGGCGCTTATATACTTTCATGAATTAATAAATACATGCATTCATGTGCCATAATAAGACAAGGTTGTCCACTGCTGGATTAAAGCCCCCTCCCCCCCCCCAGCGGGGTGGTTTCACCATACTTCACCACGCTGGTCAGTGTGGGGGGAGGCGAGAAGGGGTGCCAGGACCGATCAGATATCCCACCGCACATTTTGGCTGTGGTCCGAAATCAAACCGGGGTCGTCTCGTTCATAGCGCAGGGCACAAACCATGACTACACTGACCCCCGTTACCTGCACCCCACCCCACACCTACCCACCCACCCCCCTCCCACTGCGTCAAGTCAATGATGACTGTACGATTAATAGACCGGGCCCTGCCATGGGAATGTGTAAATTACTCCACTGGTGCAGCACCACCAATGGACGTTAGTGCCGCCCATATTGCTCCTTTGAACGGCCACACACTGCGCCATTTAAAGTATTGTCTTTAGAGGTTTTTGTTTTTTCCAAAGTATACGATATATATACACGCAACGCGAATCATTTACTCCAGTTAAATTAATTCAACACGCACTTCTCTGTACCCAAATAGTGCGGGGTTATTTTATTTGAACAAACAAGCACTTCCAACCGCTACCCTCTATTATTACAACGCGCAGCGCATCACACAACGAACGAATACCCAACGACAACAACAACAACAACGACAACAACAACGACAACAACAACGACAACAACGACAACAACGACAACAACAACAACAACGACAACAACGACAACAACAACGCGTCTGTTGTGTTTTTTCCCCCATCTTCAATGTTTAAGGCCACGGGCTCCCCCTCCCCCCCCCCCAAAATATTTTTAAAAACCTGAGCCCAACATTTGCAGAGCTAAAAGGTGGCACCACGCACTGACTGCTGCTGCTGCCCACACCTGCGGCGGTGGTGTTCAAGCAACAACAATAAAACATAGATCTATGTATATAAGCACCACCCCGGAGGGGGGGGGGGGGGGGTACAAGCCAGCCAGCAGCAGCCGTAGCTACACCAGCTGCATCATCTGGCTGTGTGTCACGCAAGAGCTCTTCGACGTTTTGTGTGTGTGCGGGTCGCAGTTTTGGGTGCCCCCCCCCTCCCCCTTGTGGCCGCACGTCAATATTTGGTCGGCGTAGATGCGCAGAATTTAGCAAGAAGGAAGGGGGGGGGGGGCGGCTGTAGCTGGCAGCCGCTAGGAAGCAGCAGTGTGGGGGGGGTAGGTCGACGGCGAGACGGGCGCAGGGAGAGGAGGGCACGTGCTTGCTACTGCTACTGCTTGCTGCTGCTGTATGTGAGCAGCTGCTAACAATACACAACCACCCGGCCGACAGGAAGAAAAAAATATATTGTGCCTAGTTGCTCGTTCTAAACAGAAGCATTTATTTTTTTGTTTGCCTCCGGGAACGAGTGTTCATCTGGCACGCGCGCGCACTAATAAATCCCTCACTTAGCCTTACGGGACGTAGCGGCAAATGTGACAATCATCATAAATATCCTTTATCCAGAGGAGGGTCACTGAGGTGCCAGACTCTCTTCTTCTTTTTTTGGTACGTTCCTGCATTGGGATGTTTGTAAAGCAAAAAACAATTCCCTTCCAAGAGTGTTCAGCTTTTGGGTGGAGTGGGGGGGCAGTTCCTGGATAAAAGCCGTGCGTGTGTGGAGAGAAAAGACTCTAAGCTCCGCACAGATAGATTCGAGAATCAATTGGTGACCTACCATCTCTTGGCTTCCACACAGCCGACTTGCCAATAACCTCGGGCAGTCTCCCAGCCAAGTGCTAATCAGGCTCAAGCCTACTTGGCTTCCGAGATCTGACAAGATTGAGCACGTTTGAGGGTGATTTGTTTGTAGGCAGGCCACGTTGATTAGCACCGACACGCAGTGTTCTTTATTGCAAGGCCCGCGGGCCACTGGGAGCCACTGGGGGCCTTTACTGAGGCCCCCTGACGAGAGACCCACCGTCAATACACAACATGTGAAAGCACCCCCCCCTCCCCCCCATCATCATCGTTCTGCTGTCAAACCCCCAATGGTTTCAAATGTGTGGAGGCCCTCTCACTGATTATGTCTTATCGGCGAAAGTGCCCCCCCCCTCTGAGAATGAGTGAAGAGCAATGACCTATGCAGAACAGGGCGAACAATGCAGTGGGAGGTGGTCGGAATCACAACAGCTTATTGTAAGGTGCTCAGCAGAAGTTCGGATATCATTTGCCACTCGCGTTGTCAACTTCAGTCTAAACTATTTAAGTCTAAAACAGGCGACCACCTTCCATCAAACAACCAGCTAAAAGTGCAACCAGTGTGGGAAAGAGATACAGTACTGCCATTCGCACATCAGTCTACACAAAAGACAAAGATCCCCTGTACAGCCTTAAAATAATTTGGGGGAAAGTACTGTTAGGGAGCAACTATTTAGGCCGGAACGGTACACAAAGGGGTGGGTGGCCAGTACTACGCCCGACCGCCTTTGTCTCCCGAGTGGCGATGTTTACACACTGTACCAGGTACTCATTTTAGGCTGAGTCGACCTAGAGGAGGCCCATGACCAGTTCAGATATTCGTCACTGGTGTTGGCCATGAGCAGGATTTGAACTCATAGAGCAGCGTAGCGCTAACCGCTGCACTACCGCTCTTCCGCCCTCCGTTGTTGCTGAAGGGCGACTGCCGCCAACTCCCCAGCAGCGTCCTTCACGAACCTCCTCCACACCGCCACCACCTTTCTGTCCGGATGTTTGGGAGATATGAAGGACATGTGACTCGCACATTGCCCCACCGATAGGCCTCTTGCAGTGAGCCAAAATAACATTTCACTTTCAATGAACCTCTTTGACTGCCAAGTAAGACGTCTTCCAGAGTTCCATCTGTACTAATTGGGTATGTGAAATGGTACTTCTTAACTGGAAGTCCGACATAACTAAGCTTCCATGTTATTGTTTACAGTGTTCGGCGTAGTTAATATTTCCCAGCTACAACGTCAAAAGTTATGTTTCGATGAAAATGCATTCAACATTAGCGGAAATGTTTCGTATTTTTTCAGTGATTAAAAAAGAGAGATGTACTGGATTGGAAAAAGAAAATTATCAATGCAACTGCAACATCAACGATAACTCTTTCTTATGATGCTATATTCTCTCTACAAAGGCAACATTATCATCCCGTTGTAAAGAACATGTTTCACGGTAAGGTACAAATTAAACAAATACATTTAATTATGTATTTACATGCAACCAATTTGGCAAAGGTAATACATGTGTATTGTAGTATTAATATACGACACATCACACCACAAATTGATTAAATGTGGACCGTTTGGCATTTGGATCAGAACTAATGTATTTGCACACGGTGGCTTTTGCAAATTATGTCAGGATGTATCAGTGACTGCAACGCACGTTGCTAATGCCGTTCCAAATCTGTCAGCGATCACATGGTTCTTATAATTGTGCTTTTTAATATATATAATTTCCCCGTGATAATCTCAATGAGTATGAAGAATATTTTCCAAGAGGGTTCTGCCATGGGATGTTTGCCGGGTCAAATGTAAGCAGCATCTTCTTTGTTGGAGGAAACTGGAGTATTCAGAGAAAAACCAGGCATGCTGGAAAATAAAACCACGTGCCACACTTCAAGTACACGGGTACGCTGCTCTTCATCATCAAATTCAATTTTACAAAAGCAATTCACCTATTTCGCAATCCTATCTTTTGCTTTTACTGTTTACTTTTGTAACTTGCTGTCCTGTCACGCACTGGGTATATGTGCAAAAAGAGCTTCTTAGCTCATCGGATTCCTGCAGTCAAAATAAACATTCTGATTCTGATAACTTTGAGCCAGTCCACTTTAAATAAATTCCGTAGATATAGGCACTGCTTCTTCCAGCGATTACTATTTGAACTATAAACTATTTCGATTTTGCCAGGTAAGGCCCACTGAGCCATGTACAGTAGCTCTTTTTTTCAAAAGCGACCTGGCCACAAATGATTGCTCAACGAAGTGGCTTGTTATGTGGACATGTACAGAAGCCAAATCCTGTAAACGCATGTTGATTATAAATGTGGAGGGGAAAACCGGAGGACCCCGTGAAAAGTCCACGAGACCAGAGAGAGAGAGACGTGCATACTCCAAATATACATGCATCAGTCGAGACCGAACCCACGACCTCCTGTATACCAGGCGAGGTAGTTCATATCTCGCCACCGTGGAGCTGTGTTCCTCCAACAATTCTTTATTTTTGGCTAGCGAACTCACTGTACACGACTTTTGCTTTGCTCATGTTGCTCATATTCTGCTTGTGGATGTGATTTATTCTAAACATGTAAATCCATTTTCACGTGATCCTCGAAAGGCAATGATAACATCATGGACTCTACATCTTTGGGACAAAGCCTTTTGGGGTGGTGGTGGGGTGGAGGTGGCTGCGTTCCTGTACAATGTTGATGTCGCGATGCTTGCTGCGAAAATTCCAAATGTGAATTTCTCCATCCCATGAGAACATGCCACCCACAGCACAAATAGAGGGGGTGGGGGGGAATTGCATAAGTGTGGGTGAATATAAATTGTTAACTGCCTCGAGATGTTAACTACCTCGCCTGGTATACAAGTGGTCGTGGGTTAGATCCCGACCCTGACGTCTGGAGTATATTTGGAGTTTGTATGTTTTCCCCGTGGTCGTGTGGATTTTTCTCCGGGTGCTCCGGTTTTTTTCCTGCACACTTAGAATCAACGTGCGTTCAGAGTATTTGGCTGCAATAAATGTCCCACGTGACAAGCCACTTCGTTGAGCTATCATTTGTGGCCAGGTCGCTTCTACATATATATAAAGCTATGGAGCTCAGGGGGCTTTACCTGGTATAATAAAAAAATGTTTTTTTTTTACATTTCATTATTCCTCCGTCTCGAGGTCACTTCGCCCCCTGTTTCCCACCTTGCCGCCGCGTCACGCACTGAGAATGCGCGTCGCCCTTCAGCCTCTAATCGCCCCCCCCCCCCCCGTAGCAAGTGGAATTCGTGCCAACAAACGACGATTCTCGACACCGCCGAAGGGGCTCCACACAGCTCCCCCGCCGATTCCCGTCCCGTCACCACCCAAATTGTCGCTCGAACAATCGGACGCAAAATCACCGTCAAAATCACCGTCAAACGTGGATCGTGAGCGTAAACGTGAAGAACCACCGACTCGGCTTCGAGCGCCATGCTAACCGGCGTGTGTCGATGCACCAAGACAGCGTACAGTAAATAATTGGTTGTTATGCGCTCAAGAGATGCGTGCCTCGACCGATGAATTCACTTCTGTGGAATGTATGCTAATTGCGTGGCATTGAAATGCTAATATTACATTTAGGTTAATGGTGTTCTGGGGGGAAAAAAACTGCTCAAATCAGATTTTAAAAATGTGTTCATGGGAAACTATGCAAATGAGACGACGTAATTGAAGAATGTCACAAAGTTATTCGCTTGAATCGTTGCGCCGCTTGTTTGCTAGGGAAATACACTTCTGATTCTGATATCGTGCTATGAACTGCGTAGGCCTTACACGGTGTGAACGTAACTCGCTCTCGTTACTAATGGCTAGAACATTACCCATTGCATTTGGCTACAGATACTTTAACGGTAACAACCGGTATTGTGCTCTATAAAGGTCAAGCCAAACACGTGCTCGTCTTTGCTGGTGTCTCCGAGTCGGTGGTGGATATTCCACATTCCTATGGCAGGAGGAGATATCTGAATAAGGCAACCACTTTGAATGTCTCAACACAGTGCTGCTCATTGCTTTGATCCCATATGGACGGTGATAAATTATACTTTGGATCCTTTGAGAATATACATTTTAAAGCATTCTCTAAATTCAAAACTCATTTCTTTAGAACTGCTTTTTGTGCTTAGTATGTTGTCCTTCCCCCGAACCTCCGATTAGCACGGTTGGCTACGTATGGTGCAAAAGAAGTTCAACATACATCCACAAATAGGTGGGAATTCAGGTAAAATTATTTGTGAAATTGCTCTCCAAAAATTCTGCACCAAGCCGTGATACGTCTCTTTTTAAAATCTGAATACGGATTAAATTATTGTAGCAATCGCATTGTTCTAGCACCATAAATCAGCTTCGCTAAGCCCTCTCACATTCAATGTGGTTCATGGTCCCTGAACGCAGCCTCTTGTAACGGTCCCTTAATTGACGCATTGAGGATGTTTACCTCTTCAGGATGCCCAGCCGCAGCGAGAGAGGGCAATTCTCTTCCAACTTTTTTTATTCAGCGTGTATTCAACGTTACCGTTCGTACACGTCAACACACAAGACACAGTCCTTCAATCGGGCCTCATATACTCTTATGGCAAGGGGCCGTCCATAAATGACGTCACACGATTTTGGACGATTTTTGACCCCCCCCCTCGTCACACGGCGTCACAAAAAGTCAGACCCCCCCCCCTCAAATATGACGTCACAAAGCTCTGCCCCCCCCCCCAAAAAATATATAAAACATGCTTCAAATCGCTTTAAACTATTGTCATTGTAGTGCGTATTTAACGTGGCGCTGCACTCTGATGTTGTAGGAGAAAACATTTATTAAAAAGTCTATTTAATTAAGTAGAACGTGTTGTCTATATTTATTTAAAGTTGCGCATTTTGATGTGACGTCACATTTCTCAACCCCCTCGTCACACGTCGTCACGAATGTCTGACCCCCCCCCCACCCAAAGTGCGTGACGTTATTTATGGACGGTCCCCAAGGACTATATTACTCGAGCACCGATTTCAGCCATCATGGCACATGAGGGTGTGGGTGTAGCGAACCACTCCTTCCACCGTTGTCTACACACTGCACTTTGTACGAATATAAAGCCGATTTCACCTAACGGGGCCCACAGCCTGTTAAGGTACCAAGTGTCACTGTAATCCATGGCCAATATTCAATCCAAGCTCGCCACAATCATAGCATTGTGTGTGTGTGTGTGCTAATCACTGCTGCCTACACATACACACACGCATACGTGCGCACACATTATGCTCATGGTATAATTTGACTTGAATTTAAACCGAAATTAAAACACACGCAAAAAAGTATTATAATCTTGTAGGGACTCTATCGCTCGGCCGTGCAATGAGTTTGCAGCACTGTTAATGGAAAATAAATACTTTAAAGTTGCTTCCAGGAGTTCTAGAAATACGATAATGCGCTAGTGCTCTTACTGCTACATCACGGCCATCATTATTCGCCAGTGCAGATGGCTAAGAGTGCTGCGACAGAGTGCCATGCCATTGACTTCAAAGTTTTATTTCTTCTTATTATGAATGCATCTAAAACCCAGCGGGTACGCGTGATGGGCACGTGCCTAAAATTTAAGAGCGACTGACTTGTTTTGGGTGGGAGGGTGGAGGATTGCATCATTCTGTAAAATAATTTTCACGCGCACGTACGCACGGGCGGTCGCACGCACGGACGCATGGACCCACGCACGGACGCACGCATGGACCCACGCACGGACGCACGCACGGACGCATGGACCCACGCACGGACGCACGCATGGACCCACGCATGGATCCACGGACCCACGCACGGACCCACGCACGGACCTACGCACGGACCTACGCACGGACGCACGCACGGACCCACGCATGGACCCACGGACCTACGCACGGATGAATGCATGGACCCACGGACCCACGCACGGAAGGACCCCACGGACGCCCATCCGTCCGCCAGCCGGCCCGCCCGCCACGACCGACGAGCCAACGATCACCACGTGCAGCACGCGGCGATGCGATGCGCGATACGCCACGCAGCAGTCGTCGTGAGAGGAGCGGCCAAGGGAAGCAACGCGAAAGAAGGGGGGGGGGGGAGGAGGGGGCGCGGCTGAGACGCGGCGCACCGGGGAGCGACGCGTTACGCTGCTATTACATCACATTCAGCTTTTCATGGCAGCGTCGACTGGGGTGGCAACCACCCATGCGCCCCATTCTACGTCAAAGCGCTGCCAGTTATAAAAGCCAATTCCCACACAAAGACGGGCGCCCATTCAAAGGGCCTCACTCTTCTTCTGCCCGTGTTGCCTCCCCAAAAACCTGCTCATAGTCGACGCATTCATAATGCCCTGTGCTGGGTTTTATTACGTTTCAAAATGCAAGAATAAATAATAATTATTAAAGTGTAGAACTCTCTCGCTGTGCAATGGCACTCCAATAAATTAAGCTATTGCAACGTTTGGTTGGAGTGCCGTTCCCCACATATGTTTTTTTTATTTCTCAACCGCAACAGTCCGGCTAGAATAACACACACAGATTGACGCTGATGCTTTAGAACGAGTTGGCGTATTAGGATGAAGGATAGTCAGTGGGGAAAAAAAGTGAAGTTATTTTACGAAACATTTCCAATCAAACGTTTAAGTCGGTGCACATCTCTAACAGCTCGAGACGCGATTTGGCTACGTCCATCGCAATTAGATGGTTAGAGTACTCCGATCGGAAGGTTGTGAGTTAAAATCCTAGTCAGAACGAAGCCCATCATCTCCGTAAGGACAATACATTAAGTACTACTGAGTGGGAAATCGACAGTAAACAATCCATGGACTGGCTCCCGCAATAGGAATGTGGAATTTATGCCATTGGCACAGGGCCACCAATGTTTGCGAGTTCAACCTCAATACGGACTGGAGCAGAAAGAGACTTTGATTTACATTTAAACGCTTTTACGAGCTTATTATTACATATCAATGCCACGTGTTTTTTTTTACCCGAGAAAGCCTCGCTGAATCTCAGGATGCTGATTCAAGAAAGTCCCGCATTTCAATGCTTGACCAATAAATAACATTAATGAGTGTTTGGCATGTGGGAGACGAGAGTAGCTGGAGAAAGCCCAAGTATACAAGAGGGGGAGGGGGGGTTACACTCAACACTGCCTACCATCTCCTGGCCACCTCACAGACCCAAGCTTATAATAACTGGCTTGCCCTTGTGGTCACCCACATTAATACTGTCGAGTTTAAATGCTGTTATCGACGTGATTGTTTCCCTCTCTGCTATGAAGAACGTTCATCGTCCTAACCAGAAATAAACCACAGTATGCTGAGAACAACGAACGCAAACGTATTTTCAGAATTAATTTTCAAACACTTCCCAAAGGGCATTTATATATATATCCGAGTATCTGCTACCTCAGTCTGGGTTATCATCTACATGGCGATTATAGTTGTGTGGCTGACGTAACACAAATAATAGGATGAATGAATGTCAAGACAAGGTCAGACGAATAGGGCAGTGGAGCGGCCTATAGGTCTCGATCTGGTGCCTCAAAGTGCTGTGAGCTCACTGGTCTATGACCTGCTCTCGGCCCTTCCCACTGACGACGGGAGGATAAAAAAAGAGTTTTGGTCTTTTAACAAGTGTGCACAAAAGCGTCCGTGACATTATTTGTGGGAGTAGGCTGTTATTGTGCCAATGTCTTGGCCAAATTTGTCCATACAATTCAAACACAATCACTTCATTTGTCCTGCAGAAGAGGACACAGTGACTCTTTGAAAATGACCTTTATCTGTACAGGCCGGCTGTGTACAAATGTAAAAAAAAATTACGATCATAAACGAAAGGGGTTTTCACAGCAGGGTAAAGAACACAATACGCCTTGCGCACGAACGTCAACGAGATGAAATAACACGCAAGTTTACTTTAAATTAACCTCCAAATGTTTATTTTTCTCCTTACGTAGAAAATCAATGTTAATCTCCAAGACGTGCATGGCCTTGTATCTGCCGGGAAGACGAACTTGCAGCGCCGCTGTGATAGCAATACAAACTTCACATGCTTGTCTCTCCCGGATTAACGGTGTTTAATTGGACAAATAAATTATCGTCTGCCCCAGGGGGCAAGGCTCATTCTGTCACCCGCAAAGCCCCCCACGCCAGTCCCCGATTAGATTCGAGCCTTCACAGAGTGAAAATGTAAGCTATGTATTTTAAAAAAAAATTACTTTGCAGGTTTTTTTCCTCATCAAAACAAATTAAGCGTAGACATTATTTTTATGGTTAACCCCCCCCCCCTCAACCCGCCTCGACAAATTAAGCGCTGCAACAGTCTGGGAGCTAATTGGCAAGGCAGTGGTGGCGCGGCCACTTAGCGCACTCTGCGTTTGTTTGTCGGATTAATTGCCGCGCTAACGTGTTGAAGGGTAATATCCTTGTTTGCTCGACGGAGGCTCAGGCATGGGCAGGGACGGTTGATGGGCAGGGAGGTTGGCTCAGAGAACGATGTGAGAACAGGGGGGAGGAGGGGATGGGAAGGTGCAATTGGTGTTAGGATACTCATTCGTAAAATGAATGGCACAACGAGGTTTTTTTTGTGTTTGGGTGCGCTGTAACAGGATATAATGAATCAGTGACGGAATGAATGAAGGGAAGCCAATCAGCGTCAATGGGCGGCAAAAAATGGGGCTGTTTCAAAACACAAATCGCCTCTTTCGTTCAATAAATAATCTTACAGGAATCACTTTACCGGTTACATTTATTTTAATTCAAAATGTCACAGCTTGATCCATGCTCGAACAAATACCCCGTTTAATTCCAGTTCCAGTATTCCTTATATGGGCAGATCCACACCCAATAACTCTAAATATGGGCCATAAGAAATCCACGCGACCACAGGCAGAAGATGCAAACTCAAAATATATAGACGTCAAGGTCGCGATCGAACCGGCGACCGCCTCTGTACGATGTTCAGTCATGTTGAAAGGTGCAAATCAAAACGAAAGCTAAAGTTTTCATTTTAGTAGGTAAGGCTCACTGAGTTATACAGCTCTATTTCAGACGCGACCTTGGCTAACACAAACGATAGCTCAACGAAAATGGCTTATCGTGCGGAAATATGCAGCGGGCAAATACTCTAAACTTGAGGAGAGGTGTATCATCTTCCGGTGTTTTCACCTTATATTGCTTAGACCAGGGGTGGGGAACGTCCGGCCCGCGGGCCGTATGAGGCCGCGAAATCATTTGGTCTCTGGCTCTGCCAAGGCAACCGCAGGCGGGACTCGAAATTCAATAAATCTCGGAGCAAACCTGGAAAAGCAGTTGCGAGTAGCAACATCATCAATATCAGCTAACATCACACACGCCTCACCAAAGAGAAGCAGTTCCAGCCCATCACATTAGGGGCGAGTTAATTAAATGTTTGACCAAATATAACAGGCTAATTTTTAAGTTGATAATTTTGTATGGCCCGCGAATGATGTTATAAATATCCAAATGGCCCTTGGCAGCAAAAGGGTTCCCCACCTCTGGCTTAGAACAACAGACCAGATGACTGTGTCGTGCAGGAAGAGAGTGTTTTGCGGTAACTGAATGAATTTCCAAGCCAGCAGCGCTGAGATTCCGGGCTTACAATGCCGATATTCCTGTGGATCTACTATAGCAATGTTGATAGTCTCAGCTCGCTCACAAGTGGTTAGGGGATGCATTGAATCGTTGTTAAATTTGAGTCTTGTGGTGTGCTATTCACGGAATGCATTGTACTCTGAAGAATTAATGTTGGTATAGCGCATTAAAATTATGCCGCTGGAAATTCTACAAACCTACAGCATTATGGAAACCACAGCACTAAAAGAGCATCATTTTTTTAATATATATAATTGTTTCTAATAACAACTTCCACTTAACAAGAAATAAAACCCTAAACACATTTGTCGATTACATTACCATCAATAGAGCTGCCAGAGACGTCCAGTTAATAGTGGCTGGATAATACATCACGAGGCTTGATGAGAATGAAATTATAAAATATGTTTTCTGATTACCAGTTAAATGATTACCAGTTGTTATTTTAATATACAAATTATGAGTTGCCTCATAGCTATTGAGTACCAGACAATCCCTCAATGTTTAAAAGAAATGACGAAATAAACGAATTTATGTTACAATATTTTTTTCATTATAAATTGTTGCTGGCACAATGCATTGTGGGAAGGTTAGTTCTTGTGAAGATTGGGTGCAATCCCCCTGGGATAACAGGGACCTTCTTCATTGCTTCCATATGAAGAGTGGCGAGGCACATTGGTGAGCACACTGCAGTATGAACCCGGCCACACTGAGTTCAGCGCCGAGTGAAATATAAACCGGTCCTGGGCCTCCCCGAGGTCGACTCAGCCTTAAACGAGTATTTGGTGGGCTGTGTAAACATCAGCATTTGTGGAGACAAAAGCAACTGGGCATGCTTCTCATCACGCAACCCCTCACATGGCTCACCATTGCAATAATAGGCGCTCGCTCACAGCATTGGCATCAACCAGGCTGTGTGTGAATATAGGGGAGGGATTGTTGCCTTTGAAAGTGTGAAGCAGGGGTGGCCAAACTAACCCGAGCTGACGAGCAGCAAACCAAAATCTTCACTTGGCCGAGAGCCACGCTCGACTTGACACACGCGCGCTCTCTGGCAAGGCACGTCTACTCGCGCTGATTGGCCTGCTGAGCATTGAATTTAGAAATCTGTGGGAGCGCCCTTGGAGTGTTCATCTCCAGCTCTGCTGCCAAGGGTCGAGTGAGCCCGGCCTGCTCCCGCTTCCACTGATTTTAGTTTCCCCCCCCCCCCTTCCTTTCCCGTTTCAAACAAAGTTGGATTTGAAAATTTAAAACAACATAACAATGAACCGCGTCACTTTGGAGCGGCGAACTTGAACTGCACGGAGGGAGCACGCCGCTTGCGAGCCGCGGTTTGGCCAGCCCCGATACGCAGTGTTTAACCGCACTGTGACGATGCCATTGACCTGGGGGTTCAGTCGCACAGTAGCAGGCAATGAGTGCGAGGCCAAGAGGTTTCTATTTTTATTTTTCAATTGATCCTCAAATAAGCACCTGGCCCATGCTGTTCTCAGCAACGGTATCGAGGCACGGTGTTCCGAGGCACTCCCACGCGAATGCTAAGTCGAGAAGTTGCGATTTGCTGTTAGCACCCAAACCGGCAATTGCCCGAATGAAAGGTGTTATTTGAGTGGAAGCCGCGCCGCTGTTTGAAACACAAACGCGAGCTCAGTGCAACTTCCGGGATGATTCAAATTGAACGCTGGATCAAAATTGACGTGACATTTCGACCGTGTCCGTCCGGTGTTCACTGAGCTGCATTGGCTTCCGGTTGCCGAACGAAAACTCTAAAAGGTCACACCCATTGCGCACAAAGTGGTTGACGCAAATGAACCACGACACCTTTCTGATCTCGTCAAGGAGCGTAAACCGTCACGTAAACCGTCACGTAAACCGTCACGTAAACCGTCACGTAAACCGTCACGTAAACCGTCACGTAAACCGTCACGTAAACCGTCACGTAAACCGTCACGTAAACCGTCACGCAAACTTCGTTCACCCTCGCAGCGACTTTCGGCTGGCCGTCGAACAAAGACGGTCACCGCATCGCGCGCTTTCAGATGCGCTTCTGCGGCCGTCTGGAACGCTCTTCCGATATTAGGAAGTCTCTGGAGTGATGCGCTTGTACATCCAGATAGAAGGCTAATTTGTTTAGAAATTGTTTTTTTTGTGTTTAGTGTGTTGTCCTTCTCCGCACCTCCGATTAGCAAGGTTGGCTACGTACGGTCTGAAAGAAGTTCAACGTACATACATTTAAATATAAACATGTTAATGTTTATACGCCTTCAGCGTTGTCTGTGTTAATCTAAGAACCACAGGACTTGGCATGAGATAGAAAATAAGTAAAATTTCATTGACGTTTACACAGCACTACACCATTACACTTCATGTAGCAGGGCCTACTTTTAAATCGGGTATACTTTTATAAGCAATGTGCACAGGTGTACAGATACAGATTTCAGTTCGTAAATCTCGCCAATAACGTCTGACAATACGGCAGCACTTATTTGATGATAGGACTCACAACATCAGAGCCGGCCCAGAGTTTTCCACCTTGAATGTCCAAAAGGCCCAAAGGTTGATTGACTGAACAAAATATGATGCATTCACATGGGGAAATGTTTATTTATAAGGCATGGCTTATATATATAATCTGGTAATCCGTGGCGACCCTCTCTGAGCCTCAAGCATGAATACTGAACTCTAAGAATATTTAAGGTGTCTTAGTCTGGATCACTCTGAGCCTCTGACATCAACAATGAATGCTAAGAACCCTAAAGGAGCCTTAGTCCCGACTCTAAGAGCTTCAGGAGTTAACACTGAGCCCTAATAATCCTAAAGGTGCCTTAGTGTGGCTCAGAGCCGCGGGGTTTAACAACGAGCCCTAAAGATGCTAAAGATATCCAAGTCCGGCTGTTTGTGCGCTCTTGAGCTGGTTTTTTTTTGCGACGTGCCCGCGTTGATACGGCGACTGCTCACCAACTCTTAGGTACAGAATGTGAAAATTAACAAGAAAAATCACGCGAGGAAATTAAAAGCGCCATGAACTTTGCTGGGTGTGACGTTGCAACGTCCCAAGCTGCATGCACGAAACACAAGCGGCTAACAATGCATGTAGCCCTGCGCTGCGGTGCTGGGTCGTACTGCCCGTCATTGCGCACGATGTCCGACGGTTCAGTCCACGTGCTGTTGCTGCTGCTGCGAGCTTCTTCAGGGACGGCACAATTAAAATTCCTGAAGAGACTCCCAGCACTGAGAGAAAAAACATCAAAGTCTTCTTCAGGAGTGCCGCGTACTGAGACGTTTGGCCTATTATTTAAAACATTTTGGTATGCATTGGCACACGAGGGAGTAGCACTCAACACTCTGCACAGATAGATGCAAGAATCCATCACTACACTGCCACTTCTCGGCCGCCTCGACTTCATCCAACCTGATTTGTATAAGTGAGATACTGTGTATTATTTGCATACTTATGCATTCGTATTTTTATTACGATATTGTTATTTAAACATTGCACCGCTACAATGAGTACCATTTTGTGGAAATTCAATCATCTTTGTCCTGTGGATAGACTGTGCCCCTGCCATACGAATGTGGAATGCCCAACCACTGGACCACGAATGAGCGAGTGACTGTTGTGAAGGCTCGTGATACTTCAGAAGGGCTAAGCAATTTCAGCCCGGAGGTTTACCGGTGTCACTCATAGGGCGGGGGCATTCTAAAGTTCTGCATTGTATTCAGCTTCACGATCAACATTAACCACATGTGATCCCCATCATCAGGAAACCAAGTAATTCATCGCGCGAGGAGTTTGACACTCAAGCCAATAGAAAGTGGGGAGACGCCCTCTGCCCGTTATTAGTAATCCGATACGGATTTTTAGCAGGCGGGTAGAGTACAATAGGACCTGTGGTTCTTTGTCAAAAAATGTCCTTAGCGGTAACTGGCACTCTTAATGGCAGCAGTCAGTCGAGCAATTGTAGTTGTCTGCGTGGTTTGTGATTATCTTTTGAGCAAAACGTTATCACCATATTGTAGCCATGGAGATTTTGAGTGCTATTATTACAATTGATTAAAAAATATATATACTCTTCATACGACGTTTAAAATACTAAATAAGAATGTTTAGCTCTTGGTAAATCCACTGTTGTATGAAGACCTTCTCACGGTGCGTTGGTCATGGGTGGGGTTCTATTGACCATACTTCACCATGCTGGTCAGTGTAGGGTTGGCGAAGGGTGTGCCCAGGATCGGTTCAGACATCACTCGCCACTGATGTTAGCCGTGTAGCTAGACTGAAACTCACATTGCCAGATGTATAGAACTGTGCGCTAACCACTGCGCCTCCCATCCACTGCTACGCCACACCAAATGTGGCATAGCACACCAAGTGCTGCTTCCGGTTTCAGCCGATCACCAAACGTAACAAAATTTGCTTTTATTTCACTTAAGTTGATCCAATGCGAGTTCTGTGAATTAAAAAAAAAATTCGAGTTGGACCGCCAATGCCACAAACATTCACCTGTGGCAGGGCGAAGTGGGGTCTGGAAAAGCGTAGCGAGCCAAGTGTGGGTAAGAGGTCGCCGAAGTTTGCGTTCATCTTCAGAGGGTCGACATCTGACATTTACCTTGCCGGAGCAGCCCCATCGCGCAGCGGGGCTGCACTGCCCTGGAACATTTCCAATGGATTTTAAGAAGCTACTGGGAGCTGTGTTAATTTTTAAATAATCTCGATGGCAAACTCATTTCTCTGGAAACGCTTGTTGTCGCACCGAGTTGGCGGTCCTTATCCCAGCACCTCCGATTAGCACAGTTGGCTACGTAGGGTACGAAAGAAGTTCAACGTGCACACAGAGACCCACAGACTCACACAGAGGCCCACAGACTCACACAGAGGCACATATACTCACACAGAGACCCATAGACTCAACAAGAGACCCATATACTTACACAGAGACCCACAGACTCACACAGAGGCCCACAGACTCACACAGAGGCCCACAGACTCACGCAGAGGCACATAGGCTCACACAGAGACCCATATACTTACACAGAGACCCATATACTCACACAGAGACCCATAGGCTCACACAGAAACCCATAGACTCACACAGAGACCCATATACTCACACAGAGACCCATAGACTCACACAGAGACCCATAGGCTCACACAGAGACCCATAGACTCACACAGAGACCCATAGACTCACATAGAGACCCATAGACTCACACAGAGACCCATAGACTCACACGAAGACCCATAGACTCACACAGAGACCCATAGACTCACACAGAGACCCATAGATTCACACAGAGACACATAGACTCACACAGAGGCCCATTATTTGTTGTCCTTCCCCCACACCTCCGATTAGCACGGTTGGCTAAGTATGGTGCAAAAGAAGTTCAACATATCGTACATAAATGCCGAGAGCGTCATTGGAATAAAATGGGGGGGGGGGGGGGGGAGACAAAGAAAAAAAGATAAATTGCATGAAATTGAAAAAATTTTGTCCTCTTCTGAAGCACGTAGGGAATTGCTGGGTAAAAATGTTGCAGGCTCGCTGTGAGGTCTGCACCCGTGGTGATGTGGGAGGTTGTAGAACTCAAATTTTAGTTGAAGGGTCCAATCAGAATGAGTGCTACCTCGTGGGAATGTGAACCTAGTTATCATCTACGCAAACTCGTCCCTGCCATAGGAATGTGGAATTTCAACCACTGGCTCGCGGTTGTAAACGGCGGACGAACACTGCCCGAAGGTAGTTTGAGTGGGAAGCTTCTTGACTTGTTTTGTAAATGGATTCAATCTCTTATGGATTAAGCCTCTATTGTAAATTTCATTTCAAGAATTGTGCTCAATTTACATAGCAAACTATACACTCCTTGCTCTTCTCAAAATGTGTCGTAAAATCAAAATGTTTGTTAACATAATCTTCGTTTAGACTGGAGGAATCCGATGAGCTATGAAGCTCTTTTTCACACATGTCCAGTAGGGGTGGGCCAGAAAGTTACAACACCGATGCAAAAACCAATAGGAGTGCAAAAAATTTAAAAGTCACTAAAAAAGAAAACAATTAAAAATTAATGAAGTGTATAAGTATAAATGTCTCAAATATATCAATTACCGCCGATTTTTCAACGATATTTTGTATTTTCTTCAGAGAGACTGAAATTTGTATGTGAACATTATAGGCTGCTTGAGGCGCATCGCCCGAAGATAGTGCAACACAACGCAAGGCGCGAGCGATCACGTGAGACATTTTATCCTCGTAAGACAAAAATCTGCATCAAAGAATGTCTGCTGCGCGGAGAGTGGGGGGAAGATATTCTCCATTTGAATGATTTATGGAGGTCGCGTAAAGAGCGTGCCAGGAGTGGCGCCGTTAATGGTCCCGGGGCCACGCACTCTGCTCGCCGTGGAGTAGCGAAGAGTGGTGGCGTTGGCGGTTTCAGTGGTGGTGGTGACGGCGGTGTCGGTGGTGGTTGTGGTGGTGGTGGCAGTGGTGGTGGCTGTGGTGGTGGCTGTGGTGGCGGCAGTGGTGATGATGGCGGTTTCAGTAGTGGTCGTGGCGGTGGTGGTGGCGGCGGTAGCGGTTATGGTGGCGGTGGTGGTGGTGGTAGTGGTGGTGGCAGCGGTGGTGGTGGTGGCGGTTTCAGTGGTGGTGGCGGTGGTGGTGGTGGTGGTGGCAGCGGTGGTGGCGGTTTCAGTGGTGGTGTTGGCGGTGGTGGCCGAGCTGCATCGGCATCGCCGGCTGCGGCAGCAGCGGCAAGCTCAGGTGCAAGCCCTCCCCCCTTTTTGCGAGGGCCACCACCATTCATCTCGCACATTCATCTGAAGACCTACTCCGCAGACAACGGAATGGGCTGTGCGAGAAACCATCACGCAACGTGTTGAACATTCAGCTCCAGTGAAAGGAGGATTAAGGCAAATCTTTAAATACAAACCCTTTTTTTCACTCTCCACATTTTTTTCTCGACCCCCCCCCCCCGCTCGCCCCCCCCCCCTCCTTGAAGGAATCTACTTCCGTAAGCTAACTGGAATGATGCTATTATAATGAGAATGTATGCCCTTTAGTGGCCATATCCCTTCTGTGTGGGACCTGCCCTTTGAGTCTCTGCAGCAAACGGCAGATTGAGACAAGTATTTTCCCAGCATTGTTATGTTAACCTCGCAAGCGGAGAGAAGTCGCTCCCCCCCCTATCAACCCTCCTCCCCCTCCACACCCACCCACACCCAACCCAACAACGCAAGCCATAGCCTCCTTCACGATTTGCATTTGAAGGCATTTTTTTGCGTGTTCCACCACCACTGGGGGTGAGTAAAAAAAAAATGTGCCCACAGAGGAGAGAGAACAGGAAAGAAAGCACCGTTGTGGCAACGTGAAAAGTGCTCTCTGCTTTTTCGTGCGCTAGCAGCCCTGGGGTGGATTTTTTTTTGTTTTTTGGGGAGGAGGTGGGGGGGGCTGTTGGAGAGAGAAAATGTGCGAGAGAATGGAGGAGAGCGGGGGTGGCGTGCATTGATGAGGCAGAACCCCTCGGTGCCAGAGGAAACGAAAGCCTGTGGGAAATGGTCTCTTAAAACCTCTCTTTTTCTCTCCCCATTTTTTTTTCCACCCCTTGTTTCTCTTTCTCTCTGGAAAAGGGCTGCTTTATATATATAAAAGTTTTACCGGGGGGGGGGAAAAAAACCCCAAGAAGGAGAAGAAGGAGGAGGGGTGGAAAGGGCCTTTTCATGCATCACAGAGTTCTCGAGTGCATGGGCCTTGACAAAGCTGCTTAAAGTCTCACCACGGCCATTTTCACAATCTCCTTCCAGGCCCATTATGAGGCTTGTGCCAACCACCGCAGTGCAACGCTCGGTCCCTTTGTGGATTTTCTGAGAATTAATGTTTTCTATTTGTGAGGGACAATGCTGATGTCCTTTGCCTTCCTGTGCATATCAACATCGTCATCATCAGCGTAATTAGCATCATCATCAATCAGCAGCAGCCATTTAAGTTCGCCCCCTTCAAAAATGCACATTGGAGACACTCGCCTCTATATATATTTTTTCTGTATGCAGTATACATATTCATTATCATATTTAATTGCATGGTTATTAAAATATTCAATATGGGCCTCTTAACGACGTGGGACCCTGTGCCCAAGATATTGACCACGTGCGCTCCCTAAACCTGACCGGAGCGATGAGCAGCTCACCGCGGTGCCATATGGTAGCAGACGCAACGCACACAGCAGCAACGCACTTTCCCAGAATTGAGATGATAATCAAGCCATTAGTCTTTTAGCACTGACCAGGGTCCCCCCCTCCTCCTCCTCCTCCTCCCCCTCTCTCTTCCTCTAACGGTACGTGCGTGAGCGCGCCAGTGCAGCGGCAGGAGCGAGGAGGTAAGTGAAGCAGGCAGGGGTGGGTGGATGTGAGAGAGAGAGAGAGCGGGGGGGGGAAGTGAATGAGCGAGCGAGCTTGGGCACGCCAGCTCCCCTGCCCCTTCAATGCTGGCAACCTTTTCACCCGGTCTACTAGTCGCCTTGCTTCACCAAGGCAACCGATTGTGGTTGGACCGCCATGTACAGAGGATAGAAACACCTGCTGGCTTCCTTTCCCAGGCCCCAGGGGCCCCTTTTCCTTGGGTCGCCCTTCAAGGCGCGAGAGTTAGCGATTTCCCTTTTTTAGTTTCTGGTGGAGGTTAGGGGCCAACGTGTTGAGGAGGAGAGGGAGGGAGGGAGGGAGAGGGAGGGAGGAAGGGGTGGCGGTGGGCAGGAGAACGAGTGTGAAGGAATTGCGGGTTTCATTCCGACGGTCACCGCATCGCGCGCCTTCAGATGCGCTTCTGCGGCCGTCTGAAACGCTCTTCCGTCCGATATTCGTAAGCCACTGGGGCTGTGCACTTTTTAATAATCGAGATTGAAAAATAATTTATTTAGAAATGCTTTTTGTGTTTAGTTCGTTGACATTTCCCCCCGCACCTCCGATCAGCACGGTTGGCTACATACGGTGCGAAAGAAGTTCAACATACAAACGGAAGACGCGTGTGCATTCGTGCGCCCCAGCACGGCTGTCAATGTCGCAGCCTTGCGGCATAGCGGCATGAACATTCCTCGCTCGGTGCAGCAATGTGAGCGTTTTCAAACTGATAATCTTAAAATAGTTCATCGGTCAGTGTACCATTGCCACTGAGCCACTGAGCAAATTATGAGCTTGTGTTTCAATTTCGCGAATAAAACCTCAATTTTATGTTTAAGGAAATTATCAAGGTGTGTCGTTTGTTGTAATGTACGCCGTTAGATACCCAGCCATGTGAACATTGCAATAGCAGACCCACTTGGAAACTGCCATCGTTGTGGTAAAATGTTGCCAGATTTAAAGATGCCACCAACAACGGACTTAAATAAACAAGACTCTTAGAAAACTAGGCTATTTTAAAGGTACGATGTTTTTTTTTCAAAAGGTATCATTTTCCCATTTTGTTGTAACACATATCTTGAGAAATAGCCATACAAACATGGTACATCATATACTCTCTATTCACTCTATGTATATTTGCTCCTTTTTATATAAAACAAATATTTTGCTAACAATATATAATAATAATGATGATTAAAGCGTATAACTTCAAGTAAAGTAACGTGCTTATTATGTTGGTCTCCTGTGTTTTAGTCCATCATTCCACTGCGGGAGACAAAATGAGTATCCCATTTTGCAAAATCAACAGTGGCAGTCATTTATAGGCACGGCCTTGCTACGGAAATGTAAAAATTCCCACCACTGGTTCAGAGTCACCGACAAAAACAAGCAGCTCCCCACATTCACTTTACCAATGAGACAATTAAATTGAACTCATTAAACACATTAAAGCCGTTGCAATTGTAAGAAATATCATGAGCTTAAGTTTACACGGATTGGTCCCGTTTAGCCAGTTTCCTGGCTATGTTACACGGGAGGTCCATGGTGCTACGGTGAGCACAGCAGCAGCAACAAAACAAGACATCTGAATCTGTATTTGTACTGCAAGAGGAATCCGATGAGCTATAAAGCTCTTTTTCACAGATGTCCGGTAGAGGCGGATAGAGAGCGTTATAACAACAAACAGTACAACAATATGATAGTAGTGTAAAGTATTAGAAATGTAAACAAATCACCCAAACACGTACAAATACAACTAAACCATCCGGATCCTACCAGGCAAAGCTCACAGAGGTTTAGATTTAAAGCGTTCGTGACTGCGGCGATTCATATTATTGGTTCTTTCGGTAAAGTCACGTAGAAGGGAAATAATAAAAATAAAACAAAATAAAATTCTCACGACGTTTCGGCCACAACGCAAGCACAGCTGCTTGCGTTGTGGCCGAAACGTCGTGAGAATTTTGCTTATGTTGTGGCCGAAATGTCTTGAGAATTTTATTTAGTTTTATTTTTATTATTTTATTATTTCCCTTCTACGTGACTTTACCGAAAGAACCAAGAATATGAAGCCCACAGAGGTATCAACTTATTTTTCAGCAGCGACCTGGCCACAGATGACAGCTCAACAAAGTGGCCCGTCATTTGGACATTTATAGCACCAAAACAATCTAAATAATCTTATTGCATGTTAAGATGATTATTATTACAAAGGCAACAACGTCGACATTGCAGTTAACGAGTACAGCAGGGTCCTTAAGGAATATTGCACAACTAGCAAACGAGTTGGTAAACAGTCGTAAACGAAACTCACGCGGGTAAAAACAGTGTAAGCTTAACATGAAAAGTTAGGCGCGGGTGTATAGGTAAGCTCTATATTTTAGTTTAACAGAGATCCGATCCCCCGCTTAGCCTGAACAGGCTGTTGGGGCAAGTCTAACAGTTACATAAACACACGCAAATGGAAGGAAACGGTGCAAACATGTGGGCGCAAGAGGCGCCAGAAGGAATTAGGTACAGGTGCAAGTCAGCACTGTGCTTGTGATTAATCGGGCAATAAAGAGGGGGATGGAAGGGAGGGACCCAAGCTGAGTGGCAAGGGTGACGAGATGTTAACTCCCTCGCCTGGTATGCAGGAGGTCGTGGGATCGCGACCCGGACGCCTGCTGTGTATTTGGAGTTTGCACGTTCTCCCCGCGGTTGCGTCGATTTTTTTTCTGTGTCCGCCGGTATTCCTCTCCACATTTAGAAACATGCGGTTAGAATATTTGGCTGCTATAAATTTCCACGTGATACGCCACTTCATTGAGCTGTCATTTGTGACCAGGTCGCGTCTGAAAAAATGCTATGTAGCTCAGTGGGCCCCACTTGGTAAAATAAAAACAGTTTAATAGTTTATAAACGTGGAGTAACAACGCGGAAACACTTTTTACCAAACAAAGTTTTCGCAAATGGATTTTTTTTGTAGGAATAAGGAGGCTCTTCTGAGGCTATGGGAGGGAGTCACAGGAACTGAGTGGTCCTTTAGATGATTGGCGGATTTGTTTAAGAGAACATTTAGGATGAAGACAGCCCAGTGGTGGTATCCCCAGGTATCTAGGTGGACAGATTTGAGTTAATAAACAGCTTGTAATGATGAGTTCTATAGGGGACGTCAAGGGCAAACGGTGAGCATAGTGGTATGGATTTAAACGTTTTAAGATAGCCTCAGAAGCTCGGCGGAATATGGTGTCACAAAAATAAAATATGGGCAGGATCATTGGCATGAACCTTATTCAGATAGATTCAAGGTGGAATACGGTGTTTTTTTCTTGTTAGCCATGTGGTCAATGTGGGTCTTGAAAGGCAGTTTAGAGTCCAGGATAATGCCTCGATATTTGAAGTTGGCAACCTGCTAAATAGGGTGCATGATCAATGCATTAAGCTAAGATATTAAGGTATTCTTCAAACTAGTGTCATCCTTTTCACTAGGTAAGTTTAACCAAGTTTTGATTTTGTTTTTATTTTAAATGCTAAAGTAAAGACCGTCTTCAAATTAATAATGATAAGTACGATTTTTTTTGCCAATTGCAAATGGAATACACAATTTTTTTTTTAACTTAACCTGAATTAAACTGGAGACATATCCCTGAATTCCATATCTTGTCAATTATTCCCCATGCTTGCTATTCATTTTAAAGCGGCATTTAAGGAACGGTCAACCGATCGCATCTGCAACTGCGTGATGCGCTCAAAAGGTTTGGCTGCAGCTGTCCCTAGTGGCTATGCAAAGGCACTCGGAAATTCAACAGCTCTGCGGTGTGGACAGGGAAGTCTATTCCACGGCAGGGGCCACACGTTAAGTGGACTTCCCTGACATTCCCATGGGCTGATCATCGGCTCTGAATGCCCTTGCGTCGCGGCCCGCTCGCTTTTTTGCCAGACCACCCTCCTCCTCCTCCTCCTCCTCTCTCTCTCTCTCTCCCTCTCTCCTTTCCTCGCGGGCTTTTGTGGCCGCAGGAATTCCGCATACAGATAGCCGGGGCCCGTACCACCCCGACGGACCCCCGCCTCAACAAGACCGCCTTCAACAACCCCCACACACCGCTCTCCGGGCAAACATTCCTGGCGGGATCCGTGTGGGAACGTGCGGTGAACAAGGAGCCAGGCAGTCCGTACCCGCTTGCTTTCTCATAAGCCGCCCGCTATGAACTGGCGGAGGACAGATGGCGAGGTAATTAACCGCAATTACAGCCTTTAATCCGGCCGGCCCATCGGTGGGAACGGGAGCAGGCAGTGTGGGCCCTTCTTGTGAGCGTGCGGGGAGGGGAGGGCGCGGGACAGGAGGGAGGTGTCAGTGGCTCCATCACAAGCGCTGGCTCCTTCTCCTCCCACCGTTCCCTCAGGGCCCGGCCATTGTCTTCTCCCTCCTCCTTCTCCTCCACGCCACCACCTCCCCAGCCGATCCTGAGGGAGAGCGACAACGGCCATTGTGGGCCAGGACGCCTCCGAACATCTGCGCGCCTTTTGACTGGACTGTAATCCTCCGGCCGTGAGCGGTGGTTCTCATCGCCTTACAAGTGCGGCGCTGAAAACGAAGCGGGACTTCTTAACTTTCACACGGACCACCGTCAGCGCATCGCCCTCTGTGTGCAGCACTTGTAAAACGATGAGAACCAACAGCACGCGCAGCTAGTGCACACGTCTTACATTCTGCCCGTGCGTGCACGCGCGCGCGCGCAACGGCGGAACGCTTATTTACAGAGGGGAATTAAGCATATAGATAAATATTTCCACTTGCGAAATAGGCGTTCCCGTGCTAATAAGATCATTTGCTCTTGGAAATTGTACAAACAATAGTGGCTGTGGCACAACGATGATGGCCATTACCATAGGAATGTGGAGTTTCCACCGTTGGCTCAGGACCACCGATGGAGATGAAACGCTTTGACATCTCGACCTTGACTTGTGAAAGGTCATCTTTGACACCAGGTGAGGACCAATTAAAGCAGCCAGGGCCTGATTAATGTGTTGGTAAAAAAAAACCTCTTTGAAATCGACGTTTGGTGAAAATGGCCTAATTGACAAAAATAGGCAGATACATGGTCCATGTACGATTGAGACCTCGTGGAATTGTGCAAAGTGTCTCGAGTATGCGATAGTTCGGCACTCAGTAGTAGTTATTAACAAGCCATAGTTTGTGGCAGAATTGGAAAATTCAATATCATGACGAAATCAGCGACGAGCAGCTTTGATCGCTGGTTTCCTAAGAAAACAAGTTAAACTTTAACACAGACTGCTATTTCAGCAAGTTACGTGCAGATAAATCAAATTGTACCAATCTTGGTCACTGATAATTCGTTCAATCAGCAGACCTTCTTGGAAAGTAATATTATTGACAAAAGTCTAAAATGACAGTTAAAAACAATCAAAATATTATTTGCAAATCAATACAAAGTAAAAGATATATATTATCATGAATTCGCACCGATGTTCACAATTTACAAAAAGTAATTTAGGACTCAATTAGTAAAAGATGGACGAGCATTTGGTGCGAAAGAAGCTCAACATATATACGTAACCTGCATACGAATGTCACACAAATGTGTACGTATAATGCCATGCCCAATTGTGTTATTTTTGTACCAGGTCTATCTATTGGTACACAGTCACACAGCGGATAAGTGTCAATAAAGGTAATCAAATATGCACCCCAACTTTTGTTGCAAACTTAATAGAAAAAGTGCATCTTTCAAATCTGGAGAATCCATTGACAAACATCGGATCTCATTAGATCCAGGATGTATTAACCTAAAGTGATCCCCTGCTAAACACATTTATTGGTGGACATTGGTAATAGGTACAGGTAATGGTAATATATGTTGCTGTATGCGCATCGCAGAGGTGGACTTACACAAAGCATTGATTAACACGTGTCTGGGCATTGAAGTTTAGTGAAAGTGGAAGATCCCTGGAATCTCAGTGCACAATAAGGTAAACAACTTGAACGATGGGATTAACATGCGTGGCGGGAAAAGGCATTGCTGACAAAATCAGTAAGAGAACTGTGCAATGGTTAAGGCACACATGTAGGATTGGGGCGGGCAAGTAAGTGAGACGGGCATTGGAACCGCCAAGAGCAGACCCAGAGCCAGACAGCGGACCCCGAAGCTCGCGTGTCAGCAGATGAAGGACCTGGTCTAAGGAAGCGATCACGATCTGTGGGCGGCATCAGCAGCACTGTCCATGATGATGCTCCCCCTGACATTGACTTGGTATGCAAAACATTAGGGCCACTAATTGCTTGCTGTAGTAAGAAAACGGATTCGACAATGCCGACTGCATTTCTTCAAAATGCCTGCGCAATTCTGCAAGCTAAATTAATGATGCGACGCAACTAACTGCGTTCATCAACTAAACTGTGCAGTGCCATGCTATAAAATGTTGCATTGATCCATATATCTTCATAATAACAGATTATCCATATATCTGTTGGCAAGACAGCTGGACTCTAACGTGGTTATCGAAGTAATAATTATTAATAACATCATCAAGCGCCATTTGCCACTAAGTGACGGTGACGTCACCGCCGTGCGTGTGCCAGGCTACGTGCACTTTAAGGCCTTTGTTAATAGTGAAGTATGGTCAAACAACCCCTGTGACTGACATGGCATGGGGAGGCCTTAACCCAGAGCGGATTGACATGCGGCTGTACATTGTTACAGTGACCACCAATTACACATGTATGGAGTATTGTAGGCTCTGTTTATGTTTTATACTACTTTTAAATAGTATTTATATTTTTGCATTTATTTTATACATTTAAATGTCATGCAATGTTTTGGTTTGTAAATGAGATCAGATCCGGGGACTTTTAATTGTTATACAAATTTACTTGAAATGTTTCCGTTTCACTTTTAGCCCACTTTTATATTTCAGTCACCAGTTCAATTTTAAAAATGTCCAGCTAAACACAACACTCACCCACACGATCCATCGCTGTCCGTAGGTCACGCTGAGCTGTCACCTCTCTGTAAACCTCTTGCGAGAAACGCCAGGTTGCAAAGCCAGTGTAATGATGAAAAACGCAACAATCTACTACAGAGCACGCAAACGTTCTGAGACATCTCAATCAATTTCACTTTTTGCTCAAGATATTTATCATTCGTGCTTCAGTGTATCTTGTTTTAACCTCAGTCAATGGAATCATTACTTTTCGGTTAACATCATTTAGGTTTCACTTAAATAACACTGAGGCCACCCTGATACTCTACTGACGTTGCTGGCCAAGAGTTGAGCGTAAATCTCTCCAGCAACAAAAACGCTTCCACATAAAGGCGGAGCGAGCTTTCGGGACCTCACCTCGGTCACCAGACAGCAGACAAAAAGCTCCCACAGACCTCACAGGCCAGCTCTCAGCTTGTGACACGTTTTAACTAGCCTGTGTGCTTACCGCTGGCACACAGCTGTGATGTATGCCCCGTTTGTGTGGCTGATATATGGAGTCCACTTCTCCGACCCTTCTCCCCCACTCATTTCCTCAGCTCATATTCACCTCTCTCTGCGTGCGAATTATCGCTGCTGTGGCATTTTTTTGAGAAGCAAAAAAGTAAAATCACCGGTTCGGCAAAGGGGGGCTTCACACCTCTGCAAGAATAAAAGTTGTCGGACCGTCAAGAATGTCATTGCGACATGTCGCTATTGCATGCAGTTTTCAAAGATGGCAGTTTTGGGCCAGTTGTGAATGGCACTCAGGTGCTGTGCTCCAGCAATACGCAATGACGGGGACATTATCGTCTACTTTTCGGGAGACAGTGTGCTCTGTGAAGTCCCCACAGGAAAGCACGAGACAGCAGGGGAATCAAACCATCGACCCCATGCAAAGTGGTTCAGTGGTAAGTAATGGCCGCACCACGCTTCTCCGGCTGTCGTTATTTTGAGGGGCTCTCCTCCGCAAGTTGACGACGCATTGCTTGACAATCCATTCCTGAGCATTCGCTGAGGCGTCCTGTCACGCGTCTTCTGACGGACGCCTGTGCTGTTAACGCCCTACTGAAGACTGTACTATCTTTTCAGCGAAATTGCAACGCGGTGGGCTAAACACAGCCAATGGGGCGGCAGTCTCCTATGAAGAGTGTGGGCAATGAGATTCTATTGAAAACTTATTTAGATGTTTGGCGTACGTCTTTCTCATGCGCAAACTTGGCAAGGATCAAAGGTCACCGTGCGGAGCTCTAAAGGAATGGACAGTAATTCAACAGCAGCTTTGTGCACGTCTGCGTGACAGACACAGTTTGGTTCCCAGGAGCCGCCACTTCTAAGGTTGTTTTGCTTGCGCGCCGATTGAAGCTCCATCTCAGCTTGCACGTGAAAGTGTGCTACGTTTGTAAGACACGGCGAATGTCAAAAAACAGAAGTGAATGCTAAAGATTTGGATGGCTCGGTTGGATTCACGGCGTGCAGGGAGTCAAGAGTCGAAGCATCTCTGCTCCAACGAGCATCAGGCTTTCACTCGTCTCGGCCAGTGGTGGAAGCTGTGAGCCAGTGGTGGAAATTCCGCATTCTTATCGAGAGGCCAGTCTCCGCAAAAGGACAACCCTTGATTGTCTTCTACGAAAGTGATGCTTAATTGCCACCCGTGCATGCTTTACGTTTGTCCACTCTTCCGCTCAAAGGAGGGAACACCGCAGTATACAATTTTAAGTTTAAGATGCCATGGAACGGTGTGAATGTGGATTTCAAACAGATCAACATTATTTCATACAGAAACAAACATGAATGAGGTACCGTTCCCTCGTGTAGCCTTAACAGACTGTTGGGGAAAGTGTTGTTAGCGAGCACCTATGAAAACCGGCACGGCAAACGAGGGGGTGATTGGCCAGAACCATGTCCAGCCGCCTTTATCTCCATAGCAGCGATGTTACCACACTGTATCAGGTACTAATTTGAGGCTGAGTTGACCTAGGAAAGGCTTGCCATGGCGGTGTACATTATTCAGACAATCCATCATTGGTAGTGACTGTGAGCTAGAATCGAACCCGGATCGCCGGATTCGTAGTGCTGTGCGCTAACCATTGCATTGCATAGCAACACGCATTAACACACACCACACAAATGTTTATTCTTGTTTTTAATTTGTCTAACAAACAAATCTATGTTTCGAGTTTGCTGGCTGGCTGCTGGCTGGGCCACTCTTTACCCGAACAATAACTCTGTTGTTCTTGGCTGCGGGCTGTTGCCACAAAAAAAATAGCTGGGTAACTGGCTAACCATTGAATTGAAGCGAAAGGGCAGAAGAAGTTCAGAAGACAAGAACAATGGACAGCAGATTACTTTTACTACTCTGACCGAGTACAGGATTTTGAGAAGAGTATGAAGATGACACCTGTCTCTTTATTTTCCATTCCAGAGCAACTAGTTTATTTTAAAAAGTGTTTTGGCTCATATCAAATGTATTACTGTCACGCAGTAAGTGCTTGCAACCCCTGCCTGTGTCATTACTCTAATTTGTTACCAGCCTGCAGGCACTGTGATGCCTTGTGAGTTCATCATCGTGTATAGGAAGCCTTCGATTTTGGGTTACATTTGTGCTTGTATTGAACCAATGCTGCTGAAACTACGTGTTCCCAGAAAGCCATGTGGCTGATGGGATGTTGCACAACGTACTTTCATTTTCGTTCTAAGTTGAGGAACAGATATGGAAAGGTTGTGTACTGTCCTTCTTATTTGTTTTGCTACAATTCTTTATTTTGGGTGGTTCTTCAGTATAGTATCCCCTCGTTATTCACGAGGGATACATTCCGGATATGCTCGTGAATACAAATTTCGCCGATAATGATATTGGCCTACGAAAGAAGCTAATCTTTTTAACTAATTACCTTAAATAAATACGTGAATAATCTTTCTCTCTCATCACTTTATCTCATCACTTTCTCGCCTCACATTGTCTCTCATCACTTCATCGCACCTCTCTCTCTCTCGATGCAGTCGTGTAGAGTTCCAGATGCTATTCGCGGGATAGCCAAAATCGCGGACAGCACAGTTCGTGAATAACGAGTGAGTGCTTTAGATTGCTCTCATCCATCACAACCGAGGGACCCCTCCGCGCTGTACCAAACCTACGTCATCAAACAATTCATATTTACACACTTTTATTTCTCAGACAGTGGCCAGGACAGATAAGGCTAAAAAAAAAACCTTGTGTACACGTGATGGTTCTTTTGTGCATTTATTGGTGACAGAACAGAGACCATCAAACGCGCTGCACTTGATTGTGGACGTCTGCCTGTATGCATACTCTATACATAATCTATACAGAATCTGTATAGAGTGGTGCTGGTTTAGTTGTAAGACACAAGCATTAGCTCCCCTGAACAACGCACACACCTTTACCCAAACTCAAGCATTAATACTTCGCGATTCTACGAGGTTGCGTCACCTGATTTTTTTCGCGTGCAATTTCGCTTTACAAGTGTCACAATATAGCCCCTGCCGTGTTGATGCTCTGCTATTCTGTTGCCAGTGTGCAGGCTTGTTGTGTTTGGAGGCTTGGCTCCACGTCTTTCCGTGTCGCACACTCGAGGTGCGCGAGTCGTGATGATAAAGCCCTTGTGTGGCACGTAACCCATTCACTATTTGCGTCAAAGACTAAAACAAATATCCCCCGTGTCGCCTGAACAGACTGTTGGGGGCGAGTGCTGTTAGCGAGTAGCAACCTATGAAGGCCGGCACGGCACGCGACGGGGTGGGTGACCAGCACCACCACGACCGCCTGTATCTCCTGAGCGGCGATGTTTTTACACATCGCACCAGTGAACTCAATTGAGGCTGAGTCGACCTGTGGGCAGACCGGGACCGGTTCAGACAATCTGCACTGGCGTTGACCGTGAGCGGGAATCGAACCCGGGTTGCCGGATTCGTAGCGCAGGGCGCTGACCACTACCACTTCCCACGTTGGCATCGCTCACTCTCTGACCCTCAATATCCAAGTCGTGGACACATCGAGAGCTCCGTTTGGACGCACGCAAAACTTCCCCCCTGTGGCATTATCGTGAAAAGGACATTGCACGAGAGTGCGATGAAAGGCAAATCACCCCTCGACCGTGTCCACGCAGGCCAGCTTTAATAAGCGAGCAAACCTTTGTGTGTTTGCGTGTCGCTGAAAATGTAAGTTACTCAGAGCTTGACGGCGATTAAAAGCCTGCACACGAGTGAGCTTGAGTAAATGATTAGGGGGTTTCATTTCCTAAATCTGATTGGAGAGACGAAAGTTAATCATCCATTCGGCGTGGATTGTGAATGGTCAAAGTGCATCTGTTCCACAATTGCTATGAGGTCAACTAAACTTCCTGTATGGTTGAGTCGAGAGTCAAATTACAACAGCTGGTTAAGCTGATACAATAGAGGGTGCTTCAAAAGAACGTTAACACTTCGGAGAATTTGCAACAACGCCACCACGAGAAATTAGCCTCCAGGCTCTGGAGACCACCTGGTGAAGATTCCAGGCAACGTGTTGACAACGATGGCGAACAAGTGGGGACTCTGACTTTTTGAAACTATTAACATACCATTTGTTACCATGTTACAGTGTATTATCCGTTCCTTTTTCATTCAAAACGACAGTCCCACGTAATTGTTAATATATTTTTGAAGCACCATGTGGTTGCTGAAATATATCATCTCACCTGTGTTCCTGTAACATACAACAATGTAGGTACACCTGATCCTCGCTCTGCACGGGGGATGCGTTCTGAGACAAGGCAGTGCATAGAGAAGCTCAATTGTCCAGAGAACAAGGGGGGTTATGTTCCAGACCCCCCCCCACACCCCACTACAGACCCAGTGTTCTCACTCCAAACTCACTCATTCACATACAAACCTCGATCAAGGAATTAACTACTGTATAATCATGCAACATGAAACTATAACAAAGTGTTGTACTCACCAAAACAGGCTGGTAAGCTACGAACACTAAGAAGGAGGTGTTGGGTGAGTTTAGCGCTGGAGTAGACAAGGGAGAAATGCCAGGTGCTCAACAATCATTGTTGTTATCCCATTTAAATATTGTCAACAACAAAAAAAGCTAGCATCAATTATACCAGCGGCAAGGTCAGACTCTGTACTACAGATCTTTGTCCAGGCAAAGTTGCTGTGCACTCAGCGATTCTGCAATTATAATTAACTTCACCCGCTCATCCCGTTCAACTGCGAACCGGAAACCCGTTGCCTTCCAAAGTATTGGAAGTGCAATTTAAAGCTTTCGTGACTGCAAGGATTCATCTTCTTTGGTTCTTTCGGTAAAGTCACGTAGAAGTACCTTAAACACCGCGCAGCTGCGAATCCGTGGAGACAGAGGCCGTGCATTGTGCAGGTCATGTGTACAGATTCAGAATCGGAAGAAGTATATTTTCTGGAGGAATCCGAAATACATCTCTTTTTCAGAGATATCCAGAAAGGAGTGGGGGGGAGGGGGGTCAAAACAATGATCATGAAAATTACACTTTCACGAGAATGTACAACGGATCCATTCCCCAAGCGTACCTGACAGCTGTGAAAAAGAGCTTTATATCTCATCGGATTCCCCCAGTATAACACTATAAATAAATATTATGATTCTGCACGGCAGTTGAAACACTGGGCAAGTTTATTCAAATCGTTACCCCCCAACCACTGATGTAGCGCTGGGACGATTAGTCGATAAGGGAGCAGAATTGATTACAATTTATAACTGTGATACTTTTTTGTATGGTTGATTACTTTGTCCCTTTAAAAAACAGGGGGCATCCCCACATCCTGACAGCGAAGGCGAGAAACCCCCGTGCAAGCCACGCCCAGCGCGAAGCAGTTAATACCGGTGACATCACCAGGCCCCGCCCATCACCTCCCATCCAGTGGCACACGTGGGAACAGAAATGAGACTTTTTTATTGAACTAGTTTTTTTTAATTCTCCGGTTAATCGAGTAATCGAACCGAGAATCGGTTATCGATAACTTGGATAAGTGTGTAGCCCAGGTCTATTTGTACGTATTTTTTGTGTTCCAGTGGCCTGTTGTGGTGGTGGTGGTGCGTTAAGAGCGGAGGTGCAGCGGTTAACGCGCTGCACCACGAACCAGGCGACCTGAGTTCGATTCCTGCTCACAGCCACCAATACCAGGGATGATTATCTGAACCGGTCATTGGCCTCGTGTAGGTTAACTCAGCTTCAAATGAGTACCTGGTGCGAAGTGTAAACATCGCCACCGGGGAGACAAAGGTGGCTGGGCGTGGTGCTGGTCATCCACCCCCTCGTGTGCCGTGTCGGCCTTCATCGGTTGCTTGCTATCAGCACTTTCCCCAACAGTCAGTTGAAGGCTATACGGGGGCACTTTGCCTTTAGCGTGTTGGTTGGAATTGTCATTGTGATGGTGACATTCACGCATGGATATGAGTCACCTGGCAGTGGTTGTCGTGGAAACTAAATTCATCCATTTATCCGCTTATTTGCATGGATAAGAGTACATTTTTGATAACATCCACCGATTTGGCCCACATCAGTCTTGAGAGAGAAGTTCTACTGCATACAAATGCAATACCAAGTAGGGATATGGTAACCAAGGTGATATTGTACAATATCCTAATTTAATTCAGTGACATCCGTGGTACTGGAAAAGTATGCACGAATGTTTGTAATCTGTCCCCGTGAACGGCTTATTGGTTGTAAATGATTAACGGATGGACTTCCACGAACGAAGGCAGTATTTGTGTTAAACATTACCTCTTTCCGATCACAGCGCCATGGGAATTTTGTACTCGACAAAATAATGTGCAACGACATTTTATCAACCCAGAAGGGATGATGGATTGGGTTGTAACTATTAACTATTTTTACTTTACTAGGCAAGGCCCGCTAAACTCTTTCGCTGGCCACAAATGATAGCCCCAACTTATTGTGCATCATATGTGGAAATGTATGTCAGGCAAACACTTTCCAGAGAGGGAAATCCACGCCACCACGCTGGAAAGAAAGAAATAAAGAGGAAGAGAGAAGACGCGCCAACTCCCGAGTGTACAAACATGCGCCCAGGGTCGGGTTCGAACCCAACTCGTATCCTAGTAGACATCTCGCCACCCACCGAGACGCGGTCGCCAGCATAGCACAGGTGAATTGCCGCTGCAATATAGCGGTAGCAGCAGCAGCTGATATGATGGCTTCTGGTGTGCCGCTCTTATCTCTAAGCCCGTGCTGGGGCGGGGGGTGGTCTAACAATAGACGCGACACTGAGGTGCAGGGGGGAGGGGGAAGGGGGGAGGGGTTAGGGGGGAGGGGTTAGGGGGGAGGGGGAAGGGGGGAGGGGGAAGGGTTAGAGGGGAGGGGGAAGGGGGAAGAGGGGAGGGGTCCCCTCCGAGCTCCCCCAACCCCCGCCACCACCTTCCCCCCGTTACCCCGCCCCTCGCCCCCGCCCCCCTCTCACTCGGCACGCGCCGCCGCGTTATGGGACGCGTATCGGGAGGGGCGGGGGCAGGGGGGGAGTGGGGGCCTGAGGGAGGGGTCACGCGTCTGGCGCGTGCCGAGACGCGTTTCGCGCCAAAAAACAAAGTTTTGCGAGGGAATGTTTTTCTTAGTAAATTGTATTAAATAGCGTATTCGTATTCTGTATCTTATTGCGGTTATTATATGGTACAGTATCTATGTCAAGAAAACTCGTAGAGTTAATAATAGTCATCAGTAAGCCTGTCGGGTAATTTTCACTCCATGAATTGAGGTCAATGTGTGGTCCAGTATTGTACATACGAGGTTAATCTAATGCATATATATATCCTTAACGAGGTTTACATTGCAACATAAAACATACATTTACGTGCTTTTTCCCAGTCATACAAGGCGGGTTAATTTCACCTCACCTGATTATAGTTACAATTGCTGGACTAAAACTATTACCTGCTCTAAATAGTTAAAGTCCTAACTCCATAGGCACACACCTTTTCTAAATACCGCTATACATATCCAAAGGCAAGTGCAAATCAAATGACAGCGATGATGATGATGACGACGACGACATTAAAAACCACATCAAACAATTCATTTAGGCTGTCGAAATCAAACAAGAATTAAAACCGGGTGGTGTGCTCTGAATTTAAAGGGAAAAAATGCAAAAGTCCGTGCCAGAAGCTAGTTTTGTGGTTGGATCCAAGTGAATTGAATGGGTTTATAATGGGAAAACATGAGGACAAACGACCGTCATTTCATCCCCTGTAATGCGATAGTCTCCGCCGAACACTTCCGATTGCAGATTTACCAGGATTTGTAAAAAAGGATTTTAGAGATAAATTCTCGCAATTAAAGGTTTAAACGAATGAAGGGATTTATTTATTTATTTTCTGTGTGTAATATCAGCTGCACGCTTTGCGATTGTGTGCGGTTTCTACAATGCGGCGCTTAATGCTCTCGTAAATGTGTGGATGTTTCGATTTAAAGCTTTCGTGACTGCAGGGATTCCTATTGTTGGTTCTTTCGGTAAAGTCACGTTGAAGGGAAATAATAAAGTAATACATAATAAAACATAATAAAATAAAATTATCACGACGGCTGCTTGCGTTGTGGCCGAAACTTCGTGATAATTTTATTTTGTTTAATTGTATGTCATATTCTTAGCTCTTTCGGTAAAGTCACGTTGAAGGGAAACAATAAAATAATAAAATATATATAAAACAAGAAAAATTCTCACGACGTTTCGACCATAACACAAACGGTCGTCATCAGGTGTGTCGGTTCGCATTAATTTATTTATTTTTGAACGGTGTATTTATTTTAAAAAAAGACATCTGGCTACCATGAGAGATTCGTTCATGAGGCTATCCACATATACAAGCACAGAGACAATTTCAACCGAGAAGATGGATTCTGGCTTAGCAATCATTGGAAGGATTTGATAAACCATTTCGGGTCTTAATTGTTGACGCTTACGGTGGCTTTCAGACAGCATACATTAATTTTTCGTCTCCCCCCTCCTCTTTTCAGAACATAGATGGACTCGTCCTTCGAAATAAACTGCCAAATCGCTGCGCGTGGCGCTGACGTTTTTTTTATAAATAAATAAATGCACCCTTTTAAAAATAAATAAATTAATGCAAACCGACACACCTGATGACGACCGTTTGTGTTATGGTCGAAACGTCGTGAGATTTTTGTTTATATATTTTATTATTTTATTGTTTCCCTTCAACGTGACTTTTCCCGAAAGAACCAAGAATGTGTACAGATGTTCGCATATTTTCTATTGGCGGTTACGCTGCCTCATGGCACACGAAATATTATCTTGATAATTCCTGAAATCATCATTTACACATCTTCTATCAATCTGTTGCTGGATAACGGTCTCCACACACTTTGCAGTCTATGGGGGTTACTTGACCATACTTCACCTCGCTGGTCAGTGCAGGATGGTTATAACCGGTGCGATGGCCAAGATTGGCTTTGATATCACTTGCCACTGCTGTCAGCCGGGCCGGAGAATTAATCTCAGGTCACTGGGTTAATAAAGTGTTAAAATCCATCACTTAAAACATTCCATTCCACTAAATTGCTGATGACACCCTCGTGCAATGTGTTTACTTTCTAAAAAGTTAAAAACTAATGTTGTTGTCTTGGTTCAATTAAAGGCACGTAAAAAATTAACACGAGTGACATTAGAGCAGAACATATTGCCTTTTGCCTCCATATCCACAGCACATTATTGAAAGGGCTAATCACACGCTGAAGAGGACTGCGTTCAGCCTCGATTTCTTGTTGGGGCAAAATTCTGTTTAGTGAGCAACGATTTAAGGGTTGGCACTTTACAGGAAGGAATGGGTGTGCAATGCTGGTATAGAAATTGGAGTCTTTTTTTTGTTGACAGAAAGCCTTCATATGCAGAAAAAAATCCGTAGACAGCTGGCCAAAATATCAACATTTCATGTTTAATGGTGACACTTCACAGAAATAAGTAGTGGGGCAAATGTGCATTGCCATCCACCTGTTTGTATCTGAATTACACAAACTAAGAGTGGACCGTGCCGAGGTCAAATCTTATTCCCCTATTCTGTAAAATGTATCTTGTGTTGATATGGGGAGTGCTGTTTACGCGTCTTATTATCCGCACCTATCCACAATTACCTGATATATACATGCTTATCGATAGATAAATGTGAAGAATTGTATGAATATGTCAATATGTATGCACATTACAGCATAAGAGCTGTTCAGAAGAATCATAATATTTATTTACACCGGAGGAATCCGGTGAGCTGTGAAACTCTTTTTGACAAATGTCCAGTAAAGGCAGGTGAGCAAGTTGAACATATTTGCTGAAGACGAATATCAGAAGTAGTTATTCAATATCACATATAAATCCCTAACAATGTTTCTTTTATTAGAGTAACGCAGAGAGAATTCCACAATGAGTAGAATTTGTATTCAGTGTTGTTTTTTTAGCATTGCTTCCCAAACCAGTACATTGCCTTCTATCGCGTAGACTGTAAGAGGCAAGGCTAAATTCCATTGCACATACCTGAAATCCTACCCGTGTTGTTGTGTGTGTGTGTTTTTATCTAAGCATGTTTATTCCACTGTTTTTTTTGTGGGCCTTATCAAAAGGACACAGGAATTGTTTTTTAAGTCCTACCTTTTTTGTCTTTTCTGATCAATGGCTTTATAAACAAGCAGTTATCTCGGGTTAAGCAGAGATGTTTATCTCAAATGAGCGCCCTGGGGATTAATGGTGTGATTGACTTTCGTTCCACAACACAATGGGCTAGCTTTGGCGAGCTCATTTTGTGATAGTGTCTGGTCACACAGTAGGATTCGCCCGAGCCCATTATTAAGAATAACAGCCACTGGGTCAATTTTGTGCCGTTCAATTTCCTCTGGTCGTCCGCTATCTGGTCGGGTGGCGACGTGGTCAAGAGCACTTGACTTGCAATCTAGAAGTGTGACAGTTCAAATCCCGGTTTGGAACGAAGAAGAAGAAAACAACTCGAATGATCATTCTCATGGGGTAAACGGAATGATTACTACTTTGTGCGAAAGTCAACAGGGGTCGTTCTTTTGTAAAAGTCAGGCCCTGCCGAATAATAGTGGGATTTCTGCCACTGGATCAGGCCTGCTATTTGGAGGTGAACACTGTTCATGTGTACGTTTTAGTAGGGGATGCAGTTTCCCTGAAAGGTACATTTTCATTATTAGTCTCGATGTGTCTCGATGTAGCATACTTGACATGCACAAACGCATGCAGAAGCACGTGACTGCTCAACACTTTCCAATATGTAAAATAACAAACATCGAATTTGAAATATTAGAAATGCAACCTAGACAATAGTTTGGAAGTAATACAAGTTTATATTATGATTAAGACAATTCACAAAAATAAAGAAATAATAACCAGATATTTTTTAGGAGACTTACGCTATTAAAGTATGTGCTTTCATATAAAATGGATATTGATTACTGACAATGTTTACAAGAATAAACCATTGTCAATTGATTTTTGTGTGTAGTATAAATCTCACGTATAAAACGCCCACATAGCTTTGCAAGCCATGTTTATGAACACATAAAATGTATACCACAGCCCTGTATTTTCCCTTATAAGGTAGTATTTATTCATGTGTTCAGGTGGTGTATTAGCAAGCATAACTAGTATTCAATTGGTAAATTTGGTTGTGGGGATTGTTTTTCAAGTTAACAATGATTGGCGTATTAAACGCTCACACATTTGACAATTGAAGTCGGGCGTTGATGGCACCTGTGACAAAAAATTTGTCCAGATCAAGACGTGGCCTAACCAAAAAATAAATTATCATAATACGTGTATAGTTAGAGACAAGTACAGCATATTCCTTGAGGCATGTTACTGTTAGTATCACCCTTGAGTCTTCATACGTGTGTGTGTGTCATATGTCGCCAGAGTGAATAAGTTGGGTAACCTTGAAATGCAAAACGTTTTATCCACATACAGTTGAAGACCGACTTTGATTGCAATGTCCTTGATGTCCGATTTTGAGCAAAGACAAAACAAACCTCAGATTTTTCTTAAGTAAAGTTTACAAATGAAGATGCTGAGTCTGTTTACGTTAAATTATTTCCCACATCTAAAACCCTCGAAGCATAGGGCCATTCTAATTAGAGAGGGGTCATTTACAAGGAGAAACAGCTTACAGTTGGCAACTCTTGCAAAATGGTAAACAGTGTTTCAACTGACTGCTTTATCACAAGCCCGAGTTTTTAATGTGTTCTGGAAACACCCATGTCTTCCTCGTAAGTTCTGCCTAAAATGACTCATTAAATTATCACTTAAACGCTCTTTATATAATCATCCCTATAACTAGTGGTGTGTACAGTACAGGCATTTAGTAATATGAAAAAATTTCCATGTGGTCAATATCTTGAAAACTAGCCTTTCATGTTTTGTCAATCTTCACATCATGGAACAGGGATATTGTCAGTCGGTATGTAATGCCCTTAGTGAAAATGTGAAAAACTATTTGAACTAGAAATGATTTCTATTTTACCAGGTAAGGCTCACTGAGCTATTTTGCTCTTTTTCAGAAGTGACCTGGCCACAAATGATAGCTCAACGAAGTGGCTTATCATGTGGAATTTTATCACAACCAAATATTCTAAAAGCATGTTTCTAAATGTGGAAGAAAAAATTGGAGGACCCGGAGAAAAATCCACGCGACCACGGGAGAGAACACGCAAACTCCAAATATACAGGCGTCATGATCGGGATTGAAACCTCCTGCATACCAGGCGAGGTAGTTAACATCTTCCCACCGAGATGTTAAATGTTAATTTGAAGTTTTCGTTACTGTAGAAATCGATACTCTTTGGTTCTTTCGGTAAAGTCACGTAGGTAGAAAATAAAATAATATATCACAACGTTTCGATCGCAACACAAGCAGTCGTCGTCAGGCGGAAAAAATAATCCAGCAGTAAAACTGCCGGGCTATTTATTTATTTACTTACTCATTTATTTGCACCGGAGCACGACCGCTTGTGTTGCGATCGAAATGTTGTGATATATTATTTTTTGTTTTATTTAATTTTTCTACCTACGTGACTTTACCGAATGAACCAAAGATTATGTTAAATGTTGCTGTGTCACCGCATTGAACATTCGATGATTCGGCATCCAGTGACCTTTGACATTTTCTGTTGACGAGTCGTGCGAATCGCAAACAAATGACACGTAACAGGGCCACCACGTGGTGGCTGTGGCCTTGCCCCCACGGGTCACATCATTGTGTCGCTGCCCACTTTCATCATTCTCTGCAAGCATTTTGAATATTGACCGGGTTGCTCCTGGAGTCGTCGACTGGCTCACTCACCAACTTTCACATGGCCCTATATATAAATGTTGCTGATCAACTCCGCACCATATGACAGAAGTGAAAATGTCACGTTGCCATGGCAGAGTTCTGATCCAAGGAGGGGGGGGGGGGAGGTTGTGGAGGGTGATGAGGACAATCGCCCCCCACTCGAGACTCCAAAAATTGGTATTTTATTGATATTTACCAGATAAATAATATTGCGTTTTTTTTATTATTATTAATGTAGGGCCCTACTTAAAACGCTTAAATTTTCAGGACCACCTTGTGAAGTTTCCAGATCCGCCTCCGGCAAAACACGCTCGTGATGTTGATGGGAGGATGACTGCTCGGCAGCGGTGGAATGCCACAAGTGCAAAGCACGGAATTATCTTGTACAAATCGAGGCTCAATTAGGAGGGTTAAGAGGCCGTTTCCAATGTGCCTCATTTGATTGAGAGCCGCGAGTTGTCGTCTGTTTATGTGTCTCGTCCCCCTGGGAGAGGGTGCGGCTCTGTTTGTGAAGTTCTTGTAAATATTTAAAGCTCTGTTGTCTCCTCAATCCGTCCCGTGAGCGTGTTTATCCTCCCCCTGCATAGGGCGCAAGTGTTTATCCTCCCCTGCATAGGGCGCAATTATGCAATTAAAACGCAATCTGCACGTAATTATTTAAATTGTTCCGCAGTTTGGTGGCAACTGCTTGAGGATTTGAAAGATAATGTAATGTTATGCAAAGTCTGTAAGCATCCAACTTGTCTTTTTATAAAGGTAGTTTTAGAAGCCGTCACTAAATGTTGACGATAGAATGCTGGACATTATAATAGAACGTGGTTTATTAGAGAATGTACAGCTAGGGCAGACAGCTGTCAAAGCCAGATTATATAGAACAGTAGATTAATTAAACATTACGTAAGACTACAATTTACAAAACAGTATTTTAATTGTTCTGCACATAGTTGCTTTCCCATAGTCACGACAGCTTATTTTCGTCATAGTTGTTGTTGTTGTTAAATCGTTACAGCACTGAGCCAACGCCTCTCACCAAGCGTGTGGAACAGCAGATTAACGCAGCGCCCTATTCATAAGACTGACGGACATTGAAGTGCAGGCTGATCATTTATCTCCAGACGGCTACGTCCTCATTGAGACATGTCCATTTGCAATTAAATCAGTTCGGTAGATTAATGATCGGGCACTCATTAACCCACTCCATCAACTAACTCTGTGGCTGTCAGTCGCCGTAGTGTCACTCATCTGTCGCCACTACCACGGTTACCTCCACCCGTACGGAGGACTTGATACATCGCACCGACTGTTAATCGCACCCCCGTACTGTGTTCAACCACAGCGGCGCCGCAGATCAAAGCATGTGGAGCGGCGTTTCTTCCTTCGCATTGCTCTGGCTTGGAATTCCTTCCCATCCTCCCCCCGCCCCCCCCCCCCCAGTTCTGATTCCCACCTAGTTCAATTCAAGAAACCTATAAACTCTGTATCGGACGCACCTTGAAAAAAAGGTGCCGTTTGTTGCCGGCCGCTTGTCATTTTGGACCAGTGGCCCGCTGCGTTCAACAATAGTGATGAAACAACAAAACCTCTCGTCAATAACGACGATCGGGATAATGAATGGGTGGAGAGAGGTGGTGGTGGTGGGGGGTAGGGTGAGAGGGGACACGGAGAAGGGATGGGGGCCGCGTAGACTGCGCGACGCCACCCCGAGCCGCGCACCCATTGTGCTCCTGGCCCCGTGGCGAACCCCGCGGGTCACCACGAGGGAGGAAATCCGCTCCCAGCCCAGATTCCCAGCCCATGCCTGCACATCACCCGCAACACCCCCCCCCGCCTCCCATCACATCACCCCCCTCCTGCCACATCACCCGCACCATTCCCATAACAGCACCCACTCCCATCACATCACCCGCACCACTCCCATCACATCACCCGCACCACTCTCGTTACATCACCCTCCCCCATCACATCACCAACACCACTCCCATCACATCACCCTCCCCCATCATCACCCGCACAACTCCCATCACATCACCAACACCATTCCCATCACATCACCAACACCACTCCCATCACATCACCAACACCACTCCCATCACATCACCCTCCCCCATCATCACCCGCACAACTCCCATCACATCACCAACACCACTCCCATCACATCACCCGCACCACTCCCATCACATCACCCTCCCCCATCATCACCCGCACCACTCCCATCACATCACCAGCACCACTCCCATCACATCACCCACACCACTCCCATCACATCACCCACCCCCATCACATCACCCACCCCCGTCACGTCAGGCTAGGTGCACTTTGAGGACACATGAAGTGTCGAAGGCTTGCTGGCAAGAGGTCACGGAACAGACCCAGGTGCCGTGGGTTGACTGACTGAGATAGCTGGCAGATGCACCGACTGTGCTCCCCACTGTGCCAACTCTCTGATATTTAGCCACCCGGTGCTCCGCTCGTTGTTGTGAGCGTCGCTCCTCCGCCCTCCGTTGTTGCTGAAGGGCGACTGCCTCCAACTCCCCAGCAGCGTCCTTCACGAGCCTCCTCCACAGAGGCCGATCTTGACACCGCTGGCACCGGTCATCGGCAAGTCACATCAACTCCACATCCTTCTGTACCACATCAGTCCATCTCTTCTCTAGCCCGTGCCATGCCTGTTTAACCCAGCCTATCCAGTCGAACAGAAGCTGCTGGGTATGTGGGCTACATGGCCGATCCAATGCAGCTTCGCTTGCCAGAGGAGCTCACTGATGGGACTATGTCCAAATCTTCCAAGAATCTGCGAACTCCTCACACAATCCAACCCGGTTAAACCAAGCATGGACCGTAAGCAGGCTGGTCTGAATGTTTCAAACCGGCGCAGATGTTTCTTTAGAGGGCTCTAAGTTTAGATAAGAGAGGATATAACTGTGGCCGAGAAGATCCGGTGCTTTGTGTGGAGCGATAGGCCAGGTACTATAGCTTCCACACCACGTTACGCAGCTGATGAAAAGATAATGCCACTCGACTGATTCGGAGTGAGGCCTCCGCTGCCAAACCGGAGCTGGTCATAAGGACACTGCCCAAATATGGAAACTTATCCACTCTCTCCACAGCTGCCCCATCACTCATAGGGAGTTGAGGGAAGGGAGTGCTTCATGACATATAATACACAGGGAGGTGCTTTGTTTTTATGGGGCTGATGGTAAGGTCCCATCTCTTAGTAGCATGCTCCAGGTTTAGCAGTAGCATCTCCAACTCATTCTCGGAGTTGGCAGGAATCACCAGATCATCTGCATACATAATATGGTTGATCAATAAGAGTCAACCCTTAACCACACGCGGGCATTGATCAGCCTCCCATTGTATCTGTTCCATATGGAAATTCCATCGGTACGTCCATGAAAAGCTTCTCGAACTACATGGTCAAAGACGATGGAAAATAGTGTTGGGGCCAGATGACATCCCTGTCGCATTCCAAGGTGAACAGGAAATGGCTTCGAGACTCGACCATGCAACCTTATCTGGTCTGCCCACCATTATGAAGGTCCTTAATGAGTGTGAGCAAACGACCTGGGACTCGAAAAGCACAATGAATAACCTAAAGCCCTAGCCCAGTGGTTCTTAAGTTGGGTTCGATCGAACCCCAGGGGTTCGTTGAGTCACTCTCCGGGGTTCGGCAGGGGTCAAGACACACACACAGTATAGCAGCCCGGTTCGTACTGGCAATGTCTGGCCGTTTTTGTCGGCCGTCAAAAAATTGGCAACACACAATTTTTCTTCGCCGCGTTAGATTACAAATATTTAGTTGCTTAGTAAAAATGTGTTACACAAAATAAATTCAGCCCACTTGTATTATTAGTGACGTCACGCTCCGCTTGGCCATCATTGGCTGCAGCTGATCACGCCACATTGCGTGATCAGGAACTTGGTGCCCTCGGTAGTCGACTTGTGGCTGTTGTGATTGTAAGTCATTTGTGATTTTCTTTTAATATTTCAATCCCTTCATACTAACTATGTCGAGCAAAAAAAGTGGTTGGACGAATACGTACAATGTGGATTCACGTGTGTAAAGAAACGTGATGGGAGTCAGCTTCCTCAATGCATGATTTGCAATGCCAAGTTGAGCAATTATAGTCTAGCACCGGCAAAACTAGAGGAACACTTCCTAAAGCTGCATGGAGATGGGAAATACAAGAACACAACGCTCGCTGAATTCAAGGTGAAGAGAGCCAGATTCGATGAAAAGGCTACTCTGCCCGTTCTCGGCTTTGTACCCATCGGCAAACCGATCCTCACAGCATCGTACGAAGTTGCGTACCTGATCGCAAAGCAGGGCAAACCACACACCATTGGTGAAACACTCGTAAAACCAGCTGCGTTGCTGATGGCGAATATCATGCTGGGAAAAGCTGCTGAAGATAAGTTATCCCAAATTCCTCTCTCAAATGACACTATCAGCAGCAGCAGAATAGACGACATGAGCGATGACATCTTGGCTCAAGTAGTTGCAGATCTGATTCCAAGCCCAGCAAAGTTCAGCCTCCAACTCGACGAGATCACCGACGTTTCCAATCTAAGCCAGCTTGTTGTGTTCGTGCGCTATATGAAAGACGACGTGATAAAGGAAGATTTTTTTTTATTTTGTAAGCCTCTTACAACAACAACCAAGGCAGTCGATGTGAAGAAACTCGTGGATGACTTCTTCAGAGACAACGATCTTTCGTGGAATATGGTTTTGTGCAGTTTGTTCGGACGGAGCTCCAGCCATGCTGGGACGACGCTCTGGTTTTGGAGCGCTGGTGAAATCCGATGCACCACACATCATTGTTACGCAATGTGTTCTGCACAGGCATGCTTTGGCAACAAAAACCTTGCCTCCAAAACTGGCAGAAGTATTAAAAATTGTAGCTGAATGTGTGAACTACGTGCGAAATAGTGCTCTGAAGCACCGCATCTTCAAAGAGCTGTGTAAGGAAATGGGCTCTGAATTCGAGGTACTTCTATACCATTCTAACGTTCGGTGGTTATCCCGAGGAAAGGTGCTGAATCGTGTTGTTGCCATGCGTGTGGAATTAGCCCTGTTTATGCGAGAGTACCAACACTGTCACGCAAATTGCTTCGAAAATTCTGAGTTCATTCTCATTTTGGCGTACATGGCATATATTTTCGATGCTCTCAATAATCTCAATCGACAGATGCAGGGCGGTGGAGTCAACATCATCGAATCAGAAGAAAACCTGAAGGCGTTTAAAAAAAAAGCTACCTTTATGGAAACGACGAAGAGAGAATGATAACTTTGCAAACTTTCCCCTGCTGGACGACTGTGTAAGTAAGATCGAAGACGTGTCTGGAATTGGAAACATTTCTGTACCTGGGGAGCTGAAGCAAGCAATTGCCATGCACTTAGATGAGCTCGCAAAGTCTCTCGACGGATACTTCCCCACCAGAGAGACACATCCAGCATGGGTGAGACAGCCGTTCACGTTTAGTGTTGCGACAGCAGATGTCAACGATGAATACCTCGAGTAAATCATTGAACTTCAGCAGAGCCAGCTTCAACAGCAACTCTTCAGAACAACAACGCTCTCAACGTTTTGGTGTCACCAAATCGTACCATACCCTCTTAATGCTAAGAAAGCCCTTGATATACTCACACCGTTTGTTACAACGTATCTTTGCGAGCAATCTTTTTTGAGAATGGTAGACATAAAAACGAAGAAAAGGAACGGACTTTGTTGCGAAAATGATATGAGAGTGGCACTTGCCAAGGTGAAGCCGCGCATTTCTGAACTTGTATCTGAAAGGTAACAGCAAAAGTCACATTGATTTGCAGTAAATATTAATTGAGTTATGTTTTTGCGTGAAATTCATGTTTTGTTGGTTTTGTTTCTTTGAACACAGTGCTTTTGTGTGCAACTGATGCATGGTTCATTCTGTGCACTAATAAAATATATTCTCTACACCTCTGCTGTAGCATAAGGGCAGAGAAAATGGCATCTGTGCAGGACCGCCCAGGTCTGAAACCACAAGTTTCTCCTCGGCATGTCTGGCAAGGCGACGTTAAAGCATTCAGGAGGGAGATACCGCCGGAGTTGTTGTAATCAGTGCGGTCCCCCTTTTTAAAAATAGGGATCACCAGGGCATCCTTCCAATCCTGTGGAACGCATCCTGTGGACCCGACGATTGTAACGATGTTAAATAGAACAGTCTTCATACAAACGTCACCCTCCCTCAGCAGTTCACTTGGGAGGTCATCTCTCCCCGGCTATACCTGGTTTGAAGTTATTCTGCATTGCCCATCGCAATTCCAGGTTGAGCTCCTGATAATGGTAATGACGATTATTGGAATGCATGAAAATACAAGTAATGAGAGCTGAATAAGTGATGATGTTAAATTCATGGTGAATTGATGATGCTGATGATGATGATAACATAAAGGTTTCATGAAAGCTCCTTAAATTATAGCAGAAAGCTTCATTGGAGTTTAAAACTCCTTTTATGGAAGGGTCCTGCATTGGGATGTTTTGTGAATTAATTCGTAAATATATTTTTTATAGGTCAAATATTTATTGTCCAACGGATAAACCTGCACTTCGCGAAAGCAATGTGGAATTTCCGTGACATAATCGGAATCTTTATTTCGACGGCAGGAAGAATCCGATGAGCTAAGAAGCTCTTGTTCACAGACGTGCCGGTGTTGGGCGGGTCGGCTTTGAGCAGCGAGCGCCACCCAAGCGCGGCAGGTTCGTTCGAGCGGGGCGACGTTTAAATTATTCATGAGGATCGGTGACGTTGACAATAAAAAAAGCCAATTTCCTTTCAAAGCCCCGAGGGGAGCTCCTAGGTTGATATAAATGAGTATTGGAAGCTAACGTTCACACGCGTGCCCTGGGGGGGGGGGGGGGGTGTGGATGAGTGGGGGGGGTGTCAGGGGCCGCGAGTCGCCTTCATTTTTTTTGTCGGAAGCGGGGGCCTTGTTCCCTCCTCCTACACCCTTTTGTGGGACCCAAATTAGGTCAAGCCCAGCACAAAGTGGGTCGTCGTCATCCCCCCCCCACCACCTCCTTAAGAGTCCACCGATTGGCCGAATGATTATACATAGGCCTGAAATGCCTCAACTCTTTTTTTTCGTAAGGTTATTTAAATTACGGTCGTGCAGCTACATAGAGCAATCCGAGACTGGAGGAAAGCCTCCTCGTGACTATAATTCGCTACGCTGGTCAGTGCCAGTTGGTGAAGGGTGGCGGGGGACTCATCTGGAAGACCAAAGAACATTTAAAATATAACTTGCCTCATGTTAGCCATGGCCCGGGATCGAACTTAGATCTCCATGGATGGGCGCAGTGCGCTAACTGCTGCACCACGGCTCCAACACTCTTATTATTTATTAAAACATAGCAATGAAAATATGGTATGGGATGGGTTGGATACTCATTTTAATAAATATGAGATCGTTACATTCACAGCAATGTATTTTACAAAGGTAGGCCTCGCTGAGTCTCAAGACTGTCTTTCTGGAGGGATGTTTGCCCAATTCCCTTCACGATTGCGTTGAGCATGTGAGGGGATAACACAGAGACTCACACAGATAGATTCAACGATCCACTGGTGGACTTCCAAACTGCTGGATACCTTATGATGCAATATTGCTGCAATAAAATGCATTACGCGACATTTTCGGTGATATAAAATGAATTACTGTGCTATACAACTTGAATTGTATAACATCAAAATGTGATGGTATCTCAATATCCTCTACATATGGAGGGCCAGGGTACTTGAGCAGTTTCAGACAATAACAAAAAGCTGCCTCGCATTCGATGGCTGTCATTAAAACGACAATCAACGCTTTAAGCTCACGCATTGTGTATTGGTATCTTACCGAGTCCATGAGTGCATGGGTATCTCGAATCACGCCTGCGATGGGTGGCGGGGGTGGGGGTGTGAGATAAATCACTGGGTGCTCAAATCGGGTAGCAATGCCTCTCCACGTGATGTTGTGTAGTAAGTGGTTGGGCACTTGCACGGCTGTGTTGGTGCGTGCCTAACGCGACGTACACATCAGGGACTCAGGCAAACCCCACAAGCACCGTCTCTCAAATAATCATACAATTTAGAACGGCCCCAGCGCGCGCGTTTGGGAACGCGCGCGCAGTAGCGCGGAGGCATAAAGGGAAACCCCTCAAGTGAAAGCGTCGCGACAAAAGAAAGGAAATAAAACTTAGAGCGAGAGGAGGAGGAGAATGCGAGAGAGAGAGAGAGAGAAGGGGGGAGAGAAAAGAGCGTGCTGGTGGTGGTGGTGGTGGTTGGCGGTGCCGGCGGCGGGACGAAGCCAATGCACTCTGCAAGGTCTGTGAGGGTGGGAGGGTGAGAAGGTGGGGGGGGGGGGTGAATAATAAAGCGAAATGAAACGGGCTTGCGGCTGCTGCTGCTGCTTGCTGCTGCTGGTGGTGGTGGTGCGAATGCCGATGGAAGGGGGCGTGGGACTCCGGGGTGATGGTAACGTGCAGGTGCGCGGAGGAGGGGCTCACCCCAGCGACGCCGCAGCCGCTGCGTTTATCTGCGCACAATCGGCGCCACGAAGGAAAGGGCGCACTCGACTTCGGCTCCTCCCACCTGCTGCTGCTGCTGCTGCTGGGCGGCGCGCGTGCGTGCGCGTGCGTGCGCGCGTGCGTGTGTGTGTGCCTGTGAAATGTGGAGGAGCGGTGGTGCAACGGTGAGCGCTACGCTGCGCTCCGGAACCCCCGGCAGAGTCTCGAGTTCGAAATCCCGCTCACGGCCAACACCGAGTGACGATTATCAGAACCCGGTTCTGCGCCTCCCCTAGGTCGACTCAGCCTCAAATGAGTACCTGGTGCACATCGATACTGGGGAGACAAAGGCGGCCGGGCGTTGCGCTGGCCACCGAGACCCTCGTGTACCGTACCGACCTTCGTAGGTGCTCGCTGATAGAACCTGAGCGAGTAGTCTGTGAAATCTTGATTTGAGTCTGTTAAAGCTGTACAAGGGAATCTTTGTATTTGTGAGGGTCGATGGCGCAGCGTTCAGGCCGCTGCGCTATGAAGCCCGGCCACCTGAGTTGGAATTCCGACCACAGATAAATAATTCGTGGGAATTCATATCAAAGTCTATCCGGGGCCTCTCTTGGGTCGACTTGGCCTTACACGAATACATTGTTGAGTGGGTAAATAGCAGCAGCCACGACCGTCAGAAGAAAGCAAAAACACCGTGAAGGCAGCGTTCGATTGAACACTTGTCCCAACAGTCTAACGTGCTCGGGGTATATTTGTATTATCTTTGTGCGCGTGTGTACACAAGAGGTTGTGTGTTTGCACACTGAAGAGTGTTTATATTTCCTTGTGCAAAGGTGTGTGTGTGTATTCTGAGTGTCACTTGAATGTGCACACAGTGGCCACACGTGTTTGTGTATATTGTGCGAAATTGTACACACACGCGCGCGTGTGTGTGTGCCTTGGGAGCGGCGGCTCACTGGTTAGCGCACTACGCCACGAACCCGGCCACCGGAGTTCGATTCTCACCCACGTCCAACATCAACGGCAGATATCCGGTGGGTAGACTCACCCTTAAATAAGTACTCGGTGCGGATGTTTCTACATTGATCAAAGAGTAGCGCAAACTTAGTGGCACAAACTCCAGCCAAAAAAAATAATACAATCCGGTATTTGCAAATATGAAAATGAGCTTTGCCTCCGCTCTGCGAATGAAATACTTCCATAGCCACTCGCGTGTTGGAAAGCCTTTACAGAAGCCATGCGGACGCACGATTTTTCCGAACTATTTTTTTTATTATTCATCATAATATTCATCGAATGCATTTACAATTGCGCGTGCATACCATTGCACTCTGTTAACCATCTATAAACGTACTGAACTATACACAGAGAGCACAAAACTCACCCCCCCCCTCCCCACGTCATCAAAAAAGTGTCTGCAGATCAAGCCAAAAAAAATTGAATTCGTGCCCAACTCACGGACACTGCACAGCGCATTTACACTTGAACCTGCAGTCCACTCCCGACTCTGACTGATGAACCCTGGGTAAAGGAAGCTGTTATTAATGGACTCACTCCAATTAGTGCATGTGCCGCGCTGTGAGGTACCCATCAGAATCGTGGTCGTGCACAAATCCCATTAAACCAACCAAAGCTGAGAAGTGCGCACATACGTGTGGAGAGGCACACGTATGTACGGTATGTTGAACTTCTTTCGCACCGTACGTCGCCAACCGTGCTAATCGAAGGTGCGAATTGCCACCGAGACAGGACGAGGAGGATCGCGAATCATCACGGTGGCCGTGACGAAAAGTGAACGCGTCGCCAGCAGGGATGGAGTGGGCAGCCAGTGGAGTAAACACAACCAGGGCGGGAAGGCTCCTGCGCAGATGGAGCGATGAAATGGCCTCCTCGTGTACAGCCGCGAGAAGGATTGTCATGTCGTGGGACTGTGAGAGACGACGACGGGGCCGAGTTGAACAGGGAGGGCCCCATTCATTGGCACGGGCGTGCCTTTGCCAATAACATCCGGCAACCCAGGAGTATTGCTGATGAGACCCCCCCCTAAAAAAACAACGGTCTAGCGTGCGCTCATTTATAGAGCGTGCTGCTAGATAGTATCGATCTGGAAAGGCCATGCATAGGCTGATGGAATACAACGTATGTTAATCTTATACGGAAAGAAAAACGGATATGTTGCTTACGTGTTATTTGAATATCGTCACAAATGCGTCGCGAGTATCTGCAGGTTTCCGTCGCTGTGTGTACGGAGCATCTGTCCGCCGAGTAGCGCGAACAGTGCACACAGACAATGTTATCCCACGTGCGACCGCATGGCCGCATAATGCAAACCGCATATAGCGAAGTTTGGGAGCAAATTGGTTAGACGCAATGCATATACTGTGCGCGAAATCGCGCAAACTGAACCCACATACAGCGAGGGAAACAACAACTAGAAACTGACCCCTATTATCTTAACAAGGCCATCTCTCAGTTTAACACGTAGGCTTTCGAGACCAATATCATCCAAAAAACGGGGGATCGCGTAAATATTTACGCGTAAATATTTACGCGATGTCATCCAAAAAACCCTGTATTATAGAAGTCTATCTCTGCTGATGAGACCCAGAAGGTCGAAAACGATCCACCCTTTAACAAATCATTACGTAAAATGTCTGCAAAGCTCATACGCTGATGGAATGAAGCTTTTTTTATTATTTTAAAGCGAAGAGACGAACAGAGATAAGGTGTTAGCCAACAGCGTATACTTTACGTGTGTTTATACTGCGGCTCAGAACACCGAGCTGCATCTGCGTACGGAAAGGTGTTTCCGTAGGGCACGCTGCAAATGTATTTAAACTTTTTGTTTAACTTTTTCAGAAGCGACCTGGCCACAAATGATAGCTCAATGAAGTGGCTCATCATCATGTGGAAATTTCTAGCAGCCAAAGACTCTTAAACGCACGGTTCGAAATGCGGGGGTGGTAAAAATACCGGGAGGACCCCATTGGGGCCTTGCACCGCCGCGTTTTGTTCACGTCGCCTCGGCGTTTGCATGGTGGCCCGGAAGGAGGTGGTCTGCGATGTAGGCGCTATTTCCAACAAGGTATCATAATAACAATGGTGATGGTGGTAATTATAAACTCGGGCTTGATTCGCCGCTCGAAATCATGCAACGGACGCCTCACATTCCCGGACAGATTGTTGGATTTGCACGCTGAGCGTGCCCATGAATGTCGACATACTCTTCATTGCTACGTCTTGAAATCCCAATTCCGAGTCTTCCCATGCTCTGCACCTCCATTGCATAATGGGCCAATAACCAAGTCATCGACTAATAACCCAAGTCAACGTTGGGACAACGCTGCCATGCGGTTGGGTGGCCAGCAACACGCCCGGCCGCCTTTGTCTCCCGAGCGGCGACGTTTACACATAGCACCAGGCACTCATTTGAGGCTGAGTCGACCTCGGGGATGGCCCGGTACTGGTTCAGATAATCGTCACCGGCGTTGGTGGTCGTGAGCGGGACTCGGAACTCGGGTCGCCGGGTCCGCTACGTTACCACCGCCAAGAGCAGTTGCACAAAACATTGCTGCGATTCAAGGCGGCGTTAATGACACAAAGGTGGTTTAAGTTTTGTTGCTTTGGGGTCTGAAGGTGGGAGGGAGGTAGAGGAGGTTGAGGGGGGGGTGAGTTCACGCGCTCGCTGCTGCGGCCAGGAGAAGCTGCCCGGCGCGGCTGCGTAATGAGCGGCAGCCGCGTCGCCACGGCAGCCGTCTGCCCGGCGCCGCCGCTCGCAGCGACACATCAATGGCCCGACACAAGCGTGCAGGCGCCGGCAAGTCTGCGCGGCCCTCCCCTGCGCACCCCACCTCTCCCTGCCTCCCACCCACCCTCTCTCGGCCTCCCACCCACCCTCACTCTCACCCTCCCTTCCCCAGCTTGACGCTCACCCTTCCTCGCTCGCCGTACCCCCCCCCCACCCCCCACACGTCTACCACCCTCCCCCCACAACCCCGATGCTCGATTCCGACCTCCCCGTAACTCCATCCCCTCCCCGTACCGTTCCTCCCACCTCGTAGCCTCCCTCCCTACCTCCCAATAACTCCATCCCTCCTCGTATCATCCCCATCCTTCCACGTAACCTACATCCCTCACTCCCTCTCCGTACCATCCATCCTTCGCGTGCATCCATCATTCCCTCCCCATACCTCCATCCCTTTCTCCTCGTACCACCATCCCTCCCTCCCTCCCCGCACGCCCACGCTGCACAGGCGGCTGTCGCTGCCGATGCTCGTGATTGACACTGATCCGCCAATCATCACTCTGCAGAGTAAACTGTCACCCGGCCACCGCGTGTGAGCCCGCTGCGCGTCGCTAACTTATCGCTCTTCTAGCGGTGTTGGCATGCTCCTTCACGCCACATCGCTTGCTCTGTGCGCGGACGGCAAGTTCCATACCCCGCCCGTAAAGTGGCACGTCTCGATGTGCCTTTGGCGTCGCCTCCTAGGTCAACACCGGTGACGATTTCTGAACCGGCCCTGGGCCTCCACATAGGTCGACTCAGCCTCAAATGAGTACCCGGTGCGCTGTGTAAACATCGCCACTCGGGAGACAAAGCGCCGGCCTTCATAGGTGCTCCCTAACATCACTTTCCCCAAAAGTGTGTTAAGGCTATACGGGGGGGGGGGGGGCCTTTGTATTTTTTTGCATTAATGCCTTGATGCGCTTTTGCGGTGTCCACGAAAGCAATACCCTACGACACTAAACCACGAATGTCACAATCAGAATACGTATTTATCCTGGAAGAATCCGCTGAGCTATGAAGTTATTTTTATCCCACAGATGCCCAGTAGTACAATAATAACCATGAATAAACTCAGTTGTGTAAAAGCTGCCCACCGCATATCTTCCCTGCGCTGAACAAGACAGCCAGTCACCCACGGCCCCGTTGCTTGCCGTGGTGTTTTGTTGAGCGCAGCACCTCAGTATATTTTGGCACGTAAATAAGGGACGTCATTATTCTCAAGTTCTTGGAAGGGGCACGGCTGTACGAAAAGACAAAGATCCCCCGTATAGCCTTAACCGACTGTTAGGGCAAGTGCTGTTAGCGAGCGCCTATGAAGGAAGCGGCACAGCTGGGCACACACATACATTCCACATACACACAATTTATACGCGTTTTGCTTGAGAGGTCATTATGGACATATGAGGCTAAGATAATCACAGTTACTCAAAATAAAATTCCGATAAAGACCGGACGCCTGAAAGTTTTAATCCCCCCCTCCCCCCCATAGCAATGTAAAAAAAAAGTTTCTAAAAAATTATATTCGCTTCGTCATCGATTCTAACTGTGAGTGTTTGCCCTGTTTAAACAAACGCCGAGAAGTGCTCATATTCGGCGTTGGACCCTGAAATATCGTTGGAAATTCCACGTTTATATGGCAGAAATCAGCGAAGTCCTAATTGCCCTCCAACCATGGTGGGTTTTCACAAAGCAGTGTCAATTTAAATTTTGTAGGTCCCCAACTGCCGCTAGAGGAAGAGCAATTGGTAAGTATAGCCAAGCGTTTGAACTCAGGGTTTGTGTTAGCCAGAACCATTTAGATCGTTCAATAAATCTGTGGCATTCGTATTACAATCCACGGGACAATATAAATACGTGGTTGTCATAGCGATATGAGTAATACCACCACCACCCTTATTTATAACCTGAAAAAAAAACTAAATCACTCGCAAGGAGAGAGATAAAGTCAACTTGCACGTTTCAGAAATAAAAGTTTTACTCTGGGGTTTTTTTTTGTGTTTTAATCTCAGTTAGTGATTACCTGGCGGTCCACTATGCACACCGATTATACACGGTCCAAGGTTTAGGAGGTTTAATGAAGGCGCCACGGGGACTGGCTGATAAGCGAGTTTCCACCACCACCCCCCGTATCAAGGGCAGCAGCAGCAGCAGCAGCGGCGGCGGCTGCACCGTCCGCAATCGGTCGGTCCCGTGCAGGGAGAGGCCGCGGTGGGCCTTGACCGGCCACGCGACCGCGGTCTCTCCGCTCCTCGCAACGAGAGCCTATAGAAGCCCTCCCCCCCTACCCTGCCCTGGCCATTATGGGCCAATGCTTTAATTAATCAGTAAATAAAAACAACAACAAAGACAACCGACGATGGATAGTCATGTATGGAAATTTAAGAGTGTTTGTATCGATTAACCTTTTTTATTTGCAAATCTGCATGTATCTCAGGAACCGTATCCCGTGGTGTATAAGTGCAGTGCCGAACTATGATGATTCGCTCAATGTATACTGGTTTATCTATCTCTCAATAAGGGCCATTTCCCGAAACGTCGCCTATTTTATATCGTGCACGCATATATTGTACGTTTTATATTCTTAATTTTATTCTTCTTAAAACGTTGTTTTGGCGGACAAAGAGCGCTATAACGAATCAGCGTTGTACGGGACCGTGCTATAAGCAAGGGGCTGCCTGTATATTCCTTGTAGGGCCGCGGTGTTCTAGGCGAATGCGTTGAGTTGTATTGTTACTTGTGCTCGTGCACCGCTGCCAAGGCAGGATCACAAACATGGTCTTCACTAAGAGAACGGATTCGTTGAAAAGCAAACCCGCACCTCCGATTACCACGGGTGGCTACGTACGGTGCGAAAGAAGTTCGACAGACACGCACATACTCACAACTTTGGAAAAACCCATCACCCTGTCTCCCTCCGCTTCTCAACCATTCCCGCACACCTGGACCCAGTCATGCGTGTGTTCTCCTGATCGACAACGCCCATCATCATCATCCCCTGAGGGTCGATAAAATGGGGGTTAATGAGTACCACCGTGTGAAGCTGTGTCGCATGGTAGAACTGTCACCAACAGTTGTACTGTCTCCCATCAGAAGAATGTGGAATTTCCATCGCATGCTTATATGTCAATCTACAAAAAAAGATTAACACAGCTCTCTGTTATTGTCGTTGGGGGCACTGAGTCTCTTGACGTCCACATCCTAGCAGATAACAACAAGGACAACAACAATAACAACAATAACAACACTACCATTGCAGGATAATGAGAAATGGTGGCGGCCTGAAGGCATTCATCCAGCAGTGGATTGACCACGGTGGACGCTGATGGGTGCGACTCGGGGTCGCGCACTCGTAAGGATCGATCACTACGTGCCAGCTATGCCTCTCATTGTGCATCCCACCTGTTTAGATGGTCTGTCACTCGCACGCAAGGACATACCCCCCCTCCCCCCATAGAGCCGTGTGGACTCTGTTGGAGTTGTTGGTAAGCACACATCATCATCATCATCGCGACCTAAATAACGCGAAAGACCCAACGCAAGAAAATCCCTGGGTTTGACCGTGCACGAAGCTCATATGGTCAAACCCCTAAACCGCATCCGCATAAACCACGGCAGCAAATACGGATACCTGACGATGCGAAAATGGAACGCGCGCGCCACCGCTCCCCGCGATAGGCGCGCACAATGGGGGGGGGGGGCATAGCCGCGTGCCCCCCACCTCACGACCCCCCCTCCCCCTCGTGACTCGCATCCCACGCAGTCCGCGGCGTGTGTATCGAGCTAAACAAACAGCGGCGCGGCGCTCTGGAATGCTGCGTAGGCAACTCTTCTGTATTCGCTGCCCGGCCTCAGCCCTAACCCAGACGAACCCTCACACAGCCAAACCATAACTCTAACCCAGCCTAACCAAACCCCAGCCCAGACGAACCCTCACCCAACCAAACCATAACTCTAACCCAGCCTAACCAAACCCCAGCCCAGACGAACCCTCACCCAACAAACCATAACTCTAACCCAGCCTAACCAAACCCCAGCCTAGACGAACCCTCACACAGCCTAAACCATAACTCTAACCCAGCCTAACCAAACCCCAGCCCAGACGAACCCTCACACAGCCAAACCATAACTCTAACCCAGCCTAACCAAACCCCAGCCCAGACGAACCCTCACACAGCCTAAAGTATAACTCTAACCCAGCCTAACCAAACCCCAGCCCAGACGAACCCTCACACAGCCTAAAGTATAACTCTAACCCAGCCTAACCAAACCCCAGCCCAGACGAACCCTCACACAGCCTAAACCATAACTCTAACCCAGCCTAACCAAACCCCAGCCCAGACGAACCCTCACACAGCCAAACCATAACTCTAACCCAGCCTAACCAAACCCCAGCCCAGACGAACCCTCACCCAACAAACCATAGCTCTAACCCAGCCTAACCAAACCCCAGCCTTAACCTTAACCCAAACTAAACCCTAACTCTAACCCAGACAAACCAAACACTATCCCAGCCAAACCCGAACTCTAAACCCAGCCTAACTCTAACCAGCCAAACCAAACCCTAACCAAATCTAACTATAAACCCAGCCTGTCCATAACCCAACCTAACCCTAACTCTAAACCCAGCCGTGAAGAAGGCATGTCGTTGCTGCTGTGGTTTTGATGAGTACAGTAATTGAATCGTTAATACTCGGTGGTGTAACAAATCACTGAATTGGAGATCCCAGCTCGAGATGAAACTTTACCTCTCTCGCTTGTCTCATTTGTACCATTTTGTCCATTTAAGCAGCCACAATGTACAGTTGGCTACGTACGGCGCGAAGGAAGTTCAACGTGCATCCTTAGGTACGTGCATCATGCGCTTTGCCTATATTTTGCATGAATCGACAAAAAAACACCGAGTGTTGCTCACCACGACTGATGCCCGCGAGCCCTAAGACTCCACATCGACCGATCAATGCATTGATCGAGAGTGCTATCAACGTACGTCCCACAGCCACAAACGGCAGCAGTAGGTCGCGCTGGCAATGCTGTACCGGCGAGTCACAATCTTCTGTCGCAGATTAAACAAACGTCACAGACACAGCTCGTTGGAGCTTGTGCGCACGAAACGGTAATGCCGTGCAGAGTCGGCTGGGAGTCAGGGCTATCCATAATTATCACCCCGTGTGCTCCCCCGCCCCACCAACCCTCTTCAAACTAAACCAGAAGTATGACATCTGACACCGCCGTAATCTCGAAGCGCCCCCCCCCCCCCCAAGGCACGGGGCCCGGGGCAGTCGCCCCGATTCGCTGTACCCTCGGGAACCCGGCTCTCCTGGGAGTCATGTTATATTTCACTGTTGAAGGCACCTTGTATGTCCTGTATGTTGAACTTATTTCGCACCGTACGTAGCCAACCGTGCTAATCGGAGATGCGGGGGAAGGGCAGTACAGTATTCTCCCTGTGTGTGTGTGTAGCAGCGCTGTGTCACCACGCTGGCATGCTGTCCAGCTGATTGGACGTCCTCATCAGCTGTGAATTAAATGTTTGAAGGCCCACGGACTGTGGCAGTCCGTGATGATGATCGTGGTGTGCCTGCCAAGTGACTCGACCCATACAGAACCGTAACGGCAATGTCCTGCCAATCTGACAGCGCAGTGCACGGCATTGATGATTCCTAATCAAGGTGAGACCGATGCATAAAACGATAAAGACCCCCCGTATAGCCTTTCACAGACTGTTGGGGCAAGTGCTGTTAGCGAGCACCTACTAAGGCCGGCACGGCGCACGAGACGGTTGGGTGAGCCAGCACCACGCCCAACCGCCTTTGTCTCCCCAGTGCCTTAGTTTACACACCGCACCAGGTACTCAATTGAGGCTGAGTCGACCTAGGGGAGGCCCAGGACCGGTTCAGATATCCGTCACTGGTGGTGTTGGCCGCGAGCGGGAATCGAACTCGGGTGGCCAGGTGCTCAGTGCAGCGAAGCGCTAACCGCTCACACTATCGAGTGAGAGCGGTACAACGTTGTCATGCAGGATGGCAAGTCCACAATCAACTGATGGTGATCCATGACCAACGCGAGACTCGAACACGCGGCATACGTGGTGACACCATTGTCTCGTATCGCAGCAGGGCTGTATTGCACTGATGAGCCATAATAAAGGGGAAGCCTAAACACAGGTGTACAAGGAGTTGCATTTGACCGATCCGCTCACGTTTCTTAATAACGTACATTTTTTTTTATTTAAAGCTTTCGTGACTGCAGGGATTCATATTCTTGGTTCTTTCGGTAGAGTCACGTAGAAGGGAATCAATAAAGGTATCGTAGGTATCGCGACGAAGCTTGTGACCGCTGCACGTGAGCTCGTAATTTTATTATTTTATTGTTTCCCTTCTACGTGACTTTACCGAAAGAACCAAGAATTTTACGTAAATTTTGTGTTATTCTTTTAAGTTGAGACCGGCGCACTGGCTGCAACGCGCTGATGATCTACAATAACGGCGCGACTGTGACACGGCGACTTGTTGCGACGGGGGGGGTTGTAACGGCACTGTGCTGATGAAGCATAAGCTTCCAAAACCGTCGTACACTCGCCACGAAGGGTAGGTTGGCGCTACGACTCAGGTGATCTCGAAGAGAGGTGAAGCCAGGTCACAGTTGTGAGATCGGTCAGCGAGGCGATACTGGACTGGTGGTTGTATGCATGCACGTTGAACTTCGTTCGCACCGTACGTAGCGCCAGCCGTGCTAATCGGAGGTGTAACTCGTACACGGTGATGACAAATATTGGATGAGGGCAATTCTGATGATCCCCAATAATGGTGAAGAACCCACACGGTTGAAATGCAAGCGAATCAGGGCGGTGCTGGACTCGAAGACAAAACCCACAACGTCTCAGCACGCTCGTATGCGTTCGCAGCCCTGATCCGACGGTGGAAACTCCACATTCCCACGGCGGCGACCGGATTATCTTATTCGTAATGCGCGCTATAATGCAGCGGTGGGGGGGGGGGGTGGTGCCCCATAACCCAACCTAACCTTTGTTCAGCTGACACGCCGCGTGCGATGCAGGAGCACGCAGCCTGCACCGCGGGACTCGCACGAGGGTACCCGGTCGCGTTCTCGAGCGGCGCACGCGCGCGCGAGTCGCGCACGCGCACGGATATGCGCTCTGGTGGCCTCGGTAGGTATCGCGACGAGGCTTGTGACCGCTGCACGTGAGCTCGTAAGAGAAACCCCGCCTGGGGGGGTGGTGGGTGAGAGCGGGGAGGGAGAGAGAACTCGCTCCTGTGCAGCGGTTCGAGTCAACGTCGCCGGTGTCAGGGAGAAGGAGCCAGCGAGCGAGCGAGCGAGAGATAGACGCGAAACGCGGGGACATGGACGTCTCTTGCTATTTTCAGGAGACCTCCTAAACGCCGCAGCTCAAGCACGGGGACACGACTCCCACGTAATTACATACAATCACGATAATGTGCAGGCGCAGGCGACAGCTGGCATTATTAGAGGTACAGGTACACGGTCGAGATGAGATGCCTCGCGCGTCTCTCTGTGTGTGTGTACAGACGCGTGGCTTACACGAGCTATCATTACCACATGCGCTTCATTGTTAGAAATCATTGAAGGCATCTGGGGGCTTCGATTGTAGTTGAGTGGACTTCTGCGGGAGTGGACCCGGCTGATGAGACGTTGAAATCCATTTAAACGCGCGAGCGTGCGTGTGTGTGCTGTAGTGTGTGTGTGCTGTAGCATGTGTGTTGCAGTATGTGTGTGTGTGCTGAAGTATGTTTTTGTGTTGCAGTATGTGTGTGTGTTGGCCAGACTGTATCTCACGGTGAGAACGATATAGCAAGGTCGGGTTGCTTGGTTGTAGAGTGACATCGTCCCGTGATTGGGGAGGGATTTGAATTTTACGCTGGGTTTGTCTAAGAGAAATGAGCATCACGGGGGGGGGGGGGGGTGGGTTAATTCCGTCCACGCGTTTGGAAAACGCCACCGCGAAAGAAGCAACGATCACTAGACAGAGATGAATAACACGACTCTGGACAGGGGCTACTGTTTGAGGAGAAGAAGATGAAGAACGGCGGGAAGGGATTTGCTTGCTGTTGCATTTTTATTTTTTGTTCAACAGTTTAATGACGAAAAATCATGGGAAGAGAAAAAATCACATTATAGCCACTTTAAAAGAGGAACGGGGGTTTATTGCATCGCGATTGCTAGACAATATTTTCTAGACATTCGAAGGCATTTCCTTCTTCGGAAAATATACAGCCATGCCTATTTGGTCCAGCAGTAAAGTTCTAGAAAATACACAATTGCCAACGGCAATTATATTCACTTTGAAGGTTTCCGTCGGCCAAGCGTTTATGTTATTCGCCAAAAATCACGACGGTCAATATTGGTCTCCCACATTCTACGCAATCTGCAGGCTCGGTTCTCCACTCTGTGGTAATGCAGTCCTACGACTCCATCACCGGCGTAGACGTTCCGCCCCCCCCCCCCCCCCATTACAGGACGGCCACGTGCACCCCCCCCCTCCTCGCCTCCTAAAGACACCGCTCGCGACACGTTGGACATTGTGTTCCTGCATCGCGATGTGACACTTTCGCGGAATTTCCCGCGACTTATTGGAATCACTCGAGAAGGGACTTCTCGTTTTGGAGCGCTTCATTCAAAACCTTGCGAGTTCAAATTACAGCCGAGGAAACATTTGAACCCATCATCATCAATGTTCCGTAGTCGATCAAAAAAAATCAGTACCATCTTGTGATAAGCCGCTCGCCATAGTGATGTGGAATTTCCACCATTGCCTCGGGGGCAGCGCCAAACGGATGAGTTGTGCGCCACCCATTTGACCTGTAACTGATCGCCTCCCGAAGTCGGGACTCTAACCTTCACCTCCGTTGCTAACCGGCTCAAGCGGCAAGCGCGTTAAACCACCGCGGCGAGATACGCAGCCGCCTGGGCAAATTATTCACGTGCGCGCCTGATAGCGATATCAGTGACGCGCAGCAGCCTTATCGCATTAACTATCAGTCTGGTGGCTTTCCTGCGCAGTGTGCTGCACACATCAGCGATAGGTTTGCCTTTATCGGGGGGGGGGCGGTAGAGAGGGGAGGGGCTCCCTACCCACATTGTAGCTTGGTAGCTACCCGAACTACTCTCGAGGTTGACCCACTACGTGTCATCAACGTCCGCGCTGCTGCACTTTGGGGTGTGTGCGGGTTATCCTCCCACTCTCTCTCTCGCCTGTGTCTCCTCTCTTCCAACGGAGTAATTAGAGCTCTCCATGGCCCCCATTGGCTGGTAGCCGGGGTCGGTGGTGGGTCGGTTGTGATCCAGATGCACGCGCCGGGCGAGGAAGCGAGGCAGAAGTGTGCGGGGAGATGGGGGCACGGTGGGAGGTGGGTGGTTGTGAGTGGAGGTGGGTGGTTGTGAGTGGAGGTGGGTGGGAGGAGGTGGTGGTGGCGGCGTGTGTGTGTGTGGAGGGGGCGGGGTGGAGCAAAGTGGTGACTGGAGTGAGTTATTGGGGAGGGAGGGTGTGGGCGAGGAGGGAGGGGGGGGTTTCGGAGTGTGGACATGGGCGGAGAGATCTATGGGGGCATGAGAGGCGTCGCTCGCTATAAAAAGGCCGCGCAGCCACGCTCACGGCATATCGGGATTTCTGCTCGCGCGCATCCAAACTCGCGTCCTCCGCCGAGGCTTTGCGCGGCCGCTCGGTCAGCCTTCTGCTCCCTGCTACAGTTTAACGCGCAGTTATAACCCTCCTACTTTATACGGGCACAAAAAAATAAACTGTAGAGTTATCCAACTTCCTCCAAAATCCACAAACGCTCTTTTTCATCCGAGTTCTCTCGCGCCTTCCTGCAGCAGCAGCAACAACAACAAGGGAGGGCGCGTTTGTCTTGTCATCATCAACAGCAACAGCACCCAAGCGTCGAGAAGCCCCGCGTGACGAGACCCGCTCGCTCCACTCCACCATGAAGGCCATCAGCCCCGTGCGCGCGCCGAGGCACCAGCCCTGCGGTGACTCCGTGCGCTGCCTCAGCGAGCACGGCCTGGGCATCTCACGCGGACTCAAGGCGCTCGTGAGCGGCGCCGATGAGCCGCTGGGCCTCCTCTACGACATGAAGAACTGCTACAGCAAGCTCAAGGAGCTGGTGCCCTCCATCCCGCAAGGGCGCAAGGTGTCCCAGATGGAAATCCTACAGCACGTCATCGATTACATCCTCGACCTACAGCTCGCTCTGGAGACTCACCCGGCGGTGGTGCAGAAGCAACAGCAGCAGCAGCAGGTGCAGCAGCAGCAACTGCAGCAGCAACTGCCCGCTCAGATGCAGCATCCAGCTCCCAGCAGACTGCCGCTGTCCGCACTCAACACCGATGTGCTCCGGTTAGACTCCCAGGTAAGGTCGCTCGCAATGTGCACGCACTTTGCGCCGTCGCGCTCCATCATCCCTGTGCAGATTCTGACGACTCCTCCTCCTCCGCACGCGACGAGCTGACATAGATCCCCGATATACGCGCGCACCACAGTGTCTGCTGATGTGCCCGGGGTGTCTGCGTGCGCGTGGTGCATGGCGTGACGCCGCGTGTGGTGCTGTCTGTCCTTGTCAGGTCTCGGCAGAGCCTGGCCACGTGAGGAATCCGTGATGGGGGACTCGTCGCCCTGCCGTCTCCCACGCGTTCCCCTATGCACTAATAGGTAAGAGGGCATCCAAACCAATCGGCACGCAACCACCACGGGCCGCTGCGTCTCTTCCTCGGGGAGAATGCGCGCCGCGAGTCGTTGCGGACCCCGCCGATGGCTCGTAATCACCGCTGCCGGTTCTATCGTCTCGGGGACTTGTCGGGACATCTGGCATTTCGCCTGTGTCTGCAGGTGGGGAGGGGTAGCGTCGTTATAATTGTCGGGGATTGTGCGCTAATTGAAGCTGATCTTTTGAGCAAATACAACCAGCGGACACCTGAGCGCCGGGTCTCCCCCCCCCCCCCCCTTTGATTTCTTAATTGTTTAGCGCTCATTGCGAATTAGGGCATCGGCGGCGAGACTTATCCGACTGACTCGTCTGCTTTGAGTCGGAGTGGTCTAAGTGTGTGTGTCTTTTAGAGGTTCAAACCGCTCGCGAGCCAACCAACAACACGCACCCCGACCCCCCCCCCCCCCCCCCAAAAAAAAAGAATCGCCGCCGCTTCATCTTGCAGCACGCAGCGGTAGCAGCAGCAGCGGTAGTAGAGTGGGGGGGGGGGGTTGAAGGGGGGGAGGGAGAGACGGGGGCTGGGTGGTGGGGGAGAGGACATAGGAACTGTGTGTTTTGGCCCGCGGATTGCCCCAGCTGAAGTGGATTCCTGTATGGCGCCACTCTGTCTGCCTCAATCTTTTTCCTGCAGCCAACTTCAACTTACCCACGCCCCTCCCCCCACCATCCCCCGCGCGCCCCTCCCCTCCTATCCTCCTCCCCACCCACCCAACCTCACCTCCCCACCCACCACCCATCATCTCTCGCTCCCTCTGGCCTTCATTCCTCCCCACCCCCCTTCCCTAACACAGCCACCCACGTCCCCCCCCTCCTCCCCAATGTTCACTCTCACCTCGCCGAATGCACGCAGCGAAGGTGGCTCGCTAAATGATTTTGTCCGTCGCTCCTCCACCCTCTCTCCCGCAGGTGTGGGAGGTTGGATTGTAACAGCCGCGCGCTCTCTCTCGTCGTCGTATTCTTCTTCACCGCCACACTTAAAAGCCGCCGAAGAAGACCCGAAAACAAACGCCGTCAAAACTTCTACATTCACAGCGGCGTAACAAACGTATACGTGAACGAGAACAAAAAAAAAACAACCTTACACGGTTTAATTGAACCGTGTACATTTTTTTTTGTATATCTATAAACGAACAAAAAAACGGTTTTGGGAACATTTTCTTGTATGATACGGTTTTTATTCTGAAACTAATGTACATGTTGTGAACAATGTCGGCAGCAAAACGCCAGTAAACACAACGCTTTTGTTATTTTTAAGTTTGTTGGGGTTCGTGACATTAAATACTTTTTTTGTTATTGTCCGAGCTTAAATGGACCCAAAAAAACATTTCCACTTTTTTTTTTTAACAAAAGAATTTGCCCAACCCGCGGCTTTCTTGGCTTAAACCAGAATTAGTGGCTCATTATTTCACGTCGTTATGCGTTTCCTACCCCCCACTGTTGTGTATTTATTTTCTCGCCGCCGAGTTAACCTGTATAGTTTTGTAACAAAACGTCCTTAATTTGTAAATGGTTATGTGCCAAAATGTTAATAGCTGTCGGAAATTGTTGAAAATAATAAAAATGACGATTTTTTTCTATAAAACATCTCGGGAGTGTCCGTGCCTCGATTTTAAGGTGGGGGGGGGGGGTCCCTCTCCACTGCTCGATTTTTCGCGTCTCAAACCCCGTCTTGTGAAAGCGTGCAGGTAACACGCTTGTTTTTACTCTCTGGTGGAAGTTTCTTTTCATGGCGGGGTCCTGTGCGAGATGCTTCATTTTGAATAAGATGCTTCGTCAGCATTCGGTTCAACCATTGGCTGTGTCACGCGAGTCTTAACACACTCGCCTTTGTTTTACAAACTTTATTGACCGTAACGCCAATTAAACGTCGCCTTAAATTGCAGTCGCGTAACGAGGCTCGAAAAAAAGCAATGCCAACGAATACCAATGTCCAACAATGACCGATGCGGGTGCACGCGCAGAGTTTTAATTTATTTGGTAACATTCGCTGAACATTAACCCCAAGAATGCATAGTCGGAGTAAGTCATTCAACTTGCGTCCTTGTGGACGATTTAGCTTGCTCATTAAAGGAGGCGGGGGGGGGGAGATGCAAATATTTAATTCGGCTTAACGCTAAGCCTGCACGCGGAACGCAGCGTGTAATTCACCAACCGCGGGAAAGTGGTGTTATTTTGGCATTTGGTGTCATTGCGTAGCCCTCTGTGCAAAGCCAAGCAAGCATATTTACAGCTTTGAATGACAGTATCGCCCGCGCTTGCTAAGCTGCATACACAAAGGTGGTTGAATGGGCCGGCATTTGCACGTCCGCGGCACAATACAGAAGTTCAAATCCCCGTCGGTGGGAGGGGGTTTGTGGTCGACTCCGCTCATTATCCCTTCGGGAGGGCCATAAAATAGGCGCCACTTTGAAGTGGGCTATGGGGGGGGGTGGACGTTGGGTTAATTTCTATGGACAAATTGGCCCTCGCCGTGGGAATGTAGACATTTGAACTATGCAAAATGCCAACGTTTAGAAATGGCACGGATGGTTGGTGGCTTGACCCCGCTACGAAATGTTGAAGTGCACAGCTCTTCATGCCTTTGGAACGAATTTTCTGTGTTTTATTTTGTTGTCCTTCCCCCCTCAACCTCCGATTAGCACGGTTGGCTACGTACGCTACGAAAGAAGTTCAACATGCACAACAATACGACTCCGTTTTATCTCTATAATATATAGCAGGAGAGTGATGGCACACAGGTCTACAATATAACCAGCGACAAGTGACGATATATTCATATACCTGCATCCCTAGAACCTTGGCTGGTCCTCATCCAGCAGTGGATTCACATTATCATCATCATATACAGCACGTGTAAAACACGTCCCATCCCTCCAGCCCTTTTATGCTCTGAGCCAGAATCATACAATTTTGTATCGGACATTCCACATTCCTATGACAGAGTCACTTCTCTGAATAGGCGGAAACTGCTACCCATTGCTCACAGATTGTTATTGACTTCATTGGCCCAACTTGTGATGATTGGCTTCAAATTTCAATTCTGATCAACGCAGGGATTCAGGATGCGGGCCGATAACAGCCCCGGCCGGTATGCTGAGCCAGCTTGCTTACGCTAGCGCAGTTCCAGCTATGACTGCATTCCTCCAGGTGAAGTTGTTCAAACTACTGGAGCATGATAACCCAGGGGCAACGCGCAACTCCCTGCAGCTGTTGGTGCCTGTACACAACAAGGGCTCATTATGAGCACGATAGCGTGACGATGGTGACATTGCACACGTTCAGGGTGCATATGGATCACTGGTCGGACCAACAGGAACGCTGCGTTGTGTGCTCATCGTTGGGTATTACTCAGGTACTGACAATCATTGATAGCCCGGCATTATCACCAGTCATATTTTTCTATGAAATAAATGTGGACAGAACTCCAATCTGTCTTTCCACATGTAGGTAAACCAAAAAAAACTGCATTAGATCGAGCAGCATTTGTTTGAACAAGCAGACTCCGCGGTGGTGTTGACTTTCTGTGTCTCGTCAGGATATGTGGGTAGGTAGGTGAGTGGGTATGTAGGGAATGGCGTGGGTATGTGGGTGGGTAGGTGGATATGTGGGTAAGAATGTGGGTGGTTATGTGGGTATGTAGGTAAGTACGTGGGAATGTGGGTAAGTAGGTGTTTGGGTAGCTAGATGGGTATGTGGGTAGGTAAATGGGTGGGTATGTGAGTTGGCAAGTGGGTGGGTATCTAGATGGGTATGTGGGTAGGTAAATGGGTGGGTATGTGAGTTGGCAAGTGGGTGGGTATCTAGATGGGTATGTGGGTAGGTAAATGGGTGGGTATGTGAGTTGGAACGTGGGTGGGTATCTAGATGGGTATGTGGGTAGGTAAATGGGTGGGTATGTGAGTTGGCAAGTGGGTGGGTATCTAGATGGGTATGTGGGTAGGTAAATGGGTGGGTACACCGGTAGCTAAGGCGCAAACATGCAGACATAAGTATTTGCTTTTCGTTTTGCACAGCCATATAATCGTGTTTAATGACAACTCCACTTTGTCTTTCCACGCATGATTGTTGTCGAGTCAATTTCAAACATTCAACTAAATTAACTCGAGAGAAGAGACACGCGCTTGTAAAACGTCAATTGCGCGGTGGCTTTATTGCGAGTACAAAAAAATACGCTTTAACATTCATGAGCGATCCATTGAATCGTTTCGCAGACTAAGCGTGAACCCGCGCTTGCTCAGGAGGTGAAGGTAGCGACGGACTCGGTCAGAGAAGTGTCCAAACGATTCGTGATGTCTTGAATATTGAGACGCGGAATAAAGCAACTCATTCATTACTCGACTATGGTAGACGCGAGGGGACTGCTAAATGTGTTTATATATAAAAAAAAACCTTAAGTCGTCGGAGTTGTGTGTTTATGGGCAAGTCGTTCACAACTTGAAACACTAACTACATGTAATTTGTGTTACGACGAAACTGTGACGATATTTACAACCACGGGGTCACCAACCCACGGGTCTACCCCTGCGATCCACAACACGAGGCTGGGTCATTATTATTGGACTCTGGCCTGGACTCCATATAGGGCGTCGATCATCACGATCAGTAGCGGCAGCAGCCACGATCTAACCACTGTTGGATGAAGGCCTCTCTAAATCTTCGCCATCTATAAACTTAACTTTTTTTTTTACCAGGTAAGGCCCAACTGAGCTATGTTGCTCTTGTTTACGGAAGCGACCTGGCCACGAACGATAGCTCAACGAAATGGCTTATCATCATGTGGAAATGTATAACAGCCAAAAACTCTAAACGCGCGTTTCTAAATGCGGAGGGAAAAACACAAAAGACCCGGAGAAAAACTCCACGCGATCACGGAGGGAGAGAGAGAGAGATATGCAAACTCCAAATAAACAGGCATTATCAGGGTAGGAATAGAACCCACGACTTCCTGTATACCAGGCGAGGGAGTTGACATCTCGTTACCGCGGTGCCCCGTCTCTCACTGTTCCGCGATGTTACCGATCCAGCCAGCAACCCGCACACACGCGCTGATCTCACGGCTCCATCTCCTCTGTGCACGCTCCCTCGGTCGCCTCCCATTCCTTGGCTGCCACTCCGTTATCATTCTTGAGTCTCGACCATCGGTCATAGCCTTGTCATTTACCGCTGTCAGTTGTGTTTAGTCTGCGTGCGTTCTCTGAAGAACCCGCGTGGTTCCTCTCTCTGTCTCTCAGCGCAATTACTTGCAAGCGTGATTATCCCCGCGCCTCTTTGCGCACTTCGCAGATTTCCCTTCGTGCATTAACGAAACGTTAAAGATATCAGGTACACAGCAAAAACTCGTCATCACATCAAGACAACGCACAGCAAAAAAAATAGACAAAGATCCCCCCGTGTAGCCTCAACAGGCTGTTGAGTCGAGTGCTCTCAGCTAATAGCACCTATGAAGGCCGGAGGAGGTGAGTGGCCAGCACCACGCCCGGCCGCCTTTGTCTCCCGAGTAACGAAGATTACACACCGCACCGGGTATTCGTTCGAGGCTCAGTCGACCTAGGGGAGGCCCATTACCGGTCCAGGCAATCGTCACCGGTGCCGGCCGTGAGCGCGAATCCAACTCGGGTCGCCGGGGTTCGTAGCGCAGGGCAGTAACCTCTGCACCAGCGCGCCCCAGCAAATGTCTATTGACACACACATGCTGTGTGGACACTGGCACGGCAAAACACGTGCCCTGCTTAGCCTCGAATACTGCCCGAGCATGCGATGTTGGCGAGCTCCTATTTATGGTCAGAATGACATTTGCATGCCGGGCCACGTCGCTTGAGAAACACAAAGCTTTGCGTCACACCAACTCGACAATGAATCCCGTCTGGTATGTTATAAGCGCGCTCAATTAGCGAGTGTGTAATACCGCAATTGTACTATATTACAATATATAGTGCCTGTACATACCTACACACGCTGGAGCGGTGTGGCAATGCTTTAACTCCATTGAGTGCTGACTGAGACCCCGGGCCATCTGAGTTCGAGTCGCGCCTGGCCAGGAGCGATGTCCGCTCCGGTTCCAGTCGCTGCCTCTCCCTCCTCCTCCTCCCCCTCCCTCCCAACCTTTCGCAAACCTCCGCTTGCACAACGCGGTGAAGTATGGTCAATTAGCCCCGACGACCGGACAGGAGGCCTGTTGCGCATAGTCACTAAGATGTTTCTTGTTCATGTTTTTGTTTGTTGCGGTTGCAACCGATTCAAGAGCCGCATGGCTCACAGGGCTATCTAACCAAATCAATGAAACTGAACTGATCCAGCTGTGGATTGACGAAGCCCTGGGCAACTCACAGCATTAACGAGAGTGTCGTGAACACGTGCCTGGCACTTTGCAAATCACACTTTGCGCGCCCTTCGCGAGCCCACTGAAACATTTGCTCGCGCCGTTCGCATCAGGGTTATATGCCTCGGAGCGCTGTAGTGAATTCGGGAGGTACTTTCAAACGCGTGGTCTAATCATAGGAACGAAGATGCCGCCGAAGGGGTCTTTAACGTCCACGTTGTGAGGCGTCGGGTCTTAACGAACTCTCCCACGCATATTCATACAGCTGCTGAGCGCCAGTGCCAGGGATCGAACCTTCAAGTGGATACGAAGCGGCCCATAGTGAGCCCTTGCACGTTTACATGGTAGTGGTCTCCCGTCGATGGGGAACTTGAGCAAATGCAACCGCAACTACGACATTAGTATTACTTTAGCATTGTGCATTAATATAGAATAGCGTGTATGTGTGTGTGTATGTGTGTGTATGTGTGTGTGTGCTGTGGGGAGCGGTAGTGCAGCGGTTGGCGCTACGCTGCGCTACGAACCTGGCGACCCGAGTTCCATTCCCGCTCACGGTCAACACCAGTGACGATTATCTGAACCGGTCATGGGCCTCCCCTAGGTCGACTCAGCCTCAAATGAGTACCTGGGTGCGATGTGTAGACATCGTTACTGGGGAGACAAAGGCGGCCGGGCGTGGTGCTGGCCACCCACCCCCTCGTGTGCCGTGCCCGGCCTTTATAGGTGCTCGCTAACAGCACTTGCCCCTACAGTTTGTTACAGGCTATACGGGGAATATTTTTTTTGGTGCTGTGGCGGCCTGAATATATGCTCGCGAACATTCCTTGCCCCAACATTCTGCGGGTGTTTAAATGTCTTAACCCGGGTCGTGTTTTCACGAATTAATAACCCACAAAAGGCCACCCGGGCGGGCAAAATAATACAACTTAATTTTCTGATCATGCGCGGACCCCCCAAAAAACCACACAAAACAGCTTCGTTCAGTTGCCTCTGAATATTATCCTTCGCAGGTGTAAACGACACCCTCCGGGGTATGATTATATGTTTTTATTCATGCTGAATGACAAATCTGGGAAGGCGGATTCGTCGTAATGTGACGTGCTTGTGCGGATTGCATACATCCGTACGGTGTTCGTGTGAAACGTATAACTGAACTCGTCGAATATCAACCACTTGCGGGTAAGAAACTATTGCCAGCTAACAGCGAACAATTGCACACGTCCAGGTATCCGAAAGGTCCGGCAGCTTATAAGGTTTGCCGGTCTGTGGTTGCCGACAGTCTATCATCTCGTGCAGGGCGGGTAACGCAAGCACGTCTCGTTGTGTGTCGTCTATACCGCACAGCGCCCGTCCTGCCGGCGAGACCGACCCCGGCCATAGGAACGTCGAGTGAATTCCCAGCACGGCGGAGGCGAGCTACTGCTGCGTAGCAAGTGGAACTTCGGCGACCGAGGTTTGTCGCAATCTGTGTCGACGGCGGTCGTGGAGAACGGTGGATGATGTCTCGGAATTAGCCTCGGCTCGTTGCGAAGGAACCTTCCAATCGCCCCCCACCCACCCACCCACCCCCCTCTCCACCCTCCCCCCACCTCTTTTTTTTGTTGAGAGGCAGAATGAGATTGAAATCTGATAGCGGAGAGCTCACCTGGAAGGTGAGGCAATCGGCGGGGCTTAGCAGACAGGTGTTGCCTGGCGCCAAGCTGTCTGGCGCGAGTGCCCTTCCCCGCCCTTGGGACTCCCACCCCCAATGCATGCCAGCACATTGTAGCGGCTTCCACACACCGACACACACACACCGACACACACACACCGACACACACGCACCGACACACACACACCGACACACGCACCGACACACACGCACCGACACACGCACACCGACACACACACACCGACACACACACACCGACACACACACACCGACACACACGCACCGACACACACGCACCGACACACACACACCGACACACGCACACGCGCGCGCGACCCACTCCTGCTCCTCCCACACACACACACACGGACACACACACACCGACACACCAACACACACGGACACACACGCACACGGACACACACCACACGCCCTCGCTCCAGATGCAGTTCCAACCCAGCCCCGGCTCAACCCTCTCCTGGCACTCCACTCTCCCTCAACCTCCATCCCTCTCTCTCTGCCTCCCTCCCTCCCTCTCTCCTGCTTGCCCTCTCTCAATATCCACACCTCTCTCTCTCTCTAAGACTCCCTTAGTCTCCCTGCCTCCCCCCTCTCTCTTGTTTTACCCTAAGCCCCTCTCTCTCTCTCTCTGTGTCCCCTCTTTCTCGACCAGGAGTCGTCAACCTGCCGGCTCTCTCAAGGACTGCGCCGTGACGTTGTCCACTCAGGATCACCTCCCGTCCCCTAGTCACCACCGCAGTGCATTGCGGCTCTCGAAACATCGACTTTGTTTTGGGTACCGATTTCGAAAAGGGGGAAAAAAATGCCTCTTCTTGTTGAATTTGGCCTCCCCGACCCTCTGATGGTCGCCCCAGCAATCAAGGTGGACGCGATCGAGAACAGACACAGACACACGTGCACTTTACATATACACACACGTGCGCGTGCATTCGATACGTATACGTACAGACACAAAGACAATCCACCTCCCCCCCTCCCAACTCTCCCACAGTAGAGTCCTGTTAGCGAGTAGCAGCACCTTTGAAGGCCGGTCCACGTGCATGCACATCACCACACGCAGCCACAACGACGTGAAGACGATGCTGTAGCACGGGGAGCGGTGGCGCAGTGGTTAGCGCACTACGTGATGACCCGCGCTGACCATCGGGGTGAAGTATGGTCAAACGACCCCGATGGCCGATACAGCGTGGGGGAGTCCTTCATCTCAGTAGTGAACTGCCAATGGACTGTACATTATTATAGTACGTACAATCAATACATCCACTGTTATGATTATTAAAGATTATAAAAAGGCCGTAGCCATGGTGTCAACATTGGGGGGGACCAAATCTTCCAGGGGGTCTGGTGGTCCCCCCCCCCCCAGAAAAAAATCGAAATTTGAAAACTAATTTCCTGCCGAAAAAAAAATCACGAACACATAGGATGGACTTTACAATACATTTTTTACAATAATGTCTAATAGTGTGTTGTATTACATTGCTCTGTTTTTTTATTTTTTACCTTTTCTTGTTTCATTGTATGTAATGGCAGAGATTAGGGATTAATAAAGTACAACCATAACCACAATCATATAAACAGAAATCTATTTTATAGCAATATATTGGGGGGGAGGCGGCATTTTGAGCATATTTGAATATTATAATTACGGCCTTTTATTATAATGACCGTACAATAAAAATAAATGAAATCGTTTCGCTATGCAGGTACATTAGAGCATTACATTTCAACACCACACTGCAATGTCCATTTAAAAAAAAACAAACTCGCTCTCCCGTCGTTTACTGGGGAGAGACAAAGGCGGCCGGGCGCGGTGCTGGCCCAACCCCCACCCCCTCGTGTGCCGCCGTCCCGGCCTTCACAGGTGCTGCTCGCTAACGGCCCTTGCCCCAACGAACTCTTCAAGGCTACGCTGCGGCCGGGGAGTCTTTGTCTTTGGTGCCCTCTGTGAAGGCGCAAAGCCGCCGCACAAGGGGCGCTGAGTCGCCCCCCAGAGGCAGACGGGACGCACGGCTCTCTCCGACTTGCGTTTTCGAATGTGCCGCCGCGTGCACCTTTTTTGGCGTGATGTCCGACGTTTCGGCCCACGGGCCGCGTGCTGGAAAGCTTCCTCGGAGACGTTAATTTCGGGTAAGTGTTCCGAAAGGGGCGCGGAGCTAAACGTCGGACATCAGGCCGAACAGCACGAGGTACGACATCCGAAAAGAGCTGCAAAAGACAAAGATCCCCCGTATAGCCTTAGCAGACTGTTGGGGCAAGTGCTGTTAGCGAGCACCTATTAAGGGGTGGGTGGCCAGCACCACGCCCGACCGCCTTTGTCTCCCCAGTGGCGACGTTTACACACCGCACCAGTTACTAATTTGAGGCTGAGTCGACCTAGGGGAGGCCCATGTCCAGTCCAGATAATCGTCACTTGGTGTTGGCCGTGAGCGTGAATCGAACTCTGTTTGCCAGGTTCGTCGTAGCGCAGCGTTGCGCTGACCGCTACACCAGAGCTACAGCCACACACACACACGAACGCTCATCACACTCCGAGAGGAATTACCAAGGAACGTAGACAATAGAGCTCACGCCGTGTAGCGGCGATGATAACAATGATATTGTTAACAATGATATTGTTATCATTGACGCGGAACAGCCTCGGGGGAGTCTCAATATTTCTTTGTCATGGGGGTCCTGCATTGGATGTTTGGCCAGGTTTAATGTCGTGAGTATTTTTTTGCTTTGTGTTAACTTGTAGGAAAACACTGACTTTACCCCGTATTATACTTGTTATTATTGATTGGTATGCCGAATACCTTATTGTTAGAAATCACCCGGTGAAGGCTGACAAATTGAACCATATGAACTTAGATTGTCTTCAGCAAAAAGAGACACAAATATCATACATATCCGGAATCAAATACACTTCTTACATGTAACCAATAAACCAGTTCGTTTGCCCTAAATTTATATTGCATGTACACCTGCATATATTATACTCAACCTAATGCCACGCACATAAATTCATGTTGCACGCAATCGTGAAGAGTATTTCCGTGGCCCCGAGTCAGCTTCACGCACTCTCTTGTGATGTTTCATGGAACTGCCAACTCCAGGTTATTAAAAACAATTCATCAGTGTCACGACTGTAATTAAATAACCAAGCCCGCAGAACCACTGAACTCTCCCGCATAAGCTTAACGTTACGTGCGTCGTGTTGCCCAGGCAGTCTGGTGGCCAACGATATGCTTCAATCCTGGAGGAACCCACGGATCTTAACCCCTGAAGTTTATTAATCACACCAGGGAATGCCTCACACACACACAGGGGGATAGCAGTTCACAATGTTGCGGAATAATCAGATTACCAGAAGGCAATGTCCCATCATACCTGTGTTATTATCTTTCCTTTCCGCACTCAGCAACAACGACAAAATACACGTACAAATTTGATTTTCGTTTGCTCTCAGAGAGACAGAGAGAGGGGGAGAGAATGTGTCAGAGGTGCGGGATTAATCACAGACAAGCGGCAAGGCAGCAAGAACCGGCGCCAAAGGTTGCACCAAGCTCTGTGGACCTATATTGGGACGTTCGGCCAACTCCATAGCACGAGTGATTTATACACGGCTCTGAAATCCGTCTCGTGTAGCTTTTTCCAACTTAAAATGTATTCACTGTGCGCTGATGCATCTATTTATAAAACATATATATAAAGTTGCACTTGCGTGTTTAGCATTTTGGCGAAGAGGATAGGTTATTCGGAGGGACACAACATAGATATTTGTACCGCTCGTGCCGATATCGTCAAACAACTTCTATTCTAATAAATGGCACTTATTTGACTAAAACAAGTCCCAAGCAAAGCCAGCGAGAGTGGGGGACGCGGGGCGGAATCCCTGAGAGCAGCGAGTCGCCAACCCGCGACTCCGAAGCCGCATGCGGCTCTTGAAGGAGCTGCTACGTGACAGTTATTGATGATGGACTCCACCGTCTCGCATTTACCACAGTGCATTGCGGCTCTTGAAATATTTAGTTTCTTATTTTAAACAACAACAAAAAAACATGTTTTTCTTCTTGTTATTTTGGTTGCCCAGCGCTGCCTCAGAGCATTCCTCTGACACAATATTACCCAACACGTCCAATCGTCGCGCTTTAAGGCGCCTGACTCGCACTCTCACAGAGACGCGCTTTCTGAGACTTCACCACAGTGCCCCTATGACAATTGAAACCGCGTCCACTATCACCGCTCACACCTGCGCCACCCACATCATCCCTTATCAGCATACACACACACGCGCGCGCGCACGTGTTAGTAATTAAGCGTGGAATCTGCCAAACTACAACTTTTGTTTTCTTTGGTTCTTTCGGTAAAGTCACGTAGAATGAGAATAAGATAATAAAATAAAATAAGACAATCAAATTCTCACGACGTTTCGGCCACAACACAAGTAGTCTTCTTCAGGTGAAGGAACAAAACTGTCGGGACGACAGAGCTTCAGAAGGCTACTTGTGTTGTGGCCGAAACGTCGTGAGAATTTCATTGTCTTATTTTATTTTATTATTTTATTCTCATTCTACGTGACTTTACCGAAAGAACCAAAGAAGATGAATCCTTGCAGTCACGAAAGCTTTAAATCGAAAAATACATCTTTTGTTATTTCACTTTTACGGGAATCTTCTACACGGCGATCTCGGTAGTTTTATTTAGATGTTTTTGTTCCCCCACCCCAACTCGGATGCCCCACGTACATCACCACCGAGACACTGCTTACAGCGTATGTACGTGCGTGTGTATGTTGAGCTTATTTTTCACCGTACGTAGCCAATCGTGCTAAACGTATGTGCCGGAGAAGGGCAACAATCTAAACACAAAAAGCAGTTCTAAATAAATGAGTTTGTCAATCGCGATGATGATTTAAAAGTGCAGAGCTCCCGGTGGCTTCCTCATATCGTAGGGAAGAGACGTTCCAGACGGCCGCAGAAGTGCATCTGAAAGCGCGCGATGCTACAGTGACCGTCTTTGTTTGATTGTCAGGCAAAAGCCGCCGTTGCGGAGTTCACGTGATGGGTTATGCTCCTTGTAATTGTGGTTCACTTTTGGTTAAGCATTTGTGTGTAATTAGAACGACATTATTATGTATTCGTTTGACAACTGGAAAATCATTCAGCTCGGCGAGCACTGGATGGACATGGTTGGACATTGCAGTACCAGTCACGACATGTACCTGAGAGTCGCCCACTGTATAGACTACTAAACTCATCTATTTTTATGTTACCAGGTAAGGCCCACTGAGCTATATGGCTCCTTTTCAGAAGCGATCTGGCCACAAATGAGCCCAATGAAGTGGCTTTTGTGGACATTTATAGCAGCCAAATACTCTAAACGCATGTTTCTAAATGTGGTAAAACCGGAGGACCCGGAGAAAAATCTATGCCACACTGAGCTTCAGAAGCGACCTGGCCATTTAGAAATGATCGCTCAACGAAGTGGCTTTTCACCGTGTGGAAATTTATAGCAGCCAAATATTATAAATGCACGTTGATTATAAATGTGGAGGGAAAACCCGAGGGCCCGGAGAATATTCAAGCTCCAACTATACAGCAGGCTCGAACCCACAACCCTCCTGCATTCCAGTCGAGGTAGTTAACATCTTTACCATCGCTCGGACATTACCGGAGCAAAACCTGAAAAAATCGTTTTTTATTGACATGTACCTGAGAAGAAGATACATTGAATGAATCCTATTAAATCTTGACTTAAAGTTTTCGTGACTGCAGGAATTGATATTCTTTGGGTCTTACGTGGCTTTACCGAAAAACCCAAAGAATATGAATACTATTTATTCGGGGTCTTTTTTTTAAGCTTGAATTTAACTAAATCGACCCCTCACACTCCCCATCCCTTCTGAAAAGATTCAAGATCTGCCTCTAACAGCCACAGCCTGCGAGGCAATGGTTAGATATCTGGTGGTTGAAATCTGGTGGTTAGAGATCTGGTGGCTACAGATCTGGTGATTAGAGATCTGGTGGTTAGAGATCTGGTGATAAGACATCTGGTGGTCAGAGATCTTGTGGTTAGAAATCTGGTGGTTCGGCATCTGGTGGTTAGAGATCTGGTGGTTAGACATCTGGTGGTTAGAGATCTGGTGGTTAGAGATCTGGTGATTAGAGATCTGTTGGTTAGAGATCTGGTGGTTAGAGATCTGGTGGTTAGAGATCTGGTGGTTAGAGATCTGGTGATTAGAGATCTGGTGGTTAGACATCTGGTGGTTAGAGATCTGGTGGTTAGAGATCTTATGGTTAGACATCTGGTGGTTAGAGATCTGGTGATTAGAGATCTGGTGGTTAGACATGTGGTGGTCAAAGATCTTGTGGTCAGAGATCTGGTGGTTAGATATCTTGTGGTTAGAGATCTGGTGATTAGAGATCTGGTGGTTAGAGATCTGGTGGTTAGAGATCTGGTGGTTAGACATCTGGTGGTCAGAGATCTTGTGGTCAGAGATCTGGTGGTTAGAGATCTGGTGGTTAGATATCTGGTGGTTGAAGATCTAGTGGTTAGAGATCTGGTGGTTAGACATCTCGTGGTTAGAGATCTGGTGGTTAGATATCTGGTGGTTAGAGATCTGGTGGTTAGAAATCTGATGGTGAGAGATCTGGTGGTTAGACATCTGGTGGTTAGATATCTGGTGATTAGGTATCTGATGGTTAAATATCTGGTGGTTAGAGATCTGGTCGAATAGGTGACCAGGCCTTGGTCGTTTCAGCACCATCGTTTTCGGAACAACCTTGTTTCTCCTCCCTTGACACCATAAATGTCCCTTCAAAAAATATCCTGAAGCAGAAGATTGGTGTGGTGCTGTGTACAACCACATTTGGCAATGTGATTTATAACTTTGATCCTTAGCCATGTATCGATTGTTAAATGTTTATGTGCAAATTTATTGAAAGACTGTGTGTTGTCTTGGTGTGGTTTGGCACTGTTGTTGTTTCGCTGCCTTGCCCAAGCTTGCATTTAGTGTAGAATCGGCAGGAATTGATATACTTTTGCAATTTGCACTCATATACTTTATTGTATTTTTAGTGACTTGCTTACCTTTCCTATACTCCTATCGTTTTTCTGTACTGTTTGTTGTTGTAACTTTCTGACCCGCCCCTACTGGACGTCTGTGAAAAAGAGCTTCATAGCTCATCTGATTCCTCCAGAATAAATATTCAGATTCTGGGTGATGTCAATTCGTAAGTCAAAGTCGAGGCCTCTCTGCTCAAACAGTCAATGGGCGCAGCACTGGGTCCCACCACCTTTGCATTTTATTTAATACGGGCAAATATCATGCACCAGGGTGTGTGTTTTAAGCATCCCAATCAACCACACGGCCTTCCGGAGGAAGTACATAGTTTCAGCAGCATTTGTTCAACGCGAACAAACCCTGTGGACCGGTGTTGACATTCTCCATCCCGTAGGTCAGCCTCGCGTGAACCGATATTGTTCATAGACAAGGCCCCCTCCTCTGTTAAGCCACGCGTCGCGTAGGTCGACGCCAACGCATTTAAAAAGTCACAGCGATTCGGTGAGCAAATGCCGTGGCCAGGGCAAGGCAGGGCAGAGCGGCGTGGGTTGGGGGTGACTTGCCCGGACATTCCCTCTCTTGGCAATGAAGAGTTGAGCTGCAATGGATAAACTCAGCCCTGCTGTGATCTGAGAGACTCGCCCGTGCAATTGGCGCACAGCCACCGCCGGATCCGGACGGTAGCAAGCCAGGTGGAAGAGGGCTGCGCTTTTTTTTGTTGGGTGCCTCTCTTAAGCCGAAGGGAAAACGAAAAGGTTCCAGGATGCGCGCGGACAAAGGCGGCGTCTCTTTGTGAGAGCGACCCGCACACGCTCCATTGGAAGCGAGGAAAACATCTTAAAATAACATTTTAAAAGGGGGCAAATGTTCCCAGCCTCAAGCCCCCTCCACCATTGTTGTAAGGGGGAGTAACATTTGGAGAGGCAATGAACCGAATGGCACGGTGCTTTTGGAGAGATGCCGTACTGTACTCTCCGTATTACCCAGCAGTTAAGAACGATGGTGATATGTTTGTTGAACTTCTTTCGCACCGTCAGTAGCCAGCCGCGCTAATAGGAGGGTGTGGTGGTGACGGTGGGCAGCAAATTCGTTCAATTTCACCCCACGCCTCTGTCCAGCCAGCCGTGTAGACGCCATGGGTTGATCGATGGGCAGGTTGTGTGTGGTGGGGTTAAGTGTGGGTACTCTTGCCTCTTCGGAAGACGTCTGGCTAGCGGGGAAGAGTAGGCCGAGCACAGCCTCTAGAGAGGCTCTCTGGAGCTATCGCCGATGGAGGCCCTTCCGCCAGCAGTGGCATTAGCGGGCAATTGCAGGGCTGCGCCTTTACCTGTTTATGTACAACGTGTATTGTGTGCATACTGTATTTGTCTTTCTGTGCCCTTGTATACACATTATGTGCGCGTGTATCTTTATCTGTGTATATATTGTCTCAGTGTATATTTGTCTATATATACAGCATGCTCATTGTGTGAGTGTGTATGTCTTTTTGTAAATACACATTGTATATATTTGTCCGTATGGAAATACCGATTGTTTATATATTTGTCTGTGTTTACGGATTGTGTGAGTGTGTATATTTGTTTCTATGTGTATACCGAATGTGTGAGTGTGTATATACAGTAACCATTTTATGGTTTGCTGTGCTATAGATGAGTTTCAGTGTCAGTCTTAAAAATCGGTAAACATTCAGCGATCAAAAAACTAATTTCGTACCTTCAAAAACCTCTGATTACAAACTTCATGGGCCTAGGTTCAAAAAGTAAACTGTTCTAAATCTAAGCCACGACATTTTTGAGATCCCAGAAATCGTATCCAATTTATGTTTTTTGGATTAAAATATCTCGACTCTGGGAATCTAAACCCGTAACTAACGCTGGGGCATCTGGGTTATCGATGATACACATCCAAATGACCCCGAATATTGTTAACGATCCACTTTGAAAAAAGTGACCGTTGCTTAAAGCACTAAGTTCTAAAGTCCTTGACGTACAGTCTGGCATTTTGTAATTCAAACTCGCAAAATATGTGACATTTGCGAAACAGGCAAATAAACTACCTTCCATACGACTTGTAGGGTATATGTATTTAGTTAACCAGATTCTATTGAATAGATTGACTCATCTCTATAAAATGTTTGTCAATGGTAGGGCACGCAGTGAGTGTCACATTCAACTTTGGATTACTGTTTAAGGTCACACTATAGATATACAGACATACTGTACACACAATTACATGGTAATCATGGTTCATTTCCAGGTACGCTACAATTCACCTACAGTCTGTGACCGACACATAGCCATGTCTATGTTTAATTCATCAAGCCCCACTGAGCCTCAACACCCATTTCTAGGAGGGTCTTCGTTTCTTTTTTTTTGTTTACAAATTCCTACATTTTATTTTTCAAATAAAGTTCAGGGGGGGGGATAATTGACGGCCTTAAGAAAACACACAAACACAAAATTCACAGCGGAAATGCACAATTGGAAGGTGGCAGAAGAGTGTTCGAACTCAGGGCAACAAATTTCCGTCCGCAAATGTTTCTCCGAACGCCTTCCCGAAAGCGCCGAAGCAATCCTTGACTTGATTTCCTCCGCGCCGCCCTTGGCGATTATTGCCCTCGCGCCGCGCGTGTTGTTGCACCGCGGTTGACGCAGGAGAGTCTGTCACCGATTCACTCCCTCCCAGTTCACCCCCCCCCCTGCCCCCCCATAAACGAGTCATCGTGGCCACAGCCTTCGGACCTCTCGGAACCCAAAAGTGCCGCGGCGCACGCGAGATCCGCCGTGAATCCCGCTCGGTCGAGGCGAATGGGCTCAGAAAATGGCAAAACGCCGCGAGAAACCAAATCTAAATATCGCGGGCTTGTTGAAGTACAGAGTTAGCCCGATAAACTTTCGTCTAAATTGTCTCGTGGTTGTCATTTGACTTGCATCCCACTGGGATTTTTTTTTTTGCGCACAGCGTTGATATGCGGTGGTTATTTTTTTTTTCTGGAAGACTTTTTGCTGTTTTTTTTTCTTCTCCCCTGGATTTTTCTATTGCACGTAGTCACTTTTAAGAAGTGAGAATTTTACTGTTTAATATTTTTTTTATTATTTTATTGTTTCCCTTCTACGTGACTTTACCGAAAGAACCAAGAATATGAATCCCTGCAGTCACGAAATCTTTAAGTCAACATTTTAAGATGTTTCTTGTTCATGTTTTTGTTTTGTTGCTGTTGCACTCGAGTCAAGAGCCGCATGGCTCACAGGGCTATACCTCATAAATTAAACTGAAAAAAAACTGCTCTCTAACGGCGTGCGCTGAACCATCAACGAATTGGCGCGTTTTGTTTTACGTGACAAACCTTACAAATTGGCCGTGTCGGGCAGTGGCGGGGTTCACGACGCATTTGTAATTACGCGATCAAACCCAACAACAACAAAAAACCTCTGATGAATAATATCGGTCGCGAATGCTCGACTGCTAAACTAAGGCGAATTCCTGCCGCTCGACTGAGCGCTTAGGCGATGTTCTTTTATCGTTTTACAGCCCCGAACCTCGTGGTGGAAATCTCCGCACGGGCATACTAATTTCCAATATTGTACGTGTCGTGACGACAACTGTTGATGTCCCCGAAAACATAAGTGGTACTCGTTTTATTGACCCCGCGGGTATGATGGGGTGGCTCAACCTTCAACTGGGAATTGAACTCGTAACCTTCCGATTGTGCGGCGAGTTGCTCTCTGAATCGGCCCCATCTCGCCACATTTGTTATTTCATAGCACGTACTTCAAAAGTGTGGAAAAGGTTATGGAGCCTCAGCTACAATAAAAAGACTTACCAGGCAAGTCAAAACTCCAGCTTATCCACCCTCAAATGGGCATTGTGTGGTACTCACCCCCACTGCTGATGCTGAGACGGTAGTGGACATGCCACAATCCTCTGGCATAGACCAACCTAGCGGTCTCCTTTCAACAATCCGTTTGAAAAGAGAGAGATTGTGAATCGCAAATGGGCTCTCACCTGGGTAAACAAAGCACTATAATTTTAGTGGTAAACTACCAAAGTCCACCATCTACTCTAAAGTGGACGTTAAAGACCCCATTACATTGTTCACAAGAGTAATGGGCCACGCTGTATGCTGCTGTCATAGTCCAAATTCCACATTACCTGCCAATAAATGACAAACTCTCCACCCGTGCTGAGGGTGCTATTTCGGGGTTCAACTCCTGAACCAGGGCTTGCCGCAACGGTTCGAGGCCTTGCTATTTGGAGAACACCGCGCGGTGATGACAATTGTAATTCTGACACCAAGAGATGGCTGGCTGGCTGGAGGGGCTAACCCCAGGTCACAGCGACTGTTACCAGAGTCAAACTTGGGTTTCAAACACCCATGGATAAAAGTAGGTTCTTAAGTGTAAACTATTGAAACTATGTTTTTTTTATTTTACCAGGTAAGGCCCAATGAGCAATGTAGCTATTTTTCAGAAAGCGACCTGGCCACAAGCTTTATCTTGTGGAAATGAACACCAACCGAACACTCGAAGCGACACGATGAGTCTACATGTGGAGGGAAAGACCGGAGAACCCGGAGGAAAATCCACGTGATCACGGGGAGAGAGAAATATACACAGAGTCGGGATCAACCCCCACGACCTCCTGCATGCCGGGTGAGGTAGTTAACATCTCTCCACTGTGGCACCCCATAAGTGTAGCAAATGGATAGTCTCAGCATGAGCAGCTATGGTTGTGCAGTACTGTGCGATGAGTAGCAGTACGCGTTTGTTTTGATTGCCATGGTAAGAACGCACGTGCGCATCTAGGAGACCGGCAGAGGTTATTTTAAAAGCGGTTCAGTGAGGTCATCTTCCAAAGACGCCGTCTTCAAGCTGGAAGTTAAATTTTGTGCGACCCAGGGTCTCAGAGTTCACGATAGCAGGAGACAAGAGTCTCCCGCGAGCCAAATATTATTAATACTCCTTTGGTTCTTTCGGTAAAGAACCAAAGGAGTACGGATCCCTGCAGTTACGAAAGCTTCAAATCAAGAATATTATTAATAATAACGGGTTTGTTTTTAAGGGGGTTAGATCGCCTGAGTCCAAATGTGCCTGGCAAAATCGCCCGATGGCGTCGGTTGATGTAATTACCGGCGAAACGTCGTACTACTCAAATTGTAAATGTTGTGGATTTACTCTCCAACACACCCGGTGTGCTGAAGTCGTAACTAATTGGAACGTCATTAGACCTTTGCCAGGAGCAAAATGTAATAATAATAGGGGTTTTCCCCTTTTTTCTGGCAACAAAACTGAAACCTTTGACAAGGATTCATGTCTGCATTAACCACAATACCTGCAGTCAAAATGCAAACAAAACAACATACTATGATAATATATGATGCATTGTCCTTGAAACTGATTGGTCCACACCAAGGGACGGCTTTCTCTTGAGCCTCGACCCAATTGGTGCTCGACCAGATGACGCCAAAAGGCGTCCCTTGGTGTGGACCAATCAGTTTCAAGGACAATGCATATATTATCATAGTATGTTTTTTGTTTGCATTTTGACTGCAGGTATTGTGGTTAATGCAGACATGAATCCTTGTAAAAAGGTTTCAGTTTTGTTGCCAGAAAAAAGGGGGAAAACCCTATTATTACATAATTGGAACGTTTTGTTTACGTGGCGAACCTTACTGGTTGGCTGTGTCGGGTGGTGGCGGGTTAACAACACATGTATTCATTACGTGATCTAACACGATAACAAAAACCTTAATATATGGATATAAAAGTAGCATTTGCAAGAGTGACCTCGAGTCACCACGATGACAAAGGCGGAACAAGCCAAAGTAAAGTCCAGCAGTGAAGCAAATAGCAACGAGAGAAAAATCGACCTCATTTCAGAAAAAATTACAACAGTGTGTTCAAACGTAAATTAAACTTTTAAGAAAATACATGCGTTGTAAGAAAAAGTTGGCTAATTATTATTACGGTTTAAACCGTTCATTGTAAAATTAAGGTGACAGAAACATAAAAGTGGACCGAGGGTGATTATCGCACTCGTTTATAAACAGACCAGGATGTACAAGTCCGTCATCTACAACCGTAAGCGATAATACAAAATCAACGCAATTTGTATATGAATCTGCACATGTTAAGAATGTTCTGAAACAAATCGTATTCATCCCCAATGAACGATTCCGATAGCTTGGATGACGAGATGTTAACTACCTCGCCTGGTATACAGGAGGTCGTGGGTTCAATCCCGACCCCGGCGTCTGCTGTATATTTGGAGTTTGCGGTGTCTCTCTCCCCATGGTCGCGTGGATTTTTCTCCGGGTGCCTCCGGTATTTCCCTCCACATTTAGACTCAACATGGGTTTAGAGTATTTGGCAATTATACATTTCCACGTGATAAGCAACTTTGTTGATCGATCATTCGTCACCAGGTCACTTCTGAAAAAGAGCTTACATCGCTCAGTGGGCCTTACCTTGTAAAATAAAAAACACAGTTAAAATATTCTTGGTTCTTTCGGTAAAGTCACGTAGAAGGGAAACAATAAAATAATAAAAATATAAACCAATAAAATAATAAAAAATAAAATAATAATATTCTCACGACGCTTCGACTGCAACACAAGCAATCATCATCAGGTGTGAAAACCACAGCTGTGTCCGTCATCTACAACCGTAAGCGATAATACAAAATCCACAGCTGTGGTTTTCACACCTGATGATGATTGCTTGTGTTGCAGTCGAAACGTCGTGAGAATTGTATTGGTTTATATTTTTATTATTTTATTGTTACCCTTCTACGTGACTTTACCGAAAGCACCAAGAATATGAATCCCTGCAGTCGCGAAAGCTTTAAATCAACAGTTAAAATAGTTTCAGATTTTTTTCAAGGAAACGTCTCTCTAATCCCCACAACCCACCCACTCAGCGAATGCAGGCAGCATACTGTACGTCATGGCCTAGGGTCTTTGTTTCACGACCTCTGTACGCCTGGACCCTTACACTGTAAAACATTTTTTTTTAAACACAGCGATGGTGCTGTACGGAGTAAATTGCATCTGGTTAATGGGTGTGCTTATTGCATGGCCTGCAGTGTGGCTTAGTAAAGTGTCAACTGCGGGCCAGCCTCACTGGTCTCTCTCTCTCCCTCAATTACAGCAGGGTCAGTGCAGTTACGCCGCCTGCTCACTGCGGCAGCCCCACCACATAATCTACTGGGTGGTCCAGATGTCTTGTGAGCCCCCCCCCCACCCCCCCCAAAAAAATGTTAATTGACCACGAACATTTGTGTCCCTTTGCATATTAATTTCCGTTCTAAATAAACAATAGTTTAAAAATATATAGTTGATGTTTTACAGTGCAAGGGTCCAGGCATACAGAGGTCGTGAGATCCGTGACACGGTCGTATATATATTTAAATGAGACAAAAGTGCGAGGTGGCTGGGTTGATGGTGGCCCATTGAGTCAGAGCACTGAGCCGGCCCTGCCGAAGTCATTCATTCAAATCCGAGATTCGCCCACGCGTAATCAAACTAGGTTCGCAACTGTAGCGAGCTGGTGGTCTTGGTCACCAATGACTAACATTTAAAAATGGCAATAAGTAACACGTGAAGTAAAAATTTGATTTGAAGCTTTCGTGACTGCAGGAATTCCTCTTTGGTTCTTTCGGTGAAGTTACGTAGGAAGAAAATAAATTAAATAATAGAATACGACGTTTCGATTGCAACACAAGCAGTCGTCATCAGGTAGAACTAAATTTGAGAGAGAGACAAAACACAGACACGGAGACACAGAGACAGACACACAAGCAGAGAGAGACAACACAGAGAGAGACACATAACATAGACACACAGAGACCCAATGCCTCTGTGTCGAGGTCTTAAAAGTGAAGTTAAAATTTAGTTTTATTCTAATTGCATCGAACACTCTTTGCAGGACATTAATGAGTGTGCCCCAAGTGTGTCTATAATTTTACAAGGGCATTCTCTGCCACAGGGTGATGCACTGCCAGCAACAGTCTGGATAATTTCTTCGACAATGCCAAGAGCACAAGGGGAATGTAGTCAGGAGAATACAAACTAAAAAAAATTTAGACTGTCTCCCTGCTCAAAAAGAATTGGGTCAGCACTTTATTCTGTTGGCAGACCTAAGCTAGGAGCGGAAATTCCACGTTGCTATGACGGTGACCTGTCTTTTCTTTGGATCACCGGCACGGCACACAAAGGGGTGAGTTGCCAGCATCACGCCCGGCCGCCTTTGTATCCCGAGTGGAGATGTCTGCCCACCGTACCACGTACTCATTTGAGGCTGAGTCGACCTAGGGGAGGCCCGGGACTGGTTCAAATATTTTCACTGGTGTTGGCCGTGAGCGGGAATCGAACTCGGGTGATCGCGTTGCACAGAGACAAAGTTCACCCGTATAGCCTTAAAAGACTGTTGGGGCAAGTGCTGTTAGCGAGCACCTATGAAGGCCGGCACAACAGACGCCGTCGGTGGGTGACCAGCACCGTACACACACACAAACACACATACACCCACCAATTACAAACACAACACAGATCGATATATCGTGATTGAATGCGTTTGCCCAGCTATGTAAAAGTGATGTTTTTCCCTTTCTACCCCATCTACTCACGGAAGGATAGACGTTGCAAGAGCGAAACAGGTTCTGGACTTTATATAAGGATCGTGAAACGATCTCGCAGCGTCGTCAATGCCTCGTGTAATCCGTTGCGTTATCTACGTCCGATCAGCTTGTAAAAAAAATCAAGTCCAGCTCACTGTGCTTTTAAACGAGGGTTTTGTGGTCCTTTTCCACTTTAGCCTCATGAAACCCGTGATTTAAAAAAAAGTACGGGTTTACATACCTTGAGACTCCATGACAAAAAAAATATATATTTTAAAGGCTTCGTATAAAATATTTAACCGCCGATAATTCACGTGGGGCTTGCCATGAACACACACGCCCGAGGTTCCTCCGGCATTTCCACTTTTGTTCCCATCCCGAGGAATAAGAAACTAAACTAAAATCCACCGTGGGCATCGTCTACAGAACAATGACGGTTTCTACACAAAATTAAGAACCGATTTTCAAGGAAATGTTTCTAATCGGCATCGCGTAGTATAGTTAACCCTTTTCCACCTGTGGCCATGATTACTATGAGTAACATCCAGGAGGATTTATACCCCGGGCGGTTATGCGGATAGGAGGAACACACAAACCTACCTCCCGGTGTTAATATCGCTCGCCTTATGAAACAAACACAGATTGACATCACTCTGCCTCTTTGTATATACACAGTGCCGATCTTTGCTCTATACATATATTTATTCAAAAAATATCTTGGTTATATGTTGTTTTTTTTTATCGTACAAACAACAACCAAAAACATGGTCACATTGTGAGACCTCCTTTGCCAGTAACAAGATATAGTAATAGGTTTTTTACCCTTTTAACTGGCACAAAAACTGACACCTTTATTCAAGGCATCATGTTTGCAATAACCACAACACAAGCGGTCAAAATGCAAACAAAAAAACAACTCTGATAATATGCACTGTCCTTGAATTTGATTGTTCCACACCCGAGTGCACTGTTTTTGAGTTGTATGCCTTTTGGCGTCTTCTGGTCCAACACCGGTAGAGACTAGGCTCTAAGAAAAGCCGTCTCGGGTGTGGACCAATCAAATTCAAGGACAGTGCATATTATCAGAGTTGTTTGCATTTTGACTGCTTGTGTTGTGGTTATTGCAAACATGATGCCTTGAATAAAGGTGTCAGTTTTTTGTGCCAGTTAAAAGGGTAAAACCTATTACTATGGTCACATTGTGTTTTCGTAGGCTCGAGGCGCGGTGCCTGCCCTGCCTATGGGATGAGACGGCCCTGCCTTCGCTTAGCCTCTCATCCGCACCAGCGGCACGCTCTTTGCATCGCCCTGCGCAGTGTCCATCACACCCCACGAGTTTATTTCTTCACAGCGGGAACGTGCCAACGTGGTCAACCAAATGTTTGACGTGGCGGTGTTTATTTTTTACACGCTTTTTATTAACTCACTCAGCGTCTGTTGTTGTATCCTCAAAAATTGTAACTCAATTTTAACCCACTTCCCATTGTGGTATCGACTGCAAACTTGGTATACTCACGTCATACTAATGACAATACTATATTCTATAATTACATTTTTTTACATTATTTTGTTTATGTTATGTTTCGGCTTGAGTCTAATTGTCCACGCTCAACTCACGTTGGCTGTAACTGGCCACGGGCCCCTTACGTTGTGGCAAGCTTCGGGGCCACTTCCTGGAGTCGTGGAGTTCTGCCATTACTTCTAGTACATTTCTTAAAAGCGCGTTTTAAAAAAAAAAGTTAAAAAAATTATATATTACTTATTTGTGTTCGGTCACTGGGAGGCTGGCATCATCACACCATTAACGCCACCACACTGGACATCTGTGAAGGAGCTTCATAGCTCATCGGATTCCTCCGGTCTAACTAAAGACTGTTAAAGGTTCTGACACCTGAGAAAGCTGGTGTAAAGCATGCGTGACCGATACGCGTGTTGAGTGGCGAATGAAGACTCGGAGGCAGAATTCCAGTTAAGGGCTTTCGCCGGTTTATTAACAATGAAGTATTCACTGAACACCAGGGGGTAGAGGTGTCCTACACTGGGTCCTGCCCTTGGACCCCTCGGCTCTTGTCTGTTCCTAGCCTCGGCTGTCTCTTCGGGCTCTCTCACTCGAATCGGGACGGGGGTTCAGCCAACACCGCCCGACCGAGGAGCGCAGCGCCTTCTGGAACTACGGCCGGCTTCTCCAGACTTCTTGAGCTCTACCCCAGGCGATCTCTCCGGCTCTCCTACTCGCAGCAGCAACAGCAGCAGAAGAAGCCTTCTGCAGACGCTCACCATCCCCGGCTCCCACAACGACCCCTCTTTCGTCACGGGCTCTCTCTTTAAGTACCCCAGGTGACGTGACGTCATCGCGCCGCACCGCGCGCACGACGTCACGTCGCCATACTACTCCACGACGCACGGATGAGATTACATGATGTCAGCAGTGCCGGCACCGTTGCCGTGGCACGACATCTCCCACACCTCGGCCCCTGGTGAAGAGATGTTAACTACCTCGCCTGGTGTACAGGAGAGCGTGGGTTCGAACTTGACGCCTGCTGTGTGGCACGACATCTCCTACACACGGCTCGACGTCCCCAGCTACAGCACGAATGCTTTCGGAGTCACATTCTTAAGTACCAGTGCAGGACAACAACAACAATAATAATTACAATGGTAGCAATCAACGCCAAGTCAAAGTGCCTCCCTGCCTGTCCGATGGATGGACCTGCTCCCGCCACAGAAGTGTGGAGATTCCCGCAGTGGCTAAAAGAAAATGAACGGGAAAGCTCTTTGACTTTGTTGTCTTTGCATGCAGGGGGCTGTTGGGGTAGTGTTCGCGAGCACCTATTAAGGGCAACCTGGTGAGGCCAGCTCAGCTGCGAGTCTGGCTGCTGGTGGGGATCGGTGGGGGGAGGGGGAATGACCCCCCCACCACCTCCCCCCAGCCTCCTCCCCACACCTCGGCCCCTGGTGAAGAGATGTTAACTACCTCGCCCGGTATACAGGAGAGCGTGGGTTCGAACTTGACGCCTGCTGTGTATTTGGAGTTTGTACGACTCTCTCCCTAAACCTCCGTCATCGCGTCGATTTTTCTGCGGGTCCTGCGGTTTTTCTCTATCCACATTTAGAATCAACGTCACGCGTTTAAGAGTAGTTGGCTTCTGTGCATTTGCACATGACAAGCCACTTCGTTGAACTGTCATTTGTGGTCATGTTGCTTAGTGGGCCTTACCTGGTAAAATAAAAGATAGTTTAGTAGTACGCGTTATCTCACCGATACTGCTACCCGGTTATTATTTCCCTTCTACGTGACTTTACCCAAAGAACCAAAAATATGAATCCCTGCAGTCACGAAAGCTTTAAATCGAAATTTAAATGCTCAACCTTGCATTCACCCGAGTTCCCACATTGCTTTCCTCTTCTAATAGTGGAATCATTTATATATATTTTTAAATAATAACATCATCATGAAGAGTAACGAAACAGATCTAGGCTATACGTTAAGCTGATTGCACGCCAGAGAGCGAGTAATTTTGCACGATTACAAGGGTACGCATTTGTGTTATGTGGTTACAGTGTCAAGCTATTGTCCAGACCCGCGTTTCACACGTCCACAGCTCCCACACCAGTTAACAAGGGTTAGAATATCTCTCAATCTTCTGGGGCCACAAATGGCCACGAGTGACCTTGCCTTGAAGGTGACACCCCACTCCAGATCTCATATCATTTCCCATGGCAGCAAGGCACAGGTGACTCATTAGTCATCGGAATGGGGAAGCAAGGTGTATGAATAATAATTATCATCATCATGGTAATGCACCTGCGCAGGGCGCTCGCTAGACCGGTTTTCCGCGAACTCTTTTTTTTTACGGATTTAAATCTGGCTTCGTCTGCCGTAGGAAGCTCTGATGAAACGACCGCCATTGCATTACAAATTATTTCAAACACACCACCTGCTAGGCGTTACCTGAGCCCGGAGACGTCGAGAATCTTGGACCCGCAGTGGTTGGAGGGCGGCACGTAATACAGAAAAACAAACATGGATAGCCGGAGTTTGGCTCATCCTATGAGAAGCTTCAAGGGTCGATAAATACGGTGGTACCGCTGAGATTGGGCCGGTGGCTGAGATGGCACCGCCTGTGATTTCAACTGGGTTCTCAAGTGGAGTTACTAAAAACTATTTTTTTTATTTTATTTTACCAGGTAAAGCCCAATGAGCTACGTAGGAATTTTTTTCAGAAGCGACCTGGCCACAGATGATAGCCCAATTAAGTGGTTTGTTTTGAAATTGATAGCAGCCACATACTCTAAACACATGTTTCTAAATGTGGAGGGAGGAGCCGGAGAAAAAGCCACGCGAACACGGGGAGAGAGAACGAACGAACTCCAAATATACAGCAGGCGTCTGGGTCGAACACACGACCTCCTGCACAACAGGCGAGGTTGTTAACATCTCGCCACCGTGATGGTCAGAGCACCATCACCAATGACTCTACAAATAAACAATCACATTTCATTCCGATTTGCACCCGATTTTCCTAAATTACAGTGCTAAGATTTGTTTTTAAAATAGCAGTTTGACGTTTATGCTACCAGCATTATTACTCGAGAAGGGTGGGTGGTAAAGCGAATGGAACCGATTCAAATTAAGGACTCGTAGCGCGTGTGTGTACACGGGTTCCACGTGTGGGTGCACATTATCCACGTGACGCAGACTACGTTCATTGCTTAGAGCGTCACGTGGGACGCGTTTAACAATCATCGTGCGCGTGCAGCGTGGAACGAGTAAATTGGTAACCACCAAAGACATTGCATTGCAGGATCGTGATAGATGGAAACATAACGACGCATGGAAAGGACTCCATTCAGCAGAGGGTAGTTAATGCAGTGCCGGATTATCCTTGTAGCAAAAGTAGCTACACATGTAGCTACGGGCCCCGCACTTTCAAGGGCACCGCGCTAAATGCTTTCAAGCTATCAATTCCGGTTCAGTGATTCTGCACTTGCTCTATTACTATAGTACTATACCGCCTTCAACTTTTATGAACGACTGGGTGTTTAGGGCTAGCGATTTGTCGAATTATCTGGTTGTATAACAAATGGAAAAATACAATTACTTTACTATGCAAGTAAATAAATTGTGTTTTAATGTTTACGTATTATTTTTCTATTTAGGGCCCCTTTATAACATCTGCTACAGGCCCCGTACTTAATCCGGCACTGAGTTAATGGATGCTGTTACTGATGATGATCACACATTTGTGGTAAGGCATGTACACGTGCAAGTGTATACAAATGAATGTGAAAGTCTGGCTTGTACCAACGCGCGCGTGTGTGCGTAGGCACTTGCCCCAAGAGTCTGTTGAAGGCTATACGGGGGATTGTTGTCTTTATGCAGGCACACACGTGCGCTAGTAGATCAATGCGATTATTCAGAAATGGAAACGGAATAAATACGCGCGCAATTAATCAAGCAGCTTCAAGTTAAACGCATCCGATGCAGGTGTGCAGCATATGTAGCGAATCTGCAAAACACTCGATCATGTGGATACAGTGCACAAACTAATCTTTTGCACTTGACTTTAATAATAATAATAAAACATTCTGCGAGCGGTGTTTTATCTCTCAGTATTTGAATTCGCCGACGCGCGCATGCCATTCAACCACGACACTCTTGCAAACTCCACAGGGGGGTGGGTTTGGGGGGGGGTGAGAAGCTGTGAATGTGTGGATAAACAGATGATCTTTCCGGGGCAGGCGAGATCCCCACTGACACAGTCTTATTGAAGGGGAGATCTGGGATTGAGCCAACACAGCAACATGGTTGTGTTTTTTGTCAGCGAAATATTTTCAACACGCACCCAATTTGTGATGGGGGTTTTTTTTACACACACGGCTAATTCTATTCTTGCGTATAATGGCAGCGGCGAGGTGGTTTCAGGAGGTAAATGCCGAGGTCTTCTCGCCACGACGAGAGGGCTTCTCAGCAGGAGAGAGTTCGTGTCGTTCTGTTCTTCTTCCTTCTCCGTTCAAGGAGTGCAGACGGCCGTGGTTTGCGATGTGGTCCATAGTGTTGGGTTGCATGGTCACATTCTGACTGTCTATAATAATATGCTAACTACCTCGCCTGGTATGCCGGAGGTCGTGGTTTCGATCCCGACCTTGACGACTGTATATTTGGAGGTTGCATGCCTCTCTCTCCCCATGGTCTCGCTCGTCAACGTGGCGTGCGCGAATGACCACCACAACCACGTGACTTTTCTTTCACGTTGTGCGCGGTGCTTTTGAGCGCCACAGCGCGTGGATTTGTAGCGTTTATTTTCATTTGTTTGCTGGTGACTTTGTGCATTTCATATCGACATCGCCTCCAGTGCTTTTTGCTGCTGGCGGCAATAAAAGTTGTTTAAAAGTCTCCCCGTGGTCGCGTGGAAATTTTTTCCGGGTCCTGCGTTTTTTCCCCTCTCCACACTTAGAATCAACATCACTCGTTGAGTATTTGGCTGATATCAATTGCCACGTGATTTAGCGATTACGTTGAGCTGTCATTTGTGACCAGGTTGCTTCTTTACAGAGAGCTGCAATAGTTCAGTGGGCCTTACCTGGTAAAAAAAATAAATGTTTGTTTTCATAGTTTATTTTAACCACCCGCGGTGGAACACAGGGAGCAGCAAGGTCACACGGGGACACGAATCCACGTGCTTGGACCGACACCGCCCTCTTACGGGCTGTGGCTTTACCCCTGCGTCACAAGCTCTCCTGATCTGGACAGGGGAAAACGCTCTAGAGCAGTGGTTCTTTACCTTGCTTGCAGCCTGCGCCCATTTGGTTCTCATTCGTGAAATAAATGTGCAGTGTTAAATCACGACTGTTTGGCGATTTTTTGTGATCCATGGTGGCGTTCATACTAATAATAATAACAATGCCCTTTATTTTTCGATGTAAAGCTTTCGTGACTGCAGGGATTCATCTTCTTGGTTCTTTGGGCAAAGTCACGTAGAATTGAAATAAAATAATAAATAAAATAACAAAATTATCACGATGTTTCGGCCACAACACAAGTAGCCTTCATTCAGGTGAAGAAACAGGTCTATCCAGAAGACAGAGCTTGAATGAACGCTGTCACGCAAGGAACGAGTATTTTTTTTTTATAAAGCTGTGTGGTCGGAGTTGAATTAGCATGTTACTAGCCTCACCTCCGGAGCGGAGGAGGGAGGGGGCTGGGAACTCAGACAAAAAAATTATTCCAAAAGAAAAACAATAGAAACAGCCACGGTGCGCTGCTGTGTCCTGAGTTTCATTATGACTATGCTATAAACTGGACTACTATGTAATACGATATTATACCCTCCAATCTAAACTACATGGTATAACACATCCTTGCGGTGACAGCGTTCATTCAAGCTCTGTCTTCTGGATAGACCTGTTTCTTCACCTGAAGAAGGCCACTTGTGTTGTGGCCGAAACGTCGTGAGCATTTCATTATTTTATCATTTTATTTCCATTCTACGTGACTTTACCGAAAGAACCAAGAAGATGAATGCCCTTTATTATTTAAACCACAAAGGCGCACGGGAGTCTCAAGCCTCTTTTTTTACGGAACCAAGTAGCTGTACTTACGCGCCCGCAATTAATTTGTGTTGTCGATGATTTACCTTCGAAACTAAATCTGCCCATGTCTCGCATCCCCGGGGGGGGGTGTGCACCCCAGGTTAAGATTCACTGCTCGGCAGCACGTCTCTGGTTTGTAAATGCCCCGAATTGCGCGTTTTGCGCGTGCCAGTTAAATCACGACTGTTTACTGATTGTTGTTGTTGTTGTGATCTATGGTGGCGTTGATACCAATAATAATAACAATGCCCTTTATTATTTAACCAGCAAAGGCGCACGTAGTCTCAAGCCTCTTTTTTCTTACAGGAGGGTCCTGCGCTGGGGTTATGATTTTGCGATCGCATTCGTGGGCGTTTGGCATTGATGGCTCTGAGCCGGCGGTGATGAATCAGCATCTCTATAGCAAGGTGCCAGTCGCTCCGTACGAACATCGTGTGCAATTATTTTGGAGCGCAAAAGCAATAGCCAATTTCAATCCACTTCTGGATGTACATAAACCACGAGATGCTGCTTGACGCCCATCGTACGCTGCGGTGTTGACGTGATTTGCCATCCTCGTGACCTCTGGCCTCTCCGTGCTATATGAAGGACCATTGCCCGAAATGTCACCGGTTATATACTTTTTTTTAAGGCCGCAGCGGTATTGACGAAAGTGTTGCGTTGATTTGCAATCATGGTGAATTGTGGGTAATCTTGTAGCACAACCTTGTAATTGACAATGGTCCAAGTTACTCATTAATTTCATAACACACTGCTGAAGCCCATCAACATGAGTTTAACACGCCGCACTGCTGATGACGACACTTAAGAGAATTGAAAACCGATTGCAGGGTTTCTTTGCATCGGTTCGCATCATAATTCACGTGATGTGACTCAGCCTATGGATCTGAACCGATGCTATGGGGGCGCCACGGTGGAGAGATGTTAACAACCTCGCCTGGTGTACAGGAGGTTGTCGGTTTGACCCCGACGCCTAAATATTTCGAATTTGCATGTTCTCTCTGTGGTCGTGTGGATTTTTGTCCAGGTTATCCGGATTTTCCCTCAACATTTAGAATCAACATCACGCGTTTTAGAGTATTTGGCTGCTATAAATTTCCACGCGATGATAAGCCGCTTCGTTGAGATATAATTACTATCATTTGTGACCAGGTCGCTTTCTGAAAAAGAGCTACATAGCTCAGCGAGCCTTACCTGGTTAAATACAAAAAAATAGTTGCGAAATAAAGTGTTCCAGAAAAAAAATGTGGTCACGAGAACGCGTTTACCAATCGTCGGGCATGCGTTTGGACGCCGTTGGTATTTGAACGGATATTGGAAAACGTGAAACGGTGGACTATTGTGGTCTTTAAGGACTGGAGTTTGAGAGACCCTCTTCAACAGGCCATTCACTGTCGACAGAGCACGAAATGCAACTCGGACAGAACTCGTGCATTCGCACCTCCGATGAGCACGGTTGGCTACATACGGTGCGAAATAAGTTCAACATAGGTGCATACATTAAGCCTCTTACATAGTGTGTTAATGACGTAGCGATACCATTGAAAAGCACGAATTCCCAGAGATAGAATTTAGCCGAATCAAGTGAAAAATCGCGTGCGGTTATTGGTTTCGATGTGACAGAGCCGAGCCGATCAACTAGCTCGAGTCCACAGTTGAAAAATCGCTGACTGAAACCCAGATTCACGCGCAGGATCTCAGTGGCGTTAACTCAACATCAAAATCACTCGCAAACAGGCAACACCTTGCGATAGACCCAACGCAGAAGATCCCTGGGGTTTGACGCGAAGCTCACGGTCCACCCCCAATCGCAACCGCTGCACAAACTACGGACGTAGATGCGGATACCCGAAGGACAAGCGGAAAATGTACAGTGAGGGAAAAAAGTATTTGATCACCTACTGATTTTGTACGTTTGCCCACTGACAAAGAAATGATCAGTCTATAATTTTAATGGTAGGTTTATTTGAACAGTGAGAGACAAATTAACAACAAGAAAATCCAGAAAAAATGCATGTCAAAAATGTTATAAATTGATTTGCATTTTAATGAAGGAAATAAGTATTTGACCCCCTCTCAATTAGAAAGATTTCTGGCTCCCAGGTGTATTTTATACAGGCAACGAGCTGAGATTAGGAGCACACTCTTAAAGGGAGTGCTCCTAATCTCAGCTTGTTACCTGTATAAAAGGGACCTGTCCACAGAAGCAATCAATCAGATTCCAAACTCTCCACCATGGCCAAGACCAAAGAGCTCTCCAAGGATGTCAGGGACACGATTGTAGACCTACACAAGGCTGGAATGAGCTACAAGACCATTGCCAAGCAGCTTGGTGAGAAGGTAACAACAGTTGGTGCGATTATTCGCAAATGTAAGAAACACAAAAGAACTGTCAATCTCCCTCGGCCTGGGGCTCCATGCAAGATCTCACCTCGTGGAGTTGCAATGATCATGAGAAGGGTGAGGAATCAGCCCAGAACTACACGGGAGGATCTTGTCAATGATCTCAAGGCAGCTGGGACCATAGTCACCAAGAAAACAATTGGTAACACACTACGCCGTGAAGGACTGAAATCCTGCAGCGCCCGCAAGGTCCCCCTGCTCAAGAAAGCACATATACATTCCCGTCTGAAGTTTGCCAATGAACATCTGAATGATTCAGAGGACAACTGGGTGAAAGTGTTGTGGTCAGATGAGACCAAAATGGAGCTCTTTGGCATCAACTCAACTCGCCGTGTTTGGAGGAGGAATGCTGCCTATGACCCCAAGAACACCATCCCCACCGTCAAACATGGAGGTGGAAATATTATGCTTTGGGGGTGTTTTTCTGCTAAGGGGACAGGACAACTTCACCGCATCAAAGGGACGATGGACGGGGCCACGTACCGTCAAATCTTGGGTGAGAACCTCCTTCCCTCAGCCAGGGCATTGAAAATGGGTCGTGGATGGGTATTCCAGCATGACAATGACCCAAAACACACGGTCAAGGAAACAAAGGAGTGGCTCAAGAAGAAGCACATTAAGGTCCTGGAGTGGCCTAGCCAGTCTCCAGACCTTAATCCCACAGAAAATCTGTGGAGGGAGCTGAAGGTTCGAGTTGCCAAACGTCAGCCTCGAAACCTTAATGACTTGGAGAAGATATGCAAAGAGTGGGACAAAATCCCTCCTGAGATGTGTGCAAACCTGGTGGCCAACTACAAGAAACGTCTGACCTCTGTGATTGCCAACAAGGGTTTTGCCACCAGGTACTAAGTCATGTTTTGCAGAGGGGTCAAATACTTATTTCCTTCATTAAAATGCAAATCAATTTATAACATTTTTGACATGCGTTTTTCTGGATTTTTTGTTGTTATTCTGTCTCTCACTGTTCAAACAAACCTACCATTAAAATTACAGACTGATCATTTCTTTGTCAGTGGGCAAACGTACAAAATCAGCAGGGGATCAAATACTTTTTTCCCCTCACTGTAGATGCGGATACCCGAAGGACACGTGGAAAATGTAAAGCTCTCCAGTCGTGTGCGACCGTGGTCATCCTGAACAGACCGTACAACGTATAATGACGCAATGCCCCAATCCACAAATACGAAGGAGACATCGCAAAACGATACTACTCCGCTGCTCCTGATGCTGTTGTCTGGCTTTAGCGGCTGACTGTGAAATTGTAGTTGTTGCTCTGCATATACATCAGCCGTACGAAAGAAGAAGCACCTCTGGCATGCCTATTGGCCCCGATTCGTGTTGCCCTCAAGGCTTTCCCCAATGCTGGAGCTGCCCACACAGCAGCAGAGAGTGACGTACTGCTCCGTAGAATTACCTGCAAGTGGCAACCCATGCTTCCCTCCAGCTGTCAAGTACGTGCAGTGTAATAGCGCCGGCTGGTGACCAGCAGCGGCAACTGCGGTGGACAAACAGGACACGCGCCAGGTGAGCGTCCGCACGGCTGTGTCGGCAGGGCGGAGGGACTGGGGCAAGGGTCATGGAGGGCCCCATCTGGAAGCCCCTGAAACCTGTTAGTGGGTTCCATAAGGGAGGCGCGGCCAGGGCCAAGCCAGGCCGCTCTGGGAGGATAAAAGGGGCCGAGAGCAGGAAGCTCGAGGCTGCCGGTTTTGGGATTGGATCGTCTCGTCGTCGTTGTTGTCGTCTTCGTCGCTGCCGACTTCGCTCGACGTTGCGCTGCTAGATAGCCTGTGAGCCGTCTCCGCCAGCGCCGTCGATGTCTGATGGCTAGTGTTGTGTCATAGGCTAGCGACGACAGAGTGTGTGCAGGCGAGGTCGTGTGTGTTAAATAAAGAAGGTGCCTCTACAAACGTCGTCTCTGAAGTCACTGTTAATGTATGGATGTTGAACTTCGTTCGCACTATACGTAGCCAACCGTGCTAATCGGAGGTGCAGGTGAGGGGACAACACACTAAACATAAAAAGCAGTTATAAAGAAATTAGTTTCCAAACTACATTTAAAAGTGCGAAGCTCCAGTTGCTTCCTAATATCGGAAGAGCGTTCCAGACGGCCGCAGAAGCGCATCTGAAAGCGCGTGATGCGGTGACCACCGTCTCTGTTCGATGGTTAACCAAAAGCCGCTGCGAGGGTGACCGGAGTTTGCGTGATGCTGCATGTTCCTTGACGAGGTCAGCGAGGTCACGTGGTTCACTTGCGGCAAGCACCTTGTGTGTGTGTGTAATGAGTGCGACCTCATCACGTACTCGTTCGGCAACTGGAAGCCGATGCAGCTCGGCGAGCACCGGACTGACACGGTGTGACCATGCAGTACCACGTCACGACACGTGCCAAAGAACAAGCTGGCATCCTTCCAAGGACACGTCTTACCCTGCACAGCACTCGAACTGCGCAGAGCGATCGGCTCACGCCGTCAAAATCTACCGACCCGTGCACAAATAGGGTGTCCTTCATTCACCCCGCACGCCGCCGATGTATGCACGGTTGGCACAATGGTACGGCGCGAAAGAAGTTCAGCAGACATGCGCGCGCACGCGTGCGTCTCGTGCGAATCGGTTGGAACTTCGCCACACTCGAGAACTCTGCTCAATCCACGCGATGGCTCAGCGGTCTCGCATGAAGCCCTCCCCACGCCTCCACCTCACAAAGACCAGCGACCGTCCCAGGCCGCAACGCCAAATTCACTTTTCGTTTCCTTTTCCCCGTGGACGGAATCCGCGAACGCGATTCTCTCTCTCTCTCTCGCGCGCGCGCGCGCGCACACACACACACTCTCACAAACGAGGCAGTGCTTTGTGTTGTTGTTGTTGCTGCTGCCGCTGTTGCTTTAACAGACTGGACCATTTTAATGTTTTTAAACGTAGCACAAACGGACGACGACACGCGAGACGAGCCCCAAACCAACTCGGCACGACGACTGCAGCAGCAGCAGCAGAGCAGGCCAATACTGAACGACCACTTTACTTTTGCTACAACGTTGAGTAAACACTATCAAACACGGATGATCTATATACACACACACACATAACATATCTCTTTCGTGTTACCTGAACGACCCGAGGGGGGGGGGGGGGGAGGAGAAGGGGGTGGGGTTGGGTGGGGGAAACATTTTTCGAACGTCAGATGCAATGAATTAAAGGTCGTAAAGTGCATCGCTCCAGCCAGAGGGAATAAGCAAGCAATGGAGAAAGTCCGGTCGGAAATAAGTGAACAACTCACACCAGCCTGCACACGCTGGGCACCAAGAGAAACCCCATTGCCAGCTGCTGAACCCCGTGGGGACAGCTTTTCACTCTCGGAAGCCCCACGAAATAGGCGGAGTGGCGTCGGACGTTCAATTGTGAGCGAGCGGAATAGAGGACGTGACTCTCGGTGCGGGGGACACTAAATCCTGGAACTGTCCGGGAATACCGGGGGCGGAAAAGGAAGCAAATATGATTATGTTTTACCGAAATGAATTGTGACATGAAGCAGCCCGGTTAATTCCTGCGGGCGTGTTAACCGGAGACACCGTGTGTGCCGTAACAGTGCGCGCTAACGATCCCGTAACGCCGTTCGCAAGAGGAGGCCGTCGTGCGGCCGGCCCCACGGTCCGAATTTGAAAAGTTACCCCGCAAGTTACTCGGTTGTAATCTACTGCAGTAGCCATCGCACCCTCCCCCCACCCCTCTTACTGCCAAAACCGAGCAGTGCCCTCGAGAAAAAGTCAAGCGACTCTGCGAGGCCCTTCCTTGCGTGAAATAGTCGAATAGTGAACAACATTCGGCTCTCGTTAGGGACACTGTCTTGTTTGCTGTGCAACGTTGCGGACACTTGATGCTCATGTGCAATCCTTGCAGGATGTGCGAAACGATAGAGGAATTGTGTGGCAGTGCCACCATTTAGTCGAAGTTAGGAGTCAAAAGTGTTTCGCCGTTCAAACGACCGTGAAGTGATGCTCCTCTCCACTGGCGGCCCTAAAGTGGAGGGGTGAATTCCACGTCACTATGACAGAAGCCGGTCTTTGCTACGGAAAAATAAGCTCGCAACATTTTAGGCCAATCCAATCAAACCTGCTTGGATAATACCAAACTAAAGTGACAAGACAGCAGAAAACACTTTACCACCGTAAGTAACTAATTGCCCTTTTAACAGAAAAATAAAATAGCAAAAGTTATTTGGGAAATTGCCCTTCTTGAGGGCAGAGAGAGGAAAAGGGAGACGATTACGACTCGGAGACAACATTTTATATTTCAAGACACCACTTTGCAAACTCCCATCGCCGTTTATGGGCCAGATTCACTTGCCGATGACGACATAAATAGCTTAAAGCGCGCCGACTCGGCAACTTGCCGTGCAGTTTGGTGAGGCAAATTTCACCGGCAGCAGTTTTCCTACCCAAACAAAAAAAAATCTGACAAAAATGAGCGTTCGCCAACAGGCAAATCAGGCTGTGTTGCAATTTTCTGCACAATATATCATGGCGGTTAAGTCTTTTCGGCCCGTGCACATTTGCCAGAGGCAATGCAGTTCGTGCAGCGTTATTTCCCTTCAAGTAAAGATGAGTTGCTTTGTGCGTGCCCCTTCGCGGACCACTTTTCATTGCAGCCTGAAACTTGAGAATTTGGCCCTTAATTTAAATGTTTTTTTAAAAAAAGAAGCGAAGTCAATAACAATTAACGATAAAAAAACAACAACATATTTTTCAGTGCACCGCGTTACATAACACGCGCGAGGGATAGGGAAAACAGGACGTCACGCACGTTCACGCCGGACGGAAAAGTGCACGACACGGGCACCTCGACATTCGCACGGCTCTCTCGGGTCGCCAAAAAAAAAGAACACGGCCAAAACCCAAGGGGTTAGTGGCGCTTGAAATGTGTTGACGTTGCGGATCCAAACAATAGGTGAAAATCACACCGCGATTGATACACAGGCAAGAGCATCCCCCCCCGCCCCACCCTCCGCATGCTCTCCCATCAGTGTGATCTCAAAACAATGTCAGCATTTTTGAAATGTCTTTTACCTTTTGCCTGTGTGTTTATTTTATTTTGGCGTAAGTTTTTTTTTACTTACCCCCTAACCGGCTTGTAAAAGAGTGGCTACATTGTCAAAGGAAAAATTTAGGGACCTAATTGCTTCCGAATGTTGGAAGGTTTACACTCCCGTTTTAGTTTTTGCCCCCTTCAAGAATTTGACAAAGGCTTCGTTCCGGCTGTGGCGATGCCATGGGGCTTTGTCTCCCAAGGCTTAATTTCTCACGACACAACCGTTGGGTTTAAGCGGCAGACATCAGTAACAACGTTTAACACTGATAACATTTCACACGTGTGTGTATATATATATTTGTTGCGATGCAAATAACAACGGCGACGGACACTGAAGAATTTGTATAAGAGCAATGTAAATGGGATCGTTTTGAACTTGCCCGTTTTGTTCTCTCCACGGAATAACATTTTTATCATCGCCTTCTCCATGCAAATGTAGAGAGACATTTTTACGATCTAAGAAATGTGTTTGTTTTACCATTTGAACACACGCGCCCTTTTCTATCTCTCGGAATTTATCCACGGACTAAAGCCTCCCGCTATACCAATGCGATTTAATAAAACACGAAAATGCCTGTGTGTGTGTGTACGCACAGGTAAAAAAAAAATACCACTTGTAGCCTCATAGACTATCAAGGGGCAAAGCGAGTGTTGTTCGGCGAGCACCTATTAAAGTCGGCACAGCACAGGAGGTAACGGCACGGCCAGCAGCATACGAACCTGGCCGTCTTTGTCTCACCAGTGTTGACGCTGACCGTAACTAACACCACGCCACCACTCGTCTCAGTCCAAACCGACCCCGGGAAGGTCCAAGCCAGGTTGAGTTGCAGATTAGAAGTTTGGGAATCGAACCCGGCTTGCCAAAATCGTGGCACGGCGTGGAGACGGCGCACAGGTTCCCAGACGGAGCTTACGCGCGCGCCGATCACGCCACCTCTCCCTGTGTGTGCAAGCCAACAGGGAAGCGGAACGCAAAGAGTCGCGACTGGCATAGCGAAGGAGAGCTTCGGTACGCCGCCAGGTCAACGGGCGCGCCCTGACCTCAACCCGGAGTGGGGTCGTCACTGCGTAAGCCGCTCTCCTCACTCGATCTCCTGCGCGGCCACCGTTAATCCCCTGGGGGCATTTTGCGGAATGCTAAATTTAAGGGTCCGACCCCACTCGCCGGCGACGTTGCGTTACGCTCTCGAGTATTTCGGCAAACTGCGGTTCGCAAGCCACTGTGTGCCCGAGTGCCGAACTGCGAACGACGTGCACGGCACCGGCTCTGGTGGGCCTTCCTCCTTTTGTTTTGCGTTTTACCTTTTTTTACGTTTTACTCACCTCCCGGTGGCTGAAAAAGCCGACGGGCTACTTACTTGCGACCGCACGACAAAACACCAAGACACGTGTGCGAAGCCGTCAAACATAAACGAAACGACGAGGAATCGCGACGGGCAAGCGGCCAAGGGGGGGGGGGGGTGCTGACTAACGCCGCAGGCCCCCCGCCTCCCCTCCCGGCAGGCGGGAACCTCCATCGGCGGGCCAAGACACAGACAGTCACCGAGCACACAACATGGAGAAAATAAATATTCACGCGGTGTGGCATTGTGGGGGGACGTGACCCGCACTGCCCTGCAAGCCCCGGTCAGGTCGGAGCGGCTCCGTGCTCAAACGAGCCCCCCCCCCCCCCCCCCCCGGTGCTGGGCTCGTGTGTCACAGAGCCAGTGGTGAAAATTCCACGTTCCTATGGTAGGGCGAATTACACCCGTGGGGTGACGACGACCGATGACTCTGCACCACGTGAGACTCATCATGTCGACCCTGGAAGGATGACGGGAGTGGGAATATGCAGTGCAGCACCCGACCTGAGTCGCCAGCGAAAATGTCGCGTGACAGTAGTTGTGTGTTTTGGCAGTGCGAGAAACGGGGCTACACTGCACTGATGATCTCGTGAGGATGAAAGCGACGAGGCTGTGAAGGCGATTCGTGGCTCAAGGGGTTATGAATGGCCGTGTTGAGGTACTGAGCGAGAAACACGAGAGGGAAAACGTTTCTAGGTCTCCCGCTGCGATGAATCCAGGAACTCAAACGTAGCGGCTGAGTCCAGTGAAACGACGGCCACACATTAATAATGTGGATGTTTGCCCAATTTGGCTCGGCCCGGCTTATGGAGCGAAACTTGATAAATACTTGAGTGACATCTGGTCATTTACTATTTGGATCAGGGAGAGAGACAGACCTCGGTGCCTCCGTGAGTCGTTCTGGCCATGGTGTCACCTCGCTGGACCGTTCCCCCCACGGTTGGATTCTAACCGAGTTTGCCAAGCGAAATCTAGAGACCCATCACAACAAGACTCCATAAGCACAATTAAAATGTAACGAGTGCTTAAAAAAAGAAGAAAAAAACGGATTATTTTTTTTGTTTCAACAAAAAACACTCGAGACGTTCGCCAATAACACTGTGGCCTGAAAATAAAAAAATATATAATCGACAACGTTTCGGAACAACGGCCATAGCTCGTCGCTCATAAATAACAAAAAAATGTCGCCTATCATATATATACGTTATTCTCAAGGCCACAGCGCTCTTGACGGCCGTGTTGGGTTTCATCTTTAAATGTGCTTGTGCACTGCGTATCGTTGTAAAGTAATCAGTGCTTGGTGCTGACGGCGTGGTGACGCACGCTCGTCGTTCAGTGCTTCGGAGGGAAGGGTTTGGTGGATCGCGTCGATTCTCAAACTCCACGTGACTGCAATGTGGCCCAGGAGATGGTAGTGCATCAGGAAGGTGAAGTGAATCCTTCTGTCTGGACCTTTTGAGCGTTATAACCTTGTTCGCGTGTGTTTTCTCCGGGCACGCCAGGTTACTTCCGCAAAGCAAAACAATCCTTGCAAACAAAAGGTGGCAAGACAAATAGCAATATGGAACCTTCCTGTAAAAGATCTGGAGGCTCAATGACACCTGTCTGGATGTGAGACATTGAGGGCCTGAATATTGACGGGCCTCGACGATGACACCGGTCTCTGGTCTGGAGCTCACGCCACAGCTGCCTGGCACCGCCACTAACGGTGTGAGCGGCTCGTCAGAGGCCACGGCTGCTCGTCAGTGATGAGAGGAAAAAAAAAAAACCTTTAAATCCTGGTTCTGCAGGGGGCTTGGGCATGTGACGAAAAGGTCTAAGATAGGTTTTAACCACGGGGATGAACGCACCGGCATCTTCAGGATAAATAACGCAACTGTTACTTATGGGGCTTGCAGGGCGTTTCTGGGCGTTTCCCCCCATGACGCCGTGCGACGTCGGCATGTAATATATTGCTCTACACACGTAATGCGCTTGTGTAGAGCGGAGTGGGCGGCGGGCGAGGTTGTCTTGAGTGGCACGAGCTGGAGAGGCTCGCACGCCAACGCTCACAGGATGCTCTCCTTCTCTGCACTAGCTCCGGCGCTGTCTGCCGCGCCGCCCACTCCTCCCCCTCCTGCGCCGCCGCCGCCACCGCCGCCGCCGCCCTTCTTGCCCCTGGTAGGTGCGGGCGCCTTCCGGTTGAGGTTGGGCCGCGCGTTGTCGACCCTGGCGCGCGCCGAGTTGGCTTTTGGCGCATTGCCGCCGCCTCCGCCGCCGCGCAGCGGCACGCGCACGTTGGGGGAGGAGGGGGCCGGCCCGCCCGCAGACCGCCCTGCCGCTCCCGTCCCCCCTCCTCCTCCTCCTCCTCCAACGCTGCCCATCTTGGATCTCGCCGTTTGCTTCTTCGGGGGCGTCATCGGAGTCGCGGCGCCGCGTGGTGCCGTGGCGGCGCTCGGTAGAACGCCGCCGCCGCCAGTACCGAGGGAGGAGCGGTTGTTGTTGTTGATGGTCTCTACACTGTCCGCACGATTCAAAACGCCCCCCGCCATGGCCGCCGTCTCCGCCTTCCGCCGCCGGCTCGTCTCGGCCTGCGTGGCCGGCGGGACGAGCGCTCGCCGCTCGGCCTCGGGGCTGCTCAGGACGAGGCTGCTCTCGGAGCCCGACGGGCTGCGCTTGCCGTCGGAGCAGATGGACATGCGCGTCACGTCCGGCGCGTCCGACGCGCCGCCCCCGCTCGCCGTCGCCGGCGGCGGCAGGGGGCCGGCGTCCATCGCAGGAGGCGCCGGCGGCAACTGGGCGCCGGCGAGCTCCACGAGGTCACCGACGGCGCGCGCCGCCGACGGCCCCGCGAAGCCGCGCAGGCTCGGGGAGCTGCCGGCGCCCGAGTCGGACGAGTCTTTCTTGCCCAGGGGGAACATCTCGGCGACGTGGCCCTCAGACTTGGCCGCGGGGCCGCCCGCCTTGCCGCCGCTGTTGTTGGCGTTGGTGTTGGCGTCGTCGGACGGCTGCGCGGCGGCGGCGGCGGCGGCGGCGGCGCGGTCGGCGTCGGGGTCGTGGTCGGGGTCGTGGTCGGGGTCGGGGTCGGGGTCGGCGGCGCCGGAGCGCAGCAGCGGCACGTCGTCCGACTCGTCGGCGCCCGAGTTGTCGTCGTCGCTCGCCAGCTGCTGGTAGCTGCGGTGCTTGATGTCCACCGCCTGGAGCACGCGCTTGCCCAGCGTGGCCGCCGCCGCCGCCGCGGCCGTCGCCGAGGCGGCCGGGCGTGCCCTGCTGCCCCCGGCGGGGTCCCCCGCGTGGTCCTCCTCCTCCGTGATGGGGTCCAGCGCCGGCACGGCCGCCGCCGCCGCCGCCGCCGCGGCGCACTCCGGCGACGCGGAGTCGCTCGCGTCGGCGGAGTGCGTCGACGCCGCTTTGGAGGACGGGAGGGACGAGGAGAGGGAGGCGGAGAGGGAGAACGGCTGCCCGCCTCCTCCTGCGCCTCCTCCGCAACCACTGCTCGTGCCGCCGCCAACGCCGTATGCGGCCACGCGCTGGGAGCAGGCGTTGTGGTTGCGGTTCTCCTCGTGCAGCGAGGCCGAGGAGACGCTGCCGCCCAGCAGGAAGTGCACGGGGCTGTGCGGGGACGTCACCTGGAGGAGGAGGAGGAGGTGGCAGGCAGATGCTGATTAGCGGGGGGGAGGCGTCTGCCAGCGATTGGAAAGATCGCCCTATGACTGGAGGCCACCCGGCTCCCAATTGGGATCGCACACATGCACACATGCACACAGCGGCAGCAGCCGCAGCATAAATAGTAGCCCCCTCCCGGCAGACTCACGGGCACTTGGGAGGCCGCTGCTGAGACACCTCAGCTGCCACTGAGGGTCCCCCCCTTAAGAGTGGTCGAGATGAGGTATGATGGAAGGCGATTTGAGATGCTGAGGAGAGTGGGTGAGTAAGAAGTGGTACGGTGGTGGAGTGATAGGCTAATGGTAGGAGTGGTAGGGCTGGGTAGGAGTGGTAGGGTTGGTAAGAGTGGTATGTCTTGGTAGGAGTGGTAAGGTTAGTAGGAGTGGTAGGAGTTGTAGGGTTGGTAGGAGTGGTAGGAGTTGTAGGGTTGGTAGGAGTGGTAGGAGTTGTAGGGTTGGTAGGAGTGGTAGGAGTGGTAGGGTTGGTAGGAGTGGTAGGAGTGGTAGGGTTGGTAGGAGTGGTAGGGATGGTAAGAGTGGTAGGGTTGGTAAGAGTTGTAGGGTTTATAGGGTTAGTAGGACTGGTAGGAGTTGTAGGGTTAGTAGGAGTGGTAGGGTTGGTAGGAGTGGTAGGAGTGGTAGGGTTGGTAAGAGTTGTAGGGTTAGTAGGAGTGGTAGGGTTGGTAGGGTTGGTAGGAGTGGTAGGGTTGGTAGGAGTGGTAGGGTTAGTAGGAGTGGTAGGAGTGGTAGGGTTTATAGGAGTGGTAGGAGTGGTTGGGTTGGTAAGAGTGGTAGGGTTAGTAGGAGTGGTAGGGTTTGTAGGAGTGGTAGGGTTTGTAGGAGTGGTAGGGTTTATAGGAGTGGTAGGAGTGGTAGGAGTGATAGGGTTTATAGGAGTGGTAGGAGTGGTAGGGTTGGTAGGAGTGGTAGGAGTGGTAGGGTTTATAGGAGTGGTAGGAGTGGTTGGGTTGGTAAGAGTGGTAGGGTTTGTAGGAGTGGTAGGGTTTGTAGGAGTGGTAGGGTTTATAGGAGTGGTAGGAGTGGTAGGAGTGATAGGGTTTATAGGAGTGGTAGGAGTGGTAGGGTTGGTAGGAGTGGTAGCCTTGGTAAGAGTGGTAGGAGTGGTAGGGTTGGTAGGAGTGGTAGGGTTTGTAGGAGTGGTAGGGTTTATAGGAGTGGTAGGAGTGGTAAGGTTTATAGGAGTGGTAGGGTTTATAGGAGTGGTAGGGTTTATAGGAGTGGTAGGAGTGGTAGGGTTTATAGGAGTGGTAGGAGTGGTAGGGTTTGTAGGAGTGGTAGGAGTGGTAGGGTTTATAGGAGTGGTAGGGTTTATAGGAGTGGTAGGAGTGGTAGGAGTGGTAAGAGTGGTAGGGTTTATAGGAGTGGTAGGAGTGGTAAGGGTTGGTAGGAGTGGTACGAGTGGCAAGAGTGGTAGGGTTGGTAGGAGTGGTAGGAGTGGTAAGAGTGGTAGGGTTTATAAGAGTGGTAGGAGTGGTAGGGTTGGTAGGAGTGGTAAGAGTGGTAGGAGTGGTAAGAGTGGTAGGCTTTATAGGAGTGGTAGGAGTGGTAGGAGTGGTAGGGTTGGTAGGATTGGTAGGAGTGGTAAGAGTGGTAGGGTTAGTAGGAGTGGTAGGGTTTGTAGGAGTGGTAGGAGTGGTAGGGTTTATAGGAGTGGTAGGGTTTATAGGAGTGGTAGGAGTGATAGGGTTTATAGGGTTAGTAGGACTGGTAGGAGTTGTAGGGTTAGTAGGAGTGGTAGGAGTGGTTGGGTTGGTAAGAGTGGTAGGGTTAGTAGGAGTGGTAGGGTTTGTAGGAGTGGTAGGGTTTGTAGGAGTGGTAGGGTTTATAGGAGTGGTAGGAGTGGTAGGAGTGATAGGGTTTATAGGAGTGGTAGGAGTGGTAGGGTTGGTAGGAGTGGTAGGAGTGGTAGGGTTTATAGGAGTGGTAGGAGTGGTTGGGTTGGTAAGAGTGGTAGGGTTTGTAGGAGTGGTAGGGTTTGTAGGAGTGGTAGGGTTTATAGGAGTGGTAGGAGTGGTAGGAGTGATAGGGTTTATAGGAGTGGTAGGAGTGGTAGGGTTGGTAGGAGTGGTAGCCTTGGTAAGAGTGGTAGGAGTGGTAGGGTTGGTAGGAGTGGTAGGGTTTGTAGGAGTGGTAGGGTTTATAGGAGTGGTAGGAGTGGTAAGGTTTATAGGAGTGGTAGGGTTTATAGGAGTGGTAGGGTTTATAGGAGTGGTAGGAGTGGTAGGGTTTATAGGAGTGGTAGGAGTGGTAGGGTTTGTAGGAGTGGTAGGAGTGGTAGGGTTTATAGGAGTGGTAGGGTTTATAGGAGTGGTAGGAGTGGTAGGAGTGGTAAGAGTGGTAGGGTTTATAGGAGTGGTAGGAGTGGTAAGGGTTGGTAGGAGTGGTACGAGTGGCAAGAGTGGTAGGGTTGGTAGGAGTGGTAGGAGTGGTAAGAGTGGTAGGGTTTATAAGAGTGGTAGGAGTGGTAGGGTTGGTAGGAGTGGTAAGAGTGGTAGGAGTGGTAAGAGTGGTAGGCTTTATAGGAGTGGTAGGAGTGGTAGGAGTGGTAGGGTTGGTAGGATTGGTAGGAGTGGTAAGAGTGGTAGGGTTAGTAGGAGTGGTAGGGTTTGTAGGAGTGGTAGGAGTGGTAGGGTTTATAGGAGTGGTAGGGTTTATAGGAGTGGTAGGAGTGATAGGGTTTATAGGGTTAGTAGGACTGGTAGGAGTTGTAGGGTTAGTAGGAGTGGTAGGGTTTTTGTAGGAGTGGTAGGCGAGTGCAAGACTGGTGGCGAGCGCCGGACTTGTAAGCGCACCAGCGCGTGAGCGACCGACCTGCGAGCTCTTGATGGAGCTGGCGCCGCTCGTGGGGCAGTCCACCTGCGCCATCTGGCTGATGTAGGCGCCGTAGGCGTCACGGTACTCGGCCTGCTGCCGCTCGGCCAGGCGCGACAGCTCCGCCACGGAGGCCTCCGAGTTGAGGCTGGACATGCTGTGCGTGCGGTGTGACAGTCCGTCCGCCAGCCGGCCCGCACCCTGCGGCACCAGCGCGCACGGCCGGCATTGGTGACGAACGAGGAATCACAATAATAATAATAATGATTGTTATTCATACTATATCGTACGTTTGGTATTCGCTACCGTTGAGAATAGGTTTTGCCCCTTTTATCTGGCAACAAAACAGGTGTTAAGTTGTTAAAACGCCACAATATTTGTGGTCAAAATGCAAAAAAAAATACTCTGATGATATATGCATTGTCTTTGAAACTGATTGGTCCACACCAGAGACGGATTTCTTTTGAGCCTCGTCTCAAAACGGTGTTAGACCAGAGGACGCCAAAAGGCGTCACACAGCCCATAGACAGTGCCACTATCAGAGTAATGAGAGCTCGGGGTGAGCATCTACATCATGGGACCTCCTTTGCCAGTACCAATATATTCGCGACCATTCTTGCACCCCCACAAGCATCATCTCAAGGACAAAGTGCCTGCCACAAATGAACCGCAATACCTTGCCGATCCCGTCAAGGAACGTAAACCATCACGTGAACACTGGTCATCCTCGCAGCGGCGGCTTTTGTCTAGCCTTCGAAGAAAAACGCTCACCGCATGGTGCGCTTTCAGATGTGCGTATGCTGCCATCTGGAATGATCTTACTTCCGATATTCGGAAGCGACTGGAGCTATGCAGTTTTAAATGTAGATTGAAAACGAATTTCTTTCAAACTGCTTTTTGTGTTTAGTTTGTTTTTTTGCTTCCCCCGCACCTCCGATTAGCATGGTTGGCTACGTGCAGTACAAAAGAAGTTCAACATGCATACTTACATGTATGTTGAAACAAATGTAGTTTTGTCAGTAGGGTTTGATATTGCTGTTGGTTATTCCAACGAAGTAATTTGCGAGTAACCTTTTTAAATTCGGAAAAAATTTTTGACCATGATGTCATCACCAATGACCTGCTCTTTTTCGGACGATATCACGGGACCTTCATCATCCCGCGTGAAGCGAACAGCGCATGGTGTTTATAGTCGACACACCCACGCAAATATTAACCAGGGCGGCATTTCGAGGACTCGTAGTACGTGCGGCAGCAGCAGCATACACACGACACAAAGTACGCACGTTCTTAGAGTACACGTACGTACGTACGTGCGTTACATGCGAACGCTGGCTCGGAGCCCAGCCGCAATGTGATGGGCGGTGGGGGGGGGGGGTAGTTTGCCATTAAGGCTGGCGGCCCTGTTATAGAAGCAACGTTGCCAACAACATGAAAGAAGGTCCAAAGAAATATGCGAACGCAGACACGGGGGAGAGGGCCGGGCCACCCCCCTCGGACAACGGCGTAGGCCCCTCCAGCCGAGTTCCGTGACGGATTGGCAAGGGGTGAACAGATCAAACGCAGTGGGGTGGGGGCGGCTAAGGAGCGGATCAGACTAGCACGCTGGCAGGCTGGAACACTGACAAGAGGAGGTACGGTCGGCCTAAGTGTCAATACATTTTTTTTCTCAAGTGCAGGTGGCGTGCATCCAAGAAGCGAGATGGAGGGTAAGCACGGCGAAAATTCAATCAGATAGGCGGTTACAAGGTCAGCCGCCACGGTACGACGCGCAGCGCGAGTGGCATCGCTATCGTCGCGAGTGAAGATGCGAAGAGGGAAGAGGTCACAGCACGGGAGGGAAAGGTGGGGCTGCAGCTAAGGGCGGACTGGAACGTGGCACGCTGAACATCTTGAGTTCCTACGCATGGCGACGTTCGTTTGCAGTGACGGTCTAGCGGAAGAGGTCAGGGGGGACGCTCGATCGCAGCCTGCAAGCCTCCCGGGAAACGGGGGGGGGGGGGGGTAATCGTCAAAGAGTCAGAATTTCATTGGCATGTGAGGAGGAAAAAAGAAGTGCCTGTGAGTGATGCCACATGGGGCCAAGTATATATGTATGTTGAACTTCCTTCGCACCATATGTAGCCAACCGTGCTAATCGGAGACGGTGACATTAACGAGGAAGGCGGGGGAGATCCTGCAGAGCTCTCCGATCTATTTTCAAGTTGCGCGTCGCGTGCTGTTCGTCACGACGTGCAACGTGACACAGCGGAACGATGTTGTCAAAACACAATTCTCGATGTAAAATTCAGTCGGCCTGCTCGCAACTCTACGTCCAAAGTGGAGTTTTCCAGTGAAGAGGTTAAGGTGCGATTTGATTGTTTGCCGAATTTACCAAATGGGAGGGAACAGCAACTCGACCGCCACCACCACCACCACATCACCCCTCTCAGTAACCTACCGAGCCCTGTATAGCGCCTGGGTGGGTGACCACGTCGTGCGTCAAGAGACGGCGGGGGGGGGGGGGAGGGGCGGCTGGTGGTTTAGTGCAGTCGGCGTCGTGGGAGGCAGCGGCGGAGGGCAGCGCGCCCCAAGCCCATTGTCGTTCTGCCCTCCCTCCCCCGCACCTTCACCAATGCCGCACTGACCACGGCGGCGAAGTACGGTCAAACGCCCCTCACGCCCTCGCATGGCGCGCGGAGGGGGGGTGGGGCGGTTCTCATCCAGCAGCGGATTGACAAACGGGTGGGGGGCTGTGGCTGCTGTGGCTGCTGTGGCTGCTGTGGCTGCTGTGGCTGCTGTGGCTGCTGTGGCTGCTGTGGCTGCTGTGGCTGCTGTGGCTGCTGTGGCTGCTGTGGCTGCTGCTGCGACCCACCTGCCACAGCGAGGCCTGTCCGCCCAGCGCCGACTCGTCCAGGCCCACGGTGCACAGCTCCTCGAAGCTGAAGTTGAGGCTGTATTTGTCGTTGGGCAGCGCCGCGTCCGGCTTGGCGGCCGCCCCCACGGAGGCGGAGGCGGTGACGGTGGCGCGTTCGCGGTGGGGGGGCGGCCCCCCGTCCAGGGAGCCGACGCCGCCGGCGCCGCCGACGCCGGACTCGCTGGCGGAGCGCAGGTCGTGCGACGGCTGCTTCTCCAGCTCGCGCATCTCCAGCACCTGCGGGCGTTGGGACGGAGAGAGGGGGAGGACGGACGGGCGGACGGACGGGCGGACAAACAGACAGGTGGACGGACGGCGGATGAGGACGATGTTAAAGGTCGCCGGGTGGCATGGGGGGGGGTTAGGAATACCATGGCACAGTGTGCAGTCGGGCACCGCTGACAACCTGGGATGGAATTGGGATTTGGGCCACATGTAAGCAAACTAGGAGCCAGGTAGCATCGCTCGTAAAGCAACAAAACTAAAAACTAAACTATTTTTTTATTTTACCAGGCAGCTATATTGCTCTTTTTCAGAAGCGACCTGGCCACAAATGATTGCTGCTGAACCAAGTGGCTTATCATGTTTCTAAATGTGGAGGGAAAAACCAGAGGACCCGGAGAAAAATCCACGCGACCACGGGGAGAACATGCAACCTGCAAATAGGGTCGGGATCGAACCCAAGACTTCCTGTATACCAGGCGCTGCAAGTCAACATCTCTCCACGGTGGTGAGATGTTTACTAACAAAACCCGCTTCCTGACAGCGATGAACATCAAGTGGTCAAGTAGTGACCGGTTGGCTCAGCCATCTGTGATTTTAAACCAGGTTCTCAAGTTTTAATCTGGGCACCAATGACTGCCAAGAAGCCGTGACATTCCAGCTCTATGACAATGCCGCAGATAAGCACACACCAGTCTTAACCGCAAGAATGCAATGCACATGAACATAAGGTACAGTACAATTTGCATTTACATAAACGACTGAGCTGCACATGCTGGCTGCCAAAGGGCAGATAATTGTACCATGCTGATACACTTTAAACATTGTGCTGTGAACACTGATTAGTACAGGGAGCCATAAACATTGCACTGCTGCATGTTGTTGTTGCAACACGTTGTTGTTGTTGTTGTTTGGGATCGGTGGCTCACGTTCCATCGCAGTGCAGGAGCGAGCACACACCACCGTGTTGTGGCGTTGGTTTATGAAGCACGGCCGCGTGTGGCAGCTTAACCTTGCGGTGAGCTGCAGCCTCACCATGCTTCTGAAGAGCTGCCAGTCTCCAAAGTTCATGCTCATTTCGTCCTTGAGTTCATCCATGTTGCACTGTGCCAGCACCCTTCCATTGATGTTTGCCTGTTTGGGATGACGCATACAATACACAAAGACAAAGATCCCACCTGTATAGCCTCAACAGACTTATTGGGACAAGTGCTGTCAGCGAGCATCACCTTTCAAGGCCGGCACAAGACACGAGGGGGCACGTGGCCAGCACCACGGTGGCGATGGTTACACATCGCACCCAGTACTCATTTGAGGACGAGTCGACCTAGGGGAGGCCCACGGCCGGTTCAGTTAATCATCACCGGTGTTAGCCGTGAGCAGGAATCGAATTCGGGGTCACCGGGTTCGTAGCGCAGTGCGCTCACCACTGCGCCCCCGCTCACCACATAAAATACACACACACACACACGAGGACAAAGATCTCCTGTGTTCGAGTTGTACGCGATTGGGGCAGGTTGTGTCCCAGAGCGCAGTAAGAATGTCATCCTCCATGAACGGGGTGGCGCTCATTGCACATTGGCAGCCCACAGCAACATACAGGACATTCCACATTCCCATGGTGGGGGCCAGTCTGTCAACACGACAACAACCGTAAACGTTTATTGTCCGTGGAGGGACGGGTTGGCCGAGTTGACCTGGAGCCAGAATTTTGAAATTTGCGGTAAAATGGGTGAAGGCAAAAGCGCAGCCCTGCAATTTCTTGCTCATGCCACTGCCGGCAGAAGGGCCTCCACCGTAGGCTCTTTGGCCTACTCTCCCACGTTGGCCAGTCGTGTTGAAAGAGGTGGATGTACCCAGCAGTGTAAATGGATACATTTATCTTGCTGGGCAGACAAAAGTGCAAGGTTGATTAACAAATATTGCTCAAGCTTTTCTGTGCCAGCAGATGGAATCAAACCCGTTGATCAGCATAGATAATATTATAAAACACATATAAAATCTATATACGTAATTTAATGAGCTGCTAAAATAAAAGGGCTGAGAGAGCGGGCAAGATGCTCCAGCGAGTACGATCCCTCTAGATTCCAAAGCGGTGTTAAAATGCATCAGCAGCGTGGACACAGCCGCGTTGTTATGACGTACATATATGTCTGTACGTGTTTTGAACTTCTTTCACACCGTACGGAGCCAACCGTGCTCATCGGAGGTGCGGAGGGAAGGGCAACAAACTAAACACAAAATGCAGTTATAAAGAAATGAGCTTTCAATCAAGATGATTTAAAAGTGCATAGCTCCCGTGGCTTCCTAATATCGGAAGGAAGAGCGTTTCAGACAGCCGCAGAAGCGCATCTGAAAGCACGCGATGTGTATGCGCATTTTGAACTTCTTTCGCACCGTACGTAGCCAACTGTGCTAATCGGAGGTGCGATGCAGTGACGGGGAAGAAGTGTTGAGCCGGTGGCACCAACTTATGGCGCTACAAGTTGGTGCCGCCAGTTCAACAGTGCGCAATATCGCAGCAACTACCGGCTCCTGGATTCATCAATTCATCTACAGGGCGATAAAAAACTCACTTTATGCGGCAGTAACAGACGGGTTCCAAAAAAAAATGGGCACAAAGCGAAACCGCAAGAGGTGACAGCAGCCTGCCAGGTAGCGCATACAGGCAAGACAAAGATCCCCTGTATAGGCTCAAGAGACAGTTGGGGCAAGTTCTGTAAGCGAGCACATTGAGGGCCAGCATGGCACACAAGGGGGTGGGAGGCCAGAAGCACACCCGGCCGCCTTTGTCTCTCTAGTGGTGATTTTTACAAACCACACCACGTACTCATTTGAGGCTGAGTCAACCTAGGGGAGGCCTAGGACCGGTTCAGATATTCATCACTGGTGTTGGCCTTGAGTGTGAATCGAACCCGGGTCGCCGGGTTCGTAGCGCAGGGCGCAGCATCACCACTCGCGCGGTGTGTCCCAAGTCCGACCGGAATCCGAATCAGAATTTTTATTTCGACTGGAGGAATCCGATGAGCGATGAAGCTCGTTTTCACAGATGTCCAGTAAACCGCATAGCTGCATAATTCAAACCACGTATACCGAAGTTTGGGTAGATATAGGTTAGCCGCATTTCCACGAAATTGCACAAACCGAACCTGCTTAGATACGACGGAAACTCGTATAGCTTCCATACCGCAACCGGGGTTGGAGGCACGTTGTCTGGGCGTGGACCGCGGTGAGTTTTCGGCGTTTTTTGGAAGCCACATGCCTGGCGCCAACCTTTTCAAAATGGCTGGAAATTTATAAGATTGTTTTCTTCTTTAAAACCCATCTCGACTTTTAAAATGCAATCGATGTACAGCAATCGATTGGGTCAGCAGGACTCTTCGGGGGAACTTAGTTAACCGGCACAGGCTTCGACGGCAAGAACGTGACTCTCGCAACAAGGCTTGCACCCGCGTGCTGCTCTGTTCAACACGGGCTGTAACGCCGGGGATATTTAGTTGATTTCGGCTGTGCGACTCGCAGTAACTTGGGAGTGTTTTTTTTTTCTTTCACGGTTTGCACATTCACAGCATGGCTGCAAATTGGCTGGACGAGGTCGCACGCCTTTGGCTACCACGGCCTTCCTTACGGTTGAGAAAAAAAAAGGAGCGCGACAGCCGCGGGTCACGTGATCACAGTCGCCCGAGGAAAACCACGCTTCACTGCGTCGCAGGGTCTGGAGAAGTCTCGTACGTTGGGAAATAGTTTTTTTTATTAATTAAAAGCTTGGCTGATTATTAACCAAACTGATTTTACGAAGAGGGTTCAGTCTCCACGAAGGTGAATTGTCTCTGCGAAACAGTGAACTGGGTTTCCAGTAGGTCTGCCGTCGTGTTACTGGCAATGTTTCGGGACCACACCCAACGACAGCATCCGACACGAGCATGATGTGTTTTGATAGCAAATAACCATGACTGGGTGGGAAAAGTCAACAATGATCGTTATACGGACAAAATGGTATTTTAGAGCCTCCAGCATAGCAAGGTTCAATGGGCGCAACTGGCTCAGGACTCCCATGTATGTATGCTGAACTTCTTTCGCACCGTACGTAGCCAATCGCGCTAATCGGAGGTACAGCATTCAGTAGCCACTTAGGAAAGGTGACTTTTAGTTAGTAGTTTGCCGGCAACAATCCAGACTCCCCGCTCGAGCGACAGGTCCCTGCAGAGGTTGTACCTAGACACCCGCCGTCCAAGCCCGCCTTTTATTGCAAGGGCGTGTGCAGCGCGAGCACGCACCTTGCGGATTGTGTCCTGGTACTTGTCCAGGAGGCCGTGGTCGATGCCCTCGAGGGTGGCGAGGCGCTCGCACACGTCCGCCACGGGGAGCGAGCTCAGCGTGGGCGAGGTCGCATCGTCCAGCAGGGCCGTCGATGACTGCACGGACACACGGAGTTGGCACACGGCACGCACAGCATGACACGCGGGTGGCACACAGCACAGATACACGGGTGGCACACATCATGACACGCGGGTGGCACACATCATGACACACGGGTGGCACACAACACACACAGCATGACACACGGGTGGCACACAGCATGACACACGGGTAGGACACAGCACGCAGAGCATGACACACGCGTTGCACACAGCAAAATGTGCATTTTTAAAAAAAATTAGTGTGGATATTAAGCAATCGGTGCAATCCATTGTGTACATGAACTTCACCACATGTGACACAACACATTGCTGACTTGTTCGGTATCACCAAGCCACTGTGATGCCAGAGGCATATTACACATGCTCGACCTCAGATTGTGTTAGCGACACCGACGCAGGTGGCATAGCTTTGTTTAAGGCCATCTCGGTCCCAAGACGCCTCTTTGATGTGCCCTCCGCCACTTGCGCCAGGAAGGCTATTTCCAGCCCAACTCGGACAAAAAACCAAAGCCTTCAAAACCCCTCCGTGAGCATGTGAACTAATTTGTGCAAATGTTATTGGATTAATGAAGAAACACGTAAACACTTCAAGGGTGATCTACCATAACCCTTTGTTCGTGGTATTTGGGTCGCGAAAATATTTGGAAATTCCGCTGCGCGACTCCAAATATTTTCTCGTCTTACCACTTTTTGTTTAGGGGAATAAACATTTCGCAGATTGCTGTACTTTGCCAAGTAAACGTTGATATCATTGACCACAGAGGTCAAAATTGTAACGGGGAATCTTTGCAAACCACATCAGTGTTAGTGGTGGTCGGGTAACGAGTAGGGCTGGGTAGCTACTTCGTGAACCGATACCGTGTCTGAGCAATGAGCTGGGACATGCAGAGGCCCGGGTTCAAAACTTCGTCTGTGCCACACATCATTATGAAAAAGAGGGCCATCTACTGAAGTGACTTCAGAAGTAGTTCCATGACATCAACTTCCAAAGCCATTCTCTGACACAGGCTGATGGAATGCTCATTGGCCAACACCTGCAAATGACAACGCATTGGGTTTATAATGAAGCTGATGGAACAATATGAATGTAATTTGGAGATTTTGTTTTTATCTGATATTAAGATTCTAACTTACCCGCAAGCAGGAGAAAGACAAAGACCCCCCCTTATAGCCTTAACAGACTTTGGGGCAAGTGTTGTTAGCGAGCACCTATGAAGGCCGGCACGGCACACGAGGGGGTGGGTGGACAGCATCATGCCCGGCCGCCTTTGTCTCCCAAGTGGCGATGTTTTCTCAATGCACCAGGTACTAACTTGAGGCTGAATCGACCTAGAGGAGGCCCAGGACCAGTTCATTTAACCCATCACTGGTGTTGGCCGTGAGAGGGAATCGAAATCGGGTCGCCAGGTTCGTACGGAGCGCACTAACCCCTCTAAACTTTGGCTCCCGCGCAAACATACATAAATACACACACACGCACACTGGAACACTTTCATACGCACACGTACACATTCCCAAGCAGAAGGAAACGCATTTGTTCTTGTGGCTTTTTGAGCAATTGTATGAATTTACCTGTTAAGAAATTCCACCTGAAATTTTAATCTGTTTAAAAGGCCAATCCATGTAAATTAATACCAGTCTCCGATACGTTTGCACATTTGAGAATACATATTCCCCATTTAATATTGCGCACTCCAGAGGTGAGTGATATTGGCAAGCATCCATTAAGGTTGGCACAGGACAGGGATGCTTTGGCCAAGACTACACCGTGGCACCACCTTTGTTTCACCATTCCTGATATGCATCGCACGAGCTACTCAAATTAAGGCCGAGCTGACCTAGGAGACGGTCCCATGACAGGTTCGCATCGCACAGCCGGGAATCGAACCCAGGTCACTTCGATCAAAGTAGAGGGCCCTAATAACCGTTGCTCCTCCTTCTCCCTGTACGGGACGTGCAATTCTGCAACGTGCAGCACGCTTCACGTCTGTTCTCCTTCCCCCCCCCCCCCCCCCGAACGCGTTTGCGTGCCGACACGACCGGCGAACTCAGGGGGCACCGGCCGGTGCGGATTCACTGAGGTTTGCAAAGAAATTCCTGCGCACAACGCATTATTTGTAGGGCGGCGGTTGGGTTTGCGCGCAATCAAAATAGCGAACAAGTCATGTCACGCTCCGACGCGCATCTCCATTCGCAACACAAGCGGCATCATTCCTCCCCGCAACCATTCCATCTCACGTAGCAGCAATCAACACCGGGTTTGTTATGGGGGTGCACGGACCCTTCCGGCACGCGTGGATCTCGATTTTTGGTGCGGCCTCGGACCGAGTAAAGCTTTAAATATGGAACAAATGCGACGTTAAATAACGCGTTGAGTCAGCCGCGTGAATGGGCTGGGTTTGGGTAAGCGGTGAGTACTTTTGGAAGAGGCTTTGGAGAATAGCAACAGAAGATTAAAAAAAAGAACCACGGATAAATAAACACATTCCTACGTGTGTGTGTGTGTGTTTTTTAAGCAAAATTATTAATAGAATGAGAGCTCAGTCAAGTAAAGTTACAACAAATGGCAAAATATCAAGTGTCTCCATAAGCATACGAGCATTGGGGGCTGCCAGAAATGGAAAGTCCAACTTATCATGGCAGGAGCCAGTCTCTGGGAAAACCGAAGTTGATCTACCACAAACTGGTACTCAATTTATGAACCCTGGAGGGATGATAACCTACGTTGACCCTCCCCGAGAATTTTGGACATTCAAAAAAAAAAACTTCCGATCGTATATCGTGTGCTCAAAGCTCCAGAAAGGTTAACAAAACCCCGCTTGCTGTACTGCCTGCTCACTGGCTACCATGCAGCTCCAGGGGGCTTGGTGAGCGTTTGGAACCTACCAACGCTTGCTTCTAAAGTGCTGGATTGCAGGCGTGCACCACTAATGCCTGGCTAAAGTCAATGATCTTCACAATCAGCTGAATACACTGCTGGCACAAAAGCGCTGTTGTTCGCAAGTACTTTAAAAAAAGAGGCGGGCACAGCAGAGTAGCAGATTGCATGGCCAGCGCAAAAAAAATGTCACTCAAAAGTTTTCACGTTCAGGCCGAGCCAACCAAAGGGAAAGAGGCACAGGTTCAGTTTGGAAACCAACCGCCACTGAGGCCGTACATGACCAGGAATCGAACCTGGTCGCTTGAGAACGCAGGGCAAACTGCATTGACCACCGACAAGAGCTCCGCAAATTCAATCGCACGCATGCGCACAAACACACAAGCAGGGACACGTGTCGTGCGTGCACACGTACAGCGCTTTTAGCCGAATCAATCTCCAAAATTAGTATGCTTGGAACGGTTAGCTCCACCGAATGAAGTTAGCATTTCAAAGACAGCACAAACATTTTGAGTTTGTGCACACACACCGTGCGTATTTTAGTACGGCAAGTTATTCCACTGGCTGCGCAGTGCACAAAACGAGAGTGGTTAGGAGTTAAAAATTGCGAGCCAAACCCACAATGGCACACCTACAGCCGATATTCTTTTCTGCTTCCGTAATTTGCGCTGCAAAACAGAGAAGAGTTTGAAGAAGAAAAAAAAAAGACGGGGGGAGGAAATAAAGGAGAAAACATTACGGAGAGCCAGACGATGATCGGAAAAGAAAAAAAAACAGAGTCGGTGCACACAGGGGACGATAAATCACAGCACGGTACAGAAACCCACCGTTATTCCCCAGTGCTGTTGGGGGCAAGCGCTATGAAGGCCGGCACGGCACACTAGGGGCTGGCTGGCCAGCATCATGCCCGGCCGCCTATACCTCCCTATTGGCGATGATTACACATAGCACAAGGAACTCATTTGAGGCCGAGCCAACCTAGGGGAGGTCAAGGACCGGTTTCAGATATTCGTCACCGATGCTGGCCGTGAGCGGGAATCGAACTCGGGTCGTAGCGCTCGCCCCACGCACATATACAACAAACATAATTATGGACATATACAACAAACATAATTATGCACACATACAACAAACATAATTATGCACATATACAACAAACATAATTATGCACACATACAACAAACATAATTATGCACATATACAACAAACATAATTATGCACACATACAACAAACATAATTATGCACACATACAACAAACATAATTATGCACACATACAACAAACATAATTATGCACATATACAACAAACATAATTATGCACACATACAACAAACATAATTATGCACACATACAACAAACATAATTATGCACATATACAACAAACATAATTATGCACACATACAACAAACATAATTAAGCACACATACAACAAACATAATTACGCACACATACAACAAACATAATTATGCACATATACAACAAACATAATTATGCACACACACAACAAACATAATTACGCACACATACAACAAACATAATTATGCACACATACAACAAACATAATTATGCACACATACAACAAACACAATTACGCACACATACAACGAACATAATTATGCACACACACAACGAACATAATTATGCACACACAACGAACATAATTACGCACACATACAACGAACACACACATCCCCGACTAATGTTGGCCGAATCGTCACAACCACGCAGACCATTGACAAGCAGCAGGTTTTTCTCTCTCAATCCAAGCGTTCAACGTGCACTCTCTCAAAATGCGCAGCTCGCAAAGCCTGCAGCGAGACGAGCACACCGTGTTCTCCGAACTGCATTATTGAAAGCTACACGTCTGGCAGCCGCGGAAGCGGCAAACAAAATGCAAAGCAACACCACCGTCGTTATGAACGTTGAGTATACACGAGAGGCAGTGTCCGGACCCGCGCCCCCGCACACACGCACAATCTCTGTTGGTGGCCTTCAGTCATTCGTGGAAGTTCCACATGTCTACGGTGGGTTGTCAGTCTATCTATTTGGACAGCCGCTATTGATTAACGGCGCGAACTATAATCGCCGTTGTGGAGAATTCGATTGCGTGGGAGCTCTTTTGCGCACGAGTTGTTGCAACTACCTTGTGAGAGTCTCTACCGATGCACCGGGCAAAGTTTCTCTTTGCTCGGGCAAGACTAGCGTGGCGCCGCTATTTTCCACCGGGGTGGCCCTGAGCCAGCGGTAGATAATTCCACATTCCTATGATGCGGGGCCACGTGATCTACAAAGGACAACAAAGCGACGACTTCCGGGAAAAAAAAAAAACGTGGAAATACTTGCGATGGTGCGGGGCGGTTGAATGGTACGACGCGTGAATGCAACACAGGACGGCGTTCCATTCAGAGGGAATAATTCGGATTTCTCGGCAGCGTCAAAAGCGAACGTTCACACGGCACGCGAAAGGAGAACGGAGAGCGCCGCAGAAAATAAACCAACCCCAGACCGTACACCAACTGCGACACGAATTCCCCATCGCTGCGGACAGCACCGGACGAGCGACCGTAACGAGGCGGCAAGGGCCCTTTCATGCTTGGGATGTGACAATGCCTTGGCAATGCTAAGCGCGTTGCGACCTTGAGGCAGGGAATGCGAGGCGGAGGGAGGCGAGACGAGGCAGCCGCGAGGTTTCTTTGTCTGCACGGGGGAAGGCAGCGTGACCTCAAGCCCGTTGGCTGCTGACCTTGGCTCGGGCTGTGTGACGGTGGCATAATGAGTCTTCTTCTTCTGCTCCGGCTCGCGGGCGGCTTGAATGCGGCGGCGCTTGTGTGAACGGCGGCGCTCGCAGGGGTTGGAGCGCGCCGTGTCGCGGTACGGCAGCACGTGCCTCGGTCGTCTCGCACACTCGCTGACACAGCGGCCGTGGGGTACCCAATCTAATGCGGTGGTTTCCCTGCTGTCTGCTGGCCGTGGCGGCGAGAGGGGGCGCCGTGGTGGCGAGATGTTAACTACCTCGCCCGGTATGCAGGAGGTCGTGGGGTCAATCCAGACCCTGGCGATGCCTGTATATTTGGAGTTTGCACGTCTCTCTCCCTGTGCTCAGGTGGGCTTTCCTCCAGTTCCTCCAGTTTTTCCCTCCACATCTAGAAACCCGCGTTTAGAGTTCTTTGGCTGCCGTAAATTTCCACGCGATAAGCCACTTCGATGAGCTTTCATTTGTGGCCAGGTCGCTTCTGAAAACCATCTCTAAAGCTCAGTGGGCTTTAAGCAGGCGAGGTAGTTAACGTCTCGCCACTGTGGCGCCCACCTCGCCATGACCCACGTGACCATCACCGTTATCATCATGTGATTCGTCTCGTGTACCCCCCACCCCCGCCCCCCACGGGTACCCGTACCACGGCTTGGGAACGGCTGGTCTACAATCTAACAGGCCACCATCTCTTTTGGGACAATGAGCGTTACTTTGTGGGAAGTCAACGGTAGTTACCCTTAGACTGGTCCCTGCCATGGGAATGTGGAATTTCCACCACTGGCTCAGGACTGCGAAGGGCAATGAGCACCACTCCTTTGCTCGTTTGACACCTGAATACGGTTTGACATAAGAACAAGTGCACACTTGCCGACTCGTTTAACATTCACATTCGTGCGTTTGGCGTGCCAGATCTGAAAAAGATTTGAACAGGCATTTCTTTGAGAGGCGGCGGACATGGGTTTAAACCAAACTAAACTATTTTTGTTTTACCAGGTAAGGCCACTGAGCTATAAAGATCTTTTTCAGAAACGAACTGGCCATAAACGCTATCTCAACGAAGTGGCTTATCATCGTGTGGAAATGTATGGCAGCGAAATACTCTAAACGCACATTTAGGGAAAAACTGGAGGACACAGAGAAAGATCCACGCGACCACGGGGAGAACACGCACACTCCGCATATAGAGCAGGCGTCAGAGTCGGAATCGAACCCACGCCTCTTGTATACAAGGCGAAGGAGTCCGTGATTCAGCCACCGCAATTGAAAAGGTTGCTCAAGCCCAGCGAATTGAAGGTCTCAGCCCGGTCACCAATGGCTGCAAAAAAAGCTATCCAATTTTCTTTTGCTTCTACAATAATCGGACATTTCCCCTGCTCATGAGAGCCGATTTGGCAGGCAAGCCACGCAAAGTGAATCACTTGCTCATCTGCACAGCTATAGAGAGCAGTCTGAACACTGTGTTAACAAGGGCTCTTCAAAGGATGTCCGGCAACACTTAGCGTTAACAACTCCAAGCCCTGCGCGCGGTTGACTTGTGGCTGTGCTGGATTGAGGCCAGTCCTTCACACTGAGCCCCGACAGCGTGAGTGCAAACTTCACAAAACGTCGGCGTTTCTTTGCTCTAGCGAGGGATGCAGGGGGGGGGGCGTAGCACTCGCCTCAATTGGAAGTTCTATACTATGGACCACTCTACCAGGCGACCACCTTTGACTTCCACCAACAAACGACCTGAGAAGAACAATGGGCCAAGTCGGCTCCCGAATTGTATTTAATGCCACGGCACGCCTGATGGTTTAACCGCAGGACCACGCAGCCGGTGGGAGAGCGGAAGTTAAGGTGTCTTTCTTTAACTTCCGCTCGTACGGCGCGAAAAGAAGTTCCGACTTACATAAATACGTCTGTTTAACACGTAGAAGGCTGTCGCGACCGATATCATCCATAGAGGTTTTTTGGGGTTCGGTCGCGTAAATATATAAATGTGTCGTTAAACCCGCCACCACCGGACACAGCCAATTAGTAAGGTTTGTCACGTAAACAGAACATGCCAATTAAAAATTTACGACAGCCAAATCTGGCTGTCGTCTGATGAAGCTAGTTGTAATTACTGGCAAAACGTCGTGCTCAGATTGTAAATGTTGTGGCTTGGCTCTCCAACACACCGGTGTGCTGTACTAGTAACGAACTGGCCACGTTCTGTTTACGTGACAAACTTTACTAATTGGCTGCGTCGGGTGTTGGCGGGTTTCAATGATACACTTATATATTTACGCGACCTAACCCAAAAAAAACCTGTATTATGGATACCTAGGTCTCACGGTGTAGCGATGGTGCGGACAGCCACTCCCTGATGGCGAGCGACTGAAAACAACAAGCGAGCCCACACAGGTCACGGCCCAGATTCCCCACCACGCGGCAATCAGCCACGGGACCCTCGCCCAGATCGCCCCTAGGGGGAGACGAGAATGTTCCGTTAACCTGTTGCAGTGTTTCGACCGAGTGGAACGGTCCATTCTTTCCGCTGTGAGTAACTGTAAAAGAAAACGACATTTTTCTGCCGAACCCAATCATCCTCTCGCGATTAAATTAAGAGTGGGCCAATGCAATTCATATTTTTGTGCATCGTGTCCCTTCTGCCCATTAACGGAATTTATGCGTCTTCATTTACGGCAAGAATATAAAACTGCTTTTTTATCGTGAAGGTTTTAGATTTAAAAGTTATGACCGCTCGTGGACTGGAAGTTATTACATTTAAAGGCTGTATTACTGATGAGTATATGATGTCTAAAGACTAAATCGTAAATCACACGCAGATTAAAAGTGATCTGTAAAAACATGCACACGTGCAAGTGTGTGCGAACGCCGTACGTTTCCGAATATCCTTGTTTACGAAGTCCGAGTGTGTCTGCTCTAACGATCAATGCGATGGGCATCATCTGCGGCGGTGACCCCCGAGCCAGTGGTGAAAATTTCCGCGTTCCCGTGGCATTCCGAAAGCGCCTCCGACTGGGGACTGAATTCACAAAACCTTCCTCCGTGCAAAAGTTTCCGAAGCGTACCCACGCCAAAACGAGCAAAGCGACCGGCGGTATTCACTGCAAACGGAGGCTTTTCACTCTGCGAGCGTTAGCGAGGTCGCCGGACACGTGTGCCATGCAACACGCGTGCCATGCAACACGCGTGCCATGCAACACGCGTTCCATGCAACACGCGTGCCATGCAACACGCGTCGACGGGGAGGAGGGGAGGGTGGGGAACTCTCATAAAGGGCCACAACCCTCGCACGCACGCACACAGCGCACAACCTCACTGCTCCGGCGTCCACAGGGAGGCTCGTCGAACGCGTCTTGTCTAACCAAGCCCTGGAGACGAGACACGAACCTGATCACCAAAGGGAATCTGCCGCACAACAACGAGACATCTCCACCGCAGCAGAGACAAAGATCCCCTGCCCCCTCCCCTCACCCCCCGTATAACCTTTAACAGGCTACTGCTGGGGCAAGTGCCGTTAGGAAGCAGATTGTTTAAGCCGGCGCGGCACACGTGGGGTGGTGGTGTGGCGAGCACCGTGCTCGACCGCCTCTGTCTCCCCGGTGGCGATGTGAAACCACGCACCGCACCAGGTACTCGATTGAGGCTGAGTCGACCGAGCGGAGGCCCAGAACCGGTTCAGACAATCGTCACTGGCGCTGGACGTGAGCGGGAATTGACCTCGGGTGGCCGAGTTTGGAGCTCAGCGTGCTACTCGCTGCGCTCCGCACACAAAGACAAAGATCCCCCATATAGCCTTTAACAGACTGTAGAGGCAATTGCTGTTAGCGAGCACCTATGAAGGCCGGAACGGTACACGAAGGGGTGGGTGGCCAGCACCACGCCCGACCGCCTTTGTCTCCCTAGCGGCGATGTTTACACACAGCACCAGGTACTCATTTGAGGCTGAGTCGACCTAGGGGAGGCCCGGGACCGGTTCAGATAATCGTCACTGGTGTTGGTCGTGAGCGCCGACATCTCAGCTGTGATCGTTTCAAACTCTTCTGTTCCACGTTATTGAAGATTACCCAAACTCTTTGATTTAACAATTAGGTCTACACTTACGTACACACAATACCAAGATTTTAAGTATGCAGTTCAAACTGCTGTCGAGATGATGCCTTTGGCGACATCGCGTATGTTCAACGTATATTCTAAAGCGGCCTATTGTCGAATGGAAGCAAGGAGACCGACGCGGATGCGATTTGAGTTTAAGCGCTGAAAAAAGATGATAATGATTATCCCTATATGTGGCACAAACAATGCAAATGAGACAGAATTGTTTTGGAAATCGAATTTAGAAAATTTAATTTTGGTGAAGGTAACTCGTGCGTCACGTTTTCTGCACAGTTCAGTTTGCATGTTGGAATTTGCGTGATGTTTTTGCCATATTTATGTTTTGAAAGAGAATTCTGGTCTCCAAGAGACATGGACCTGGTGTTATATAAAGGTCATAAAATATCTAATTGTACACTTTTCCTCAACACATGTCTTCATGTAATACGAACAACACGTGAAAATTTCAAGAATGTCCTTCATTTATCCAGTGATGCCTCACCGAGTTTAAAAATTTAATTTTTTAGTAGGGTCCTGCATTGGGATGTTTGGCCAATTCCCTCACCGAGTGGTTTGCAAGAGGGTGAAAACCAATACACATGGATAAATCCCGCACATACGAGGGGGACATATTTAAAGCTCCGCACAGATGGATACAAAAAATCCGTTCAACTATATTTAATCTTCTGGGCCACATTTCCGCCAAACAAGTTTGTTAGTGTCACAACACATGAAACGACATCTGTGTTTCACCAACCATGCCTCAAAGGTGAGCGTCGGTTACAGATGCGTTGGGATGTTTTCAAATTTCTATTGACTTTGATAGGTGGGAGAAAGGCGGAGTGCCCAGAGAAAATCCACACAAACACGGGTGCTTACGCGCGCAAAGTTTCAAACGGATATATTTGGAAATCCAACTCCTTGCCACCTCGCACAACCACGCCAACAAAACCCGCTATTCACGGGCCGTCCCATATCCAGATACAAACCAGGTTCAACTCCGCTTAAGCCTCCGAGAATGACAATGAAGTTCACTTTCAGGTCAACTTGGCCTGAGGTGGACGAATGAAAACACAGACCCGCTCGCTCGCTCGCTCATACACAGCCGGCCCCTGCAACTCCGCACCGCATGCCCATCAGCAATGCTTAGCGCGCACGCGCGGCCTAAAGGAACGCTCACTCCAGGTCAACACGACCTCTGCGAAAAGCGCCCCCCTTTCACCGCGGGGCCACGGCCAAGCAAAGTCGCTGTGGGGGGGGGGAGGGGTGGTGGTGGTGGTGGTGTGCGCGTTCCGCCCCGAGCCAGCCAAAGTCGACCGCACACTTCCGGGGGCGACTCTTCGATGACCGGAGAGAAATAACGAGCGGAGACCCCCCCCCCCCCCCGCCAACATGGGACCGGGGCGAGACGGCTCCTCCTCCCATCGTTGCGCAGAGCTTCGCGACGACTGCCGTGGGCAATTTAGCCGGGCGCTTTGAGGTTGTGCGAGGGGGGCACGCTGTATGACCGCGGTGTGTTTCCAGTTCATCATGGCGGGCGTTTGGAGCTTTATCCGGAGCACGAGTGATTAGTTTTATTTTCGATTGCTTTTGTTGTCTTTGCCGCTTTTAATTAATGTTTTCGTTGGTGTCCTTTTTTTTTTAGACAAAGTAAACGGGCAGTGAAAAAAAAGAGTTGCTAGATTGTGATCAATCGTTGTCCCCACTGTGACAGGGTGGTGAACCCAAGTGTTCTCAGCTGATCTCCTTTCGTAGGAGTTCTGTTCTGGTTTGTTTTTTGGGTTTTTCAACTAAATAAAAAATATCACTTTAAAAAATTCAGCGCCGCTGAATTAAGATGGAAAAAAAAACTTACTCAAATCAACGCACGTGCTGAGCACCACAAATATTGGTAACACAATATTCTTGTTTGTGTTGTTACAGTGTAATAGACAAAGCTTTATCAAAGCACATCATCCTCATGGGGTCGATAAAATAGATACTATTTAGTGTTAAATAAACAGTCGTACAATATAGGAATTTTGCATTTTCACCATGCCTTACAAATATATCAATGAAAAGCAGCAATTATTTTAGCATTGATACGCTTTCACCTTTTTAGTTATGATGAATCGCTGTCAATCATCATCGGCCATCCTCATCATATCATAACTATCATCATCATTATAATAATAATTCATCCATATTTTTCTGGGGTCGATGAAATGAGCACTACATTATGAGGCTGTATCACTTCATTGCGCGGTGCTTTCAGATGCGTTTCTGCGACCATCTGGAACGCTCTTCCTTCCGATATTATCGAGCCACTGGGAGATATGCACTTTGAAATCTATATTGAAAACTAATTTATTTAGAATTGCTTTTTGTGTTTAGTTTGTTGTCCTTCCCCTGCAACTCTAATTAGCACGGTTGGCTACGTACGGTGCGAAAGAAGTTCAACGGACACACACACAATGCTAGTGTCGAGTATATGCAAGCTTCTGATTGAGTATGGCAACGGGGTCTGTGGAAAATGCTCGGCTGCTTTGGCATCCCAGGTGAGATAAGTGGACCCGTTTAAAGATGTGTATGCTGGGACTGAGGCATGTGTAGGAATAGGTGAGATCTCAGAATGTTCCATCACTCGGACGAGTCTAGTATTTGTCAAGGTTGGATTTTGTCTCTCGCGATTTTTTACGTTATATTTGGCCTGTGTTTTCACAAACCCACACCATGAATATGGATATCACAGCCGTAATGCCAAGGAATCAATTCGCGTACGATGTTAGGATGCAATTTGATGAGTGACTGGCTTGGGTTTTATTTTTACTTTGACAATCGACGTAAGAGTGGTCCCGTCTACCCTCGCTTAACATTCCCTCCTAACTTTACGAGGTTTACATGCCTCAACTCCCTCACGGAATCGGAGTTATGACAAGTCTTAGCTTGCACAATTCCGTCCTGTACTCAGGCCCCCGGACTCTTAAACTAGGCAGTTGAAAAATAAGTTGCACGATATTTGAGCAACGGTGTCTGAGATGGATGCTAGGAATGTCGTGGCAAGACAGGCAGGAGAAGCAACGCAGGAGTCCAGAAGTGGTGGGATGCGTGTGCAAGGATGGGGGGAGGGCCGATTGCATTGACAGGCATTGGAGTGGTGCTCACGAGTGCAGCAAACACGGGGATGATGAGAAGACCTCAGATTGGACGGTGCGGGATACGGTCAGGGCAGGTCTATGGGTCTCTGTGCTAGTTTGTGACTTTCCGTCTGAGGCTACGGCTCCCTATATGATGCTGGAGGTCTCTGTGTGAGCCTAGGAGTAGACGGTGTGGGATACTGTCAGGGCAGATCTTGGAGACCGCATTTATAGCTTGCTGCAAGCTGCGGGATCTGGCACAGAGCATAAGGCGTTGGCAACGAGGTGTGGTGGCACCAACGGTTTTCAGAATCAGAATATGTATTGACCTGAAAGGAATCTGATGAGTTATAAAGCTCTTTTCACAGACTGGACGTCCAGCAGGGGTGGGTCAGAGCGTTACAAAAACAAACAAATACAAAAACACGATATATACACACAAATAAAACTAAACTATTCATATCTTACCATACAGTTGGCATGAATCCATTACACACAAATGAAAAATGTCAATTCTAACAAACGCGATTCAATGCACGGAACGTGGACCGAAGGGTGAATATTGACGAATGAACCGAAGCATCCATGTGACCCCTCCTTTTGACGCAGGCGTTGTGCTTTTTTTCCCGTGCAAGGTCACTTATCGACAGCGTTTGCAAAGTCAAGCTTTTCCATCCACCGGTTGGGACACACAAACAATTCGGGTTGAGTAAAAAAACCTCGCGTGTCGGAACCGCGTCGCTGGTGAACCGCGTCGCTGGTGAACCACGTCGCTGGTGAAACGAGTCGCTGGTGAACCGCGTCACTGGTGAAACGAGTCGCTGGTGAACCACGTCGCTGGTGAACCGCGTCGCTGGTGAACTGAGTCACTGGTGAACCGCGTCGCTGGTGAACCGAGTCGCTGGTGAACCGAGTCGCTGGTGAACCGAGTCGCTGGTGAACGGCGTCGCTGGTGAACCACGTCGCTGGTGAACCACGTCGCTGGTGAACCGAGTCACTGGTGAACTGAGTCACTGGTGAACCGAGTCACTGGTGAACCGAGTCGCTGGTGAACCGCGTCGCTGGTGAACCGCGTCGCTGGTGAACCACGTCGCTGGTGAACCGCGTCGCTGGTGAACCGAGTCGCTGGTGAACTGAGTCGCTGGTGAACTGAGTCGCTGGTGAATTGAGTCACTGGTGAACTGAGTCGCTGGTGAATTGAGTCACTGGTGAACTGTGTCGCTGGTGAACTGAGTCGCTGGTGAACCGAGTCGCTGGTGAACCGAGTCGCTGGTGAACGGCGTCGCTGGTGAACTGAGTCACTGGTGAACTGAGTCACTGGTGAACAGAGTCGCTGGTGAACTGAGTCGCTGGTGAACAGAGTCGCTGGTGAACCGAGTCGCTGGTGAACCGAGTCGCTGGTGAACCGAGTTGCTGGTGAACCGAGTCGCTGGTGAACCGAGTCGCTGGTGAACTGAGTCGCTGGTGAACCGAGTCGCTGGTGAACTGAGTCGCTGGTGAACTGAGTCGCTGGTGAACCGAGTCGCTGGTGAACCGAGTCGCTGGTGAACCGAGTCGCTGGTGAACTGAGTCGCTGGTGAACCGAGTCGCTGGTGAACTGAGTCGCTGGTGAACTGAGTCACTGGTGAACCGAGTCACTGGTGAACCGAGTCGCTGGTGAACTGAGTCACTGGTGAACTGCGTCGCTGGTGAACTGAGTCACTGGTGAACCGAGTCGCTGGTGAACCGAGTCGCTGGTGAACTGAGTCGCTGGTGAACAGAGTCGCTGGTGAACCGAGTCGCTGGTGAACCGAGTCGCTGGTGAACTGAGTCGCTGGTGAACTGAGTCGCTGGTGAACGGTGTCGCTGGTGAACCGAGTCACTGGTGAACTGAGTCGCTGGTGAACCGAGTCGCTGGTGAACTGAGTCGCTGGTGAACCGAGTCGCTGGTGAATTGAGTCGCTGGTGAACAGAGTCACTGGTGAACCGAGTCACTGGTGAACCGAGTCACTGGTGAAAAGAGTCGCTGGTGAACTGCGTCGCTGGTGAACTGAGTCACTGGTGAACTGAGTCGCTGGTGAACTGTGTCGCTGGTGAACCGAGTCGCTGGTGAACCGAGTCGCTGGTGAACTGAGTCGCTGGTGAACTGAGTCGCTGGTGAACCGAGTCGCTGGTGAACCGAGTCGCTGGTGAACTGAGTCGCTGGTGAACTGAGTCGCTGGTGAACTGAGTCGCTGGTGAACTGTGTCGCTGGTGAACTGAGTCGCTGGTGAACGGTGTCGCTGGTGAACTGAGTCACTGGTGAACTGCGTCGCTGGTGAACCGAGTCGCTGGTGAACCGAGTCGCTGGTGAACCGAGTCGCTGGTGAACAGAGTCGCTGGTGAACCGAGTCACTGGTGAAAAGAGTCGCTGGTGAACTGAGTCACTGGTGAACGGCGTCGCTGGTGAACTGCGTCGCTGGTGAACCGAGTCGCTGGTGAACAGAGTCGCTGGTGAACTGAGTCGCTGGTGAACAGAGTCGCTGGTGAACTGAGTCGCTGGTGAACTGAGTCGCTGGTGAACCGCGTCGCTGGTGAACTGCGTCGCTGGTGAACCGAGTCGCTGGTGAACCGAGTCGCTGGTGAACGGTGTCGCTGGTGAACTGAGTCGCTGGTGAACCGAGTCGCTGGTGAACTGCGTCACTGGTGAACTGAGTCGCTGGTGAACTGAGTCGCTGGTGAACCGCGTCGCTGGTGAACTGCGTCGCTGGTGAACCGAGTCGCTGGTGAACCGAGTCGCTGGTGAACGGCGTCGCTGGTGAACTGAGTCGCTGGTGAACCGAGTCGCTGGTGAACTGCGTCGCTGGTGAACTGCGTCACTGGTGAACTGCGTCGCTGGTGAACCGCGTCGCTGGTGAACTGCGTCGCTGGTGAACCGAGTCGCTGGTGAACTGCATCGCTGGTGAACGGCGTTTCGCTTAACAAAGGCAGAGAGAGGCGCGGACTAGAAAGAGAGCGAGCTCCTTTATTAGAAGATAAAGTGAAGGAATGCCATGCAGGGCCCATGGCACCAGCCCGCCGGGTTACACACTTGCCAAACAAATCGGGCTGGCAAGGCTCGCGTTGGAGAGCAACATGAGGGAGGTGGTTTTTTTTGGGGGGGGGTGGGTTAGGTCGTGTAAATATCGGTGTGCACACCTGTGTGCTGAACTAGTAACTAAACTTCATGTCTTGTTGACATGACAAGCCTTACTAATTGGCTGTGTCGGGTGGTGGCGGGTTTAACGACACATTTATATTTACGCGAACCCAAAAAACCAATTGCGGAATAATACTGGTCACCTACGTGTTAAACGGTAGAGTACATGTGAACATGTCCAGTCCTTTGGTCAATCTCACTGCTGGATGAAGGCTTCCCCGAGTCATGTTGGTCATTGGGGATTTTCGACCATACTTCACCACGCTACTCAAGGCAAATTGCTGAATAAAAATGGGGCCCAGGGCTGGTTCAGATGTCACGCGCCAATGACGTTAGCCTTGGCCAGGAATCAAACTCAGGTCATCGGTGCGATTAGCACATGGCGTGATAAGCAGTGCCAGCTGTGTGCTGCAATAGCATGTTTCTAAACGTTTTGACCCCTCAATGGGAGTTGTTTGACCATGCTTCACCATGCCGGTGAGTGCCAGTTGGTGAGGGAGGGAGCAGGCCTGGCTCAGGTATCACCCGTTACCCATGCAAGTCGTGGCCCGAGAATCGAACTCATGTTCATCGCGTTGTTGCGTGCTAACCACTGCACCACCGTTCCAGAGTACAATGTCCAAAATATTACTGACATCATCTTACCAAAGTTACGTGTGAAGCTAATCGGATGAGCACGGTTGGCTACGTATAGTGCGAAAGAAGTTCAACACAGGTATACATACATAAGTAACACTCTGCGTTGGGTGACAGACTATCAGTGGTTGCCGCCCTATGGCTAAAACTGTCCCTGCCAAGAGAATGTGGAATTTTCAGCACTGGTTCTGGGGCCACTGATGAACGCTTGTGCCACCCCATTGATTGTTTTGTGCGGGGAAACTATGTCTGTTGCCTAGCCAGGTGAGCGTCACTTGCCACTCGTCTGACAACAATGATTTCAAAAGAGGAGAGAAAAGGAGGAAAGTAAAAAATAAAGTTGGCAGCTTGGCTGAACTTGAAGATGGCAGCAGCCAATTCACGTTTACCACGCTGAAAAGCCTCATGCAACAAATCGCCATCCATGACCTATCCATCACCATCTCTCACGGTCCTGCGATGCCACAATCCATCTCGCTCCTATATATTCACCGATCTCATCACTCCATCCTCCATCTTCACGGTGGTTCGCTGCGGTGGCGAGGCGTTAACTACCTCGACCGGAATATACAGGTCGTGGGTTCGATCCAGACCCCGACGCCTGTGTGTTTCCGTGTTCTCCCCGTGGTAACGTGGATTTTTTCCAAATATCTGTCCCTCAACATAAAGAAAATATTTTTTGTTGCATATCCCATCAGCCACACGGCCTTCTGGAAGTGCATAATATCAGCAGCATCGGTTCAACACAAGCAAACTCGAGACCGGTTTTGACATTCAGCGTCTCGTCAGCATGGCAGGTAATATGTACTGATGGAAACAATTATTTAGGCACATTGGTATGCTGTTTTTCATTATGAAAAGTAGTCTACTCTGCTCTGAGTTTATCTCTGTATTTACTCTGCTGTGTCCCTGTAACATATTTCTTTCTGATTCAACAAACCTTGTTTTGCTACACTCTGAAGGTTAAAAAAGCACCGTGAAATTGTGTTGATACCCAGTGAAAAAACAAGAAATTAACATAAAGTTGCATGCAGGCCTGGGCACGGTAGGTTTGTGACGGACAATACAAGCCATTTTTGAAAAGTATTAAGATGTGGGTATTTGAGACAAGTTTAACGTCTGCTACAGGAAGGGGCAGAGATCTAAACCTCTACAAAATGACAAAAAAATACCCATGGGTTTAAGCATAGGTGCATGTGGAGAAATCTAGGAAGATAAATGTAGGATGGGGGAAATCAAATTGGAAGTTTGGCACAGAATGTGGCAAGAAATTGGTGTTGATACGGTCAAGCGAACCTTGTGTTGGTTGGGGCACATTGTCGATCAGAACTCCAACAGGTAATTGAGTGGCACCCCACTAAAATTCTTCACCCTGGTCTACAAATCCCTTCATGGTCTTGCCCCACCATATCTTGCCACTCGTGAACCTCCCTACGTCGCCTTCTCGCCCTCTACGTTCTCAATCTTTGCTGTCTCTCTCTGACCCCCCTTCCTCCTTGTGCTCAATCCACGCTCTCTCTCTCTCTCTTCTTGCCCCCCTTATCTGGAACAAACTTCCCCTCCACATTAAGCAGTCACCTTCGCTCACCAAGTTTCCGCTCCTCACTCAAAACTCACTTATTGTTCCCCAGCTCACCCCACGACCCCCCCAAAATCTCCCCCTCATAATCGCCGACGTTACCATTCCCTCTTCATATTCTCGTTACATGGCGATCACTCATCAACTCCATTCATTCACTCCATTCGTCATTTACTGTCATCAGTTTCGCTTTCACCGAATTTACACGTCACGGATTTGCCCCCATTGCTTCCTCTCATCTATTTTATTCACCTCATCTCCACCATTACCTTCATATGTACCACCGTTATTAATTCACAGCAAAGTGCCTTGGTTAAGGGCGCTATATATGAATTACATTCAGTTAAGATAAGATCAGCGACCAAGAGTAAGTCTTAGGGCCAGTTGGTGGAACACTGTAATAGCGGATCTTGGAAGTCACGTGTCGACTGTGGAACAAGCTGAGGGAATCTGGCAGAAGGAAGGAAGCGATGGCGAGGCGCGGTGCCATCGCCGACATTAACCAGGGCAACTTTTTCGACTCCGAGAGCCGTAACTTCGACGACTTCGACGCAATGTCGTCCAAGTCGAGGCGCCCGCTCCCAAAAAAAAGACTAGGAGGAAAATAGACCGGGCAGAGAGCGTTGGGAGCGTCTGCCTGCAACTGTTCACTGAAAGGGAATCGAGATGACAAGGGCTCCCCCAGAGGGAGAGTTCGCAATTCAACAGACGGCGTACGGCTCTCAGGGCCACGCAGAGACACAAACAAGTTGACGTGACACGTTGCGTGTCCTTGATACAAGAACAGCAGCCAAAAGGCAAGCTGGCAAGCCCCAGACCGTTAGCCGAGCCTCCCATCAATTTGTTTTTTATTCTACTCCACGTACTTTTACGCTGTTATTTTACCAAAACATTTTTTTATATATATAAGGAGAGACTTTTGGTCTCGACGGGCTCTCAACTGGTCACAAAAGTTGTCTACCTCCGTAGCTTTCAGGGTGACAGCCAGAATGGATTCATTATGAATGTACCTTGTACTCCTCTTTGCAAGGGAGACTGGGGAAGTTTGAAGTTATATAAAGCTACTATCTCAACATCTGTTCAAATATGCATATGCGGGGTGCTTGACTCGTAACAGGAAATCTGCAAAGTAATATATTGGTGAGAGGGGGGCAGGGTGGTGGGTCAACTGAGCCCATTGAGCAACACTTTGAAGCAAGTTAACAGTGGTTATCCCAAGGAATGACTGGCCCTTTTCATAGGAATGTGGAATGTCTGTCAAGAGTAGTACCTCACTGTAGGGAAGGCAAAAAAAAAACCTCCTTGAAAACGAGTCAACCAAGCCGAAAATTATTGGCACCAAAAAAAATGTGGGACTCCTGTAAATTCAAATCATGTTTTTGGGCTCCCAACACATTCTGGCACAATGTGCAAGTGAAGACGTGGCAGGGGAGTCAAATGGAAAGAGAACAGCAAAGAGGTTGCACTGCCGGCAGCGAGCGGAGCAAACAGAGCTTATTTATTTGCTCGCTTCAATCCAAATGTCACCGGCCGAACCTCTGTGTCAAACACACATTCGCCCCCGTTGGTCTGAGTGAGGGGTGGGCAAGCCCGGCCGGTGGCTTCTACGAATTCACTTTCCCATTGCAACGACATGTGCACACAGCTGAAAATATCGGCGCCAGGTGGAACCCGAAATTGGCATTGGCACCCTCTTAGCCAAAGATAAAGATCTCCCGTAGAGCCTGAACAGACTGTTGGGGAAATGGCTGTTACAGGAACAGCACCTATGAAGACCGGCAAGGCATACAAAAGGTGGCCAAGCACCACGTCCGGCCACCTTTGTCCCCAAAAAGTGGCGAGGTTTACACACCGCACCAGGTACTCATTTGAGGTCAAGTCGACCTGGCGGAGGCCCAGGACCGGTTCAGGGGGAATCGAACTCGGCTTGCGGGGTTCGTAGTGCAGCGCGGCAATCACACGCACCCACATACCCACACTATAAATGTATTCGCATTGTCACATATTTAATCACCCATAAAAAGTTGATCTGTTACATACATTAAAGTAATATTGTAATACTTTACAGCCCTTTGTTAATTCATTGCTGGGTGTTGGCTTCCCTATGCCATGTTAGTCATGGTGGTTGTTTGACAATACTTGATCATGCTGTCAATGTGGGTTGGTAAAAGTAACTGCTTAGGAACGGTTCAGATATCACTTGGCACTGATGATAGCTGTGGCCAGGAATCAAATTCGGGTTTCAGGGTTCGGAGTGCAGTGAACTAATCACTTTGCCGCTGCTACATTAATTACGAAAAAAAATGTTACATTACATATTTAAATAACCGCGCACATTTCGGTTATTTAAATGCGATGTTCCTAAACGTGCCATTTTCTCAATTGAAAGGTAACAATTAAATGCACCAAAATGAACACAAAAAATGGAAATGTAAGGAAAAAACCCAATGGAAAAATTCTCCCGGGGATCATGAATTCAAAGAACGTTCCCTGCCCGATGTACACGTGGTGTGCGGAATTGTGGAATTGCGGTCTCGCACACTTAAACTGACAGACTTAACGTAACTCTTTGAGACATCGTATTCTAACCAACCACTCGTATGATCAGTCATGAAGACAAGAGCGGGTTTGCTATTCACTTCTTTATTTAAATAGGTGTCCTTAAGGTCAAGATAAGTCAGTCGGAAAATTGATACGTCCCTCCCGAAAACCTCTCTCATTCCCAAACGTGAACAAAGTAAATTAGATTTCGATTTAAAGCTTTCGTGACTGCAGGGATTCATATTCTTGGTTCTTTCGGTAAAGTCACGTAGCAGGGAAACAATAAAATAATAAAAATATAAAACAATAAAATTCTCACGACGTTTCGACTGCAACACAAGCAATCATCATCAGGTGTGAAAACCACAGCAAGAAAATTTGAAAAAAGTGGCGGGTTTTTTTCAAACGTTAGCACCACGGAGAGCGATTTGGCAGTTATTCAGATGGACGAGTCCATCTATGTTCGGAAAAGAGGAGGGGGGAGACGAAAATAATGGATGCGGTCTGAAAGCCACCTTAAGCGTGAACAATCAATTAAGATCCGAAATGGTTTATCAAATCCTTCCAATGATTGCTAAGTTGATATTTTACTCGACTTTTGCCCGTCCAAGGACGGGTGTATTTCAGTAAATCTGAAACTTGCAAGCGACGTGATATTCATTGCATCAATTCGTATGCAATTTGTAAGGCCGCGGTGACACGGATTTATTTCATTTAAAGGTTATAATCCCTTGTTCATCATGACGTCCTTTTTACTTCTATGTCTCAATAGCGTTACGGAGATCGCGTGACGTGAGGGTTCTGCCTTTGTAGTGAGGGTTGTCATTTGATGCTGAGGAGGAGGCGCCGCGCCCCCACATGTGGAGTGACGTCACCTGCTCATGATTATTAATGAGGGGGATGCTACATGTGGAGTGACGTCACCTGCTCATGATTATTAAAGAGGGGGATGCTACATGTGGAGTGACGTCACCTGCTCATGATTATTAATGAGGGGGATGCTACATGTGGAGTGACGTCACCTGCTCATGATTATTAATGAGGGGGATGCTACATGTGGAGTGACGTCACCTGTTCATGATTATTAATGAAGGGGGGGGGGGTCCATGTGTAGGACGTAACTTGTTTATGAGTATTAATAAGGGGGGCTGGTCGACGTGGAGTGACGTCACGGGCGGGACAACGCAGACATTCTTGGCTCATTAGAGTAGTAAATTGTATGAACGTATTTAGGATGCAGTGAATAGGCTTGAGTCAGGCTGTAAAGAAATACGCTCCAAGTGTTGGACTCTATCCAATCACAGGCAATTATAATCAGGATGATACTATAAACTAACGTGTAAAATAATGCATTAATAAGACTATAGTGGCCCCTAGAGACAGCGAGTTAATGTAATTTTTATTGTTAAACTTATTTTTCATACTTCTCAATGGAAATATCAAAAACGGATTGACGCAAACACAAGCCAAACGGAAGCTTTATTGGGTTAAAAGCTTGCAGCTTTGCCTAGAAGCAGGGCATCAAGAGCAAAATGATACTTTGATCAGATGCTGTACCTGCCCAAAACGTAAGAATGCAGTCCCTTCACTAAAAACAATCCACTGACCGTAGCCAGCCCCACCCCCCCCCCCCATCATAGCACACACACAGCAGTCCCACGGCAACCAGCGTGGCGTGCGACAGCCCAAGCGGCAAGCACACAACCAACCAATCGCACGCGTCCATCTGACCCATGCGATTGTGAGCAAGCCAATCGGGAGGCCACTTCCTGTTCCTGTTCCGGGCACCGTGGCGCCGCTGAAAGCGGAGTTTGCCGGCCGAGAGTAATACGGCCTCTGTGTAACTGTGCTGCTCATGTCTCACCGGCAAAGCGCATGTGGAAGCTAAAACGGGTGCAGCAAAAGGAGCGCCCCCCCCCGCAGCTCGATCCACCCAGAATAAAAATATTTATTCATGCAGGTGGAATCCGATGAGCTATGAAGCTCTTTTTCACAGACGCCCAGCAGTGGGGTGTCGGAACGTTACATCAACAATACGAAAACACGACAGGAGTGCAAGGTATAGGAAAGGAAAGCAAATCACACCAAAAAAAATACAAATAAAACTAAAGTATTTTTTATTTTACCAAGTCAAGCCCACTCAGCTATTAGATTATTTTTCAGAAGCGCCGTCTAGCACCTACTGCCCCACCTGTGGCAGAGTCTGCGGCTCTCGTATCGGGCTCATCAGTCATCTCAGAACACACGGAACCACTGTGGAAAAGTCATCGTTGGGTGGCTTAAGTAATGGTGCAATGCGCCCACATTAACAAATGCTTGCTTCATGCATGAATACAGGAGGGAGACTGTTGGAATAATTTATTACACGGAACTAGTTTTTATTTTATCATACCAGGTCAGGTCCACGGAGCTATATAGCACTCTTTCGGGAGCGACCTGACCACAAATGATAGCTCAACCAAGTGGCTTACCGTGTGCAAATTTATAGCACACAAATGGTCTAAACGCGTGTTTTCTAAATGTGGAGGGAAAAATCTGAGGACCGGGAGAAAAATCCATGCAACCACGGAGAGAACATGCAAATTCCAAATATACAGGAATCAGGGTCAGGGTAGAACCCACATCCTCCTGCATACCAGGCGAGGTAGTTAACATCTCGCCACCCCTGGCTGTCACTGCAGTAAACAATGACGACATCGGCACACCGCAATCTTGGTTGAAGCGACGGGTACTTACAGGCAAGTTAGTGTGGTCGCGGGACATGGCGGGCCTAGCAGCAGCAGCAGCGAGGCGCAGCTCAGTGGGCGGGCGAGTGGCCGCCAACGGCAAATACGACTGGGGTGTGAAATATGGCTACGGGGGGAGAAGAGGGACGGGGGACAAGCGTGCACACGACAAGCACAAACACGTGACGATGGAACACGCTCAAGAGCGCAAGTGAATGAATGAAAAATAATGAATGAAAAATCAAAAACTTGAATCACAACAACAACAACAACAACAGGCAAGCGGTAAAGCCAGTTCACAGTTAGTGAGCGTCTCTCTCAGAGATGGCATCCGTAACGTACGGCGGTGCAGACCTGGGAACACACCTGATGCACCTGTCGTTTGCATTCAAGCTTTAAGGACCGTGTTGCGCAGTGTTATGTCGCCGGTGTTTGTCGTTCGGTTCCGCGCCATTTGTAAGAAACGTGCCGAGCCCAGTTTTTTGGGAGCGACAGACGCCATCCGATTAGGAAATGCGTCGTGCGGCTGCACGAGTAGGGCGTCTCCTCTGTGGCTCCGCTCGGTTTTTCGCGTCAGCCTGGAGCAAGGCCAGGCCCTGGGTTCAGGGCCAAACGTATGCGGGGGTGATGCCCCCTAAAAGACACTCACTACGGCAGCCACCGCACCCAACAACAACGCGTACCTGTCAACCCAAACGATTTGCCCGTATTCTTGTGCAGGGAAATTTAGTGTTCAGGTCCATATGGCATACGGCCGTTTCAATACGGGCACATTTTCTTTTACTTTCTTCAATTTTTTTGTGTTTCTCCTATGTGATGGGACTTTGTAGGATGAACGTTGAGATTTATATGGGCACCGGGTGACCAGTAAGGTCTGAAATGGTCTGTAATAAGATAGGCACTGACAATGGGTTGACAGGGATGACAACGTGACAGAGCATTGTGCACACAGCATGGGCACAAAGAAGGCAACGTAGCGGTTGCAAAGGGAACTTTGCGCATGTGATTTTGCATCGTGTTCTTTTCACTGGCCGTGATGCATGTACGTTGGCGTACGTACATTGAACTTCTTTCGTACCGTACGTAGCCAACCGTGCTAATCGAAAGTGCAGGGGATATGCAATGAATATCCACGAACACAAAGGCTAAATGTCCAAAGTGTTTTCCCCACGACGGAATATTTGTGTTAATTGCAGCAGGCAGCCCAAAGCCAGAGGTGGTAATTCCACATTCCTTGGGATGGGGAAAGTTTGAAAGTGACCTCCCACAAAGTGTGGCTGGTTTTTCTCAACTCCAGAAGGATGATAGGTCGAGTCGACACCTGACCTGGAGATTAACTCACGGCAGTGGATTGTAGACCAATGTATAATGAATTGGCAATGGTCCTTCCTTTGAAATAGTCATTAAATATGGGTGCACAATGCGGCTATTGTTAACAATAATGGTGGCACACATTGTTTTTTCCCAGCTTGTGTGTCAACATTAGTGCTCGTGAAGTGTATGAAATGTCATGAATGGAATTACACCTGTAACTAAATAATTTGTGGTCGGAGACCAGATTTCAACACGTGAACACAACATTCAGAAGCTAATCCACAGCGCCCTGGAGCTATGGATATCTTCCAATATGAAGGATGCTGCAAGTAAAAATCTCGGCCGTGGTTCGACTCAACTCATAAATCCTCCAGGGTCAAACAAATCAGTGCTCCTTCCCCAGAGATTAACAGTGACCATCTTTTGAAGACCCTTTCACCTACCCACCCCTCTCTTCTCCCACTTGCCGAAAGAATGTGGAATTTCAAACCACCAATTCCTACCATTTCTATTACAGGCTGAGGGCAGCGAATTGCAGATGAGCTCTGTCTGCCCCATTCTAGTCTTAGCAGGAAGACACTGGCTTGAGACACACCGTATACAAAGATCCCCCCTATAGCCTTTACAGACTGTTGGGGCAAGTGCTGTTAGCGAGCACATATGAAGGCCGGCACGGCACACGAGGGGGTGGGTGGCCAGCACCACCTTTGTCTCCTGAGTGGCGATGTTTACACACCGCGCCAGGTACTCATTTGAGGCTGAGTCGACCTAGTGGAGGAGGCCCAAAACCGGTTCAAACATTTGTCACCGGTGTTGGCCGTGAGCGGGAATCGAACTCGGGTCGCCCGGTCCGTAAGCGCAGTGCGCCCACCGCTGTGCCACCGCTCTCCATATACACAGCCACATTCACGAGGGTGTCTCAGCCACTTACATTGGTCACGGTGCGCCGTTGACAAGGCACGGAAATCACTCGCTTCACTCTGCACGCACGGACTTTTCTTTGAATAGGAGTGACGGTGACAGAAATGGAATCAATCAACCGCGCAGGAATATGTATCCACCAACAGCTAACAAGGGCACCTGTCTATAAACGTGCGTGCATACATTTTTATATATATATACAAATGTTAAGAGTTTATCTTTGGCTTTACAGGTGACAGTCTGTTAGACGTGCAAATAAATGAAGTTTTTTTTTGTTTAAGCCAACGAGGAACACACCGTGTACTTTTCACTGGCCGTGATGCATGTACGTTGGCGTATGATTGTTGAACTTCTTTCGCGCCGTACGTAGCCAACCGTGCTAATCGAAAGTGCGGGGGATATGCAATGAATATCCACGAACACAGAGGCTAAATGTCCAAAGTGTTTTCCCCACGACGGAATATTTGTGTTAATTGCAGCAGGCAGCCCAAAGCCACAGGTCACGAGCGCTTTGCGCGGTGTGGTTGGTTGCACAGGCAGGAAGGTTACCCTCTCTAGATCCTGCGCACAAACGACAATCACCCAACAAAGCCAGGGGCTCTTCATCGAGACCCCCCCCCCCCCGCCCAAAGACAAATACCCTCACTTCAAACCTCTCAACTTTCTACAGCCGGTAACCGAGCGCACGTGCTTGCTTCTGTAGCGAGATGTTAACTGTCTCGCCTGGTATGCAGGAGGTCGTGGGTTTGATCCCAACCCTGATGCCTGTATAGTTGGAGTTTGCGTGTCTCTCTCCCCGTGATCGTGTGGATTTTTCTCCGGGTGCCTCCGGTTTTTCCCTCCACATTGAGAAACGTGTATTTATGAGTATTTGGCTGATATCGACTTCCACATGACAAGCAACCCCATTGAGCTATCATTTGTGGCCAGGTCGCTTCCGAGAAAGAGCTACATAGCTCAGCGCGCCTTCCTGGTGAAATAAAAAACAGTTTAAAATAGTAGCATCAGAAAGAATCATCGCAGTAGGTGCTGTTGCTGCCCAAACAAGCAAAAGGGATTCAAACTCTGCACCTCTTCTATGAGACTCTCGCTCAAATAACCTACATTCGTCTGCCCCATGGTAATGCATATACATCTGGGCCAGTGTGTTAACATTGACACGGATGCTTTTTTGGTGGAATTCAATCAAACGCTACGATGCATCTCATTAGTGACCTCATCGGTGCTATCTGTTGCCTCTGCTTCTCCTGCTGGTACATCTATATATGGCCAGGGCTGTCATCTAGAAATCCACCAGTGGCACTCGCCTCTTTATTTCACCGCGAGAATCGTGTTTCCATGCCGAACCTGCTACACGGGTTCTGTCTCTCTGAAGCGATGCTGCGACACCATGGAACCCATAAAAACCCCCACCTAGCTCTCTTCCCACCTCATTACAACCTACATAAGCAATATCATAGTCTTGGTTCTTTCGGTAAAGTCATGTAGAATGGAAATAAAATAATACATATTTTATTATGTTTTTATTATTATTTTATTTCCATTCTCCGTGGTGACTTTACCGAAAAAACCAAGAAGATGAATCCCTGCAGTCACGAAAGCTTTAAATCGAAATATAAGCAATATCGTCAAGGATTATGAACCATCACGCACACTCCAGTCATCCTCACAGTGGCTTTTGGCTAACCATCAAATAAAGACGGTCACCTTACTGCGCACTGTCAGACGCGCTTCTGCGGCCATCTGGAACGCTCTTCCGATATGAGGACGCCACTGGGGGCTACACACTTTTAAATCATCTCGACTGACAACTTGTGTCTTTAGAAATGCTTTTTGTGTTCAGCTTGTTGTCCTTCCGCCGCACCTCCGATGAGCATGGTTGTCTACGTATGGTGCGAAAGAAGTTCAACATACACACACATACACACGTACATAGCCCCCCCTCCTGGGAGATGAATGCAACAGGGTCACTAGCAAATGAGACTACCCTGGTCTCTTGAAGAGTTTCCGGCTGGTTAACCAAAACACACTTGGGGTGGGGGGGGGAGGTTTTATCGTTTCCTCATTAGCTCCGCCGGCACACAGCAGTATGCCAGGCTCACACGGGCCCCAGAATACTGGCACCCCCCCTCCCCCCCGATTGCCTCGTGAGCATTTGGTGTCCAGTCGCGAAGGTGGATAATCGACATCGCGTTATGTCATTCGCAGCGAGCAGGCTGTCGCACGCCCGAGTCCTATCCCGCATCGGCAAGTTTACAATTACAGTAACTTAAAGAAAAGTGTAAAAGTTAAACAAATAAACAAACATCCCCTACTTAACTATGGTTAACCACATTGCCCAAGACTTGGGTGTAGTGCAATGATGGATAACACTGGCCATTTACGGCAGTGCTTAGATGAGTATGGCTTGCTGATGGAGCCCTTTTTGAACGTGACGTTCATCCGTGTCACCCACGCTAAGGCCTGCCCACAGTGGCTATTTTCACAACCTGTTGACCGAGAAACTAAACGACATTTCAAGGCAAGGAGTAAAACGCACCGCATTAAAATAAACCGCACATTGTTTCTAAGAAGCATCACTATAAGAGCGCACTGCAAAGCCAACGCCTATTTGTCTGAATGCTCGAACAAGCACCCGGCAGTCATCGCCTCTGTTTGTGGCATTGCACATTCTTGATAAGGGGCCAGTTTCACAATAGGGTGACCACTGGTGATTGGTACTCAATTTAACAAGAACCACATGGATGATGAGCTCATCAACCCACAATAAGATTATGAACATTATTCCAACCTTCCCGGATCGTCGTCCATCGTGGGTCCTGCCAACTTACGCCACCTGGCCTGATAGGGAGATAAAATCAAGGGGGCCATTCATATAACTGAATTGAGCTCAATTCAATATCGTGACTGAGGCCCTCACTCAAGTGATTTGCACGATTGCAGGGAACAGGAGGTGTGGGTCCAGGTGCGTGACTCACCACATCGGAAAACTGAGTTCGAATCCTGCTCCTGAGCTAACTCAATTCTTTATATATTTTTGTAGTTACGTTTTTTTAAATTTTGAAATATTTTAGTTTTACAGTTTTGTACTTTGTTTAGACTATAAAGCACATGGGAACAACTTGTAAAAGTTGAGCTATACAATCATTTTTAGTACTATCATCAACATCATCCATCATCACTATTCTCTCCGAGACAAAAAGTGGGGAACAACACCCCTGTTGGACATCATCAAACGGTGGTCGCCACACGGCGAGACTGGCAGAACCCTCGTGGGAACGTGGAATTTCCACCGCTTGTTAAAGGGTCACCACCTATAGGGGCGAGCGATGCCCCCATGCTCCCTCTGAGCAGGCAGACACCGACTCTCAATCATCGATCACTCAATCTTAATTTTGTGTGCGTCAAGTAGTCATCGGTGCACATCAACAGCAGAATGAGAACGGTACGGTACGGGGGGGCACAGAGCAACAGGAATGAAAAAAAGAAACCTGTTACAACCACAGCAGCTAACGCCGACTGAGCAAAATAAATTCCCACCGCGCGCAACGTTTCCGCTGCGAGACTTGCGTGTTCTCTCCATCGCCGAGCACTCGCCAAGCATGTGGGGGGGTGGATTCGGCAACGGACGGGGGAGAACGAGCTCACCCGGTTGTAGAAGGGGTGCTGGGGTCCCATGCCGCCGTCAAAGTACGAGCAGGAGGGCGGCTGCGTCGCGAGACCTCCTCCGCCCACGAAGGGCGCCGGCGTGCCCGCCCCGGACGGGCCCGACGATCGGCCCGACGCGCTCACGCCCGACGCCGAGTGCGGCATGCCGGCAGCGGGAGCCGCTACCGTCGCCGATGGGAACACCGAGGCGCTCGCCGCCCCGACCTGTGCCGCCTGAACGTCTGCGAGCGAGGGGGTTCACCGCCGGCGTGCGTGTCGTTAGTGCCGGCGCTGTCGGCGTCAACGGAAGCGCCTCTGGCGTTGTGGTGCCGGCACCAGGGTGGTCACCGGCACCAGGGTGGTCACCGGCACCAGGGTGGTCACCGGCACCAGGGTGGTCACCGGCACCAGGGTGGTCACCGGCACCAGGGTGGTCACCGGCACCAGGGTGGTCACCGGCACCAGGGTGGTCACCGTCATCGCGGGACAGTCGTCATGATGAACGTCGTGGTCATCATCGTCGATATCGTAAAATCGTCATCACCCGGTTCTGTCACCAGAATTAACGTTGGCTTCGTCGGCGCTGTTGTCATCGGCGGCAGCATTGTCATCAATAGGAGCGATGTCAGCAAAGAGTTAATTCACATAAACATCGCCATCGTCGTCAGCAGCAGCAGCTTGAGCCGCAGCGTAAACTGCACCAGCGGCATCGTCTTCATAGAAAAGCAACAGCATCATCGACCGTGTGGCCCCGGCCGCCCTTGTAAAAGGGCCAATGAAGCTTCACGCGTCTCGATCCGGCTATCCAAAAATAAAGGACACGGCGATCGCGAGCCGCGGGGGGCCACCGGCGCGCGAGCGCCGACGATCTCCGCCGTGCGGCGGACCCCCGTCGGTGGCTCTCTCACCTGCGATGATCTCTCGGATCTTGGGGTCGAGGTTGACGGTGCACGCCATGAACGTGCGCACGTCGCACACGGTGAGCGTGGGTGTGCGCGACGTCAGGAACACCTCGAAGCTGCGTGCGTCGCCGTCGATCTCCAGCAGCGGCTCCACATCCTTCGACTGCGGGATTTTGCCGGAGAATCTGGGAGGGGGGGGGGGTGGTGGCAGAGCCAGGGAATGCATCAGGGACCGATGGGTGCCATCATCAACCCAACAAGACGGGCTTCCACACCGTGATCAACATCATGAGATCAAGAGTTGACCAGGGGTCGTGCCATGTCACAGCACTGAGCAGGCTGACACAGCGGTGAGATTCTGGTATGGGTGGTTCGAGTCTGGAGTTCACAAACGAGCCACAATACCTTGCTGGTTCATGGTTTATGTTCCTTGACGAGATCAGCAAAGGAATTGCGGTTCGTTTGTGGCAATTCGCACTTTGTGGCAATTCCCAACCTTGCTGGGGCACAAGTGCCACTGGCAACTCTCAAAACGCGTTCGCAGACCACCGTGCAGCAACAACGAATTTTTTTCAAAAGTGAAACGACTTCGCAATTGGCATTCCGTGGACCACTTCCTTGCCGACCAGCGATGGCCGGCCTGCGGACCACAAGTTGGGAACCACTGCTCACGGGCCTTGCGTGCACGTCAAGTTAGATGCGAGATCTCACAGTCAGCTGCATCGGAAATCAAACTGGCGACTCGGGGCACACGTTGGCCCAGTGGTGATGGCGCTGACCGCGCGGACATCCAGCCACCCAGAACCCAACTGTCCGGCGGTCAGCATTCAACGTTCCCGCGAACCACACGTGGCTTTTCCTTTATTGCTTTAAACTCCCGCATGGCTACATTTTCAATCTGCGCTGGAGGAAGGATTACAAAACAGCCCTTATTAACGTTCAACTTTTACAAGGGCTTCACGCGCTGGGGCGAAGCCAGCGAATTAAAAGTTACGTGCCGTGCCCCCGGCACGGGATATTACAGATACGATGGCATGCGACCAACACAAGCAGGTTCGGCCGGGTGTATTTGCACCGATGAATATTTATTCGTAGCCAGGGTGCTAATTCGCTACACAGACAAAAATAAACGGCAGAGCCGTACGCGATGAGTCGTTGAACATGAATTCGCCATCCGGTCTGTCATTGTACGTTGATTATATTGATGTTTAAGGGATACTCGATTTCCATTACTAAACTATCAAACGAAACTATTTCTAGTTTACCAGCCAAAGCCCACTGAGCTATGTGGCTCTTTTTCCGAAGCGACCTGGTCAGGTATTATAGCTCAATCAAGTGGCTCATCATGTGCAATTTATAGCAGCCGAAGACTCTAAACGCATGCTGATTCTACCGGAGGACGCGGAGAAAAATGCACGCGACTACGGGGAGAACATGCAAACTCCAAATAGACAGGCATCAAGGGTCAACGTCGAATCCACGACATCCTGCATACCAGGCGAGGTAGTTAACATCTCGCCACCGCGGCGCACTTCGTCATTAGGCTACAATTATTTGGGGAACTAGAATGTATTGTGCAAGCACCGCCCTGGAAAGTTGAAGTTTCTGCACAATGGAATGAGCATGGGGTGGTCCCCATCTCTGTTTATAGCCCTGAGCAAGTGGTGGAAATTCCACGTTCCTATGCTGGGAGCTAAGTTTTTCCAATCGAAAATCACTGCTGCCCTCCCAGAAAGTGGTACCCCTTCATCGAAACTAAAGGTAGGTCATAGCGATGATGGGCGGAGTTCATCCGCAACCGGGAATTGAACTTATGCCTTTCTGACCGTGAGTCGAGCACACTAGCCACACCGCCACTACCTATCTGGCCTGATACCTCTTGCACCGGCGATACACGATACGTGTTGAGAATCAGGCAAGGGGACAGCTTAGCATGCTGATACGTGTTGCTTGTAGCAGGTGACGGGAGTCAATTTGCACAAGACGATGTTACATCTCCATGAAGCCCTTTTCAAAGCACCCCCATCGTGTGCAGACGTAGAAGACAATCCAACGAGGAGGCCGCTATGAGGCGTCAAGAAACTGCCATGCGTCCAAGCTGGTCTGTGCACGGTCAAATAATGCAACTGTCTGTAATAGTCTGTAATTACAGATTGAGGAAGAGTTCAAATCCCAGCTAGGGTTGACCCAGCCCATCACCCCCCCCCCGCTCCGTCTTAGGAGTCGATAAAATAAGAACCGCTTTGCGGGAAGATGACAAGTGGTCGTCCTGAGGGAATTGTGGAACTTAAACGAATGGCCCAGGAATCCACGACGACTGCCACCACATTGCTCTCTTGAGTAAGGAGACACGTTGAGTGGCAATGTTAAAAATGTTAAAAAAATATAAAACGTCCCAGGACACACGCTGGATGGACTACGTCGCTCAGCTGGCCTGGGAATGCCTGGGAATTCCCCAGGAAGAGCTGGAGTGTGTGTATAGTAGTGTGAAGTAGTGTGGAGTGTATAGTCGTGTGTAGTAGTGTGTAGTGTGTAGAAGTGTGTAGTGTATAGTAGTGTGTAGTAGTGTGTAGTAGTGTGTAGTGTATAGTAGTGTGTAGTAGTGAGTAGTGTATAGTAGTGTGTAGTAGTGTGGAGTGTATAGCAGTGTGTAGTAGTGTATAGTGCATAGTAGTGTAGTGTATAGTAGTGTATAGTGTAGTGTATAGTAGTTTATAGTAATGTATAGTAGTGGATAGTGTAGTGTATAGTAGTGTATAGTGTAGTGTATAGTGTAGTGTATAGTAGTGTATAGTGTAGTGTATAGTAGTGTATAGTGTAGTGTATAGTAGTGTATAGTGTAGTGTATAGTAGTGTATAGTGTATTGTATAGTAGTGTATAGTGTAGTGCATAGTAGTGTATAGTGTAGTGTATAGTAGTGTATAGTGTAGTGTATAGTAGTGTATAGTGTAGTGTATAGTGTAGTGTATAGTGTAGTGTATAGTGTAGTGTATAGTAGTGTATAGTGTAGTGTATAGTAGTGTATAGTGTATTGTATAGTAGTGTATAGTGTAGTGCATAGTAGTGTATAGTAGTGTATAGTGTAGTGTATAGTAGTGTATAGTGTAGTGTATAGTAGTGTATAGTGTAGTGTATAGTAGTGTATAGTGTAGTGTATAGTAGTGTATAGTGTAGTGTATAGTGTAGTGTATAGTGTAGTGTATAGTAGTGTATAGTGTAGTGTATAGTAGTGTATAGTGTATTGTATAGTAGTGTATAGTGTAGTGCATAGTAGTGTATAGTAGTGTATAGTGTAGTGTATAGTAGTGTATAGTGTAGTGTATAGTAGTGTATAATGTAGTGTATTGTAGTGTAAAGTCTAGTAATGCTGGACTGCCACTACTCAACATGCTGCCACAGCGAACCTCACCTGGACAAGCGCGACTGAACGAACGAACTCTCCTTACTCGCAACTCCCGCGTGTCCTTGTAAATGAAAAATAAATCTCTACGAGTTCAAACATGGAAGAAGAAAAAAAAACCAAACGATCTTATTATGTCCTAGACGGTTCCATGAAATGTTTGTCTTTGTGGAGACAGTGCCTTTGTGAAATCTAGACAAACATACCACGAAATATTAATCCATTTTACTCCTTCACAATGGTCCACTTTCATTGAGCATGTATTTGCTATATCAACTGTGCAAATCTTAAAAATAAACCATGCAAATATATATGTCCTTGTTAGCGAAGCGGCGATCACATTCATTTCAATAGCCACATTTTTTTTCCATTCGTTCGAGCAGACATGCGTGGGTTGCGCGGTCTGGCGCTCGTCCACTTCAGCGGCACTCTCTTCCATCCGCGGAAATTCCACATTCCCATGGCGGGGACCAGTGGGTTCCATTGGACGGTGACCGTTGACTTCCCACACACTTTGAATATTCTTTTTTTGTGCTATGAAGGGCCAATGCCTAAAACGTCTCCGCTTGTATATTTTCTTCTTTCAAGGGCCGTGGTTGTTGATGAGTGTGTTGAGTTTTCGTGTACTTATTATTTTATTGATACGAGATGGCCGACAGGCAGATTCGACCAACTTGTTTACAAACAAGGCGAGCGTACCACATCGATATCGCTACCTTCTCAGGCGACGACGAGTCACACGCCGACGTGACTTCCCCGCGGGCTCCCCCCGGCCGAACAAGAAGGGGGCCACCAAGTCAAAGGAACCGCCGTGCGAGCGATTGCCCGGCGGTTTTTCTAAGTTTTCATTACGTACGCTCCGCGGCGGTGCAGAGTGGGAGAGCAAGACGGCGGAACAACACCGAACGCAACACAAGATTGGTCGTGAACTGAGCACGATGAAGGTTGAAACGTGAACACGACTGCCGGGGAAGGGTCGGGGACATGGAGGAGAAAGCTCCTGCTTCTGACCAACTCACACCGGGTCTGAATGGCCGACAAAATAAAAACGACACGCACTCACAAAAAGACAAAGATTCCCCCCTGTAGCCTTAACAGACTGTTGTGGCAAGTGCTGTTAGCGAGCGCCTATGAAGGCCGGCACGGCACACGACGGGGTGTGAGGCCAACACGATGTTTACACACCACACCAGGTATTAATTTTGAAGCTGAGTTGACCTAGCGGATGCCCAGGACCGGTTTAGATAATCACCACCGGTGTTGGCCGTGAGCGGGAATTGATCTCGGGTCGCCGGGTTCGCAGCGCAGAGGGCTAACCGCTACACCACCGCTCCCCAAACACACACTCGCACAACAGGGTACAGCGGAAGACAAAGGAGGGCATGCTTAATTAAAGTGCAGTTGCACTTTGCACTGAAAAGAGAAGTGCTGCATGGTGAGGTGAGGCTGAAGGGCGGTCGGAGACGGGCGGGCAGGGGGTGTGGTGGTGGGGGCCAGGTCGGAGAGTTGGGGAAAAGTGTGCGGGAGAAACCTAAATGGAATCATAAGGAACACTTGTAACATGTAGCAGCAGGAGAGGATTTTTTATTAAAGAAGTATTGCTGCAGGCCAAGCGGGAGGGGGCCTTAATCTTATTTTAAATGAGGCTGGAGTGAAGCACGCTCGGGGCGCCGTATCCATCAAGCGGAGGGAATCCAACGAAGCCGGGCAAGCCAGTCTCGCAAATGAGTGAGCGCCGGCCGGCCTGGTACGTACGAAACGAGTGCGACCGTCTGAAGAAAGTTCACACGGTGCCGTTTCTTGTCAGCAAAACCGTCGGAGTCGTTCAGCACAACGCGTCCGGTCCTGTTTTCGGCACGAATAATTGCGGAATTCGCTTAAATGTAACGGCAAAGAAACTGTCACGTAACAATACACTTGTTAATTTGCATTGTTCAACTGACACTTATTTTGTAGTGGAGATTGCTTTTGTAATGTCTGCTATATAATTTGTTTCCATATAAGCTTTTCTATTGCATTCCTATTTGATAACTTCAATTCCTATTTGGTAACTTTCAGAATTTAATATCGTCACTTTGCTATATATATTCTTAAAATTCGTCACTTTGCTTTCTCAACATTATATTTCTTGCAAATTTAAATTTGTGACATACAATTCACCCCCCTTACTTCGCCTGATTCAATTTTGTTCCATAAAATGTACTGTTACATTTAGTCTACATTTGTAAAAAAGAAAAAATGTCTTGAAGACAATCTGTGTACTTATGACTTGACACAACCAAGAACGCCCTAGCAAAAGAGAGCAACGTTTCACACGTTGCCATGGGGTTACTTCGTCTCCTGGTTAAATAAAAAAAAAATCACGGACACTGACTGACAGATTGCCCGGGCTGCCACTCACGAGAGTGGCGAGTGACCTCAGAACTCATCCTGGGGGCCACCTCCCTTCACCACCAACAAACCGGGGCCACCCCCCCCCTCGCCCCCCCCCTCACCACCCCCCCCCCCCCCACGCCTCCCATCCCACATGAGCGACACGACGTGGGGAGGACTTCCTCCAGCAGCGGATCGACAAAGGTCTGTCGATTGTTCCAATACAAATACAATACCAAACAATGGTTATCCAAGGGAATGTGAAATCTTCAGCACTCGTTCAAAACGCTGTCAACGGGAAAACGAGTGCTGCCCCCCACCATTATTCGTCATTTGCAGACACTTCTGATCAATTATTGCCAGGTTCAACATGGCATTATTTGTCTAGTGTGGAGTTGGGATGGACTAGTCGCTAACAAATCGTGTCTGTGACGTGCGCATGGTTTCTACTGCGCACACACACCCGGTGGTATTTGACCAACCGCAGGGCCTGACCTACGCGATGACACTGGACCCCTTCCTCGGGCACGCGACTCGATTTGAAAACAAAGCTGGTTCCTCGCTGCCGCCGCCGAAATCCGGATGCCATGACCCACCGAGGCTTTTGTGCCAATGAGGAGAGGTTCGTGAAGGATGCTGCGGGCCTCCCTGCACTGGCTTCCAGCTTCACATAGAATGCAGTTCAAAATGCCATTGTTAACTTACAAAGCAGTGAACTATCTTTGCCCCATCTTACATCATTGACATGCTTCACCCATAGATTGCCTCAAGTTCCCTAAGATCTTGGGAAGCAGATCTTCTCTGGATTCCCAGGTCGAGGTTTCAGTCAATGGGTGACCGAGCTTTTTCCCGTGTAACCCCCAGGCTATGGAACGCTCTTCCACAAGACATCAGAATCTCCGAGTCTGTGGAAATTTTTAAAATGCGCCTTAAACCCTATTTATACGCTCCCGCTTAATAAATGTTTATCACATTTAGTAGATTATTTTTAAAATGTATTCATATTATGTTTAGGCTGAGTGTCTGCTGCTGCTGTGTCCTGCACATCGCTTTGAGATCCTTGATGAAAAGCGCTCTATGAATGTCATTATTATTATTATGTATATCGAACTCCTTTCGCACCGTACACAGCCAACCGTGCTAATGTATCTATGCACGTTGAACTTATTTCGCACCGTACGCAGCCAACCGCGCCAATCGGAGGTGCGAGGTGCTTCCCCGTAGCCGGCACAACGCGGGCGTAAAGCCGGCGGCGGCGGCGGCGGCGCGGCTGGGATCATGCGCCGCCATCGGGAAGGAGAGGCGAACATGGTCGTCACTTCGCACGCTCCGCGTGCACAAGGCACGGCCACGGGAGGCACTCCCTTCACCACGGTCTCCGCTGCGACATTGCCACCTTTGGGGAAACGGATGTGTCGGCCGCTTGGTAATATTCGGCGAGCGTTCGGCGGCGGCAGAGAACAAAATTAGCAACGCGCGCATCAGCCGGTGCTCGTTACGGTGACAGCCAAAAGTCACCGTTGTCACCGGCGCCTAAACGAGCAGCGGGGCAGTGCACGGCTCCACTGGGCCCCCCGGGGGCAATGGTGGGAATTCCACATTGCCGTGGCAGGAACCAAGACTCTAAACGGGAGACCTCGGTGGACTTCCCACGAAGCGCTAATTAGTTATAATAGGGTTTTTCCCCCTTTTTTTCTGGCAACAAAACCGAAACCTTTTTACAAGGATTCATGTCTGCATTAACCACAATACCTGCAGTCAAAATGCAAACAAAAAACATACTATGATAATATATGATGCATTGTCCTTGAAACTGATTGGTCGACACCAAGGGACGGCTTTCTTTTGAGCATCGACCAAAAAAGAAAGCCGTCCAATCAGTTTCAAGGACAATGCATATATTATCATAGTATGTTTTTGTTTGCATTTTGACTGCAGGTATTGTGGTTAATGCAGACATGAATCCTTGTAAAAAGGTTTCAGTTTTGTTGCCAGAAAAAAGGGGGAAAACCCTATTATTACATTTTGGTACTGGCAAAGGAGGTCTAATGACGCTAATTAGTTACCAACCCCCCCACAGGAAGGAAGGGATGAGTCGACACTTGAATGTCATTGAACTCGTGAATCTTGTGATTTTCCAAGCCACCTTCAGCAAAGGCCAACTCAGTTCACTGCCTTCAATGTTGTGCGGATGCTGCTCATCTGTTGTAACTCATTCTTACCAATAAGCTGTGTTACGCAGCAATCTTGTGGTCAACAAAGTAATTAAAATAAAGGGATTGGAGTTTCACTGCTTCATCACATCTTTGCTCAGTCGCACGTGTGATAACGCTTAACAAATACTATTTTTTTCCTATTTTTTTATTTTACCAGGTAAGGCCTAATGAGCTATACAGTTATTTTCAGAAGCTACCTGGCCACAAATGAGATATCAACAAAGTGGCTTATCACGTGGAAATGTAAAGCAACCAAATACTCTAAACATACATTGATTCTAAATGTGGAGGGAAAAACCGGAGGGCCTGAAGAAAAATCCACGCGGCCACGGGAAGAGAGACACCACAAACTCCAAATATACAGCAGACGTCAGGATCGGGATCAAACCCTTGACCTCCTGTATACCAGGCGAGGTAGTTAACATCTCCTAGCCACCGCAGCACCCTTTTTTGGCTGCCCCTTGGTCCAGCTCTAGATTTGTCCATTGGTCGTCATTCCATATTGAGACGCGTGTTCTTCTCAACAGTGAATGGGATGTCTCAAATGATTGTTTGTTCATGAAATGCTACCCACCCATGTCCTGGGGTGTATGTGCATCATGTTGCACAGCTGGTGTGTTGTGACTGGTCAAACACCAGCGCAGAACGGGCACTCATCTCTTTTGGTCTCGCTCAGCCAGGAGTGGAAAGCCCACATTCTCATTATGGCTGCTAGCCTCCCCAGAAGATGACCAGTGATGAGACTTCTTTGCAAGTGATACTCAATTTAGCGACCTCCAAATGACGCACGGCTGAGTGGAACTGCGAGCAAACTTACGGCAGCGAGTCGATCGCTCTCGCCATACCGCCCCCTGCTGCATACAGGAGCACCGTCGTTTAATTACGGGCGCATTGGACTCTCTCACCCAAGTCTGGTTCGCAGCGAGCTCTATTAAAGCTCTAATTTCCCCAGATAAGAGTCCATTTGGAGATATTATTACCTAACTCCCTTTAGCAGGACTGGGCGGGCCATTTTGAAATGACAATCAGCGGGTCAATTATGCCCATCGACAAAGTCTCGTTTTGGAAAGTCAACAGTGGCTGTGATTACTCAATAGGGGCGGGGGCGGGGGAGATCGGGGTGGGAGGCCCACCATGGAAATGTGAAATTTGCACCATTGGCTCGGGAGCACGTCGGCCACGTCGACAATCGTTGCGAGCGGGAGGACCTCGTCAGAACAACTCTTCCCTGGGAACGCGACCGTCAGCCTACGAAGAAGATAGGCGTTGAGCGAGCGCCCAAATTTGCGGTTTGGCAAAAAAAAAAAAGATGGTACCGTCACGACCGCCGCTGGCGGGCCAAGAAGTGTTTCACACAGTCCCCCTCCCATGCCGCAGGCGGGCGGGCGGGGGGCTGTTGCTAACTTATTTGGTTCTCTCGGTGACGAGTGGCGGTGCTGCTCATGGAGCCGTCGAGACTTGCCGAGCCGCTCTCGGTTTAGCCACGTGGCTGTCCTCTGCTCCGGAACAATGTGTTTACCAAAATCCTCCTCGTTGAAATGCGTCAACGGACTTAAACAAACACTTGCCGGTTACACAAGCGCCCTATCTTAATTCATTTACGATAAAAGGTAATTGAGCAGACAGTTGCCTGCTCGTTCCTGATCGGGTTACTTTGTACGTATGTTGACCATCTTTTGCACCGTACATAGCCAACCGTGCTTATCGGAAGTGCGGTGTAGTGTAAAAACAGGATTCCACTCTTTCAAATTGACCAGGTGTATTATTATTATTTCCAATTACGTTCTACATGTCACGCCAAATGGCATACCGATATGAATACTTGAATCAGCCACTATCTGCAGCTTAAATCAAATGGCATCATGAGACGGCCCCTGGAGGAGATGTCTCGTTACCCGCTGAGACACTTCCCATCGGAGTCTCATCCACCCGCATGCATTAAAAATCGAGTTTGTATATATTTTTTTTGTATTTCTCTACCGCGGCAGTTGCGTCGATCGTGCATCGGCGACCGCGCTCGAGGCGAGCACCCACCCTCCGCACTCCGCTGAACGGGGAGAGGCAGAGCCCCGCAATTAACGTGTGGCTGCTGGTCCCGCAATTAACGTGTGGCTGCTGGCGGAAGGAGCCTCCACTCGAGGGTGCTCTCGAGACACCACGCTGGGGCTACGTATTTACCGCCGGCCGGACATCTTGCAAGAAGTTGGGCAGGGTACATCCACACCTGAGGCCACCCCGCACACGACCCTGCCGACCGCCGCGACCTGCTGAGCTGTGGTTGCCGCCATTCGCACTGCTGGGCGGGCTGAAGCGGGCATCGCGCGCTTTCAGATGAGCTTCTGCGGCCGTCTGAAACGCCTCTTCCTGCCGATATTATGGGAGCTACGCACTTTTAAATAGTCTAAATTGAAAACTCATTCCCCTAGAACTGCTGTTTGTGTTTAGTTTGTTGTCCTTCCCTCCGTACCTTCGATTAGCACGATTGGCTACGTACGGTGTGAAAGAAGTTCAACAAACGTAAGGATCTTTCCCGACGCATCAACCGCCACTGGAAAAACGAACCGGCGACCTCCGGATTGCAAGTTCATCGTGATCACCGTCGCCAGCCATAACAGCATCCACAGAGGCACTCTAACAAAGTTGGAAATTATTTACCCAGGGGAGCGTGACTTTTCAGACTTTCTGAGAAGGGCTCTTTACTTTGGGAGTTGACGAACAAACCTGGAGGGCAATGAGACAACCCACGCATACAAGCGGGATAGCGTTCAAGCTTCCCAGAGGTACTTCAACCACCTACTTTGCTGGACACCAATTACACTTTCAATTATAATCATATAAAGAGTTGGCGACTGTATCATCATCTCCGCTACTCTACAAACGCAGCTCTTTATTAAGAAATGCTGGCATGTTATTTAAAAAAAGGAAGGAAAAAAACCCCATAGCCAATGCCTTATTTAATCAGAACACTTATTGAAACAAATGTTCTTTGTGTTACACAGCCGATACGTGAAACCACACTGTTTATATGCTGACTGTTCCACATTCTCACCAGTGCGTGCCTGGCAGACTTATCAGCGTCACCGGCGCTTACAAAAAGAAATGTGTAACAGTGTTCAGTTAAAGCGGCACAATGGCACTGCAGAAAAGGGCTGCTGCGGTTTTTTCTTCTGGATGCCAGAGATGTTTGCCGAAGATACAATGATGAATTGAGTTGACAAACAGACAAATCTGAATTCACTAAGGCAAGTTTATAAAAAATATATATAATGGAGTTGGCTCAGAAACAACGTTGAGCTTTTTTTTTTTCCCCCTCAAATAGAAAATCCCACTTATGCCAAAAAACATCACGGATCTCCCTAATCCATTGCACAATGGGTGCAAGCAGCGGTGTAAATTCCATATTGCTATGGTGAAGACCAGTCTCTCCGCAGGGTGACACCACTGCCGCAGCTATAAATGCCGATAACTAGCCCCAAAGGCAATGTTACGCAATTAAGTGGCACGGTACAATTAATGACAAATTCCGATTTTGGCATTATTTGACTTTGCATGAATGTGACACTCAACAAAGATCGTATTTTCAGATGTTCGAGCTATTGGCGGTGGGGGTTGACAGTTCCATTCCCCCCGCAGGTGACGGTAATATCAGTGGGGAATTACCAAAGCGCACCTTTCACCTGCAACAAATTCCACGACATCGTCCAAAAGAGCCATTGCGCGGCAATGTCACGGAACAACGTGTGAACAACTTGCAACACGGACAGAGGCAACCGACTGGCTTAGAAGTCAGAGCGATGAGCTGGCTTCACTAAGACCGGACGGTGCAATCGAAAGGGCCACTTGTAACGAAACTAGGTTCCCAAGTAAAATCATCGTTTCGCGTGCTTGAGAAGTACAGGCATCGCACAAAATTTCACCCGTTTTGTATTTTTAGTTCAGGTTGAGCGTTACTGCTCTGCGCGCAAATGCAGCGTCACGTAATAATGGGGTCTGAAGTGTAACGGTCGCTGCGTCTGAGCACCGCCACCAATGACTGCACAAAAGAGCCACTGCGCTCAAATTGGGTTTCTGTTACTTTAACTTGGACAAACTCCAACTCGGGAGAATGAAGAAACATCGCTTCGATGGTGGTTTGACGGCAGCGGGGGGGGGGGGGGGGGGGGAAGAGTGCGCTCGCTTCAACATTTCGCGCTGGGAAGAGTCCAACTGGTTTCTAAGCCACGAGGGGTTTCCCGCCAAAAGCAACAACAAGAATGCGGATGCGTTTGTGCTCATGCAGGAATGACAACGCGTGCTCGTGCAAATCCTCAGAGTGTGCGAGCAGGCACGGACTACGGAGAGCGGTTACGAGGGGGAAAAAATGTCTCCGTAAAAAAAAAGTTGCTTTTTGACATGCGACTGGTTTGACATTCCATCAAGTATCGTTATTATACATGAAGTTCTTATATACGATGATGATGATGACAATTATGCCCTTCAGCAAGGCAATCCTCACCGAGTCACAAGACCCTCTGTTTGGAGGGCCCTGCATAAGCAATGTTCGGGAAATTCCTTTGATGAACAATTTGAATGTATTGGCGGTACACCGGTGCACGCTATAAAAAAAAAGCAACATTTGCGCGATAATTATTTATTTTCCTACGATTCGCAAACCCGGTCAGAAAATCTCGCGGGGCGGTGGTGGTGCGTCAAAATCAGTTCGCGTGACATCGAAGCAGTCGGAAGGGCGAATAGTCAGTTAAAATTTAGATTTTAGAACCGTTTCATGAAGGCCGGTGTGTTACGCCGCACAGGTGTACCGCCAGCGCGTCCACTTGGTCAAATGTGGCATAAAACCCGGCCAGAGAACACAAAGGCCCGACCGCACTTGCATTCCCACAGCGCCCCCTGCTGGGCGTCACGCCACGTGCATCCCGTCACGGTACTTGGCAGTGAATCTCAACTTGATTTAGTATGGCGGCCCCCCAACTCCCCCCCACCCCAAACCCATCAAGGTCACTGGTCCCCGTGACCCCCCCCCCAACAACCCCGCCCATCCCCAGCTCCTGTGCCCATCCTCCCACGTGACTAAGGCCCGCCATATCTCGAGAGATGCATGTTTCGATTTAAAGCTTTCGTGACTGCAAGGATTCATCTTCTTTGGTTCTTTCGGTAAAGTCACGTAGAATGAGAATAAAATAATAAAATAACACAATAAAATTCTCACGACGTTTCGGCCACAACACAAGCGGCCGTCTTCAGGTGAAAGGTACGGCCGCTTGCGTTGTGGCTGAAACGTCGTGAGAATTTTATCGTGTTATTTTATTATTTTATTCTCATTCTACGTGACTTTACCGAAAGAACCAAAGAAGATGTATGTTTGTCGAACTTATTTCGCACCGCACGGAGCCAACCGTGCTAATCGGAGACGCGGGGGGTGAAGGGACAACAACCTAACCACAAAAAGCAGTTCCAAATAAATTGAGTTATATTTCGATTTAAAGCTTTCGTGACTGCAAGGATTCATCTTCTTTGGTTCTTTCGGTAAAGTCACGTAGAATGAGAATAAAATAATAAATTGATCAAATTAAATAACACAAACGTCGTGAGAATATTATTGTGTTATTTTATTTGATCAATTTATTGTTTTATTCTCATTCTACGTGACTTTACCGAAAGAACCAAAGAAAATAAATGAGTTGATAATCTATACGATTTAGAAGCGCATAGCTCCGAGTGGCTTCCTAAAATCGGAAGGAAAAACGTTCCAGACGGCCGCAGAAGGGCATCTGAAAGCGCACGCGATGCAGTGATCGCCTCTGTCCGATGGCTAGCCGAAAGCCGCTGCTGCCAGGAAGACTGGAGTTTGCGCGATGCTTCATGCTCCTTGACGAGATCACACCCCGAGTCAGCGGGTTGTGAGTAAGGTGTTAATTTCACGTTGCGTATAATTGTTTTGTTGCCTCAACGTGGCACCGATGTTCGAAATTTCTCCTGCACGGTACCCATGCAGCTCCCACCTAAAGGGTTTACAAAACTTACAGAACAACGGCTGAAAGAAGACCAGTGTGAGGGCGGCGGTAAAGCGATGGGGGGGGGGGGGGGGGTGATGCCCGGCTCCCCTCCCCACCGTGGGAGCGCCACGGTGGGAAGATGTTAGCTACCTTGCCTTGTATACAGGAGGTCCCGGGTTCGATCCTGACCCTGCCGCCCGTATATTTGGAGTTTGCATGGCTCTCTACCCGTTGTCACGTGGATTTTTCTCCGGATCTTCCGGTTTTCCCCTCCACATTTAGAAACATGCGTTTTAAGCAATTTGGCTGCTATACATTTCCCCATGATAAGCCACTTCTCGTTGAGCTATCATTTGTTGGCCAGGTCGCTCCTGAAAATAACTTCATAGCTCAGTGGGGCCTCACCTGCTAAATGAAAATAATTTTGAGTTCACCTGTCGTAGACCATCTTGAGGGTGAGGTGGTCACCAACGCCTTCCACCTCCTCGAGGTAGAGCACCACCCAGGAGGTGCGGTAGGGCCACTGCTCCGTCATGTTGATCCACGTGGCCAGGCGGTCCCAGTTAAACTGCACCTGGTTGGCTCGCAGCAGGCGCCCTTGGTTGGCGGGGCGGGAGAGGGGGCAGCAGCGCCGGCGTGGCTCGTTATCTCCGCAGCAGGCCTATACGCGTCGCGCAATTGCTCTGGCCAAGTTGAGGCAGTGTGAATAATAATGAAAGCGGTGATGTCTTCTTTCTCTTGAGTTTTATATTCATTATTGTATTCAACAAAAAAAGTGAGTGGACTTGTGTATGTATGCATGTGTGTGAACTTCTTTCGCACCGTACCCAGACAACCGTGCAAGGCAGGCTAAGGTCAAGGGGTCACTACGGGCAATGCTTTGGACGGCACCACACCTTGCCATCGTTTCCTTACAATTTCCCAGGGTGTTTTTTTGCAGACGTTTCATTTCTTGGCCTCCAATCTCCGGGTGCCCTTCCAATAATGCCCTGGTAACCTGACCACTCACTTCCTGCACACGTGTCCCATTCATCACAAAGCTCCTACGCAAAAAAACTTAGAAAGCGTTTACGCCACGCCGCCACGGTGTTCCATCCTCCGCAAAATTCCAACCACCGCACCTGCAAGGCTATTTAACACGAATCATGCCCATTGTCACGAAAGACTCATCTGTTAGCACTACAGTTGGACACACGCGCCCTCCCGCGTGGAATTGCGGGACCCTCGGAACCGGTAAAGTTATTTTATTTTGGTTTTCCTTCCGATTCCGTTTTGATGACGTACACGTACGTCATCGGAATGGGAAAGGGTTAAGAACAAAGTATCTAAGTTCTGAACTTGGGGCTCGCGGGATGCGGCCATGGCCTGGCAACGGATGCGAGGTGACGAGTCAAACAATCGCACTGCGGTTGGGAACGGGGTCACAGTTGGCGATTCCGCTTGGTTGCAGCGCGCTTTTAACGAGCGGCGGTCTTTTGTCCCTTGTGCGCGCGCGTGCGTGTGTGTGCATGTGCGTGTGTGCGCGTGTGTGTGCGCGCGTGTGTGTGTGTGCAGGCTCACCTGTGAGGGACACGACATTGAGAAGCCTCCTCATCGTCTGAGGGTTGATATCGCTGAACCAGTCCTCCGTGACCAGCAGCTTGGAGAGGTCAAACGACATCTGACGCGTCAACTGGTGTGCCATCTGCCGCCGTTTCAAGGTCTCCTGCTGCCGCGCGTCAGGCGAGGGGGGGGGGAAAAAAAAGGTGTTGAGGTGGCGACTGACGCAATGGTAGCATGCGAACAACCGTCACAAATTTATCCTGCGAGTCTCAAAGGAGTGTCATAGCGAGGGTCATGCACTGGTAAAACAAAAAAAAATTCCCGTCCCAAAAGTACGTTATCGAACAAACTGATGCAGGTGCACACAGAGGGCATGTGTGCGTAATAATAATCCATGTACTACACAATGCGAAGTACAACGATTATAACCAGCGTTTTAAATTCTGAACGTCTCTATGCCGTGTGTTTCAATAAACTCGACATCTCTCGGTGTCTACTTCATTAATGCGGATAACCCTCGAGGTGAATGACTGGAGTGGGGGTGGTCAATTATTTTTTTAGGAAGGGCTTTTGCGCGTGCTGGAGGAAATGAGAGTACCGGATAAAAATACACGCGGCACCAAAGGATAACCGCTAAAACGAGTTCCGCACCTGGCCTCAAATCGCACCTCGCCCGGCACGGAGGCGACATCACCTCTCGGTAGCGTAGCGGCCGTCCTTGTTGCGTGTCTATGTGTGCGCACACGTAAGTGTGTACGTGTGTGTACGTGGGGAAATGTGCGCACAAGTATGTTTATGTGTTTGCGTGTCTCTCTAAAAACATCGCCACGAGGGGGACAAAAGCGGCCGGGCGTGGTGCTGGCCACCCACCCCCTTCGTGTGCCATTAAGGCCCTCATCGGTGCTCGCTAACAGCACCTTCCCCAACAGTCTGTTGAGGCTATACGGGGAATCTTTGTCTTTGTTTATGGTATTTGAGTCAGTGAGGTCATACCCGGCGGGTGAGGGAGA